>NW_027507758.1:71217603-71817603 GCF_037356315.1 Lithobates pipiens
ACTGCTACAGTGCCGCGTCTTATTCTGTTTTTGGCACAAAAAAAAAAACAAATTGTAAGTTAAGAAGAGAAATGAAATGGTTTATGCCCTAGCACTGATCTCTGGGTCTGCCTACTAACTGGGCAGAAGCTCTGCTGTCCATCCTTGCAGGAAGATGTCAGCAAGCGGGCACCCCCCCGGTGAGGAGCTCATACATTTTGAAGTGCCCTGGATCAGCAGAGATGACCTTGGTGCTTTCGTTTTGGGCATTTAGCATTGATCATCTGATTGGATGCTTCATGTTAACAATGCCAGTTTGCGGCTGGCATTGTGCTTGTCTTGTTGTCAGGACAGAAGGGATGTTTAAAGGATCAGAGTGACACATGAATGAATCACGGCTAGGCTGGGCGCAGAGTGGATGGGTGAAGACTAAAGACTGCTGTGAGGTTCAGCATGGACTTTACCTTCAGGATGGCGATAAAAAATAAATGAAAAAACAGATGAAACATTCACACAAATTTAAAAGGGAACCTGTATGGAAAGAAACATGCAGGATGCCACTGCTGACCTCACCTTCTGAAATGCTGGCTGTCATACCAGAACATTAAAGCAGATCATGAGCGGACTTCACTGGCAGCATACTTGTTCCAGGTTAGTGACTCAGAAATAACTGAAGCCAGAGACAGTCAAGGCAACCAGCATTATATGAGGCAGTCAGGGGATCACTTTCACCACATCAGTACAGTGCACTTTCGCCCCCTTCCTTCCCAGACCAATTTTCAGCTTTCAGCGCTCTCACACTTTTACTGACAATTGCGCGGTCATGCTACGCTGTACCCAAATTCAATTTTTATCATTTTGTGAGCACAAATAGAGCTTTTTTTTTGGTGGTATTTATTCACGACTCCGTTTTTTATTTTTTGCGATATAAGCAAAAAAAGCGGAAATTTGGAAAAAATATATATATTTTCTTCTTTCGATATATTGTTTTTTTTTTAAAGTTTATAGTGCAAAAGATAAAACCCGCAGAGCTGATCAAATACCACCAAAAGAAAGCTCTATTTGTCAGGTAAAAAAAACATCAATTTTGTTTGTGTACAGCGTCGCATGACCGCGCAATTGTCAGGTAAAGCGACGTAATGCCGTATTGCAAAAAATGGCCTGGTCATTAGGGGGTAAATCCTTCCGCTACCTCTACCCACCACTTTAAAAACACATTCAGGAGGCTGCAGGATTTCCTCCTGATGCCTGACAGCAGCTGCTTAGCCGTATTCCCAAAAGCAATCCACAGTGGGTTGCTTTTCAGGGTATGGGCTAGTGTGAAACTAGCCTAAGTGCTAAATCTGAACTCCAGCAAACAGATAAATACAAAGATGGAATACATATATGGGGGCTGTTTTATCTGCATTTCTATCCGTCACTCTGTTCTCTCCTTCCATCAGCATACTTTTTGCACTGCAGCACAACTGATTGCATCCTTACACTGCTTCTCCTTCATCATTCAGTCTGAGCAATGTTGTACAGGGACTGTGAGAGACTAATATCAAGTGAAAATTAGGTACTTACACTGCTTGCATTAACCACTTCCTGCCCGCCGTACGTCATATGACGTCCTTGACTTTGAGCGGGTATATCTGAATGATGCCTGCAGCTACAGGCATCATTAAAATATTGGCTTTTTAAGCCGGCGATTCCCTACACCATAAGAATGATCATAGCAGCTGTCCTGCCGCTTGATCGTTCTTACAGGCAGAGAGAGGGGACGTCCCCACTCTCGTCTCCCTCCAGTGCTTCTACCAACTCACCGCTTCCATCGGTGAGTCAGAGACAGGATCTGCCGTACCAGGATGTTTACCATAGAGTTTTCCGGCAGAGCAGATGGTCACTGGAGTCTCTATGATCGTTCGGAGGCCGGGCGCAATGTTATTCAAACAAACAGAGCTGAGATCGTTTTTGACATTTTTTGATTTCAGACTTTCCAGCCTAGAGGTGAGATGTGGGGTCTTATTGGCCCCAGATCTCACTGTAAAGAGGACCGATCATGCCATATTCCTATTACAAGGGATGTTTACATTCCTTCTAATAGGAATAAAAGTGATCAAAAAAAAAAAAATATATATATATATATATATATATATATATATATATATTTTTTTTTTTTTTAAGCTAACAAACAAAAATAAGTAAAAAAATAAAATAAAAAATAAAATGAAAGCTCCCCGTCCCTGTGTGTTCGCACACAGAAGCGAACGTATGCATAAATCCCGCCCACATATGAAAATGTTGTTGTTTTCAACTGCGAACGTTAGAGCGAGAGCAGTAATTCTAGCTCTAGACCTCCTCTTTAATTCAAAACATGTAACCAGTAAAAAATTTGAAAGCGTCGCCTATGTATGTAAGTAACCTCGACCAGGATTCTACAATGCAATACTGAGTGTGACTCGGGGTTACCGCTAATGGTGCTGAAATTTAACACCAAGCCACACTCGGGAATATCGCCGGGGAGGTTAATGGACCCACATGCTGCTATGGTCATAAAATTTGGTAAGAGTTTTATTAAATATGTAAGTGGACAAGTCTACATGGACCTGTTGGATGCCATCAAAGCCTTTTTAAATTTGGTGCTGGAGCAATCGAATTTTGGGATATTTGCCCGGCGGCGTTATAATTTTGCCTGGATGCTGTGGGCAGTGATTGTCTGGGACTTGTGCGCTGGTGAACATTGGAACGTCTCCTTTAAGAGGGGTACACACTATAAAAAAATTGGGCAAACGATCGCCCGATTTTCCTCGTTGTTTCACAGTAAGTCGGAACCGAGCAAGGAAATAATGTACAAAAATTCTCATACGGCAAAGGCTTTTTTTGTTGTTCATGGTTTCTGATCATGCGCGGTCTTTTGTTTGATTTTTCTCATATGAAAACAGTACACATTAAACGAAAATGAATAGGTCTGTTCTCATAAGAGAAGAATTTTGCAGTTTGTTCCTTTGGAAATTTTTGTTTCGGAAGATCGGAATCGGCTATCAAAAGCTGTGTACACACGATCAGAAAATCGTACGATCGTTCCTCGGAAGAAAAACTTCGCCTGGTTTTCTTATAGTGTGTATGAGCCATTAGCTAGCCAGCTATAAAAGAGACATCTATTCCCACATGGTCCCAGCCAGGACTATGTGCTTCAATTTAACAAAACAAGGCACCTGGCAAGTCTCGACCTTGCTCCTTTCGCCTAGCAATTGGCAGGAAGCTGCAGGAGCCCTACCCTCTCCTCTACTGCCTGGAAGTTCAGGGGGAATAGCACGAATTGTTCCGGACCAGGGCCAGGAAACTTGGCCATACATGGATCAAGATTCGGCCAGTTAAGCAGCAATTACTGTAGTACTGTAGCAGGTACTTTCCAGCCCTTGGAGTCCAACGCTGTTCTCCCACATCCGATTCGTCTCATCGCTGTGGGTCCCCAGCAACCACCATCCTGGATTTGGGATCCGGCTGTGACTTCTTTAGGAATCACAACCGGCTCCCCGCTGCACATGCGTGAGATTGAAATGTTCTGGGACTACAGTAAACTACAGTAAAGCGCCGCTCAAAATAGCGCCCTAGGTGGCGCAGTGTTAAAGGGGTCTCAGCCTACTGGGACCCCTTTAACACTGCACCACCTAGGGCGTCAGCAGTAAAGCGGCGCTATTTTTACTTTTTCTGACGTCCTGCCAGCGCACCGATCCAGTGTGAAAGCCTGAGGGCTTTCACACTGGAGTGCATGAAGCAGCTGTTTTAGGGCATTTTGCAGGCGCTATTTTTAACGCTATAATGCCTGCAAAATGCCCTCAGTGTGAAAGGGGTCTGAGGGGGTCAGTATGAGTGGCGTCATTCTCATCTAGGAGAGGAAAAATCCAGTGAGGAGGAGCAGTATTTACACTTTTGAGTGAGGGTCTGATTTAAATGCTGTGAATGCATTAAGGTAAAAATTTAAAGTAGAACTATAGGCAAAAATATTTTTCCCCATTTTGGATAGAGTAAGGGCGGGTTATCAGATTCACCCCCCCCCCCCATCTCTGTCCCATTGGGGAGATTTACCTTCACTTCCTGTTTCATAGCCTAAACAGAAAGTTAGAAGAAATCATTGCAAATTTACAGAAACCCTTGGGGTCTCCTAAGTTACCAGGTTCCCATTAGAAGATTTCCCCTCTATTTCTTTTCCAGGACACCCCAAAATTTGGGATTTTCTTTTACATTCACAGATAATGGTAAACAGGACAAATAGAGAGGGGGGGGGATCTCATTAACGGGGGCACAGACAGCAATAAAAATCCCTCTCCACTCTATCCAAAACTGAAAAAGAACTATTGCCTTTAGTTACACTTAGTTACAACAAGGGTGTTGTAAAGGCAGAAGGTTTTTATCTTAATGCATTATATATATATATATATATATATATATATATATATATATATATATATATATAATCTCAAAAATGAATCCTGTATATAAATCCTGTATATATACCATAGTTTGTAGACACTATACCTTTTGTGCAAACTATCAATACAGTTTTATTGGGATTTTTTTTTTTTTACCAAAATCATGTAGCAGAATACATATTGGCCTAAATTTATGAAGAAATTTTATTTTAAAACATTTTTATAGGATATGTTTTTATAGCAGAAAGTAAAAAATATTAAACTTGCCAGCCTTTTTTTGTTTATAAAAACGCCAAAGAAAGCTGTATTTGTGGGGGAAAAAAATGCATAAATTTTGTTTGGGTACTGTGTTGCATGACCGCCCAATCGTCAGTTAAAGTTGCACAGTGCTGTGTCTCAAAAAATGGCCTGTTCATGAAGGGGGGGGGGGGGGGGTTTGGTTTGGGGTAAATCTTCCAGAGTTGATTAAAAAATTCTAAAGTGCTTGCACTATACTAGTTTTAGGTGACCCAAATCTTTGTTTAGGAAACTACAAACTGCTGTAAGGTGTATAGAGACCATAGTCATCTAAGTAATCTTGGTTGCCAGTACCTGCCCTCAGCTCACCTAAATCAACTTTAGTCTCCATTCACACCAAGGGTCGGGGACTTTTTTTTAAAAGCAAAAACCAGCTTTTTTTTCGTTCACTAGATTTTCAATGGAGAAGCTGCAGAAACGCATGTGTTTTTACCGAGCTTTTACATTTTTAAATCTGCCCAACAACAAATCCCACCCCCAAAAAACATAAAACATGCAAACCGCAGATCGTGGATCGTGGCAAAAGCGCGGCACAATTGCCATAAAGAACTTTGAAAGCACAACAAAAAACACTGTAGAAATGCTCAAAAGCAACATGTATAGATGTGAATCGAGCCTTAGAAAAACTGCAGCTCTTTATAGGTTGGGTGAGCTGCAGATCTCAGTAGAGGTGCGTCAAATGGGAAATTCTGGCGCTGAAACTGAAAATTCATGATGCATTTGGCCGAAACTATAAATGAAAATTTTTTTTTTTGAATTTATATTTTTATATATAATTTTATTAAATTTGACTTTTTAATAATATCATGAATTTAAATGAATATGAATCTTCCGGAAGTCAAGTGGTTAATTATCACCATAAACAAAATCTGAATATACACATCAGAATCAGTATTCCAAAAACATTCCTTGAATCTTATTCTTTTCTCATTTTAATTAAATTCTCAGGATAGATGTAAATTTTCATGCCTGGCTCCCACGATTTTCCCTTCCCCACCTAAAGACACATGACCAATGCCTTCATTGTTGAATGGACCACTTGGCCAGGAGGCAGTGGACTCATGCAGATTCTGGCGCATATTGGCGTCTTGACAGGATAATGACTTTCAAATTAAAAGCCGCAGCATATTGTATTTCCTCTCCGTAGACCCAACTTCAAACAGCAGTCGCCTTCTGAAAATATATGTCAAGAGCAGCGTTTTCTCATATCAGAATTTGGCCAATTTGTTTTCAGACAGAGCTGTTGCAGACCTATTTTTGGAGGCCCTCTGTGGCCTGACCATACGTTCCGACATAATTTATTGTGGCAGTGTAACATATGGACTTTTCATCATTGTCCAGCTCAAATCCTCAGTTGGACATAGATATTTTCCTCCCTGAAGCAGGTGACATAGACTGATTTTCCTGAGATCTCTCCTTTGTGTGTTTTTTTTCCTCTCGATTTACAAGACTTTGTAAGACGAATTAAACTGCTTATGTTTATTACCACTCATCGTCATTTTTAACCACTTCCCATCCAGGCCAATTCTGACATTTCTCTCCTACATGTAAAATTCTTCATTTTTTTGCTAGAAAATTACATAGAACCCCTAAATAAATATATATATATATTTTTATTATTATTATTATTATTATTATTATTTTTAGCAAAGACCCTAGAGCAGTGATGGCGAACCTTGGCACCCCAGATGTTTTGGAACTACATTTCCCATGATGCTCAACTACACTGCAGAATGCATAAGCATCATGGGAAATGTAGTTCCAAAACATCTGGGGTGCCAAGGTTCGCCATCACTGCCCTAGAGAATACAACGGCAATCGTACGGTATTTTCGCAACAATTTTTAAAAAGCTCTTTTGTGTTTGAAAAAAACTGTTTCATGCATTAAAAAAAAGAATTTTTTTGCATAATGTGAAAGATGAAGTTAGGTTGAGTAAATAAATACCCAACATGTCATGCTTCAAAATTGCACATGCTCGTGGAATGGCGCCAAACATCGGTACTTAAAAATCCCCATAGGTGACGCTTTAACATTTTTTGCTGGTTACATCTTTTTGAGTTACAGAAGAGGTCTAGGGCTAGAATTATTGCTCTCGCTCTGTTTGCGGCGATACCTCATGTGTGGTTTGAACACCGTTTTCATATGTGGGAGGGACTTAAGTATGTGTTCGCTTCTGCGTGCAAGAGCGCACGTGGACAGGGGCACTGTAAAGCCCCATACACACTATCAGATTTTCTGCAGATTTTTTCTTTGATTTACCAAAACCATATAATACGAGGTCAAACCTTAAGCGTTTCAATTTGTATGCAATCAGACAGGCCCTTGCACTACATGGTTTTGGTAAATCTGAGGACAAATATCAGCAGAAAATCCGATAGTGTGTATGGGGCTTTATAAATGAGCTCCCATGCGCATAAGCGGGAAAAACTGCATTCTGGTTCATTAAGAAGGTCGAAGATTCTGAACCTAGAAGCAAAGATGTCAGTTCAAGGCAAGGGAGTGAAGGGAGTATAGTTCCACTTTAAAAAGAGGAGCTCCAGGCTTCTTCAGAAAAAAATAAATAAAACTCAGCAGCTACAAATACTGTAGCTGCTGACTTTTAATATTGGGACACTTAGCTGTCCACAATTCCAGCGGTGTCTTCACCCGAGCCGATTTTTCAATCGGCTCCTGCCACTGCCACCTCGGCTAATGCTACATACACGATTGGAATGCTCTGATGGTTTTCCCGACGGAATTCCATCGGGATTTTGCTCAAGCTATCTTGCATACACACGACGTCACACCAAATTCTGACCGTCAAGAATGCGGTGACGTACAACACGTGCGACGGGACTAGAAAAAGGAAGTTCAATACCCAGTAGCCAATAGTTTCCATCTCGTAGTTGAATCTGAGCATGCGTGACTTTTTGCACGTCGGAATTGCATACAAACGATCGGAATTTCCGATAGAAAGCTTTTCCATCGTAAAAATTGAGAACATGCTCTCAAATGTTTGCTGGTGGGAATTCAGTCACCTAGATTCCGATGGAGCATACACACGGTCGCATTTTCTGATGAAAAGCTCTCAACGGTCTTTTGCTGGCCAAAATTCTGATCGTGTGTACACGGCATAAGGGATACCGGTATTGAAGGCTTGCTCCTTCGCAGCCGGTTCCTTACTGTGCATACGCAAAGCACGCTGCACTTTGTAAATAGCCTGGTGGCGGGGAAGGAGGAAGGGAGCTGAACTCCCGGGTGAGTTTGTCCGCTCCCCCTCCCCAAAAGGTGCCAAATGTGGCGGGCGGGTAGAAAAGCCAATCAAGTGGAGCTTTCCCTTTTGGAAGGAGCTCTGCTTTAAGGTTTATATGCACTTGAAACAGAATAGAAGATGAACGTTGTATAATCACCAACATGGTTTTTCTTCTCTACTCTCCTGGAACAAGCCAAATGTCGGTTGTTATCGTACGAGAAACAGAAAGCACACTTTTAAGCCTGGCATCAAGACAATTATCTCGAATGTTCTATAAACAAGCCATGTGTTTTTATTGTTCTGCATCTCTATCATCCCTCGGTAGCCGGTAACTGGTAAGACAGGGATTGCCGTAAAACCATCCCTAAGTACATAAAGGCTTCTAATCGTTAGGCGTTTTATTACCAGCCGCACATAGGGATCGGCAAATTGCCTTGTTTCAGATTTATTATGTATTACTCCAGAAATTCTATAAAGATCAGAAGAACTGATTACTATGTTGACCTTTGCATTAACTCATCTGAATTTAAATTCAAGTGTTTGATTTGGAGGAATCAGTTCATTTATCATAGGGCTGACATGGAGGTGAGGATTGCGCCGTCCTGATTGGGACTATTGAGGCCGAATTTATTTATCGAACGCCGGAGTAGGACAACGGGAGCAAAACTTTGACATGCCATTGTGCTGTGCTAAGGGGCTGCGTGACACGTTTACCCATTTAGAAACGCGCTGCCCGCTCCAGGGTGTTAAATGGGTTCGTAATTCATAAACTAACACACTATCTTTTTTTTTTCACTTTTAAATACAAATGGCTTCGGAATCAATAGGGCAGACTTGAGTAATTCATCTCGCCTCCCGCTGTCTATTACCACAACTTTCAGTTTTCTGCTTTTATTGTTATGAGAATTGCCATAAATCAACGTTTTTAATGTAACACTTTAAGTGTCAGAAAACTGCAGGAGGGTCAGCATATTCTTTATCTGTTTATACAGGGAAAACACGTTTGATTACACTGTCTTACCGCACATTACCGCAGCCTTGTCTTCTATTAAAGCGGAACGTTCGTTCACATTTCAAGGATGGAATATTGTAAAGACTAAATCTAAATGTAATCAGTAACATCTTAAGATTTATTGTGTTAATATCACATCAAATGGTTTTCAATCATTTTAATAAACAAACAAAAATTCCCAGCTCACATACCAGCCAGCCTGAAACAAACCAAATTGTTCTTGTCTAAAAGTGCAGGTTAAAACCTAAGGGCTCTTACTCTATCCATTATCATACACTCATATATTACCAAAAAATATTGGGACACCTGCCTTTACATGAACTTTAATGGCATCTCAGTTTTAGTCCGTAGGGTTCTATATTGAGTTGTCCCACCCTTTGCAGCTATAACAAATTCAACTCTTCTGGGAAGGCTGTCCACAAGGTTTAGGAGTGTGTCTATGGGAATGTTTGACCATTCTTCCAGAAGTGCATTGGTGAGGTCAGGCACTAATGCTGGATGAGAAGACCTGGCTCGCAGTCTCGGCTCTAATTAATCCCAAAGGTGTTCTATTGGGTTGAGGTCAGGACTCTGTGCAGGCCAGTCAAGTTCCTCCATCCCAAACTCATTCATCCACGTCTTTATGGACCTTGCTTTGTGCACTGGTCCAAATCATTTGGTGGATTATGGTGTGGGGTTGTTTTTCGGGGGTTGGGCTTGGCCCCTTAGTTCCAGTGAAGGGAACTCTTAAAGCGGTCGTATAGTCAATTTTTTTACTTTTACCTACAGGAAAGCCTATAATAAGGCTTACCTGTAGGTAAAAAAAAATATCTTCTAAACCTGTACGACTTAGGAGATATTCCCCTCGGTATGCGCCGCTGACTGCAGCGGCGCATGCACACAAGGGGATTCTCCGCTGAAAGCCCGGCAGTTGCCGGACCCTGCTGGCGTGAAATCTCCTGCGCTCATGCGCGGGAGTGACGATATCGCAGCTCCGGCCACTCACAGTGCCGGAGCCGCGATACCCGGAAGAAACGCAGAGGGAGCATGTCAACTCCCTCGGCGTGGATTGGGCCAGATGTCGGGGTCTCGTTCTAAGCTAAGTATTTCATAATGAGCTAGTATGCGGTGCATACTAGCTCATTATGCCTTTTCCTTTGCAGGTGGCAAAAAAAAAAACATTAGCGGGTATACAACTGCTTTAAAGCGTCAGCATACCAAGACATTTTGGACAATTTCAGGCTCCCAATTTTGTGGGAACAGTTTGGGGAAAACTCCTGCACACACTTCCTGCAGCTCTGTTGCCCGTACCTCTGTATAGGATTTCAGTTACAGGGTAATTTGAATAGACTATGCTCATGCTTGCAGTCCACTGAAAAAAAAAAGTCCATCTGCCGCAATAGCAGAGCCTGCTGTCACAGGGAAGGGGGCTCTGGTGGTAGGAGGCAGGTGAAAAGCAGCATGTTACACAGTAAATATGGTTATGAGGTGTAACATGCTCCTAAAAGGTGAACCTATCCTTTAAAGAGGTTGTATACCGCTGGATGTTGTTTTTTTTTTTTTTTGTGCTGCTGCTTTTTTCCTGCAAGGTAAAGTCATAATGTGCTAGTATGCATCGCACATTATGTGAAACTTGACTTGAAACAAAGCTGGTCCAGCATCGCAATGCCAGAGCTGCACCCGCTTCCATCTTCACCAATCTTGCTTTGCGGGCTCTGACTCTGTGATTGGTTTGCGCACGGGAGCCGCCGTTCACGGCACGGGGCTCAGAAAGAATGGGATGGGTGGCCGTTCCTTCACTGGCTGTATGTAATGTAAATATCTCCTAAACAGTGTACATTTAGGAGATATTTACACTACCTATAGGTAAGCCTTATTATAGGCTTACCTCCCTCTGGGAGACCCGAGGGAGGTAAGTTCTCAAGCTATGCTGAGAACTCAAGACTGCTCTCCTCTAATGATCAGACTTGTCCTTGCAAAGCTATTCACTGGGAAGACCAGTGGTCTGCTGTTTCTCATCCCCCAGTTCTCTTAGGCTGGGTTAACACTATTGCGATGTCAGACACTGCATGTGATTCCCACTGCATTACTGTGCAGATCACATGCGATATCTGTGCGATGTGAATTCAGCGTTACAGATTGTATAGCTGAATTTGTATTGCATTTGGACAAAAATGGTGCAGGACCCTTTTTTTGGTCCTCACTGGAATCAGATTGCATGAGTGTTAAGCCCCATGCGATCCAATACCTGCACCATTTGACAATTCGCACTGCGATACGATCTGGGGTTGTCATTAACTTTAGGAAGACCAGTGCGCACTGTTTTGTCTCCCCCAGCTCCTTTTCAGCTGAGGACAGAGAGAATGTGATCACTTATAATCAGAGGTCGGTTCTCTAGCTGTGCTGGGAACTCAGCCTGCTCTCCTCCAATGAAGAGAGACCAGTGTACTGCTGTTTCTCCTCTACCAGCTCTTTCGCAGCTGAGAACAGAGAGAAAGTGATCACTTATACCAGAGGTCTCCAAACTTTTCAAACAATGGGAAAGTTTACTCTCCTTTAGACTTTAGGGGAGAGGTAAATAGTACACCATCATTGGTATAGGTGGAAGAAATTGTCCCCCAATGTTGGTGTCAATGGAAGAAATAGTGCCCATCTGTTGTCAGTAAGAGGAATAGTGCCCTATCATTGATATTAGTGGGAGAAATAGTGCCCCAAGGGCCAGATAAAGGCTGGCAAAGGGCTACATCCAGCTCTCAGGCTGAAGCTTGGAGGCTGCAAAAGAGCTGGCAGAGGAGAAACAGAGCAGAAACAGCAGCACACCGATCTTCCCAGTGAATAGCTGTGCCCAGCACAGCTAGAGAACTGACCTCTGCTATAAGTGATCACATACTCTCTGTTCTTAGCTGAAAAAGGGGGGGGGGGGGGGAGTATTCATATTCAAGGTGGATTTGATTTAAATCATTAGTAAAAAGGCTTGATTTAAATTAACTTGATTTAAATCATAATTTTTAAAGAGAAACTATCATCTCTGTCCCGCAGCGGCTCCTCCTCTGACCCGCTGTTGACACACCGACAGTCCCATTCACTTTAATGGGACAGCTGGTGATGCAGCAGTGACACAACAAGGTGAGGAACAGGTGCTGCCATGATAGATCTGAAATGGCAGGTTCTCTTTAAACATAAGGACTTATTCTTGCTGGTAGTTAGAATCTTTATCTAGTAGTTAGTTAGAATCTATCTATAAAATTTTTTATATATTATAAAAAAAATCTATAATAAATACATAATATATACCGTATTTATCGGTGTATAACACATACTTTTTTCCCCTTAAAAGCGGGGGAAAATCGCGGGTGCGTGTTATACGCCGATCCCCCGCAGTTGAGCCTCTGGGCGGCTTTCAGCCGCCTTCGGCTCTTCAAGGCAGCTTTTGGCCGCCTTCATCTCTTCTGGGGGGCTTCGGCCGCTCTCGGCGGCCGAAAGCTGCCAAGAACGGCCGAAAGCTGCAGAGAAGAGCCGAAGGCGGACGGAGGCCACAGAGAACAGCCGAAAGCTGCCGAGAAGAGCCAAAGGCGGACGGAGGCCGCCGAGAACAGCCGAAAGCTGCCGAGAAGAGCCGAAGGCGGCCCGAGGCCGCTGAGAACGGCCAAGAACTACTATGTGCCGCCGAGATACACATCCGGCTCTGTATCCCGGCGGCAGCATTTTAAAAAAATGAAAAAGAGACCATTTGAATAGACAAGGCTGCATAAGGCTGCAATGGTGGACAAGGCTGCATAAGGCTGCAATGGTGGACAAGGCTGCATAAGGCTGCAATGGAGGACAAGGCTGCATGACAGGGCTGCAGATGACACTGATGGGCATTTAAACATAAGTTTTTTTTTCCTTAAAATTCCCTCCTAAACTTGGTTGCGTGTTATACGCCGATAAATACGATTATATATATATATATATATATATATATATATATATATATATATATAAATATAAATAATACAGCCTCATGCTACACAACTAAGCTCCATTTCAAGCTGAATAAATTAAATTATTAATGTATCTCAAATAGAAAACTATCTTTAGATAGAATTTTCCTCCAAAAGAATTTTATTAAAATAAGTTTGATAAAAATCTAAATATATTATATATATATATATATATATATATATATATATATATATATATATATATATATTCACAAATGCTTTGCCTTTCATTTATATTTTAAACTGAATGGGTAGGTTTAGAAGGTGAGGGTTCACATATACTTCAACTTTACATGCAAATACAGTATATTTATTATTCGCATGCAACACTTTACATTTTTAAGTGTATTAAAAAGTGTCTGAAATAACACATGCAGTCAAAGTGATCAGTGCCAAATATGTGTCATCTGAAATTTCCGGAGCAGAAACCCCTTTGCAAAATACAACCGTTCCAACGTTCATCAGCGACAGACATACGGGTCCCTCGCCGCAATATAGCAAAGGGCCATTATAGCATTGTCCCGTAGCTTTTGGTGGAAATGACGTGCGCTGTGCTAAGGAAGGGTTAAAATATTGAAGTACAGGTTTAAACCTTAGTTGTTTTAAGCACAAACACTGAACAACGGTGTAAAGCCATATTGTCCCCCAGCAGGAAGCAATCAGATACCTGACTAGAATGATAGACAGCTGTGGTCCACTGAACAGGAAAAAAATCCCATTTACTCCCCGCCAGATGGGACCTACTGGATGCTTCAGCACAAACATCTCATCTTTCTTTGGACCTTCTTGTCCAGTTGCAGCTAGCCCCGGCTGATAATGATGGATATCAAGTCTACTATAAAGTGGGTGACAACGGCTGCCTTGTTATAGCTGCCAGTCTTCGGCACTTGTCATTATTACGGATGGAAGATTTATACCGGTTTGGGCTTGTGTATGGAGTCCGGCTATTTGCAATTCATCATCTGCCGTGCGAGGCGTGATGTACTGACCATGGATGTAATTGCCAGCTCCACCTGCTTTTGGAAATTAAAAGATCAACGAGTAGGGCACAGCCTGGTGCTCGGAGCTTCTGTGCCCACTGGAGCTTGCACGAGGGGCTCAGGAATACAATACACAGCTCATCAAACACACCGGCTCTTATTTATCAAGGTGGCTGAAACCAAAACTGTCGGTATTGGCCCAAAGCAACCGTTTACAATGTATACTGTATCAACAGATAATATTGGGAATATGAAGGTTTAAAGGAGATTTTGACATGTTTTAGGTGCGCTATTCAACAGACCTAGGTTTCCAGCACTTTAGCTATGGCCCAACCCTTCTGTCCCCATAACCACATTACAACATTGTATTGGCACATGAGGCTTGATTACTGAAAATTGGAAGGGCAAGAGGGCATGTAAAAAAGCTTCAAGTAGCAGCTAAAGCCTATTTATTGAGTATGTCTGGGTTTGAAAGACACAAAACAATTAGGCGAGAGCTGCAGGAACTTTCCAAAATGTCACGCCAAGCCAACATTTAGAGAAAGATATCTGTCTGGGAGCGCTTTCTACATGACCTATTAAAACTAGAACTCAAACCTAAAATGCATTAAGGCCTTTGTGGATGTATCTATTTTTTTATTTATTTTTTAGATTCAAATAGCTTGATGGGCGTTGAGGGGAATAATAAAAACACTATTGCTCTCCCACACTGCAAGGGTTAAAGCGGAGGTCCACCCTAAAATGGACCTCCGCTCATCGGAATCCCCCCCCCCTCCGGCGCCACAATTGGCACCTTTCAGGGGGGAGGGGGGTGCAGTTACCTGGATAATCCAGGTAACTGCACCCACTTCCGGGATAGCTGTCTGCGGAAAGGGGCGTAGGATTACGCCCCTTTCCGCAACTGCCCGCCCCTTTGCGCAAGTGCCCCGCTGCCTGCTGGGAAACACACAGTTCCCAGAGGCAGCGGGGACGTCCGGATTGCGCCGCGCGGCTCGCGCATGCGCAGTAGGGAACCGGGAAATGAAGCCGAAAGGCTCCATTTCCTGATTCCCATACCCAAGATGGCGGCGGCAGGACCCGACAGACGACCTAGCGATCGGCTTCGGGTGCCGACATCGCGGGCGCGCTGGACAGGTAAGTGTCACTATTTTAAAAGTCAGCAGCTGCAGTATTTGTAGCTGCTTGCTTTTAAATAAATAAAAAAAAACGCGGAGTCCCGGTGGACTCCCGCTTTAAATTCTCATTGATCTAGGGCATTGGTTTTCAAACTGCATGGCCCTTTGCTTGTCTTTTCCGGCCCTCGAGTCACTTTTTCTTCCACTGATATGAGGCACTATTGCACCCCCCCCCCCCCCCACTGTCAACAAGGCACCATTCCTATCACTGACACCAATAGTGGGGCATCATTTCTCTCACTGACACGTACGATGGGGCACGGTTTCTTCCACTGACACCAATGATCGGGCACTATGTCTGGTGGCATTATACCTTCTACTAACCACATGCGGTTTGTAATTTGTTTTACTTCTACTGATCACCAAGCCTGAGCAATTATTTACTCCCACTGGCACTGGGGCATTTTCGACTCCCACTGGCCACAGTCCCCACCCTTAAGTCTGAAGGACAGTAAACTGCTTAAACTTTTTTAGTTTTGCATAGAAGGAATCTGTCTGTGTCCCTATTCTAGAGATTCACCTTCTACATTTGTCCTGTTTACCATCATCGCTGAAGGTGAATGTGAAAGAAAATCCCAAACTTTTGGTTGCCACCAGAAACAGGAAATCTTCCAATGGTGACAATGGTTCTGGTGACTTCATGGGATTCCCTCACTTTCAAAGGATTTCATATAATTTCCAGTTTTGGCTTTGGGACAGGAAGTCATGGGAAATCTCCCCAATGGGACACAGATGACAAAAAAATGACAGGGGTTACAATCTTACTGTAGCCAAAATTTAAAAAGTAGCTTTGCCTCTAGCTGGACTTTTAAAAGCAGTTTTATTTACCCAATTCCTTGCTCCGCTGGCACCTGGTTCTCTCCTCTTCTTTCCAAGCAAAGATTGTCACCAACACACCAAGGATCTCCAAAGTGGGTCCAAAGTTTTAACCGATTAAGGACCGCCTCACGCCGATGTACGTCGGCAGAATGGCACAGCTAGGCACAAGCACATACAGGTACGTTGCCCTTTAAGTGCCCAGCCTCGGGACCCGCGGATCTGATCGCCGCCGGTGTCCCGCGATCGGGTCACAGAGCTGAAGAACGAGGAGAGGTAAGTGTAAACAAATCTCTCCTCGTGCTTCCTACTGAGGCTGTCACTGATCGTCTGTTCAGCGATGACATCATTACAGCAGATTGCAATGTTTCGGAGCCTCGCAGGACCCCTTCATCTGGCGTGTGACAAAGGGGTCTTGCGAGGCTCTGAAACATTGCAATCTGCTGAAGCGATGTGAAAGCCGATTAAAAACTTTGGACCCACTCTGTAGATCCTTGGTGTGCTGGCAACATTCTTTGCTTTGACTTAAAACGGTTCCAGCTGTCACTCACTACAGAACCCACTTTTATTCAGTCATCTCTACAGGAATGTGTACGTTAGGATTAATACATTTCAGTTTGCCTCTTATTTCCGACTCCTCAGGTTGTGGATGGGCCCTCTGTGTCTTCACTTGCAATACAGGACTGCTGGTCCTGCATTGTGTGTGTTGATGTCAGAGTGCCTGTGGTGGCTTTGAGTAGTTCAGCTAGTACTCTGCTGAACAATTCTATAACTCTGATCAGTGAATTACAACTGACTGATCAGTTATTAAACTAATGGGACTGCACCCCCCCACCCACCAATGCTGCCACTTCCCTGCCCCCTGCTTCTCTACTGCCTGTGGCTAACTTTCATCCTAAACTGCCCCCCCTTTCTCTATCCCCTTCACCCAACTTCTCCCCCCCCAGCACTGATTAGCCCTCCTCCACCCTATCTGACCCCCCCCACAAACCTGATTCCCCCGCAGCTACAATCATTACCCGGGATCTCTCCTCTACCGCTCCTGCCATCTTCAGGTGCTGCATGGGGCTTAGATTCAGATGTGTCCACCCCCCGCGGAGTCAGATCCCCCCCCCCCCCATACTGCCCCCTAAACCTCCCGATCAGCAACCGTCCATCTTCTCCCTGCACTGATCCCTGTGCTCTGTCAGCCTGGGGAGAGCAGCGGGGGGGGGGGGGGGGGGGAGCGGTGCGGGTGAAGTTGGGGCTTGGTATACATGTGTTTACCAAGCCCCCCCCCGTAGTACAGTGGATATAGGCAGCGATCGCAACTATATCCACTGACAGCTGATACACAGTAAACTACAGTGTTACTAAGCAGCAGACGGTAATTTTATGAATGAATGGAATCTCAGATTGGAATACAGATTCCTAAATCATTCAAGTAAAGTACTGCAGATCCTTTTCTCCGTCTCAAAAAAAAAAAAAAAAAAAAAAAAAAAGAGATATGGAAGTCTGGACAGAACAAAGGGGAAGAAGGGGCAATGCGGGGGCAAAGATGGGACTTTATATGAAACAAGACACTAAGGGTCAATTAAATCAAACAATAAAATAATAAATTTAATGGCAATGCACAGGGAGATAGTACAATCAATAAATAGGTTGATAGTAAATCGATGGGATAATAAATAAAATTAAAAAACTTTATACATGATAATAACATAATCAAATTCATATAATAGTAACATTATTGTACAAAATTCATATTGCAGTAGCATCATTACACATAGTAACCAACCTAAAGTACATCCCAACGTGCATATACATTATACAACCACTAAAATGAATTGATGATTTAATTAGATCAAACCCATGGGAAAATCTTGGTTGTTGTTATGGAAGTCTGTTTAGACCTCTAAAAATCTCATCAAAGACCCCCTCCCCACACCCATTGTTTAAAAAATAACTGTAAAAAAATGTAAAAAGTTTAAACACAAACATTTTAAGACCCCCCAGGTCCGCTCGCCCTCCACGATGATGCCCCACCCCCACTGTTTTCAAAAATAAACTTGTAAAAAAAAAAAAATGTAAAAAGTAAAAAAAAACAAAAAAAACAAACACAAACATAGTAAGATCCCCCAGGTCCGCCCACACTCACCCCTCCACAGTGAAGGCCCCCCAACACCCCTCCATGGCTTCCTCTGCTTCTCCTACCGCCCAACCTGATCCATCCTGATTGGCCAGGAGGCGAAGCTGGAAGACAATAGCAAATATAAATTCGCTATTGTGACAAGCCAAACCTTTTTCAAGCCAATTGGAGCCTCAGGCTCTAATCTTGTGGCTTGAAAAAAAAACCCCAAAAAAACCTCATATAAACGTATGTGTCCGGCACCCTGCAGGGGGGCGGCGCCCCAGCACCCCTAATGGACCGGCCGCTCCTGGTAAGACCCCTTTCACAAATAACGCAAAAATCAGTAGCACCTTCTTTTTATTCTAGAGGTCATATGATATCAGAAAATATATGGTTTTGGAGGTCTTTCACAAATTCTGGAAGTTGTAAGGGAAAATTGAAAACCTTCAAATTTTTAGAGAAATTTTGATATTTTTGCGTCTGTTCAATTTTCACCATTTCACAAAAAAGCGCAATTTAAAAGTTACCTTTTATATTTAGGCTTCATGTACACGGGATGTTTTTACAACCTCTCCTGAATGATTTAATTTGACAGATAGTAAACAACGTTTAAAATATCAGTTTTGCCGCGTTTACAAGCCACGTTTGCGCTTAGAAGAGTATAAAAAAAAAATAAAGCCCGTCAACTAAACGCGGCTAAAAACATTCTGCGTTTACATGCATTTAAAAGCTGTTACAGGTATTTGGCATTTCAAATGGCTCTGAACATCCATCCTGAATGCATTTTTGTGCTTTCCAAAAAATGCTTCTAAACGCAACTGCCTAGAAAGGACTATAAACGACCCGGTGTACATGTACGGATAAGATAACAGAGGAGAGTTCAGGGGCAGCTGAAAAAAAAACGCCCAACTGTTCCTAAACGTCCGTTTACAAGCAGCAGTGTACATGAGGCCTTAATAGGAATTTTGTAAAATGTGCTGTGTATTTAAAATGTGCTGTGTAAAATCATGATTTTAGTGGATTTTCTGCAAAAATAGTGTTTTTATAAACATTTGTGCACCAGTAGCACCTTATTTTTATTCTACTGGTCAGAAAATATATGGTGTGGGGGGGGGGGGGGGTCTTTCACAAACTCTGAAAGCTATAAGTGAAAAATTAAAAAAGTAAAGGAAAAATTTCAAAAATGGTCTGGCCACTTAAGTGTAAAAATGGGGCACAGGGCCTGGCCTGACAGCGAAAGGTTTAAACAGATCCAATTGACTTTTTTATATAAGGATAAAACTGATCCATTGGAAACACCACTCGATCACCAGGCTTGTGGGAATGCTTTCAGGAAATAACCCAGCCATACATGTAAGAGAAAAAGGGAAGAATCTGATAAAGTAGCACTTTAAAATGAAATTCCCATTATAAGGATGCCTAAAATTTGAGTAGAAGAATTCTAGAAAACAAAAAGTACCTTGACTTTTATGTCAGTAGCTCAACTCATTCTATAAGCACAGAGCAGGCGCTTTGGGAGGGGGCAGATCAGAGTGCTGAGACCCGACTGTAATGAACCTAGTGCTTCTGTTGTGAACATTGAGGATGATTTGCTCCCCAGTGCCTGCAGCTACAGAGGTTCAGTGAGGGCTTGTTTTAAAACTCCTTTACTGCTTGCCAAGAATAATATCCGAATGCCCATAGTCTGGCCACAGTTCTACTTTAAGTCACACAAGCTTCAAAGTGCAAAATCGTCATTAGCAAAGCTTTCTTCAGTTGAAAGGACAGACGACTACATAATGAAGAGATGGCTGTAAACACAGCAGACTAAGCTAATGATAGGCGCATACAGTCACTTGTCACCTTGCAGCTCAATTAGCCTCGGTGTAAAAATGAGACATGTAAGAAGAAATAAGGTTCTGACATTATCTCTGCCAACAAGATAATTACACCGCCTTCATTTAACAGTAGGGCAACACTACTGTAGCAACAAATTAACTCGGCTACATTTGCAATTCATGGTGTGTTTTCTCATTTAACGCCATTTGTCTTAGTTCAAGTGAACATTTCCATGATTTCCTATTGCTGGGCAAAGTTGCTGCTTTGGCTGCAGAATGATGTCACAGGAGCTCTGTGTAGCAATGTGAGATCTAGATTTCCTCATTTATGAAAAAAAAAAAAAAAAATGATCTGGCCACTGTCACTTCAACTGTATTTGAGAACATCAAACTTGGAAATAGTACATTTTATAGAAAGACATCATAAGGAGCCAGTACACGAGTAAAAAAGCTAAAAAATTTAATAATCCTAATCAACTAATATCCATTTTGTGTTGGCCTGACTTCAGTAAAATGAATGTGGTCTGGCTGAAATGAATTAATAGGAGTTTTATGCTCTCTCAAGCATAAGGACAGGGTGGTACGGCTAACCAAAGTGCAGCAAATCTTAATAGGTTCTCTCAATCTACCCTGGGCACTGGCAAAAGAAAGCCATTGATGACGGGAAAGGTGCAACACTCCGGGGCGGTCTCCGCCGTACTCTGCTGCTCGCTCTCATTCGCTCCCGTCTGCGCTTCTCTGTAATTTTCCGGCTCTTTGGCGAGAGGTTAGAGGTCATGACCCTGTGCTCCTCTTCACCCACCTCTGCTGTGAGGAAACAGCAGAGGGGGGGGGGGTGAAGAGGAGCAAGAGGTCACGACCTCTGACCTCTCCCCGTAAAATTACAGAGAAGTGTCGACGGAAGCATATGAGAGAGCGCAGCAGAGGACGGCGGAGGCCTCCCGGAAGCTCAGAGGATGCGGCTGTGCCTGGAACCTACCCCAGCCAGAGGCTCGAGATTTAAAAGAAAAAGGCACACCTGATACCGCAGGCAAGGAGAGACATAGCTGTTAGAGCTGCACGATTAATCGTTAAAAAAACTGCAATCTCAATTCACCCCCCTGACCATCTCTCCTGCTGAGAGTAGGCCATTCTTTCATATAAACAAGGGGAGAGATTATCTGCTCACTCAGCTGTCAAAGGAAAGTATCCCAGGCAATCTGCCAAATTTAGAACTTGAAACATTGTACTGAACTCTTACTTCTTAGATCAAAGGGATAGAACTTCTTGTGTAAACAAATAATCTGGGCAGTCTGCCAAGCTTTCAACCACATAAATGCAGGAAGTTTAACCACTTAAAGTCTAAATCTTTTTCTGACACTTCTTTCTTAAGTTAAAATAAATATTTTTTGCTAGAAAATTACTTGGAACCCCCAAACTATACTATATATATATAATTGCTGCAATATTTTATGTCACACTGTATTTGCCCAGCAGTCTTTCAAATGCAATTTTTGGGGAAAAAAATACACCTCAATAAATAAAAAAAACGAAACAGTAAAGTTAGCATAATTTTTTTGTTTTAATGTCAAAGATGATGTTACGCTGCTAGAATCGTGATCTATCTTCTAAGCAAAAAAAATTGTGATTCTCATTTTAGCCAGGAACTATAGCCGCCACTTAATAAATCAAAAGCTGTGAATATATATACCTAACTCCAAATAAAGATAGGATATATGGTGCTAAATGTTTAGATTTTTTTATTTATTTTTTTATATTTAGAGCCATATATCCTATCTTTATTTGGAGTTAGGTATATATATTCACAACATGTTACACTTACCTGCTCTGTTGCAGTGGATTTGCACAGAGCAGTACCGATCCTCCTCTTCTCAGGTCCCTCTTCGCTGCTCCTGGCCCTTCCCTCCTGTCGAGTGGCCCGCAGCAAGCAGCTTGCTATGGGGGCATCCGAGCCGAGTAACAGCTTCCTGTGTCCATTCAGACACGGAACTACAGCCCGGCCCCCTCTCTCTCCTGATTTGCTGACTGACTTTGACAGCAGCAGGAGCCAATGGTGCCGCTGCTGTGTCTTAGGAGGGAGAGTCTCGGATGGCTGAGACACTCATGGACATCACTGGACAGAGATGGGGCTTAGATAAGTATTTGAGGTTGCTGCATACAGAAGGCTTTTTATCTTAATGCATGGAATGCATTAAGATAAAAAAAAAAACCTTCTGACTTTAAATATTTTATTGATAGTGAATTGCTCCACAGTACCTACAGATACAAAGGTCACTGAGGGCTTATTTTAAAGTCGTTTTACTGCTTGTAAAATGCGTTAATGTTAACGAGTAAATATTTTTTCGAGGATGAATTGCTCCACAGTACCTGCAGATACAGAGATCATTGAGTGCTTGTTTTAAAGCTGTTTTACTGCTTGTTAAGTGTGTTAATTATACTATGTAAATATTTTATCGTCCATAGCCTGGATGCAGGCTCACTTTAAGTCAGCGAGTGTTATTTCAATACAATGCCACTTTATGCAACACAAATCTCCAACATTGCATGACAACTATTATAACAAGCCTGCATTATGCTGGCTCAAAAGAAAATAGGGAAAGCGATTGCCATGCACAGCCATTGTCTAGTAAAGTAAATGAATTCTGGCATAATGGAATGAGTGAGACGTGAAAGAATTACAGGCAAATGCACATACAACACGGAGAGATAGCTAAGTCTAAATTAAGATGTTCGCTCTGGAGCTTCCAATAGGACCTTGACATGACTGTTGACCTACTCATGACACGATCACACCAGTAAGGATTTTGAATTCTATTAGTATTACCAGAGAAAAAAAAAAAAAAAAAGTCAAGGAGTCATCAGGAAAACAAATCTATATCTTCTACTCCATCAGCCAATTACTGTTGTTAAAATGGAATTAGATGGGTATTGACAATGCTGTGGGATAAGGATTAAGCTGAAGACTGAACATACAAGCAGCACTGCTGATTGCACTGTTTCTTTTTTTTTTTTACTTTCCCTCCTGTTTGGAAACTTAAACAAATGTGAGAAGGGAGGCCGCCGTGCGTAATGTATTAGCAGCATTCTAATCAGAAGCTTACAGCGCTCTTGCGGCCCGGCCAGCAGTCATATTGGTATGCTTTAAAGGAAAATACCATGCATTAATAACAATTCAGAGGGAAGACTACCGGGATTAGACATCCCTCCGGCGTCACTTTGCTGCGGCAACATGCATGTGGTTGTCAAATTTCTGACTGCTTCATTCAATGCCTTGTGTTAAAGAATGCAATTAATAAAGTTTTCTTTATTTGCAGAATACTGCAGCGGCAGAAAGCATGATCATCTTATTAATTATATATAGTATGCATGTAAAGTAATAGTGGAACGAATATTAAACACATAGGACAAATTACAGCAGAAGAAAGCATCTTTGTTAAAAAAAAAAAAAAAAAAAAACAACAAAAAAACAAAAACAAACAGCAATTAACCACTTAAGCCCCGGACTAATTTGCAGCCAAAGGACCAAGCCCCTTTTTGCGATTTGGCGCTGCGTCGCTTTAACTGACAACTGCGCAGTCGTGCGACGTGGCTCCCAAACAAAATTGACGTCCTTTTTTCCCACAAATAGAGCTTTCTTTTGGTGGCATATGACCTGCGTTTTTTATTTTTTGCGCTATAAACAAAAATAGAGCGACAATTTTGAAAAAAATGCAATATTTTTTACTTTTTGCTATAATAAATATCCCCAAAAAATATATATATAAAAAAAAAATTTCCTCAGTTTAGGCCGATACGTATACTTCTACATATTTTTTATTTTTATATTAGCGATTATTGATTGGTTTGTGCAAAAGTTATAGTGTTTACAAAATAGGGGATAGTTTTATAGCATTTTTATTAATATTTTTTTTTACTAGTAATAGCGGCGATCAGCGATTTTTATTGTGACTGCAACATTATGGCGGACACATCGGACATTTTTGACATATTTTTGGGACCATTGTCATTTATACAGCAATCAGTGCATTTAAATGCACGTATTTCTGTGTAAATGACACTGGCAGTGAAGGAGTTAATCACTAGGGGGCAGTGTAGGTGTTATGTATGATGTTATGTGTTTTTTTTTATTGTAGGGGGCGTGGCCTGGCATGTGACGTCACTGATCGTCCTTCCCTATAAAAGGGAATAGACGATCAGGGACAGCCACACAGGGAAGCACGGGGAGAGGTTTGTTTACACAGACCTCTCCTCGTTCTTCAGCTCTGTGACCCGATCGCGGGACACCAGCAGCGATCGGGTCCGCTGATCCCGCGGCCGCGGTCACGGAGCTCAGGACCATGGAACAGGTAAGTGTCTGTTTATTAAAAGCCAGCAACTACACCTACACCTTTTGTAGCTGCTGACTTTTAATAAACATAAAAAGCCTGGAACTCCGCTTTAACATTAAAGGGAGGTGATGAAGTTAGTGCGACCATCTGAGAGAAGTGATGTAATCATTCTTTAACATGAAGTAGTCTAATATCTTCCCTTCTTTAACATGAACCTGGCCTGTAATATGGTGGTTCTATCCCTGATCCTCCCTCTTTCCTGCTCTTCTATATGCCTCCTATTACTTGTTTTACTGAACCACATTGTTTCGTACAGTGACTGCTCTGAAAACATAGGAGCATTGTGACATACTAAGGGTACTTTCACACTGAGGCGGTGCCGACATTAGCGGTAAAGCACTGCTCGTTTTAGCGGCGCTTTGGTGCTGCTTTTCGGACTGTAGCGAGGTGCTTTTAACCCCCAAGAAGGGGTTAAAAGCACCTGTGATTAGGCGCTTCAAAAGCAGTGCCCATTCATTTCAATATGCAGGGGC
Source organism: Lithobates pipiens (assembly GCF_037356315.1). NCBI lineage: Eukaryota > Metazoa > Chordata > Amphibia > Anura > Ranidae > Lithobates > Lithobates pipiens. The sequence goes on from NW_027507758.1 coordinate 71,242,261, forward strand.
GGTGCAGGAGTGGTGTATACAGCGCTCCCGCACCACCCCAAAGAAGCTGCAAGCAGGACTTTTTTGCCCGTCCTGCAAGCGCACCGCCCCGGTGTGAAGACACTCAGGTTTTCACACCGGGGAGGCATGAGAGGCTTTTTACAGGCACTATTTTTTAGCACTAAAACACCTGAAAAGCGCCTCAGTTTGAAAGGGGTCTAAGAGGGAGGCATGGAAAGCCTCTGATTCCGGAGCTGTGCAACCAGCAGAGACGAAGCAAAGAAATCACAGAATCTCAGGTCCTGTCCTGGGGGTGTAATTAAAGTATTACTAAACCCACAACAGTAAAAACAGACTGTATACGAAGTAAAGCATGCTCGTCATTCTCACTAGGGAACCTAAGGAGTTACTCCTCTGCGTTGTGTAAAAAGGTGGTTTGATCCTGTATTCTCTGATCCTTCCCTTTTAATGTCCCCAGTCCATCTGCTGATAGTACAGAGCCCTGGAGGCATTCTGCACTTGCTCAGTTTGGTGTGTATTGCTAGAAAGTTTTTTTCTTTGGGTACATGTCATCAGCACAGGGTCAATCAGCACTGTTCAGACAGAGGGTCAGGGGTCATGCAGCCTCATATGACAGTCAGAGTTAAATGAAAACTCCTCCTGCAAGCTTTAACCAGACACTGATAGAAGTCACAAGACTGCTATTTACTGTTGATGAGAAAGGGTATTTAGTAGTTTTTATGTACTAAAATAATTGCATTTCCATGTTCTGTGGGAGACCAGGTATAGTGATTGCAAGTTCCTGGGTTTAGTAACACATTAAGGGCCAGATCACGCCATCACATTAGAAAATGCAAAAGCCATTTCCTCAAAGTGCAAGATGCAGAAAGCAGGATTTTTGAAAACCACAACTTCTAGTGTAATGCATTGATGTGAAGAGCTAGATAAATTATTAGGTAATTAAATAGTTTCCATGCCCTTTTTGATTCCACATTGCAGAGCACATAAAACACAATGGTGTGAATAGCCCTTAGGTAAGTATCGCTTTGTGGAAGTGTAGAAAAGGTAGATTTTTGCTAAAAAGCCTAAAATAAAAAAAATAAAAATAAAAAAACAGAATATTTTAAGAAGCACGGCTATCATTCCATTGAAAATCTAGGCAACCCAAAAATAGAAGACAATGCTTGCCACACAGTAATTATCAGTAACAATTTTATCTACTGAAAAGAATACTTAAGCCGGTCATACAAATATCATAATTTGTCCGGTTCAGCAGGGAGTGGCCAAATTTTGATCCATGTATAGCAGGGAGGTTGTACAGAAGTCAATCTCAACTCCTGTACAACCACCCTATTGGGTTTTTCCCAATTGATCAGTGCCACCATCTATAGCAGGCAGCAGTGATTGGTGTGTCCTGACAGCAGGGAAGACTTCCCACCAGTGGCGGTCACTCCAATAGGGGCGAGCCCCCCTAATCCATGCGCCTAGCCCCTAATCTACATGCAGGGCGCCGGACATATGGATTTCAATGTTTTTAGTTTTTTTTTGTAGCACATAATTAGAGTCAGAGGCTCGAATTGGCTTAAAAAAAGGTGGGCTCAGAGCGCAGCCCACCGTGCCCCAAACCCACCCAGTTGTGTGACATTAGCAAATTAATATTCGCTAATGTCTTCCTGTTTATCCTCCCAATCAGGAAGCGGGTCCTGTGAACCAATTGGCCGGGAGTCCTAAGACCCGATTGGCTGCGAGTCCTAAGTCCTGATTGGCCGACAGGAGAAGTGACTGCCGGGACTTGGGAGAAGACACGGGGGGCGCAACCTGGATGGGGTAAGTGCAGGGCTGGTGGGCGAAACAGCGATTGATCAACGGGGGGGGCAGTTAATCGAGCGACGGGGGTGCTACTGCTCCTCGCCATCAGAATACAATAGCTTTGTGGGAGGGAAAAACCTCTCCTTACTGTCAGAATACAATAGCACAGCAGGTATAATTCCTCCACCCACCTTACTTGTTTTTTCAGCCCACTGTCAGAATGCACTGATCATCGCTGCAGCACTTTGGTTGCAGCTGCTGATCGAATTAAGATTTTCCAACATTTCCGCTTGACAAAATTCAATCGTTAGATCAATGGCTGTTGAGCAGGAATGGCCACAGATGGATATAAATTTGGTCGGTGTCTGCTGAACCAGCCAAATTTCGATCCATCTATGGCCAGCTTTAGATGTCCCCAAACAAGTGTCCCTATTGGAAGATTTACCCTCTATTATTTGTGTTCTGGAAATTCTGGATTTTCCATAATTTTTTGTCCTGATGACAATGGTCAACAGTACCAATTGTGAGTATAAGTACCCATAAAAGGGGGGGGGTGAAGAAAAAAAAAAAAAAAAGGAACAAAACAAACGCAAAAAAAAATAAAAAAAATTAAAAAAGTTTTGGCTTTAAATATTCTGTATGCATGGAAATATTTCACATGGCTTAAAAAGCCTTATAATTATTAATGAGAACAAAAAAAAAAAAAATAACTTGATTATTTGACCTCAACAACCTGAACCACAGCAGGCAGTGATCACGAATGACAAATAAAATACACTGTAAAATCTACATGGAGTAATTTTGCTGTTTTGATACAGTGTTCATTGTACTGTGTGTTGAAAATATCATGTTTTGTTAAAATCCATAAAAATGGCTTGTGAGATGGATGAATGGCCACATAAATAAAATCAAATCAACTCAGTACATTTCACCTGACCTGCCAGATCTTTTTAACTTATTGGAAAATTTGCTAGATTTAATATTGACACAGCGATGTGTAAATCAATATTTTCAGAACGAGCAATATATTTTAATTTAAAAATGTTCAAACAGCAGCAGTAAATCTATGCACTTAGTACATGCACATCATCAGAGGCTTTGGCGGCTTGAAACGCGCCACTGAAATAAAAGACGGAGAGGAGATTTACCATGTTGCTGTAGCTTTATATTATTGTCCTTTTCTAAAATCAAAGCTACACTCGCTCGGCTGGCGTAAAGGTAGATTTCTACCCTGGGGTTGAGCCGTGTTTTTACCACCAGCACCAGCTCTCCCTTTATCTGCAGAGGCAGCGGCTGGGGCTGTACACATGCCATTGCTGTGATGCCGTTACTTTAGCTGACAATTGCGTGGATGTGCGACACTGTACCCAAATAACATTTATGTCCTTTTTATGTTACTTTCTGCCATATCCAATAAAGAAAATGTAAAAAATCGAATTTCTTCAATGTGTATTCTGCCACATATTTGTTGTGGTAAAAAAAATCCAATAAGCATATATTGCTTGCTTTGTGCATAAGTTATAGTGTCTACAAACTATGGGATATATTTCTGGAATTTTTATTTATTTTTACTAGTAATGGTGGAGATCAGGGACTTATAGCGGGACTGTGATATTGCGGACACTAACTGACACTTTTTGAGAACCTGTGACACTAATACAGTGTGATCAGTGCTAAAAATATGCACGGTCACTGTACTTATGGCACTGGCTGGGAAGGGATTAACATTAGGGGCACTTAAAGGGTTAACTGTGTACCTAGCCAGTGTTTGTGTACTGTGTGGGAGGTGCTTTTACTAGGTGAAGACATGGACCTTGTTACTGCTTTGCAGGAACACAGGATCCATGCCTTCCCTACTGAAAGAACTGCAATCTGCCTTGTTTACACAGGCAGACTGCCATTCTGCCTCTGTACGGAAAGATTGGCGGGTGCTGGCGGACATCGAGTCCATGGTACCCGCTGATTGGCATTCGCACCCACTACCCAGAAGTGCAGAATCACACAGTGGGTAGTTTCTATTGTCACTATGATTTAAAAAGAGTGAACACAGTTGATTGATAATAAATGGCTTCAGCCAAACACTAACCATGATTGAAAGAAAAGTTTCACGCCCCTTTCACACTACCGATCCGTTCAGGTCTATGGAGCGTCGGATGTCAGCGGTGACATGTCCGCTGACATCCGACCCGCTCCGATCCGAAAAAGTGTGACGGAGGAAAAAGCTATTTTTCCATCCGTCATCGGGTCGGATGACGACGGACACTGCGATCCGTCGTCACCCGATCTCCCGTAGGGGAGAGCGGCGCTGTTACAGGTCCGTCCCTGTGCAGTGTGCAGAGACGGACCTGTCATCTTCCTGCTCAGCAGAGATCCCGCTGTGCAAACGGATATCCACGGGGCGGATCATCACTGATCCGCCCCGTGTAAAAGGACCCTTAGTGTTATTATTCATATTCTCTGAAAAATGGGCAAGAAATCATAAATTCTGCCAGGTATGTAAACGTATGAGCACAACTATATATATTATATATACACACACACACACACACACACACACACACACACATGCACACACACACATGCGCACGCATGCATGCGCACACACACGCGCACACACACACACACACGATCCTGTGCACAGCGGCCACCCTGTTGTAATAGTTTTGCTATAGGGTGGTCGGCAAGTGGTTAAAGTAATTGTAAACCTCAGACGTGAAATATAAACGCTATAGTGTGTACTTGTCTCAAGCACTAAGTGTAATTTCCGTCTGCTGCATGGTTCCTCTGCTATCAGTACGAGTCACTTCTGACAAGTTTTCCTGACACCAAAAGAAAAATGGTGGCAGGGGAGGGACCTCCAGCTGATTGACAGCCTCAGCTCTGTTCCTGTGCGAAAAGAAGGGTGGGGGGGTGGGTTGGGGTGTCCGTTTAGTGAAAACAAATGGCCACTGCCCTCACCTATAACTCGATAACTGGCCTTTGCAGCAGGGTGCATGTAGAAGGGCGACGCATGTCAAACAAAACCAGATAAAATTCCCAGCTCAACTTAGCAACTGGCCTGCAACCAACAAAATGATCCTGTCTATTATTACACATGGGTTTAGAGTGCACATATTAGCAAATACATAAACTGTATTCCTTCCCTCTAATCAGCTCTCAGACCTCTCCTCACTGAGCTCTGCAGATTGTAACTGCAGCTCTTCACCCCCTTTTTTTCTGAACTCTCAGACAAGCTTATAAATTTAGCACTTTGAACAGATACAAAGAAGAAAAGACTGAAGATAAACAGGTGCAACTTTTATAGGAGGATTTGTATTATCTCTGTGTATCACCCAAGGCCAGTCACTTTACAGGGTATATGTAATGGTTTACAAACACTATAAGTATGGTTGTTCCCCCCGGATGCTGACAGTCTGCGTCCAGAAGCGTACATCTGTACCCATGCGCTTATTTACACAAGTACTGGAGTAGATCCACATACAGCTGAGGCTTGTATGTGATTTGTATGGGTGGCTGTGGCCCATGGACAGGGATGCTGCCCGAATATTTTCACATAGGGCCCCAGGCACCCGCGTGCATGAGGCCCAATAGATTATAATCAATGGAAATATTTATAGCAGTAATGATAGCAAAAATAAAAATAATAAAAAAAAATAATAATAATAACACCTGACCAAGAACAAGAGTAAACCTATTTTGCCTTTTTTTTTTTATATTCCCGCTTACACAAGCCTACAAGGTTTAGGTAACGCCCACCCAGCCCTCGCGCCCGAGAAACAAAAAAGTATTTTTTTTCCTTTCTCTTTGTAAAAAAAAACAAATGCCCAGCCTAATGCCACTATTTTTAGTTTGAAAGGTAGGACCTGCAATTAATGCCTGATCTTCACCTAACAAAACATCTGTTTTTCTTGCTATGTAATTAGTAAAATTAATGAACGCTAATCCGTCCGCTCAAATGATTTTTTGCCGCTTAAATCAATCATTTTAACACCCAATATGCTTTAACACAAACAACGATAGATCAAGTCCAAATTGCTTCCACTTTTAACGCTATTTATTATTGAGGAAACACTTGTTAGCAGAAAAATGAGGCGCCCGCCGAAAAACTTGTCAGCAACAGATGGCGTGCCCAAATACCATATTTTTTTTCAAGGCTTTCATCATTTCAATCATGGTGTGCGCGTCTTCAGTAATGCTTTTTTTGTTTGTTTTGTTTTGACATATTATGGGCTTTATTTAAAAACCCTGAAACATTAATTACAAAATTATATGAAGAAGTCATTAATAACGCTTTCAGATTTAGGTGGCCGTAAACGACCTGATTCTGCTCTTGATCCACCAGACATATACAATGGATCAGACCACTAAGGGCTACTCTGGGGGGGGGGATAACTTCTGGTGTTACAAGTTCTAATTATCACAGAGATCTTGAATCTTACTGAGGAAAAATGTTTCACTCTTCTCTATGAGAAAAGAGGATGGATGTGTTCACTATGACTATGCCACTTGTGTCCCTTGGGTGAGCTGCCCAAGAATTAACAGGTTCCATCCTCATGCAAGGGGTGATAGCGGTTTGTGGCCAGCCAAGTATACAAAAGTTTCAGTTGGTTGTCAGACTTAAAGCGGATCTTCACGGCATCTAAGCACCACAAACCAAAAACACTATTTAATTCATTTTTAATATTCAAAGTAAACACCTCCCATCCTGTCAAGTTTCCATGCTTTATTTTGTTGAGAAATCCCCCCTAGCATTTTTGCCTGCGGCCATCTTGAGTAAGGGCAAATGATTAATGTAGCATTTACTTACTGGAATCCATTTGCCCTTTTCTTAAACTTTTCTAAAAAAAATACCCTCAAGACAACCTGCAAGACAAAAGCATAATGAACTAGTATACATAGCATACTAGCTCATTATGTATTACTTACATCAGATTGAAGCTGTTCTTGTCTCCCCCTTTGGCTGTCGACATGTCGGCCTGGAGTTACTTCTGGGTATCGTGGCTCTGGCTCTGTGATTGGCCGGAGCCGCGATGACTTCACTCCCGCACATGCGCGTGGGAGACACAGCACGCAGACTGATGCAGTGGCACATAGGTGTCATTGCCTTTCCTTTTTAGATTGTAAGCTATAATGAGCAGGGCCCTCTGATTCCTCTTGTACAAAATTGTAATGTAACTGTAATGTCTGCCCTCATGCTGCGCAAACTGTTGGCGCTATATAAAACCTGTATAATAATAATTGCATCAGTTTGCTCTAGTGCGCATGTGCCAATGTCATCGGCATATGCTGGGGACAAGGGATATCTCCGAAACCATGCTGGTATAGGAGATATCCTGGTTAGCTACAGGTAAGCCTTAATATAGGCTTACTTGTAGCATAACGTTTAAAAAAATGGGGTTTACAACCACTTTAAAGTGATTGTAAAGGCTCATTTAAAAAAAAAAAAAATAAAAAAAAAAAAACACAACAAACATGTTATACTTCCCTCCTCTGTGCAGTTAGTTTTGCACAGAGCATCCCCGGATCCTCCTCTTCTTGGATCCCTCTTTGCTGCCCCTAGCCTCTCCCTCCTTTGAATGTCCCTCAACCAGCAGCTTGTAACAGGGGGCTCCCCTAGTGATTTTCAATTAGAACTTTTTTCACACTTTAAAAAAAATGGATTGCTGCCATAACATAAGCCCCCCAATACATAAAGTCTAAATTACACCAATACAATAAATCCAAAAAATGCAGCAACACCCCCAATGCTATTCCTGACGCAAAAAACAAAATACTTCCGGCCCCATCCTCAGATGGCGGGAGTTCAAGGGTACAAAACGTATAAGGAGACTGAAAAAAATGACGAGGTGGCAGGATGTGAACTTCTTCCCTGGAAAATTGAGTCAAAACTGATTTTCTCATTTACAATGAATCAAAAGGGGAAAACATTGGAGCGTGGCGAAAGTGGCGCAGATGTATCAAAAAAGCAAATGAATAAACAGTTGAGGAGATTTATCGGCGGGGAGAAATCGCCATAAATTCCAAAGAGATGGATTGATTTTTAGTTAAAGGTATAACTGACAATTTATTGGGTGGGAAGATGCATTATTTGGCAACCGGAATCCGCCTTCGGTAAAACTGATTTGTGTCCCATTGTATTTTATGGAAAAAGCCGGGGAAACATTCGGTGATTTAGATTAAATGTATTAATCATAACCAGACAGTGTGAACTATATATCTGCTATTAAAGAAGATTTTTTGACATTTAATTCTGTAGCGATATTTTGGCTCTGTGCGGCTCTTCCTCAATCCAATTCCGGCTACAGTTGGGAGACCTCTCCTTTTTAATTTTATGAGGCTTAAAGTAGCATTTAAGCAGCCATGCGGTAAATAATGCGGGATTACAGATATTTAGTGTTTTGTTTCTCTTTCCAGAGGGCCAATCCATCACAGGAGGACATAAAATAGCCTCCCGTATTATTTTTTTCTCTTCTCCTTCCTATTTCTCATATTTTGGGTTTTATAGGACTATTTGGAAATAATGGAAGCGGGGAATTGAAAGAACAATCGGATACCTTGACGCAGGCAAGCGAGGCGGGAGGTTAAAATACAGTTGGCAGTTTTCGGATATGACATGCGCTTTATGGCGTATGAATCTTTTGTGCTGCGTAGCTTGATCGCCTTAAAGGCAAACTGTAGCCTTTAAATTTTTTTTTATATTTTTAGACTTACACATGAAAGAGATCGGCCTAAAGTAGATCTAAACCTGAACACTAAAATCTTATATACGCTTTATCTTGTCATTTCAAAAGTCATTTTCAATCATTTTTAACCTGCAGCTTTCATTAAAAGAATATCCATTTAACATGCCATGAAGGTCCTTGTTCAGATAAATGTGCATCTAAAAGAACAATTTAATAGATTACGTTCTTACATGCGGTTGATCCATTTGCTTAATCCCCTCCCCCCCCCCCTCTATTTCTAAACTTGTGACCCTTCCAATAACATAATTAGGGTGTCATTTACTAAAGGAAAATCCACTTTGCACTGCAAGTGCACTTGGAAGTAAAGTCGCTGTAGATCCGAGGGGGGCATGCAAAGAAAATAAAAAACAGCATTTTAGCTTGCACATGATTGGATGATAAAATCAGCAGAGCTTCCCCTCATTTCAGATCTACCCCTTAGATTTAGTGCATTTTCAGTGCAAAGTGGATTTGCCTTTCGTAAATAACACACTTATGGGGGGGGGGGGGATTTACTAAAAATGGATTGTGCAAATTTTGCTGCAGCTCTGCATAGAAACCAACTGGCTTCCAGGTTTTATTGTCAAAGCTTAATTGAATAAACTGACGTTAGAAGCTGATTGGCTACCATGCACAGCGGCACGAAGTCCTGAGTGCGCCAGTCTTCTGCCGGCCATACACGGTTCGAATTTCGAAAGAATTTTCTTTCGAAAATCGTATCCAAGAATTTTCGTATGAATTTCGCACCATTAGTGGGCTGCAGCAATAGCCGATTTTCGTGCGGAAATAAAATTTGAGGAATCGGACATGTTGGAAATTTTTAGAAAAACAAACGATTTTCTAATCAATGATGGGAGAATCGTGCGAGAAACGTAATAAGAAAAGAAAATGTACGGAGATAAACGGAAATTTACGGAGAGAAAAGAAGATTCCCAGCCAAGAAAATTATTTTCTGTAGCAACATGAGGTGAAATTGAAGGCTTGGTCGGCCGAATTTCGAAAATCAATGGTGGCATCATCGGATCACAAAAAAAACGAATTTTCTGATTTTGAAAAGAAAATTTGTTTGAAATTCGACCGTGTATGGCCTGCATTAGTAAATCTCCCCCTTAGTGTCCTAGTATAACAACGTTCTCTTTCTGCACTGTATCAATGGAGGAGTAGTATTGCCTTGGACAGAAAGTGTGTTTGGTCTACAAAACACCTCACCCTCTCACCATCTCCATAACATGGGGGGGGGGTTCTGTAGTTAACAGCGGAGAACTGGGCAGAGTTAATTATTTCACTGCCTAGGATAGCTTTGCAGAGATCACAGGAACTTACAAGCTCACTGGATTTCTGGCAGGATTGACAGGTAATTTTTGCACTTTTACAACGGATATAACAAAAACCCCTTTAATAGTATATTTAACAGAACAAAAAGGGACAAAAAAAGTAAATAAGACAAGTTTGTTGTTAGGACTTTCATACACTTTAAGGCTGGGTCCCCACTATCTTCGCATGCGGCTTACAGCAGTCCAAGTTCCATGTCCGCTTTCAGCCTGAATTTTTGGCTGAATTTGGACCTGAAACAGAACAAAAGACACACATGGCTCCTGTGCCAATTCGCACCTGAGCCGCAGCGGAGGTATATGATCCGGCTCCATAGAGAGCCAGTCAAAACCCGGTTTTGACCGGCACCCGCTTCTCATTTCTGATCGTCGCATGGTGATCTACAACATTTCCAGCCCCTCCTTCCACCTACCGCTGCATTCTGGAACACACACAGGTCCCAGAAGATGGTGGAACCATTCAGAAAGCACAGCGCAGCTTACGCATGCACAGTATGAACCAGGCTGTGAAGCTGCAAGTCTTCACTCCCCGTTTCCTTTACTACAGATGGATGCCGGCGCCTGCACCCAAAGCCGATTGATGAATCAGCTAGGGGTGACAACAACCTGGCATCCCCGGACAGGTAAGTGTCCTTATATTAAAAGTCAGCAGCTACAGTATTTGTAGTTGCCGACTTTTTTTTTTTGCTTTTCAGACTGGAACTTCTCTTTAATGTTGCCAACATTCCTGAACTAGATAAATATGGAAAAGAAGACTCGTATTAACCGCTTCCCAACCACCTCACGCAGATATACTGCAGCAGAAGGGCACTTAAAGGCAGATTAACATACCTGTACGTTGCCTTTTAAGAGGCTGCTTGTGGGCGTACGTGGCGGGAGCTCTGTGATCGTGGGTCCCGCGGACCCGATGTAATAGGGGATACCCGCAATCGTCTCACGGTGAGAACGAACGGGGAGATGCTAATGTAAACAAGTATTTCCCCATTCTGCCTAATGACACTGTCACTGATCACGCTCCCTGTAATTGGGAGTGATGATTAGTCATGTGTCACACAGCCCCTCCCTGCCACAGTTAGAATCACTCTCTAGGACACACTTAACCCCCACAGCACCACCTAGTGGTTAACCCCTTCACTGCCAGTCACATTTTTACAGTAATCAATGCAATTTTTTTAGCACTAATCACTGTATTAATGCCAATGGTCCAAAAAATGTGTCAAAATTGTCCAATGTGTCAGCCATAATGCCGCAGTCCCGATAAAAATCGCTGACCACCACCATTACTACAAAAAAATATCAATAAAAATGCCATAAAACTATCCCCTATTTTGTAAACGCTATAACTTTTGCGCAAACCAATAAATGCTTATTGCGATTTTTTTTTACTGAAAATATGTAAAAGAATACGTATCGGCCTAAACTGAGGGAAAAAAAACTTTTTTTATATATTTTTGGGGATAATTATTATACAAAAAAGTAAAAAATAATGCGTTTTTTTAAAAATTGTCACCATTTTTTTGTTTATAGCTCAAAAAATAAAAAAAACGCAGAGGTGATCAAATACCACCAAAAGAAAGCTCTATTTGTGGGGGAAAAAATAGGATGTCAATTTTGTTTTGGAGCCACATCGCACGACTGCACAATTGTCAGTTAGACCGGCACAGCCGAATCGCAAAAAGGGCTCTGGTCTTTTGCCAGCAAAATGGTCCGTGGCTTAAGTGTTTCATGGGAATTTACAGTGTTGTCACTCTGTCAACCCTGGTGGTAACTACAAGTAGCAATGCTGAAACACACTGACGTGTAATAAAACAATGAAGGTATATAACAGTATTTTATGATTAAAAAAAACATGGCAATGGTTTATGATCAATGGGGGAGGGCAAAATCTGGTGCAGATGTGCATGATAGCCAGTTGGCTTCCAACTTCACTTTAATCAAAGTAACCTTTTAACAAAAAACAAAAAAACGGAAGCTGATTGGTTTCTCTCCAGAGCTGCACCAGTTTTTGCAGTTTTCTGCAGTTTTAGTAAATCAACCACATGGTGTTTTTAAAAAAAAAACTAGATGGCATCCAGTTTGAGTTACAGCTACTTTATGTAGGAGTTTGTAAAAATGTACGTAGATGTTGGCTACCATATTTCCTTATTAAATATTCAGTCATATATGTAAAGTGTATTGTTAATCCTCTTATCTCTGTACAAGTCTACCAGATGTGTCCTTCCCTCTCTCTGGCCCCTTACATATTTTTAGCTTATTCCATTCTACCATTGCTTTTAATCTCCATCTATGACTCCCAACTCTCGTATGACCTCTGCCATTATGTCCTCTACTTTATGTCCTCTTCCATTGCTCTATGTCCTCTACTTTATGTCCTCTTCCATTGCCACCTGTCCTTCATTTTATTTCCTCTTCCATTAATATGATGTCTTCTGTCCATTGCTTTTAATCTCCATCGTATGATTCCCAACTCTTCCTTCTTACTGTGCGATTGAAATCAAAAAGACTTTCAAAAGCGTTCAATGTTCCTACTAGCCAGACATCATGCAATATAGGCTGAATGGGCTTTAGGTATCAATACACTTGACAACAGTTTATTTATATTTTGATTCTATTAACACAAGAATGAAGCCCTTTTTTATTTAAAGTGGAACTAAACCCTCCTTTCCTTTTTAGCCATGGAAGCTGCCGTCTTAGCCACTGTTTGACCTACAGTTGTCATGGTGCTGCACATTTGATCATTAATGACAGCAGCCTTTTTAAAGGGGTTGTAAAGTCTCAAGGTTTTTCACCTTGCATTAACGTGAAAAACATTCTGTGCTGCAGCTGCCCCCCAGAGCCCCACTTTTTCTTACCTGAACCGGTTTGTTCCAGTGACCAGCACGAGCCCAGCGACTCCAGCCACTGTCTCTGTACTCATTAGATAGATTGATAGAAGCTGGAGCTGCTGTCAATCAAACCCATTAAAACAAGAGCAGGGGGCGAGTCTTGCTACCTGTGTCAATGGATGCATCGGCGGGACTCGTGCGTGTGCCCGTAGTGGTGCCCCCATGGAAAGTGGCTCTCTGTAGGGAAACCCTGATGAAGAAGAGGGGCCAGGAGCACCATCGGGGCACCCAAGAAGAGGAGGATCAGGGCTGCTCTGTGCAAAACCCTTGCACAGGACAGGTAAGTATAACATTTGTTATTTAAAAAAAACAGGCTAATAAAAAAAAAATAAAAAAAAAAAACACAACAACAAGAGGTTGGGAAGATTAAAGTGGGGTTAGAACAGTTTCAGAGAAAAAATTTAAGTAATCCCTACAGAGAATGTCTGAGGGTATAATGGCACTTCTCTAAAATGATAGCACCATCTTTATCTCCCACTAGTGCAGAGAAAGTAAATGGAACAGACTCTGAAAGATGGGATATGGATAAATCAAAAGTCAGCACAGATTTTACAAGTATGGTCAGTAACTAAACCAGGCGAGCGAGGGTGGTTTGCAGCTTACTGAAGGTCTTTATTATTTGCAAATCAAAAACAGCCATCATACTAAAGAAAAAAAAAAAAAACCCATGTGTGGCCACTAACAATTATCTTCTGTCAAAATGGGCTTGTTAGATATTTGGTATTTGATCCGTGTATTCTGACAGTGAAAAGTCCCTGCTGTCAGAATACAATTTCTCTCCCCCTTGATTGCATGGATGGAAAAAAAAAAAAAAAAAAGATTGACTTATGGCCAAGCCTTACCCTCAAACCCTGGGAGAAGTCTACACATTGGGTAATAAAGATTGACAAAGATCCCTCAACCCAATCAAAAAAAAAAAATCTTACTCCCTCCCCTGAATCCATTCTCCCAGAATCGGGGGGTTCCTAGAAACAATGCTTACTGCGAAATACTGAAACATTTCCTTCTGGCCTTCAGCCAAGCTATACCCGTTTTCTGGAAGTCCTCCAATGCACTACCTTTATTGTTATGGGTTTATTTGGTTAATGATATTAAGAGAATGGAGGAAATGGTGGCATGTTGAAATGTTGTGGTTAGTGTGGATCCACTTCTCTTTGGACAGCTTAAAGTCTCTAGTTTCTTCTTGGTCCAACTCCTTTACCCTGCCTGTTTTATGATCACCTGCAATTGATTGTTGGATTATCCGATAGATTGTGCACATTAGCATGTCTTTTTACAACCCCACTCCTAACCAGCATACCTAGCTATCACATATCTTTATTATTTGGAGCACCCAGGTCTGCTTGCTTATACCCTCTTCCTTATACCCCCTTTTTCTTATGGGTCCAGTACCCCTTTTTCTTAGATCTTTTAATAAAGGTTCCTTTTCTCTTCTATAATTCTTGCTCATATGCTAAAAGTCTGAATATGATCCCAAGTACTTTGTATTCTAGCAGTTCTTATGCTTTAATACTTGTTTCCAACCAGTTCCCATATGTACTGAATCTTTCTTAGTTTGTGGTGCCTTATCTGATACCCGGATGATGCCTGCAATGCTGGTATTGGTGCATTACCATTTACATACTCTATTCAGACGTTCTCTTATATACGTCTGTCATATAACCATGTTTTCTGAGAAATGAATAAACATATGTTTGCCTATAAAAATGTTCTTATCCTAAGATCTCCATCCAAAACTTTTTTTTTTATCCCAGTTTAGAAGCTCAGAGACCACCTAATACGGTATGTAAATTCAAGTTGTTTGTGCCTGTCCTGCATTATGGTATGCAGCCGGCCATACATGGATTTAAATTAGGTGGATTCAGCAGGAACCAGTCGAATTTCGATCCATGTGTGGGTGGTGGTACACAATATAGATATAGCTGGCAGTACGGATATAGCTGGCAGTACTGATCAGTGTATTCTGATTGCAGGGAAGACTCCCCAATGTCAGAATACAAAATAGCTTAGTGACGAGATTCCCCATCCACATTGAATGCTTGGATGGGGGAATCAAGTAATTTTTAATAATAAATAAAAAAAATTTGTGCAACCCGGTTGAATGAAAAAAAATAAAATAAAATAATCTATGGGCTGCCTATGTCAAGACATAAACATTTTTTTTCTAGGTTTTGGATAGGGTGGGGAAGGATTAGAACTAATGTTGGGTTTTTATTGCTAGCCAGGCTCTTTAGAGAGATTTCACTTCTCTGAAAATGCCTTCACCAGACAGGAAGTGAGAGAATATCTGCATCTGTGATACAGACCGAAAGAAAAAAAAAAACATAATGGGGTTCTAGCCTTTGCTTACTCTGCTAAAGAGAAGCATTTTATTTCTGTCTGTGTTGCTGTTGGAAAGTTCCCCTCACTTCCAATATGGTAAACCATCAGTAGGACAGGAAATCGGGAGAAATCCCCTTAAAGCGGGAGTTTTCCTTTTTTAAAGTCAGCAGCTACAAATACTGCAGCTGCTGACTTTTAAAATATGGACACTCACCTGTCCAGCGTGCCCGCAATGTTGGCACCCGAAGCCGATCTGTCGCTCGGCTCTCGGGTGCTGCCGCCGACATCTTAGGTATGGGAATCAGGAAGTGAAGCCTTGCGGCTTCACTTCCTGGTTCCCTACTGCGCAATACGGACGGTTCCTGCTGTCTCTGGGACCCATGTGTTTCCTAGTAGACAGCGGGGAAGGGACAGGACGTGGCATAAATACCCGCAGAGTCTGCGGCTATCTAGGCCTGGAAGTGGGTGCAAATACCTGTATTATACAGGTATCTGCACCCCCCTCCCCCCTGAAAGGTGCCAATTGTGGCACCGGGGGGGGGGGGGGGGTCTTTGCGATGAGCGAAAGTTCCACTTTAGGGTGGAGATCCACTTTAAGGAAGGCATTAAACACTTGACAGGGGTTCTAATATTTCCACACTCTATCCAAAACTAAGAAGAAAAAGAAAAAGGTTTGGCTACAGATTGAACTTTAAGCCTGTACTGAGCACTACAATAATGGACTGAGACTAGATGTGCCTAAAATTGCATCTACTTACATTTCAGACTTAATGAAATGCATTTCTGAAACTCTTCTTTCTATTGACTCAAATTTGAAGCTGTATGTGAATGCACACAAAACAGCCTGGGGGGACTTTTTCCATAACAGATTGCAACTCAGCACAACTCTCAACTGAGAAGGTCTATTAAACATTAATGTATTTTCTAATGTCTGCACATTTTTAGGCATTGGAAGTTGCAGCTAAATGCCTGATAATGCATCTGGTGAGAACAAACCCTTTAAGTTATCATAGATGTAAACCCTAAATTGATAACACTGTGTACATTAAACCATCAACATTTTTTAGCTGCGTTATAAACCTTCTGACCTACAACTGTGTTTTTCACTTGCATAAGATATGTACTGATCATGCTACTTTGTAGTTTCATTGTATCACTTGTTGCCCTGTAGGCACAGTCTATAGTAAATCTTCACATTCCTGTGTTAAAACATGAGGCATGCAGCATGGCACTGCACAGGTTAATGCATGACGCCTGTCTGTAGCATGAGAACTAACATTTCCTGTAAAGAAACTACATATCCCACAATCCATGGGTCTCTGTCTAGTGCGGACCGTCAGCTGGCTCAGAGTTTTACAGGTAAATAACATGTATAAACTGTGTTAACAGTTCATATAATCTTTGGGAAAGATTATTGTAAAATGATGATGTGGCAACAGGGCTTCTTTCCGCCCTGCAATTTCCCCTTCTTGCCACTCCTTTCCCATGCCGCCATCTTTAAATAACCTATACGTGTGAAGATGTGCCACAGCTCTCAGACAGGTCAGACCTGATCTGTGAGCTCACGGGGGGATTTCAGTACATGCATACACACGCCACTGTTTCTGGGACCGTGTAGAGAGCTAGGACATGTGTACCCATGAGCGGGGATACCCACATGTGCACAGACATTCTGAGGGACTTTGCCAGTTTCCAAATCTTTATATTTTCTCCTTTGTCTAGTTTTTAGTCTGGATGAAGAGGAAGTGCTGAGCCCCCAAAATGCATTGACCTTTACAAAAAAAAAAAGTCTCTCAAAAGGTCTATACAAGCTGGTGTGGCGCTACCATCCTTTTAAAACTTCAATAAACTCCTCTGGGGGTTCAGCAAGACCCCACAGTTTCAGGTGAGCAGCCTCTAGGACCATAAACCACTCATTGCCTTATTATGCATTTCAATAAGGTTCTGCACTCCTACATCGCAAGGTTTCCAATTATCTGACATCAGGTCTGAACATGAGCATATCTCACGGCGCCATTGAGCAAAACACTTGCCACTGGGATGTGTAAAATGGACATCCCAGGAGGCAGCGGGTTGTCCCTACATCAGAGTGAAAGAATGTCACCAGCACACCATGAATCTCCAAAATGGGTCCAAAGCTTTAATCAGCGATCACATCGTTACAGCAGAAACATGTCAGAGCCTCACAAGACCCCCTTCTTCAGGCATGTGACATCACGTCATCTGTGGTGTGCTGGTGATATTCTTTTATGGATTGTCTTTGGTTCCAGCTGCTAGTCGCTTCAGCACCCATCTACATACACAGCCATTTCTACAGGAATGTGTGTGTTGGGAATAATAAGTTAGTTCCTCTGATGACGCGATGTGAAGTGAAACTAGTTGGGCGGGGCCACGAATGTTTGATGTCTTTCACGTTGTGTTGCTATGGCCATTTGTATAATGACTTTATTGCACTAATATAGAGTTAGATTTAGTAACACCATATGTTTACAGAGGCCCTTCCCCCTCCATTGATATTTAAATAAACCAGATGGAAAGGTTTTGGAGCTGAGTAGAGGTAGTTGGTGTGTGCAGGAAATGGGTGGGAGGGACATGGAGAGGGTTTGAAAGAAACTTGTGTTCGGACAACAGAGTTGTTTTTGGAAGGACAAAGAGGAAACATGGCTTCCAGAAGCTGGAGAACTTTGTGAGTTGGACTGAGCAAAGGACCATGGAGGACATCTTGACCATTAAAGTTGAGTAATTGTTTAGTTTACTTAATGTGTACAAATTGTACATGCTTATATGTGTAGGTATATATTGTGTAAGCTAGAAGTTGTGTTGTATTTTTCATCCTACAGTTTGTATGTACAGATTTTTCCCTGTTTAGTAAAGCATTGATACACTTTAGAAGTCTAAGCTTCCTTGGTTTTACCACAAGAACTTAATAGATAGACGTAAAGCATTACACACGCCCACTGATGCGGGCTGTCGGTAAGGCTTCATGCTTTTTATGATCCTGAATCATGCGAGTACCTTCTGTTGTTTTTAACAAAACGTGTACTAGGAGTATTCACACTATATACAGCCTATGTTCCTTTTCATGATGGCTGTCTGAGTTGGATCCGAAGTCATGGCATTGGTATTGAGGAATATCATATGTTGAACCCAGTGGAACATACTGATTCCATTTAGAGACACCCGGAGGGGTCCATTATATCTCATGTGAGTTGGATCTCTGTAATTGGGGATCACAACCATCTGGTAAGAAGCTTGATTATGGTGGAGGGCACTTGTGTATGGTGCAATTCCTTAACATTTCACATGGTTTTCCACCCGGTGGGATATATCATTATCTTGAGAAAAATTAGATACACCTTCATTCCACTATATGCTTTCATTGGACTTATTTCCATATTAAACTTTATGGACTATTCAATTCACTGTCTGATTGTACATTGATACATCTTCAATATTGCATTTCTTGCATAGTAAACAGAAACACACTTTTATGTATGCACAAATCAGCCATAACGTTATGACCACTGACAGGCAAAGGGAATATCTCATTATTATGGTATCTGAAAATTGGTGGGATATATTAGGCAGCAAGTGAACATGATGTCCATGAAGTTGCACAGTTGTCTATGAATGTGGTGAAAGCAGAAAAAATGGGCATCACACTTTGTTGTGTATGAGGGCTGTGAAGCCCATGGTGACCTGTTGTCCACAGCCAAAAGCTTCTACAATGGTCACATGAACAGAACTAGACTATGGAGCAATGGAAGAAGGTGGCCTGGTCTGATGGATCACGTTTTCATGTGGATAGCCGGGTGCGTGTGCGTCACTTACCTGGGGAAGAGATGGCACCAGGATGTTAGTTAGCTGAGGCAGTGTGATGCTTTGGGCAATGTTCTGCTGGGAAACCTTGGGTCCCGCCATTCATGTGGATGTTACTTTGGTGTCCATGCCTCAATGGGTCAGAGCTGTTTTAGCAAAAGGGTGTACATACTCAATATTAGGTGGGTGGTCATAATGTTATGGCTGATCGGTGTATATAATAATATGCTAGTGTCCATACATCATTCTCGGTCAGGCGAGAAAGCAGGATGTGCTGGGCTGGAACACAAAAACAGGTAATACAATCAGGAATTGTTCTCCAATTAGATAAAAGGGAGAAGGGGACTTATTTTAATAGGTGAAGATCTGGTTTAAGCTTCCCTTCTATTATTTAAAAATACACCAAATAAAAACCGAGAAAAAGCTTAGCTTAAATTTTTTTCTTTTTATGACAACATTCAATTGTGTACCCGCTATAATGAGCTATAATATCCCTCAAAGTATTTATTCATGACCCCCGAGTTGGTTTTCTGTACGGCCACTTACTGCCGTGTGTCTCCTATGCTGACATATAAAGGAATATATAGGAAGCAGCTGACAAGCTGGGAGTATTAAAAGATATTCTTCATTTCGGTGGAAGGCAGGGAGCATGTCACGGGACTTCCATTTTAATACGGCTTAACACATTGGCCTCTGAACTTTGACCAGGTGACTATAATTCAGCGCAGAAGGATGAACGTGGGCTCCTGATGCATCTATTTTTATTTTTGCTTGACTGCTTGCTTGATCATTGTCAGGATTTGTAGCCCATTTTCCAGGCTTATTGCAATCTCATTCTGCTGTTTTATAGGGGCTATTTCAGCTGATAGATTAACTTCCAGCAAGTGGTGAAATGTTGCCAAACTAAAGCCAGCAGCAGGATATATACAGAGATGCATGGTTACAATCTATGGAAATACATAATTCTAAAGAGATTCCCGATACTGCTAGATATAAATGATTGCACTAAGTAATGTCAACAGCCTTGTCACAATTCCTGGAAATACCAGTGCCTTATTCAGCTCAGACAGCAATGGTATGTCCACACTGCAGTAACCAATGACAACCAGACTTCATTTTGTGGCAGAAGGGGGGGCAAAAAGTAACTACAGTTTTCTCTTATTTCTTCTTTAAACATTTTCAAAATCTACCTTACAGTCTACACATGAGGTCTGGTGCTGTAAAAATAGGTGATTTTGGACACTCTACATATGCTTAGAGCCCAATTCTTCTTCTATTTATTTATTATTTAACTGCTTGCCAACCGCCGGCTCTCAAATGACGGCCAGGCGGCGCGGCTCTTGTTGGCGGGAGGCTGTCATATGACGGCCTCCCATTTAAACAGAGAATGCGTGTGATCGTGCGCGCGCATCCCTGTTCCTTCAGTGGCGGTGTGTCACCGAGACACCGCTTGCCACCGAGGGGGGTGAACAGCCATTGGGTATGGCTGTTTACCATGTGATTGGCTGTGATCGGCACAGATGGTTACACCCCCACTGTGCATGCGATCGCGAGCTCGCTGCGCGTCGGTGGCGGCGTGTTCCCAGGAACACTGCTCATCACCGACGCTGGTAAACAGCCATTGGCCGGCTGTTTACCCATGTGATTGGCTGTGATCGTTTCACAGCCGATCACTAAATGTAAACAAACCGCCGTAACGAGATGTTACCAAGTTCTCCTCCTCGCACACCGATCGTGTGTGAGGAGGCGATTGCGGTAACATCTCTTTCCCACTTACAGTGTACACACAAATCACACTGATTGCGCCCCCCCCCAATAAAGAGGACCTGTCACCACCCATCATAGTACCTGTCACTCACAGTCCATCAGAGTACCTGTCACAGTCCATCCGAGTACCCGTGGACCTGTCACAGCCCATCAGAGTACCCGAGTACCTGTCACAGCCCATCAGAGTACCCGAGTACCTGTCACAGCCCATCAGAGTACCCGAGTACCTGTCACAGCCCATCAGAGTACCCGAGTACCTGTCACAGCCCATCAGAGTACCCGAGTACCTGTCACAGCCCATCAGAGTACCCGAGTACCTGTCACAGTCCATCTGAGTACCCGAGTACCTGTCATAGTTCATCTGAGTACCTGTCAATGTCCATAGGAGTACCTGAATACCTGTCAAAGTTCATCTGAGTACCTGAGTACCTGTCAGTCCATCTGAGTACCTGTCACATTCCATATGAGTACCTGAGTAACTGTCAGAGTTCCTCTAAGTACCCGAGTACCTGTCACAGTCCATATGAGTACCTGAGTACCTATCACCGCCCTTCAGAGTACCCGAATACCAGTCACCAGGCCATCAGAGAACGTGTCACCAGGCCATCAGAGTACCAGTCACCAGGGCATCAGAGTACCCGAGTACCTGTCACCAGGGCATCAGAGTACCCGAGTACCTGTCACCAGGGCATCAGAGTACCCGAGTACCTGTCACCAGGGCATCAGAGTACCCGAGTACCTGTCACCAGGGCATCAGAGTACCCGAGTACCTGTCACCAGGGCATCAGAGTACCCGAGTACCTGTCACCAGGGCATCAGAGTACCCGAGTACCTGTCACCAGGGCATCAGAGTACCCGAGTACCTGCCCCCAGGGCATCAGAGTACCCGAGTATCTGTCACCAGGCCATCAGGAATACTCAAGTACCTGTCACCAGCCCATCAGAGTACTTGAGTACCCATCTGCAGCCCATCAGAGTACCCGAGTATCTATTTGCAGCCCATGCCTCATAGAATATACGTTGGGGTGTTTGCTTTCCAAAATGGGGTCAATTTGTGGGTAATTCCATTGTCCTGGTGCTCCTGGACCTTCAAAAGCGTGATGGGTAGGAATGAAATGAGATGTGTCATTTATGCTCCTAGAACGCTTGAAGGTACTACTTCAATGTTCGGCCTCTGTATGTGAATAGACTGTGTAAAAGTCCTACACATGTGGTATCGCCATACTTGGGAGGAGTAGCAGAATGTGTTTTGGGGTATAATTTTTGCTATATACATGCTATGTGTTAGAAATATCTTATAAATTGACAACTTTGTGTAAAAAAAAAATGCCTTTTCATTTTTTTCCACATTTTCCAAAAACTTCTGGAAAAAATGAACCGTTCAAAAGACTCATTCTGCCTCATAGATTATACACTGGGGTGTTAGCTTTCCAAAATGGGGTCATTTTGTGGGCAATTCCATTGTCCTGGTGCTTCAGGGCCTTCAAAAGTGCAATAGGTGTTTGTGAAATGAGATGTGTCATTTTTGCTTGCAGAATGCCTGAAGGTGCCACTTCAATGTTGGTGCTCTGTATGTAGCCAGGCTGTGTAAAAGTCTCACACATGTGGTATCGCCATACTCGGGAAGAGTAGCAGAATGTATTTTGGGGTGTAATTTGTTGTATGCATATGTGTGAGAAATAACCTGATATGACAATTTTGTAAAAAAAAAAAAATCTTCATTTTGCAAAGAACTGTGGGGAAAAATGCCAACTTAAAAAAACTCACCATGCTACTTTCTACCTTGGAATGTCTACTTTCTAAAAAGGGGTCATTTGGGGGGTGTTTGTATTTTCCTGACTTGTTAGGCCCCTTTCACACATGCGGGCAGTATGTCCGTATTTCATCCATCCGTTTGCGGATGAAATACGGACATACGTGCATCCCTATGGGATAGCGGGTGTCTGCGGATGAACATCCGCAGACACCCGCTATTGTCCGCCTCCGCTTCTGTCCGATTCTGCAGACGGAGGGAAATCCTATTTTTCTATCCGTCTGCATAGCGGATCGGATGAACACGGACAGACGGTCCGTGCTCATCCGATCCCCATAGAGGAGAGCGGAGAGCTGACAGGGCGGTCCCTGCACAGTGTGCGGAGACCACCCTGTCCGTCGCCGGCTCAGCGGGGTCAACGGAGCGATCCCCGCTGAGCGAGCAGATCATTACTGATCCACCCCGTGTGCAAGGGGCCTTAGTGTCTCAAGAAATGAGATACACCTGATGTACTGAAGGCCTGATCAGATGTGATCAATTTTCAGTGATTGGCACCATAGTTTGTAGACTCTATAACTTTCACAAAGACCAAATAATATACACGAATGTGGGTTATTTTTACCAAAGATATGTAGCAGTATAGATTTTGGCCAAAATTTCTGAAGAAAAATGACTAATTAGCAAAATGTTATGACAAACAAAGAAAAAGGCTTTTTTTTCACAAGATTTACGTTTTTTTTTTTTATTTATAGCACAAAAAATAAAAAACTCACTAGTGATTAAATACCACTAAAAGAAAGCTCTATTTTTGTGAAAAAAAGGACGCAAGTTTCATATGGGTGCAGTGTTGCATGACTGAGTAATTGTCATTCAAACTGTGAGAGTGCTGAAAGCTGAACATTGGTCCGGTCAGGAAGGGGGTGTAACTGTACTGTATTGAGGTGGTTAAAGTATCCCCCCACCTTGTAAGACAACCCATTAAGTTTAAAATAGAAATGAAAGGCAAAACATTTGTGTATACATGAAAAAAAAAAAAATTATATTATATAATATACATAACCTACCAAGACATTACCGTCTACCTAAACTGACAGGCCAGGCAAGGAAAGCATTAGTAAGAGAAGCAGCCAAGAGGCCCATGGTAACTCCGGAGGAGCTGCAGAGATCCACAGCTCAGGTGGGAGAATCTGTCCACAGGACAACTATTAGTCATGCACTCAACACTCTTCCATAAAGGCCAGATTTGTAAGGAAGAAAGCCACCGTTGAAAGAAAGCCATAAGAAGTCCTGTTTGCAGTTTGAGGGAAGCCATGCGGGGGACACAGCAAACATGTGGAAGAAGGTGCTCTGGTCAGATGAGACCAAAATTTTACTTTCTGGTCTAAAAGCAAAAAGCTATGTGTGGCAGAAAACTAACTGCACATCACCCTAAACACACCATCATGTTGTGGGGATGCTTTTCTTCAGCAGGGACAGGGAAGCTGGTCAGAGTCGATGACATGATGGATGGAGTCAAATACAGGGAAATTTTAGAAGAAAACCTTTTAGAGTCTGCAAAAGACTTGAAACTGGGGTGGATGGTTCACCTTCCAGGAGGACAACAACCCTACACACACAGCCAGAGCTACAATGGAATGGTTTAGATCAAAGCATATTCTTTTTTGTCAAGAAATTTTATTATAAAAGAAAACATGTACAGAAAAATATCATTTGTATATGAACAGGTGTCAGAACAACAAAACTGTAGTAAAGAGGCAAATACTGACATTGCAACAGAAACCTTTTCATGCCGTCACAGGGTCTCTTATGGCGCGTACACACGATCAGACTGTCCGGCGGACAAACCGCCGGACATTGCAGCGGAGGTCCGCCGGACTTTCCAAACGAGCGGACCTGCCCACACACGACCGGACAAACCACCGGACTATGGCGGGAGTCCGCTGGACTTTTGAAATGAATGGACTTGGCCCCACACGGAGAAAAGTCCGTTAATTTTGAATGCGGCTCCAGGTAGACGGAACTAGACTAAAAGAGCTAGCAAAAGAGCAGAAGATAGTGGAGAAGTCCGGCGAGAAGAACCCCCAAAACGGAAGACCACCGGAGCTGTCCAATAAATTATTTTAAAAATATGTGTTGTGTTTTTTTCTTTACACTTTTTTTCACCAGGTGAATGGGTGGGGGACCGGTATCTGGGGGCCCCCCTTATTAAAGGGGGCTCTTGGATTCCGATAAGCCCCCTGCCCGCCACCCACACAACCAACGGCCAGGGTTGTCGGGAAGAGGCCCTTGTCCTCATCAACATGGGGACAAGGTGCTTTGGGGGTGGGGGGGCCCTGTGGCCCCCCTTCCCCAAAGGGCCCCCCCATGTTGAGGGCAAGTGGCCTGGTATGGCTCAGGAGGGGGGGGCGCTCGCTTGTTCCTACGCCCTTTTCTGACCGGCCGGGCTGCATGCTCGGATAAGGGTCTGATATGGACTTTGGGGGGGACCCCAGCGCTGTTTTTTTCGGCGTAGGGCTTCCCCTTTGAGTCCATACCAGGGGCCAGCGAGGTGTTAATCTTGCCGATGGGGGTGGCGACATTGACCTCCTTTGCTAGTCTCGTCTACCTGGAGCCGCATTCAAAATGAATGGACTTTTCTCCGTGTGTGGGCAAGTCTGTTCATTTCAAAAGTCTGGCGGACTAGCTCACAGACGGCCGGATTGTCCACTGGACTACCAAGTTCGGCGGTCAATTTTGAGTCAAAACTTCTAAGTCCGCCGGACTTTTGGAAAGAAAAAGTCAGTCCGAGCCCACACACGTCCGCCAGATAGTCTGATCGTGTGTACGCTACATTTGTCTCTTAATCCCTGCAGAGCGGTCCAACTTGCTTTGTTAAGCTCTGTCTAGTGATAGGACCTATATAATGCTTTACTTCCATTCTGGTCCTCAGGTTGTCTATCAAGAGAAGAGAACTTATTAAGGATAGTTAAATAGGTTTCTTTTGGGCTTGGTTGGTATGGGTCATGTTTGTCCATGGGGAATGGTACATTGGATCTCAAATCCAGTAGTGGACCTAGTTTAATTAAGCAGGGAAATAAGGGAAGTGAGGTGTAGTCACGAGGAGAATGTGTGTGTGTGTGTGTGTGTGTGTGTGTGTGTGTGTGTGTGTGTGTGTGTGTGGGGGGGGGGGGGGGGGGGGGGGGGGGTTTGTGAGGGTATGAAGGATTGGGGCCGAGATAATGTATGGGGGGAGGTGATGGGGGAGGGAGGGGTAAGGGTAGAAGGAGAGGAGGGGGGGGGTGACAGAGGTATGGGGATGGAAGAGAAAGGAGAGGGGGAGGAGAGAGGGAGAAGGAAAAAAAAAAAAGAGAGAGGTGGGAAGGGGAAAGGGGGGAGAGAAAAGGGATGAACGGGATGAGGGAAGGAAAAAAAACAAAAAACAAAACAACAATCTCTGACTCTTCTTCTCGAGTTTTGAAGGAGAGTGGGGGGTTTCTATTCCTAGGTTTAGTGTCTCTTGGGACTGGACAAGTTCCGGGGTCGGGGGGTAATCAGGAGAGTGGGTTGAGATTTGTGTACTGTTTTCGGTTTTTATCCCGCCGTTCCATTTACCGTTTCAAATTTGTTTCCTCCTCTCCCTCCTCCATCTCTCTCTTATTTATGGGATTAAATAAGGTTTGTCAAGATAATCCCCATTACCTTATGGTAGTAATTTGAGAGCTCTGGGATATGCAGGTGTAGTCTGAAATTGTATCCAGCATGCCCATTTTGTACTGAATTTTGAAGGTGTGTCTCGTGAGATGTGAATTAACTCTTCCATCCCAGTGGTTTTACTTATTCTGTGAAACCATTCTTTGATTGTGGGTACTTGGGAGGAGCCCCATTGTATAGGGATACATTTTTTGATGCATTGATCATATGCATTGTCAGGGATTTGTGGTATGTGACATGTGATCGGGGTGAATGATGAAGGAGAAATTGGCCGGGTATAGGTCTAGTTTATAAGAGGTTACTTGGGAGGTGATTCGGCATACTTCCTTCCAAAAAGTTTGTAATAGGGTGCAGGCCCACCTGATATGTAAAAGAGTTCCCTTGTCATTGAGGTATCTCCAGCATTTATCTGGACTGGAAGGGTAAAGTCTGTTTAGCAAGGAAGGGGGTGAGAGATGCTTCTAGGGGGGCCTAATCTTTGTGTGGGGAATGAACATTCCTGTCGACTATTGTGGAAAGGTGTATGGCCGTGAAATAGTTGTGATGTCAGGGACACAAATCCCCCGTAATTGTTTTGGCCGGGTGAGTTGCTTAAGGCTGATTCTAGGCCTCTGATCGCCCCAGTGAAATCTGGAACATATGCTTTTATGTGCCCTGAAGAAGGTTTTTGGGAAATGAATCAGATTTGTAGTATATATAGCAGTCTTGGTAGAGCATTCATCTTTAAGATTGTTGCTCTACCAAATCACGAGAATATAGGTTTGTTCCAATTTTTGAGTTCAGTAGTGAGATTGTTTAGAAGAGGTAAGTGATTTTTTTGTATATAGGTCAGAGAGTTTGGAAGGGATTTGAATGCCTAAATATGTAATATTTTCCAAAGAAATGGGAAGTTGTCTATGCATTGAGTTCTTATTTCTTGTGAGAGTGATCTGTTGAGGGTGTATGATTTAGAAAAAATGAATATTGAGGTTGGACAATGATTGAAAGCATTGGAATTCGGATAATAGGATAGGTATGGTGGTAGGGGTTCTGTAAGAAACAATAATTTGTCCGCAAAATCTGCGTATTTGTATTCCTTATTAGAAGTTTGGATACCCTTGATGTCCTGGTTGAGTTATTTTTTCTAGGAAGGGTTCCAGTGTGAGAATAAAAAGGATAGGGGATAGAGGGAATCCCTGTCTTGTACCATTGCGGATGGGGAAGGCATCTGACAGAGTGTTATTGACCCTTACTTTGGCCGTTGGGTTGGAGTACAAAAAAAGGATAAAGCTTAACATGCAAGGTCCCAATCCCATGGCCTGTGGAACTGTCTTCATATAGTCCCATGCCACTCTGCCAAACACCTTCTCTGTCTCGAAGGACAGGAAAAAGCCTTTTTTGCCAGTTTGTGTCATCAGGTAATATAGATTGATGCAAAGAAAAGGAGCTGCGCTAAGTAGTGACCACACAATGTTTGTTGCCAAAAAACTGGCTATATGTGTTACTCATAAAATTACCTTGTGATAAAAAACCTATATACTAAGCCAAACAAGCAAAACTGCGGTGTTATCAAATAAATACAGTGACATAATATGAAGTAACTACAATAGTTATTGATAATAGTGATATATAATCAAAAATGTCTTCATAAGTTCAAAAATAAAAATAAAATAAAAAAATAAAAAAATAAAGATATAAATATATATGCGAGTCTTTCAATGTCCGTGATTCAATATAAAGGTGACTTCCATACACACTGATATGTGAAAGACCTCCACCACATGAACACACTGCAGCTTACCAGACCTCAGTGGTCCCTTATTACAGGGGACCACACAGCGCAACTGGCTATAAACCCAGCCCAAGGTAGTAAGGGCGGAACCCGCAACTCCTCAGCCACAGACTGGACAGCGTCACAGCTTTTACAGACTGGTACCAAAGGGTATTCCCCAACTCAGGAGTGATCCACGGTAGTCAGATATATTGCGGGTAACCCAAAAGACAAGTAAAACTCACATAGCATGAAAACCTTTTTAAATTTATTATATCCAAAAAATGGACAAATGGACACTTACAATAAGCCCTTGTACACACGATCGGAGATTCCGACGGAATGTGTCCGATCGGAGCGTTTTGTCGGATATTCCGACTGTGTGTGGTATGCATCGGACTGTTTCCGTCGGAATATCCGTCGGACCAAATTTTCCAACTTGCCGGAAATATTTTCGGCCAAAATGCTCCGATCGGACATACTCCGATCATGTGTAGAGAATTCCGATCGGACAAAGTGCCACGCATGCTCAGATCAAATTCCTACATCAAAGCTATTGGCTACTAGCGTGAACGTAGTCCCATCGTAACTAAATTACGTCATCACGTTCTGAAAGATCGGATTTTCCGACAACTTTGTCCGACCGTGTGTATGCAACAGTTTCGGACAAGATCCGTCGGACAAAATCCGACTGACAAAATCCGACGGATTTGGTTGTCGGAAGCCCGAGACAACGGCTGGAGCTGGTGTGCTCTTCCCCATGGGGGGCTCTGGGGAGGCTGTATCACAGGAGGTTTTTCACCTTAAAGCATAGAATGCAGTACGGTGAAAAACCTTGAGAGGGTTTACAACCCCTTTAACTTGAATAACTCGATTCACAGGAACCAATACAGAGCAGCATGGAAAAACTGCTGAGATTATCCCAGATCTCCGACCGTGTGTACAAGGGCTAAGACGTTCAAATTACAGCATGTAGCGAGCTGGCCGGTCTCGCAAACAGCCCGTAGCTTCCGGGACCAAGCGCGTAGCGGTGACGTCAGGACGTCGCTCCCCCTCCCTACGCATTTCGTCATCTACAGGATGCCGTCACGGGGCACTGGCTACTCCTCTT
The DNA here is from genome assembly GCF_037356315.1 of Lithobates pipiens. Classification (NCBI taxonomy): domain Eukaryota; kingdom Metazoa; phylum Chordata; class Amphibia; order Anura; family Ranidae; genus Lithobates; species Lithobates pipiens. The sequence goes on from NW_027507758.1 coordinate 71,271,199, forward strand.
CTCAAGTGCCCTGTTGGAGAGCCGATCTCTGCTCCAGTGTCTTGCTGCTGCGTCCATTGACAAAGACAGCAGGACTCGGCCTCGCCCATTGGATTTGATTGACAGCAGCAAGAGCCAGTGAAAGCTATCCAATCAGGGCCCGAGACAACGGCTGGAGCTGGTGTGCTCTTCCCCATGGGGGGCTCTGGGGAGGCTGTATCACAGGAGGTTTTTCACCTTAAAGCATAGAATGCAGTACGGTGAAAAACCTTGAGGGGGTTTACAACCCCTTTAACCTGAATAACTCGATTCACAGGAACCAATACAGAGCAGCATGGAAAAACTGCTGAGATTATCCCAGATCCACCATATATGCACCTGAAACGATATCAGCATTTAAAAACTGAAAAGTTGTACGTGGCAACAGAAGCCAATGTGTGGCAGATCCTCTAATGTAGGGAAGTTGTAGCTCTTGAAAGCGGTTGAATGATTTATTTTGTCCCTTTTTCAATCAATCACTTTATGGAATATTCCAAAATCAAACTGTTGCCCTAGGCAGGTGCTCTGTAGATGCTGCTTACTGGAGTTCCTGGTACTTCAACACATGAAGATGACTTTAGGAAAATTGGATGGCCAAAAGCACCTGAACAGAGAGGTGACAGTCCACATCACAGGGCACACCGACACCTATAAACTGTTATACCCCCTGTATGTACCACATCACACGACACCTATAACCTGTTATACCCCCTGTATGTACCACATCACATCGACACCTATAACCTGTTATACCCCCTGTATGTACCACATCACACCGACACATATAACCTGTTATACCCCCGGTATGTACCACATCACACCAACACATATAACCTGTTATACCCCCGGTATGTACCACATCACACCGACATATATGACCTGTTATACCCCCGGTATATATCGCATCACACCGACACCTATAACCTGTTATACCCCCTGTATATACCACATCACACCGACACCTATAACCTGTTATACCCCCTGTATATACCACATCACACCGACACCTATAACCTGTTATACCCCCTGTATGTACCACATCACACTGACACCTATAACTTGCTATACCCTGTGTTGAGAAACTGCCCCATGCATACATTTACAGAACGCCTTGTATTTTTTTTGACAATCTTCCTTTCCAATCAGAGATCACCTTGTATTCATTGTAAAAAAAATTCAAGGCATTCTGTGAATTATGGCAATGCTGCCATTAGGCCACAGCACCCATGTGAATGAGCCCCAAGACCTCACTCACATATACAGCTTTATTTATTACTCAATGCAGCTTTATCTTTCAGATTTAGCAGGGATTTTGTAAGTTATGTTATGTTTATGTCCACTAATCAAAATTGTATTGTATTTTTTTTTTTTTTGTGAAAAGAAAATGCCAAAAAAAAAAAGTCAGAAAATTCACAGGGAAAAAAAGGCAGCTAAATGCAATATGAGTTTAAAAACACCCATAAAAATGCAGCTAAAATGCTAAGCGCTTCAATATGAGTTTTTACTTGCCTTTTTTTATTCTCACAAGTATGAATGAGCCGTTAAGCATGTTTTGTATTACAACAGACTTAGAGGGGAATGCATAACACTTGAAACAAACAAAATCCCATGGACACAAGCCCTTCATCTAGTGGCCAGAATGTCTTTAACAGGTCATTGATGACCCTCAATTCACACAAAGATAAAACTCTCTATTTTTAGACTGCCCTCATCAAATCTGAGCTGCAATTAACGGTAGATTTTTTTAGAAAACAACAATCCTTTTGTGTAACCCTCTTATCCTCAATTGCATTGCAACTCTGTCTCCTTTTTATTTTGTAAGACTTTGCGCAAACTGTTGCATAAAAAAAAAAAAAAAAAAAAAAAAAATCTGTTCTATAATAATGTGTCAGTGGTGTGAACTGAAAAATCTCTGTTAAACAAAAATAAATAAATAAATAAAAATAAAAAAAAATAAAGATCTAATTTATAGGAAATAGGAGTTTATAAAACTAGTGAAAAGAATGGATTTCTTCAGAGGATAATTTCACTCGGATTTAACACAAGGAGAAGGCGATCCATTTTTAGACTTTCTATTTTTAGACATATAATGGTTTTTATTTTCAAATTTCACTGGATGGCTCAGCAGAAAACAACTGGCAATCCTTGGAAAACATCCTGGTGTGTTAGCTTTGTGAATGGAGCTTATGGCTAATGGAGCCATGTATTATGGATGTAATCTTTCATATACGATATTATACAGATCCTTATTACAGAGCAATCAGAAATAATGAATCATTTAATGTTTTAGATCGGCTCTTCTCAACATTTTTGCCCCAGAGGAAGCCTTGAAATAACCCAACATATCAAGGAAGGAACCTCTGCTAACAATACAGATAAACACATCCTCCTAACATACCTCTCACATAGGTAGAGCTTCATATTATTTTACTGGTAATCATATTTATCATCATAGATTCTGCAGGAGAGTCCCTACAATGGAGCTCCTCCTTTCACACTTCTGTGGCAGCAGTTACAAAGGGGAGTTTATTGGGGGGAGGGGGGGTTCTCTATTTTGGATATTACATGCATTGGGGGACATTTATCAAGTAAATTAGGAACACAATTAGTCATAAATCAGGCTACATCTCTTTCAGCAAAGTCTCTGCGACTGGTTTACTGACTTGTGCAACTATATTCCTGGGCAGCCAAGTGCAACAGTTCGCAAAGTTCACAGATAGGACAGATTTTCACCAAAAACAGACACAAAATGAAGAAGTGATCAGGGTCAGGATTACTGCAGTCACAAGTGCAGCCAAAGAATGAGTTTAGGGCTCAGGCTGTAACCTTGTAATAAATCTCTTTCATGATGCATCTCACTGCTCCTGTTTAGCATTTTTTTACCTTGCAACAGGATTGATACTTGTTGTGATCAATAGATTATATATATATATATATATATATATATATATATTATACACACACACACACGGTATCTCACAAAAGCGAGGACACCCCTGACATTTTTGTAAATAATTTTATTACATCTTTTCATGTGACGGGGGTACTCACTTTTGTGAGATACTGTATATATTATTTCTATTGCATAGTGCAGTCCACTGACCAGACCCAAACCTGTAACCTCTCCTACATCCAGGGCCAGCATAAGGCTGCTTAGGTAGCTACCTCAGGGTGCCAGAATAGGAAGGGGGGGGTGAGAAAAATTTGCTGCGGATTCAGATTTTTAACCATGCTGCAGACATGATTTTTAACACACTCCCAGCCAGAAGTGTGTGTACTTTTGTAAAGCCAACTCGGCTTTCAAAGTGAAAGTGATACAAGCGACTGTGAAGCCGCCGATCACTTCCACAACCACCGCAATGTGTCGCTCCATTGTCATGTTTACTGTGCTCTGCTGTTTCACCTGCAGGCACCAGGTGGGTTTCACCGGGAAGGGCGGCAGAAGCTCAACAGACATCCGTCCACTGAGCCTTCCTCCTGTGCACTGATCAGGAAGTGACATGTATGACGTCACTTCCTGGACCGGCGCTGTCATTCTCCGGGATCAGCGTCCAGGAAAGTGGCTGATGGAACGTGATGTGTGTTCAGTCAGCTGCAGTGGAGTACAGAGGCCACATCCAGGGTCTAATAGACCCCAGCTGTCTCATAGAGAGCATCTATCACATATATTCCATCACATAGGGGGTTAGTAGTCCAGTATGTGATTGCAAAAAAGTAATGTAAAAATAACCAAAAATAAATACATTTAGAAAAGTTAAGGAGACAAATTTGGACCAGACACACACAACAACACACGCCCACGTACGAAGACAGCAATTACTCTACACATGTCGCACATCACCGTACACGCTGGAGTGAGATCCACAATGTTAACGCCAGAGCTCCTGCATAACTGCTTTTAAAAGCATTGCAGATGAAAAAAAAATACAGGTCACTGAAATTATTTTCCGGTTTACACGCACACGCAATTTTAAGGTTTGACATGTTGGGTATTCATTTCATCAGTTCAACCTTTATATTTAACATAATATTGTGTAACAAACTACATTTATGTACTCAAAAATTTAATCTCATGTTTTTTTTTTTAAACAAACTTCTCTCCTACAGGGTGCAGCGTTGACTGCCGTTGTTGGTGGGGGAATGGAGGGAGTATAGAGGGGCCAAATGCACCTTTACCTGCTCTGTACAATGGTACTGCATAGAGTAGCCCAGATCCTCCACTTCTGGGGTCCCCCAACAGCACTCCTGGCTCTTCTCCCCTTTCAAGTGTCCTCATAACAAGCCACTTGAACTCGTGCAGCCTTGACCCAGAGCTGGGCTCTGTGTCTATTGACACACACAGTGAGCCTCAGACCCATCCCATGCTCTCTCCTACCAGGTTTTGACTGACAGCAGCAGGAGCTCCCTCCATGTCCAGTGAGGAAGGAGAGAGCGGAGAGATGCTGCTCTTGTGCACAGAGCTAGACTGAGATTGGGGGAGGGGCGCTGAACGCAGAAGCTTTTTCCCCTTAATGCAGGTAATGCATTCTGCCTCTGTAACCACTTCAAGTTGCAAAATATAAAACATTTGCTTCTGGGTTTAGATAAGCTTTAATATTCCTAACAGGAAGTAAATAACTTCCCACTGAACGATGTAGTTATCAGCTAATGTGGAGCAATTCATCCTTATTATAGGGTTTTCTATAGAAGCAGTGAAGTTGTCTAAAGCTGGGTTCACATTTGTGCACTGTGAGAATGTGTACAAAATCATGTGTGTTCCTGCAATGCACAAAAAACATTACTTTTGCAGGCACATGGAAGTGTCATTAAATCTTAATTACACCCCAATACACCTTGCTAACATACATGGTTTTGCATGTGCTACAATGCATGGAACAAAGTTAAAAAGTGATTCTAAAGAAAACATTTTTATATATAAAAAATAACAAACAGGTCATACTTTTGCACAGAGTATCGCCAATCCTCCTCTTCTCGGGTCCCCCGCCTGCACTCTGGGCCCGTCCCCCTTGCCGAGTGCCCCATAGCAAGCTGCTCGCTGTGGGGGCACTTATGCATGCTCGCTCCTGAGCCGGCTCTCTGCATTCATAAGACACAAAGCATGTCTCAGCCCCGCTCCCGTCTCACTGGTTGTAACTGACAGCAGCAGGAGCCAATAGCTCTTTCTGCTGCATCTCAGCCAATCAGGAGTAAGAGACCAAGCAGAGGCTCAGGTCTTCTGCATTTCGCTGGATCGAGATCGGGCTTAGGTAAGTATTAGTTGGGGCGGAGGGGGGAGCTGCACACTGACAGTTTTATACCTTCATGAATAGAATGCATGAAGGTAAAAAAATACCTTCAGCCTTTACAACCACTTTAAAAAAAAGAAAGTTCATGCACTTCATTTTTGCGCATAGCGCAGCTCGCTGAAATGAATAGACTGTTCAAACGGGACACGCATAATCATGAAAAACTGCACAAAAACGCACAATCACACCTGTTGTATGAACGGAGTACAACTGGAGACATGATACGCTGCTCAATCTCACATCCTAAGCATAAAGCTCTGAAGCTGTCAGCTTTTCATTTTTGATTCAGATATACCAATACGAAGACTGACATATACTTTATTATTAAAGAGGAACTGCAATCTTCTTACCTAATTTGTAATAAAAACATCTTTGCCATTCTGAAGCTTCCCTCCAAATACTTTGCATATCATTTTATATATTCTGTGATTCTGTACTTGCCAAATATGCTTCAGAAATCTCCCTCAGCTGAGTCTAGCTGCAACCATTTTAACTGTGGGCAGCTGAAGCTGCTGCCTGTTCTCTTCCTGGATTTACACAGACACACCTCCAGCTCTGCAGCTCTCATTGACCCTCTTATGGCTCATCCCCCCTCCTCTCCTGGCAAACTCTTACAAGAGTGAAAGAGAGCTGTGCATGATGTCATAAGCCTAGGCTTTTTATCAAACAGGAAGTGGGCTGTATAAGGTATTTACTGGCATAACAAAAAAATGTTTTATTATCCAAAGATAAAACAACAAGGGCAGAAGATTTAATAGATAGAAAGTTGAAAAAAATGACTGAAGTTCTGCTTTAAAATAGAGATGATATTCTGGTGCAAGATTTCAATAAACAGCGATTTATAATCAGAGCATGTTAGACACTACAAACGGATTCATGGAACCTCTTAATATCTCACAAAGTGGAACTCACATATACCTTGTGCCCAGGCAATCTTGTACTGTGCAGACAACCAATAATCTAAGTGCACAGTACCCCTCTGCCATCCAGAAATCTTATTTTTGAAGTAGCAAGACTGAAAGAAGGTGGCAGGCAGGAGTGTGTAACCTACATTCAAGAGCTGACCAGTCTTTTCCATATTATGGGCAACAATAAGTCAGATGGACATCACAGATACATCAAAGGGAATGAAACATGGCAATACAATAAAGAAAAAAGGTTGAAAACACACACACACATACCAGGGGGCTTGGGTTTATTGAGGACTTCCGAAGGTTTCTGGCTTGCATTGCATGTAGGTGACTTAGTCTGGCCTGGAAACCTAAAGAAAAATATATAAGGAGTCACATTACATAGCCTGAAAAAAAGGCACAAGTCCATTCATTCAGATCAACCAATAGAAAAAAACACACACACACACACACACACACGGAGCATTCATATACACAATCCTATACCTATAATTAATCCATAAAAAGGCAAAAAAAAACCTTAAAGCGGACCTTTCCGCTCATCGGAACCCTCCCCCCCTCCGGCGCCACAATTGGCACCTTTCAGGGGGGAGGGGGGTGCAGGTACCTGTACAGTACAGGTATCTGCACCCACTTCTGGGATAGCTCTCTGCAGAAAGGGGCGTAGATTACGCCCCTTTCCGAAAGTCCCCGGCTGCCTGCTGGGAAGCACACAGATCCCAGAGGCAGCGGGTCCATCCTTATTGCGCATGCGCAATAGGGAAACGGGAAATGAAGCCGAAAGGCTCCACTTCCTGATTCCCATACCCAAGATGGTGGCGGCAGCACCCGAGAGACGATCGAGAGATCGGCTTCGGGTGCCGACATCGCGGGCGCGCTGGACAGGTAAGTGTCACTATTTTAAAAGTCAGCAGCTGCAGTATTTGTAGCTGCTGGCTTTAAAAAAAAAAAAAACGCGGACTCCCGGCGGACTCCCGCTTTAAAGATTGATTCAATTGCCCCAGCGAGGGTGCAAAGCTTTGCAGGCTCCTTAGTATAAAAAAACCCCCCAAAAAAAAAACATATTAATCAGTACACCAAAAGGTCTACTGATTCTTTAAAGAAGGACTCTGGGGTACCAACAGAAATCCACATACAAATACACCTACCTATATAAAGCAACAGTTAGGTTTATAAATATATTACTCACAATGTAGGAGAAAAGTCTAATACAATATTTATGACGTCACGACCAAATTCTGTTGGTTCTGCCGGAGGTGGCACTGCAGGGATCACATCAGATCCTGCCCTCTCACTCTACAGTGTTTACAAACTACAGTTCCCATCAAACAAAAGGAATAATGTAGTGAATGTGGGCGGGTTCACTGAAAGCATGTGACTTTTCGCAGGGGCGTGCTTACACTGACCTGAGAGAGCAGAGGAGACTGCCGGACTGTCCCGCCTACCATGACCTCAAATGAGGCAGGACAGACCAATAAATAGAGAAAGAGACGGCGCCCTCTAAGTGCAGCAATAAAGTTACTCAAATTTATTAAAAACGGTTTAAAAACACTCACATTAGATTAGTGGTGTAAAGGCACATCTTAGATACAGTGTTTCATCCGTATGTCCATAGGCACGACTCATGGGGCTGTAGTACAGGGTTCACAGCATCTAACTTTTTGGCCGATGGTTAGTGGCTTAGTCCATTCCATGAAGTTCTTCAGGATGGTCAGGATGGTCGAGGTAGTGCTGGTCACTGTAGTGCCCTTGGTCAGATCTTCAGGGAGTCTGTGTGACCAAGGGCACTACAGCGACCAGCACTACCTTGACCATCCTGACCCAGTCTCCATTAATAGGATATTCCTGATACATGCTGGTGCTGTCACAGAATGAGAGGAACATGCCTGCATATATGGTGGGAAGATAGTTGTAGTCGCCCCTTCTGGAGAAGGATCTTTCAGATTTATATTGAAATCTACCATGAATCTCTCACTCCCTCCCCTAAAATAGATCTATTATCTATTCTCCTGGGTTTGGTCAAGTCTCATAGACAGTGTGAATTTCTTTGGAATTCGCACAATTCCCCCATCAACAGAGACAAAGACAGTGTTGACAGGGAAATCCCTCCTGCCAAGCCATTACCTTCTCCCCGCCGTTAGAAGACAGTGATTATCGCTAGCTGCTTCCGATAATCACAAGCGAATCCGGCAGGCAAGTAGTACCCAAGTTGAGCAATCAACTTGGTACATTCAGCCTGCCCAATAATGGTTCAAATCTCACCAGAAACCAACCAAAGATTCGAACCAGCCTTAGATTTTAAGATTGTGACTAGTTCTCTTATGGTGGCACATACAGTACATGCAGTTACACATTCATTAAAATAATGTTTTTTTTCTCTAATACAAAATGAAAAGAAAAGGCATCTTTTCACAATTCCTTACATTGCAATGTAAAAGAAGGTTATATACTTTAAGTGAATCAGGTTCTACTGCACCACACAATACTTCAAGTCCAACATGCTTCAGACATTTGGAGCTATGTTTAGGTAGCTAATGGAATAAGGATAGCATAAGCTGCAAAGAATAGATATCTTTTAGCAGGTAAACATGTGCATATATACTGATCAACCATAACATTATGACTACCTAATATGGAGTATGTTCCTCTTTGCCACTAAAACAGCCCTGACCCATCAAGGCATGGACACCACTAGACAAAGCATCACACTGCCTCAGAGGGCTTGTCTTCTTCCCATAGTACATCCTGGTGCCAACTCATCCCCAGATAAGAAACACACATACACCCAGCCATCCATATGATGTATAAGAAAATGTCATTCGTCAGACCAGGTCACTTGCTTCCATTGCTCTGTGGTCCAGTTCACCAGCCCATTGTATGCCCCTTTGGCTGTGGACACAGATTTGAATGGGCACCCTGACCAGTCCGTGGCTATGCAGCCCCATATGCAATGTGTTCTGACACCTTTCTATCAGCATTAACTTTTTCAGCAATCTGAGCTGCAGTAACTCTTCTATTGGATTGCACTACACAGGCTGGTCTTCGTTCCCTGTGCATCAATAAGCCTTGGCTGCCCATGACCCTGTCGCCAGTTTTCTTTCCCACTTTTATTGGGTACTGACCACTGCAGACTTCCAACAACAGCTGCATTTTTGGAGTTGCTCTGACCCAGTCGTGTAGCCGTTACAATTAGGCCCTTGTCAAAGTCACTCAAATATTTACACTTAAGTATTTTTTCAGCACATGAACTTCAGGGACGACATGTTCACTGCCTAATATATCCCACCCACTTTCAGGGGCAATTGTCATGAGATAATCAATGTTATTTACTTTACCTGTCAGCGGTCATAATGTTATGGCTGATCAGTGTATGTATTTTTAGTGGTTTGGTCGGAGAACCAATTTATTTGTGGAAAAACACTGCAATCTGACTTGTTAGATGTTAAAACAAAAAATATATTAGGGGACACAAGCCAGAAACGCTTACCTCTCTGTGCAGATGGTGACATTAGAGGGAAGGAGCCGGTCAGGATACTCTCGAATACTGGGTCGGGGAGCTCCCTGTTTAGCTCTGTGGAGTCCCCCTGCTCCCACCATGGTATAACGCCAGTGATGCCGCAGGCTCCTCCCGATTCGCCTTCATAGAACCAATCACTCTGTTCATCATCACCTGCAACACAAAATGAAGCCTATATTTGAGCAGTGACCACTCTCTCCGATCCCGTAATTTACAAAACACGCATCCACAATCACTGGACGGAACTGGTACTATTATACTAATCACCCTCCACCCAGCTGCTTACTTAGTTCCAGGACCACAGCCTATTCCTTTATTACCAGCTTTTCCAGCCAAAATCTCTTTAGTGCACTAAGGGGTTGATTTACTAAAACTGGAAAGTGTGAAATCTGGTGCAGCTCTGCATATAAACCAATCGCCTTCCAGGATTTTTTTTGTCAAAGCTTAAAGTGTTTTTAACCCCCCAAAAAAAAAACGGATCCTGTTCCTTTAAAGCATTTTATACAGATTAGGAGGAGGAGCTCTCTCTACATTTTAAAGCGGAGGTTCACACAAAAATTGAACCTCCGCTTTTCGGAACACTCCCCCTCACCGGTGTCACATTTGGCATCTTTCAGGGTGGAGGAGGGTGCAGATACCTGTCTAAGACAGGTATTTGCACCCACTTCCGGGCAAAGACTCACACGGGAGTCTATGCCTCTTCCCGTCCTGCCGTGCTGTCTGCTGGGACACACACTGGTCTCAGAGACAGCAGGGAGCATTCTGATTGCGCAAGGCTTCATTTCCTGATTCCCATACCGAAGATGGTGGCGGCAGCATCCGAGGACCGAGGGATGGTTTGGCCTCGAGTGCCGACATCGCTGGACCCTGGGGCAGGTGAGTGTCCTTATTTTAAAAGTCAGCAGATGCAGTATTTGCAGCTGCTGACTTTTAAAAAAAATTATTTTGCAGGACTCCCGCTTTAAATAGAATAATAAATCATATATAATAAAACAAACAGTTAAAGTGTAACAAGTAATAACGTTTTTCCTAAAGTAATTGTAAGTTGAAGATATATAATGTTATGGGAAGTAGTGTAATATGAATATATTTTTAAGACAAAAGGGATTGAATGGATGTGTTTGTAAGAAAGAAGAAAAAAAATTAATAAAAAAAATACATGCTGTGGAAAGCAAAAAGGTACTTATTTTTTGTTTTTTATTAAAATAATTACAGTGACATCATCCATGTATATAAAGAGATGGGATAATATAGATTAAACAGGTGTGTTTAGTATCACTTTAGCATCTTTAGCAACATGTAATGTGTATACAGTGTTGCAAGAAATTTTGGCTTTACCGTCCAGCCACCACACGTGTCCGAGGATTGTAAGCCACCACACAAGGCCTGAGGATTGTAAACTGCGAGTGCGCACTACCAGCACACTGGACCGAGCCGTCACTGACAGTTCTTGGTCAAGGCTTCTGATTGGGAGCCAGAGGGACAGGCTCCCCATCATGTGACTGCTGTGAGATCCAATCACAGTGATCACATGATACAGAAGGCAGGCGTGTAGAGGTTAAACAGGCTTATATATATATATATATATATATATATATATATATATATATATATCCTTCTGCTCCAGAAACCCTTCCATTAAAGATCTCTCTCCCAACGCATTTAGATGCGAGGGCTTACACCTTACTGCATATAGACAAGGCTTTAATTACATCAAAGTGCTCAATGCCTGTGACAGATAATCATATGTACAGTAATATTATGTACACAATGATTTGCCCAAATAAGAATCATTAAAAGTCTAACATAAGCACATTAGATCCACGAATTATGCTCCTGTCACAGCGCGGAAATCCTGCAATGTTTGGTCTTCTCCGACAGTATTAATTAGAAGGCGTAAAATGTTCCACTAATTAGCACGTTTCAATTAGACTTCACAGTATAAATGTTTCAGTACCTTGGCGTCCCTCGTCGTTCGTAAACAAGCCGGCGTCGCTGCTGCTAATACTGCTGGATTCGCTGGAAAAAAAAATGGAGAACAAAACGATCAATCAGGGCAGGCAAAAATATACAGAATTCAAAAGTCATTTTCTTTATTTTCTGGGTCCAAAAAAAAGGAAAGGAAAGAAAATCAAATGTGTTTGTAATCAGGCTGCAAATGCCATGGTTTTATGAACTGCCGAGCATATTATTTTTGGCACATAAAACCTCAGGAATCTAATGGGACACTGACAGGGAGCCAGATGTGTCTGCATGGAGGTGCTGACACAAGTGATGAATTTTATTATTTGCCTCCATCAAACGCTCGCTGCTCCCTTTTTAATGCCGAGCCATTCGGTGTGATCTCAGAAGACGGCTGCTCCAGGAGGGAGCAATGTTGGCTGGAAAAGTCTGTTGGAGACTTTCCTTTTGCAAATAAAAAACACACCAGCCTGAAAAAAAAAAAGAGATTAATCTTCGCAAAGCTCAAAAGTTGTTCACAGCAAAGATCAGCAACTAGACAAGGTTAGCTGAACTTCTGATTATTGGGAGGATACAAAAGTCTGCGCTATCCAGGAACACGATTGGATGCTAGAATGGGGCTGGACCAATCCCAGGAGCCAAATTACAAGCATGCATACAACGGACACCTGGCATCTAACGCTACAGTCTTTTATTTTTTCCTACGGTTGTCAATTTAAAGAAAAATGAATAGTCCATTAGGGGCTTGTTTACAACAAGTGCAGTCAAACGCATTTTTAAACTCAATACAAGCGCATATTAAAAAAAAAAAAAATGAATAAAAAAAATAAAATAAAATGAATGGCCTAGATTACATCACTGTAGTGCATTTATGTGCATAAAAAAAAGAAAAAAAAACAGTATGCTGCATTTTTTACACTGGAATGCACACAAAGCATGTGAATGCAAATTTTGGCAACCAAAACATATTGGGAGAAAATTTTGTTTTTGGCATTTTTCCGATAATGGCGCCGAAAATGTATGCAAATTTGCCAGGATTTTACTGTGCTTATGGTGCGTTTTCCATAGGTCATGTGATGCAAAAACCAAAAAAAAAGGTAACAAGGGTGCGTTATTGATGCTTAAAGTGATAGCGCCTCTAGAGATAATAAACATAGGGGTAGGTACCATCATCCCATAATTGTATAAAGAGAATAGGGAAAAACTCATATAAGGGCTACTCCAGATAGTACCCTTGAGCAAAAAATGGTGAAGGGGACTATTACGGTACCTATATAATGTACTCACAGATAATATAAAATTATATCACATTTAACATAAATTTAAGACAATACAGAAATATATACATGGAAAACAAAACACTGATTTTTGCATAGATCTTCAATATAAAACACAGGGATTTATAACTTTACAGATGACCATACAGATATGTGAGGGCTCATTGTTGTGGGATTAGACGTGTTCCTCGACCGGTTTCGTGGCTGTATGCCACTTTCTCAAGAGAATGGAGAAATAAAAACCAGCTATAACAGATAATAAAGCAGCGATCAATTAAATGGAAATCTCAAGCACTAAGTTGCCTATGGACAGGAATTTTTTTTTTTTTTTAAATTGCTGCTTTATTATCTGTTATAGCTGGTTTTTATTTCTCCGTTCTCTGGCCCCCCGTGTCCGCCCCCAGGGGGGTTACCTGATTGTAGGGTGTCTCAAATAGTGCCGCCTGCTGCCACAAAGGGTCTTCTGGGTGAGTCACCGAGGTTCTATATAAATACTCCAGGCACAATAATACATTATATGTATGGTTTAAAATTAATTTTTGATGAAATGATTGTAAGAAGTACGGTATGTCCTTTTATAGACGTTATGGGTGACGCCTCTTGAGGAAGCTGCATACAGCCGCGAAACCGGTCGAGGAACACGTCTAATCCAACAACAATGAGCCCTCACATATCTGTGAGGTCATCTGTAAAGTTATAAATCCCTGTGTTTTATATTGAAGATCTATGCAAAAAATCTGAGTATTGTTTTCCATATATATATTTCTGTATTGTCTTAAATTTATGTTAAATAAATGCGATATAATATTATATTATCTGTGAGTACATTATATAGGTACCGTAATAGTCCTCTTCACAATTTTTTGCTCAAGGGTACTATCTGGAGTAGCCCTTATAGGAGCTTTTCCCTATTCTGCGTTATTGATGCGTTCTTGCATACATTTCAACGGGTTGCATTGTTGGTGCGTTTTTTAAACTAATCATAATCAACGCAACCTCTATTAAAAAAATAAAGTGCTAATCAAAATAAGTGAATATAATTACTTAGAACTAAATAAAAATTGCTGCTTGCACCAAAAAAACTAGCTAGTGCAGGACAACCTAAAATAAGATCTATATAAAGTGCATGTGCAACAAAAATTTCATATCACATCAATAAAAAATAAAAAAAATCTGTGAAATTATAACAACATTCATGCAAATGTCCATATGGCTCCAAAACATCCAAAAGAATCACAAAAGATAGTCCATTAACAATGCTATTCTACAGCCGTGCTTGACAAAGTGATTGTATTAGAAAAACTGAACATAAAGTGCCGGTGCATTTCTCCACCAGTGCTTACTGTCCTCTTTCCTCACGTTAAGACCCGTTTCACCAGTGAGCCAAACAAAGCAAGCTCTTCCCTTTTAAGACCCCTTTCACATTGGGGTGTTTTTCAGGCGCTTTATCGTTAAAAAAAAGTGCCTGTGAAGCGCTTGAAAGAAGCCTCATCTGCAGTCCCAATGTGAAAGCCCAAGTGCTTTAAGAGCCCTTTCACAATGTCAGCGTCTGAAAGACGCTCGTAAAGCAACGCTTAACTAGCAGCGCTTTACCAGCGCTTTTCGAGCCCTATTGGGGCACTTTTAACCCCTGCTAGTGGCCAAATAAAGGGTTAAAAGCGCCCACAAAATGCTGCTGCCAAAAGCGATTGTCAGGCGTTTTGCAGGCGCTTCCCATTGATTGCAATGGGAAGGGGCGCTTTAGGAGCGGTGTATTCAGGGATATAATGAACGCCATTTCCTGCGCTGGTGATTTTAAAGAAAAATTTCTACCTGTTTTAACAGAATCTCTCAGCAATGACGCGACTCCAGGCTCTCTGCTCTCCCCGTCTGATAGCGCCAGTGGGTGGGGCCGAGACTCACCTGCTGAAGTCAGCCGGGGAAGCGAGAAAGAGAAAGCCTGGAGTCACTTGATTGCTGGGAGACGCTGCTAAAACAGGTAGAAATCACCCTTTTTAGAGTTGACAGGAAGGGGAGGAAGGAGGAGGACACTGGGAGACACAAAAGAGCTCCAGATAGCAGCGGATGATGGAGGCACGTAAACTGACCACGGTGTCAGGGCTCAGCAGCTACACTGTGGTTAGTTTACAGGGGGAAGGGCAGAGCCAGCCAGGATCAGACAGGTTTTTTAGGCGATACAGAGGGCCAAAATGACACAGCACAAGCACTGTGCCGTACAACATGCTTTAACCACTTGCCAACTTCATTCGACAAGGCGGCTTGGCTGCGCAAACCGACGTACCTAAAAGTCAGTCCGTGCATGTGGAATGGTGCACTCCCGCGTGTCTGGCTGACACCCGCAATCCAAGTACAGAGAGGCAGAATGGAGATCTGCCTAAGTAATCAATTTCATCATCAATTGTTTCATCTCAGTGCATCACCTGAGGCCAGTCACTTCACAAAATTTACCTGGAGATCACGGCTGCAATCTCAGGCTCCTGCAGGCTGGCAGTGTAGCTGTCTGCCTGTACCTCATAAGGGCAGGCAGTTACTGAATAACAGAAAGAAACAATTAACTACTTAAGAGTGCTCACCAACCATAAAGGCTGTCAGTACTTGTAGTTCATTCATTCACAGAGCTCTGTGAATGAATGATGCGTCCGTGTGGTCGGGCCGCATTCTTTTCCCATTGTGACAGCGGGTGCTGGGAGAAGATCCCCAGTCCGCTGTCGGGGGGAGGTTGCAGGAGCAGAACATGTAACAAAAAGGTGAACATATCCTTAAATACAGCTATGGAAGGGCACTTTAATTATGGGCAAACCAATAGCAAGATTTGCCCAATGGTATGAGTACTTGCCCATCCCCTAACAAGATACAAAGAACTCATGCTTTACTCCCCCATGTTATCCCAAGTACAACCTGTCACTCATGTTCTCGTCTGACCCCTTCTGTTCTTCATATTCCATCTTGTCTTTGTTTCCAAGTCCCATGTCTTCTCCTTCTACCACAACTCCCTCATCGGGAACTTCATGCCCATGTCTTGGTGGGGCCATCTTCCTTTTTTTCACTTTGCTCTTCATTACTTCCAGGTGCTGATAATGTTTGCAGTCATTGTCTATTGGCTGATCACGACCTTGAGTCAGATTTAGCGCACTAGTGATGTCTGCCGGAGGGTCTATGGCCATCCGTTTCACTTTCCGTCTCCTTCGTAAGGTTCTGCTGTCAGCAACCAAGTCAGACTCATGCCACAAAGGCCTTTTATTACGTATAGTATTGATGTTTGAGGATGGTCTTCTTTTGGCTAGTAAGAGCTGATCGTCGGAGTCGCTGTCTTTTTTGTTGTTACTAGTGCACTCCCGATAGTCCTTGCTCTGTTCTTCTAAACTGGAGTCGGAGCCATCGCTAAGGCAGTGCCCGGGCTCCCATGGGTGATGGGTATTGTCAGAGCGCCTTTTCCTGCCTCTCCGCTTGCGCGCTTGCCGTTTCAGGAGACATGAGATGCTGCGGGAGTGATCTCCGGTGTCTGCAAAGCATCCTCTGGCCTGCTCGGAGCTTTCTTCTAGCGCTGACACAAGATCATGGACAAGCTCTTCCATAGTCCTACTGAAATGCCTGTGGAAAAAGAGAAAGATATCACCATAAAAGAAGACAATTTTACATTTTAGAGAACACACCCATATATATATCTTTTTTTTTTTGCAGCCAAACTGGGAAGACACCTACTTTATCTATGTTTCCATTCACATAACATAACTTTAACCTAGTGCCCACCGCTCACAGCAAAATACTGCAAGTTGGGTGGCAAGTGCGGCAACATACGTGTATGTTGCCGGCTTGTTTCTGGGTGTGGGAAGTGCCCCGCGCCCCCCGCCAACCCGTGCTGTGATTGGACACAGCAAGAGTTTGGCAGCAGCTTTCAGCCAATTATTTCAGCTGAAACTTGCTTCCAATCACACACAGAGGTCTGCGTTTACAAATACACAGAACTCTGTGTGCATAGGAACAGTGATCTGGCTGTTTCTGCTCCCTGAAAAGCATGGAAAAAAACAAACAAACAGATTAGTAATCTCACATTATATATTGTAAGGCCTCTTTCACACGGGGTGGATCAGTAATGATCTGCCCCGTGATGATCCGCTCGCTCAGTGGGGATCGCTCCGTTGTCCCCGCTGAGCAGGCTGCGGACAGGGCGGTCTCCGCACACTGTGCGGGGACCGCCCTGTCAGCTCTCCGCTCTCCTCTATGGGGATCGGATGAGCACGGACCGTGTGTCCGTGTTCATCCGATCCGCTCTGCAGACGGATAGAAAAATAGGATTTACCTCCGTCTGCAGAATTGGACTGTTGTGGAGGCGGAGGAAATCGGGTGTCTGCGGATGTTCATCCGCAGACACCCGCTATCCCATAGGGATGAATGTATGTCCGTATTTCATCTGCAAACGGATGGATGAAATACGAACATATCATCCGCATGTGTGAAAGGGGCCTAAGGGCACACAGTTAAACCCTTGAGCACCCCTAGATGTTAGCCCCTTCCCAGCCAGTGTAATTAGTACAGTATTATCACTAAATTCATATCACTAGCAACGTCAGTGTCAGTTAGCACCAAAATGCCCACCACCCCAATACAGTCATACTATACAAGTCGCTGATCACCATTAGAGTATTCCGTCTATACCTGCGTAAATTCCAGTATATATATACACCAAAGTTTGTGGATGCTAGAGCATTCACATAAACCAATATTATACACTTATTGGGATTGGTTTTACCAAAGACATGTAACAGAATATATTTTGGCCAAAATATATTAAAAAATATATTTTTTTTTATTGGATATGTTTTATAACAGAAAGTAGAAAATATTGTTTTGTTTTTCTTTCACCATTTTCAGTCCTTTTTAATTGATCTATTAAAAAATAAAAGCCCAGCGTTGATCAAATACCACCAAAACAAAGCTGTATTTGTGTGATAAAAATATATATATATATATATATATATATATATATATATATATATATATATATATATATATATCTCACTTGTGTAGTGTTGTATGACCGGCAATTGCGAGTTAAAGTAGCGCAGTGCTGAATAGCAAAAAATGCCTTGGTCATGAAGGGGGTAAAATGTTCCGTTCCCATCTGTACTGTGTTAGCAAATCTACATTATCAGTAGACAATCAGAAGTGCACACTGTGTGCCAACAAAGGATAAAACGGAATGAAACCAAAAAACTAAAATATATTTGAGTGCAGCTTATCAATTCAAAGGGGTGTTCCAGCCTTAAAAAAAAAAAAAATTTAAAGTCAGCAGCTACAAACACTGTAGCTGCTGACTTTTAATAAGGATACCTACCTGTCCAGGGCGCCCCCAATGTTGCCCCTCCCGAGGCCGATATGTCCCTTCAGTGGAAGGAATAATGCTTAAAGGAGAAGTCCAGCCAAAGCTCATTTGGCTGGGCTTCTCCTATGGTTCACAGGAGTGCAGTTCGCTTTGAACTCCTGTGACCTGTTTTCAGCAGAGAGCGGCCTGAAGTCCCTTGCCTATTGCCGTCACAGATATAAGTCCAGGCACCATGTTATCCCGACAATAAAGTCTGAATTCACCAGGTGCCTGGACTGGCACCCATCTCAGGCTCTCAGCGAGTCGCTAAGAGCCTGAGACAGCCACTCTCGTCCCCTCTACAGCTCAGCACTCCAATGAGTATGGAGCGAGATGAGCAGAGAGTGACTGACAATCTACAGCTTTCTGCTCACGAAGCTCTGAAAACTGAGTGATTGGTGGTGTTCAATCGCTTGGTTTTCAGTGCAGAGGCGCAGGGGAACAGATGCAGCATTGGACCAATTCTGCATCCACCTAGGTAAGTATTAATCTTAAATAAAAAAGAAACCCATACTTCTCTTTTAATTGTTGACGTTAGTGGCAGAAATTATGCCCCATAGTTCATGTCAGAGGGATAAATAGTGCCTCATCGTTGGGTATCAGTGGAAGAAACAGTTCCCCCTTTGTTGGGTGTCAGTGGAAGGAATAGTGCTAAATTGTTGGTGTCAATGGAGGAGATATAGTGCCTCATTGTTGGTGTCAGTGGAGATATAGTGCCTCGTTGTTGGTGTCAGTGGAGATATAGTGCCTCGTTGTTGGTGTCAGTGGAGATATAGTGCCTCGTTGTTGGTGTCAGTGGAGATATAGTGCCTCGTTGTTGGTGTCAGTGGAGATATAGTGCCTCGTTGTTGGTGTCAGTGGAGATATAGTGCCTCGTTGTTGGTGTCAGTGGAGATATAGTGCCTCGTTGTTGGTGTCAGTGGAGATATAGTGCCTCGTTGTTGGTGTCAGTGGAGATATAGTGCCTCGTTGTTGGTGTCAGTGGAGATATAGTGCCTCGTTGTTGGTGTCAGTGGAGATATAGTGCCTCGTTGTTGGTGTCAGTGGAGATATAGTGCCTCGTTGTTGGTGTCAGTGGAGATATAGTGCTTCATTGCCGATGTTGGTGGCAGAAATGATAACCCATTGTTGAAGTCAATGGGAGAAATTCTGTCTCATATCAGTGGGGTGAAAAGAGCATAATAAAGGCAAGCAAAGCACCGCATTCTGGCCCCCAGGCCAGTTTGGAGACAATTCATCTATAAAGTAAGAAAGTTCCTGTTAAAGATTTGGGGTGCAGCATTTCCTGTGAAGTGTAAATTGATGTTTTTGTGTTCTGCCCTGAAAAATACTTTTTTCAAATGTTTGAGATCATTTTGAATAGGAAATAGGAGTACAATCCCTACTCCAAGGAAGCTTACAATCGAACGTCCTTTCCATTTATACACCAAGCATAGGAACCCACCACCAAAAAGACTACAATGTCCCTACATTGGTCATTATTGGTCTACACCTTCTCCTTCTGGTAAAGGGTGAATTATTAATATCTGTCTACATTCTGCTTGCTGCAGCTCAGAACCCGACAGAGTCACCTGATCGCTGTTCATCTTCCAACTCGATCGCTGGAACACATAAGTCTCTTCCTCTGTGCTCTCTTCAACAATGCCGTCTGTCTGGCAAGCGCCTTTCCCTGCCGGGATATCATGGAGAGGACGACACAACCAGAAGCCAAAAAGCCTTTCAGGCATAAGCTATTGTGCCTATGAAGACATTATTCTGTTTGGCACTAACGAGGGTAACAAGCACAAAAGGGCTCGGGGAACAAATCGTCCATTCACAAATCTGTATTATAGCAATTTATTAGCCTCTATCAATTTCTGCACAGCTATAACCATATATTATAACGGGGTTATCCGAGAAAGATGGTCTTCATAGCCCAACTGTGCAGGCTGGTCAGATGTGATTGGTAATCAAGTAGGGAAAATCATTGAGCATTTCAACAGAAAAAAGATGCTTTCATTTTAAAAATTGATTTTTTTTTTGGTTTTTACTATTTGTTTTCCAGATTTACGGTAAATATAAAAAGGACAAAAGGAACCCACAGACATGATAGGATTGTCGTGCGATCGAGTGGGGAATCAGCACGTTTGGAGAGAGCAGATCCATGCTAGGTCATGTGGCCTCGGGAGAAGAAATGACCCCTGTATAGATTATATTGGTCAATTAATAACACTGAATATCTGAAATGAGACCAATGCCCGTTGTGTCGTGATTTAGGTCAGTATTATTTTAGCACATGGGTCACGTTAAATCTTACATACCTAGGTGGCTGCAGCATTGGTCAGATACTGCATCTGTCTCCCGCTGGCTAGAAGGCTGAGAAGCAAGCGATCAAACACCACTGATCGCTAAGCTCTCACTGCTCCCCAAGCAGAGAGCTGGTGACTGTCACACTGTTTATCCAGGAGCGCCCAGCAGTGCTCCCCCTTATATCCAGGAGCGCCCAGCAGTGCCCCCCCTTATATCCAGGAGCGCCCAGCAGAGCTCCCCCTTATGTCCAGTAGCGCCCAGCAGAGCTCCCCCTTATGTCCAGTAGCGCCCAGCAGAGCTCCCCCTTATGTCCAGTAGCGCCCAGCAGAGCTCCCCCTTATGTCCAGGAGCGCCCAGCAGAGCTCCCCCTTATGTCCAGGAGCGCCCAGCAGAGCTCCCCCTTATGTCCAGGAGCGCCCAGCAGAGCTCCCCCTTATGTCCAGGAGCGCCCAGCAGAGCTCCCCCTTATGTCCAGGAGCGCCCAGCAGAGCTCCCCCTTATGTCCAGGAGCGCCCAGCAGAGCTCCCCCTTATGTCCAGGAGCGCCCAGCAGAGCTCCCCCTTATATCCAGGAGCGCCCAGCAGAGCTCCCATTTCTATACAGGAGTGCCCAGCAGAGTTCCCACTTCTATACAGGAGTGCCCAGCAGAGTTCCCACTTCTATACAGGAGTGCCCAGCAGAGTTCCCACTTCTATACAGGAGTGCCCAGCAGAGTTCCCACTTCTATACAGGAGTGCCCAGCAGAGTTCCCACTTATTTCCAGGCAAGGTGGATTTGATTTAAATCAAGTCGATTTAAAATGAAACGATTAATAAACAAAATTATTAACGTATCTTAAATAGAATATCCATCCTAGCGACGACATGTCCGCCGGTACCTGATCCAATCCTGCCCGATTCAAATCCAGATGGATGGAGACCCTATTTTCCATCCATCTGGAGGATTGAATGAAAACGAACAGACAGTAAAATTGTATCCGATCTCCCCATAGAGGAGAGCGGGACTCTGACAGGTCAGTCTCTGCGCAGTGAGGGGAGACGGCCCTTTCAACTGCCTGCTCAGCGGATCGATCCCTCGCTGAGCAAAGGGGAGTCCGTCGGGTGGACCACCCGTGTAAAAGAGCCCTATGGCCCCTCTCACATGGGCGATTCAATCGGGTCCATATGTCAGTTTTTCAGGCAGGCCTAAAAGGAAGGTCCATTTACCCCTATGGACAGGTGGGTGCAGATTGTGGGTGCAATATAAGGCTACCGCAGACATGTCTACGACTTTCTGCCCGCACCTATGTACAGGCTTTCTGTTTGAAAGCTGGAAGAAGTGTCAGTTGACTACGAGGGCACTTATCAGAGCAGGAAGCTTGCGGAGCTTCATCCGAGTTTCAACTTTGAGAATGTCAAAAACTGCTTAGGGGCTGAATTGGCAAAGGTACATGGGTAGAAGATAGAATTGGGTACCGTAGAGCTCATTCCCACGGGCGCAGAGGCCTGTACAATCATTTTCTTATGTTTTCACAGCAGAAAATCCGACAGGTTGATTGTACCAAAGTCAATCGATGGATCGACTTCAGTACAACCAGCCTGCCAATAGATTGATTAAATCTCGTCCGGTCCTCATGAACCAGCTAACATTTAATCCATTTATAGCCGGCTTTAGTCAAAAGAGGTGCAGCTACTGTAGGGATAGGCCTGTCAAACATCTGGGTTTGACATGCGTGCAGGGACAGGTGTACGGCCCCGAGACACACACACTGTATAAAGATTTTTATCTCAAGTTCCTCATTTTATAGGAAACCTGTAAAAAAAACCTCTAAAACTAAATAAAGTTTCAAATTAGATTTATTTGCTACGTAATTATGAGGAGCACACACTTTACAAGTCTGCCCAGAGTATGCTCTAAAGACACTTGTCGGAGCGTCTCTTATACATGTTTCTTATCAGTAAGCAGGGTTGATAAAAATAAATAATTTAAAAAATAAAAAAAATTGAATTTTAATAAAATGCTTTAGGAGAAAAAAAAAAAAAAAAAGATTGTTTTCTATTTAAAGATACATTAATAATTTAGTTTATTCAGCATAGAATGGGGCCTAGTTATGTAGCATGAGCCTGTATATTCTGTAATATTTACATTTTTGGTGAACTCATTCAATAAATCCAAGCTCTGCAAACTGAGATAACATGCACTGCATCGATGCATTCCCACAATTTCACAGTAACCATGAAATAAAACAAACATCAGGAATATCCCTTTATGTCATTGCTTTGCAATTCTTTGTACACTACAGACTGTATGATTAAATCAGTTTTGATATCTCTGTTTTACTAACCTGACAGCCCATTATTATAAATAAGAACCCTTCATTATGTTTGCAAATATAAAAGATTCTAACTACCAGAAAGAATGAGTCCTTACATGTAATCACTTCAGCCCCGAAAGAATTTACCCCCTTCCTGACCAGAGCACTTTTTGCGATTCCGCACTGCGTCGCTTTAACTGACAATTGCGTGGTTGTGCAACGTGGCTCCCAAACAAAATTGACGTCCTTTTTTCCCACAAACAGAGCTTTCTTTTGGTGATATTTGATTATCTCTGCGGTTTTTATTTTTTGTGCTATAAATAAAAAAAATAGCGAGAATTTTGAAAAAAAAAAAATTATAAAAAATTATTTTTTACCTTTTGCTATAATGGTGTAAAAAAATACTGCGCTGTGAAAAGATGTGTTCTACCCAGCTGCCAACACTACTGAAGACTACACAGTAACATACAAAAATTTAAACAAAAAAGTGTGGCGCTTAGGTGGCAACAAACCACATGAACCAGTAAGGCACTAATTCAAGCAAAGAAAATTACATACACTTCAAAAAAAAGAAATTATGTGTAAATTCCGTTGTATATTAAGAGATCTTACTCCCAGGTGGAAGAGTGCATGAACCTCATGCACACAAAAGATTAAGGTAAATAAAATTAATTTAACATATACAGTCCATCAAGTGAACGTCTAACAGTCCTTGAAATGTGTAATATCAATCACAATTCCAAACTTGAGGTGACGTGAAAAAAGGTGAAATTCAACTTCTGATGTGTAGAATAATACCACCACCACCGTGATAAAGAAGGGGAGAGGAGGCTTACCAAATGACGTGGACTCAGAGGAAGGCTTACGCCTCTCGAGTCATATGGGCCTGTAGGTAAGCAAACCAGATAATCGTAGATCTAGTATGTAATCTCCCGCAAGTCTTCAGGTCATGAAATCATCCGTAGCGATCCTCCTATAGTGCTCATCCCACGAAAATAGGGGGCTCAGGTATCAAAGACCATGGAAGTAGAAAACTAGCATAGCGTGATACCGTTTTAACATCCAATTTATTAAAAAATAATAATAAAATTACACTCACATTTGGTTCAATCGTAATAACATAGTCAGAAAGTAGCGATGTCTGTAAGGGGGTCCACCCGACGCGTTTCAACTAAACAGCCGTCCTCTGGGGTGTGGACCCCCCCAAACAGCATCGCTTATAAATACAAAATGACCCCAAAATAACCAATGACCCCGGAAGCACTTGGCACTTCCGGTCACATGTTCCGGAAGTGTATAATAAATATAATATATACACTTCCGGAACATGTGACCGGAAGTGCCAAGTGCTTCCGGGGTCATTGGTTATTTTGGGGTCATTTTGTATTTATAAGCGATGCTGTTTGGGGGGGTCCACACCCCAGAGGACGGCTGTTTAGTTGAAACGCGTCGGGTGGACCCCCTTACAGACATCGCTACTTTCTGACTATGTTATTACGATTGAACCAAATGTGAGTGTAATTTTATTATTATTTTTTAATAAATTGGATGTTAAAACGGTATCACGCTATGCTAGTTTTCTACTTCCATGGTCTTTGATACCTGAGCCCCCTATTTTCGTGGGATGAGCACTATAGGAGGATCGCTACGGATGATTTCATGACCTGAAGACTTGCGGGAGATTACATACTAGATCTACGATTATCTGGTTTGCTTACCTACAGGCCCATATGACTCGAGAGGCGTAAGCCTTCCTCTGAGTCCACGTCATTTGGTAAGCCTCCTCTCCCCTTCTTTATCACGGTGGTGGTGGTATTATTCTACACATCAGAAGTTGAATTTCACCTTTTTTCACGTCACCTCAAGTTTGGAATTGTGATTGATATTACACATTTCAAGGACTGTTAGACGTTCACTTGATGGACTGTATATGTTAAATTAATTTTATTTACCTTAATCTTTTGTGTGCATGAGGTTCATGCACTCTTCCACCTGGGAGTAAGATCTCTTAATATACAACGGAATTTACACATAATTTCTTTTTTTTGAAGTGTATGTAATTTTCTTTGCTTGAATTAGTGCCTTACTGGTTCATGTGGTTTGTTGCCACCTAAGCGCCACACTTTTTTGTTTTAATTTTTGTTTTACCTTTTGCTATAATAAATATCCCCAAAAAATATATATAAAAAAATATTTTTTTCCCTCAGTTTAGGCTCATACATATTCTCCTACATATTTTTGGTAAAAAAAAAAAATAATATATCGCAATAAGCATTTATTGATTGGTTTGCGCAAAAGTTTTAGCGCCTACAAAATAGGGGATAGTTTTATGGCATTTTTATTGATTTATTTTTTTTTTTTTACTAGTAAAGACGGCGATGGGCGATTTTTATCATGACATGGCATTATGGCGGACACATCGGACAATTTGGACACATTTTTGGGATCATTGCCATTAATACAGAGATTAATGCTAAAAAATTGCATTGATTACTGTAAAAATGTCACTAACAGTGAAGGGGTTAACCACTAGGTGGCACTGTAGGGGTTAAGTGTATCCTAGGGAGTGATTCTAGCTGTGGGGGGGGGGGGGGGGGGGGGGGCTGTGCGTGACACGTCACTGATCAATTACAGGGAGAGCTGATAAGTGACAGTGTCACTAGGCAGAACAGGGAGATGCTTGTGTACATTAGCATCTCCCCGTTCTTCCTCCTCGTGAGATGATCACGGGTTTGCCCGTGGACATTGAGTCCGTGGGACCCACGGTCACGGAGCTCCCAGCGGGCACGCACCCGCAAGCCGCCTCTTAAAGGGCAACGTACAGTTACATTAATCTGCCTGTATGTGCCCTTCTGCCACAGTATATCTGCGTGAGGCAGTTGGGAAGCGGTTAAAGAGCACCTGTCATTTCAGATTCACCATGGCAGTGTCTGTTAGACGTCCACTGGCATCCACTCATCTGCTGCCACCACGTCACTCACCTTGCTGTGTCACTGCCACCTCACCAGCCATCCCATTAAAGTGAATGGGACTGTCGGTGAGTCAACAGCGGGTCAGAGGAGGAGCTGCTGAGGGACAGAGATGATAGTTGCCCTTTAAAAATTATGATTTAAAATCAAGTTGATATAAATTAAGCCTTTTTAATAGTGATTGAAATGAAATCCACCCCCGTCAGTAAGGATCACTATTGTCCCTATACAACACAAAACTCTTAATGCAGTAATGCATTACTCATTCCCTAGCCAGCAATCCACAATTCCACTTCATTCTGAATAAAACTAGGGCTGCAACTAACGATTATTTTCATAATCGATTAGTTGGCCGATTATTGTTTTGATTAATCAGTTAATAATCTTAAGAGCCGGTTCACACAGGGGCAACACGACTTCCAACGCGACTTTTGGAGGCAACTTGAGCACGGCTTGTCAACTCGACTTGGGGCGACTTACAACACGAATTTAAGTCGCCCCAGGCCAGTCGACTTTGGCCGTGGCCAATCAGAGAATAATGAGCTCTCAAGGGGGAACTCCACACCAAATTTTTAATAAAAAACCGGCATGGGTTCCCCCTCCGGGAGCATACCAGGCCCTTAGGTCTGGTATGGAATTTAAGAGGAACCCTTCCACGCCGAAAAAACGGCATGGAGGTCCCCCCAAAGTCCATACCAGACCATTATCGGAGCATGCAGCCTGGTCAATCAGGAAGGGAGTGGGGACGAGCGAGCGCCCCCCCCCCCCCCCTGGACCGTACCAGGCCACGTGCCCTCATGGGGGGGTTGGTGCTTTGGGGAAGGGGGGCGTCCTGCGGCCCCCCACCCCAAAGCACCTTGTCCCCATGTTGATGAGGACAAGGGCCTCTTCCCGACAACCCTGGCCGTTGGTTGTCGGGGTCTGCGGGCGGGGGGCTTATCGGAATCTGGGAGCCCTCTTTAATAAGGGGGCCCCCAGATCCCGGCCCCCCACCCTATGTGAATGAGTAAGGGGTACATCGTACCCCTACCCATTCACCTGGGGGAAAAAAAGTGTCAATAAAAAGCACAACACAAGTTTTAAAAGTAATTTAATAATCAGCTCCAGCTTCTTCGACTTCTCCGCTCTGTCCGGCCTCTTCTCCCAGGCTCCTCTGCTGTCTTCTTGGAGCTCTTTTACTAGCGGAGGAGCCCGGTCTCCTCCTTCCTCCGATTTTGACATGGCGCTGTCTTCCTCTGTACTGGCTTGTGCGACGTGACTTGTATAGGTATTAGGCGTGGTCACCGGGTGATGTCACAGTGACCCCGCCCCTTTATGACGTCACACAGCCCCAGCGTGCCCCGGGACTTGACGTCATAAAGGGGCGGGTCACCGTGTGACATCACCCGGTGACCACGCCCTATACCTATATAAGTCGGCGCGCACGTCACACAAGCCAGTACAGCTGAAGACAGCGCAGTGTCAACATCGGAAGAAGAAAGAAGGACAGAGGAGACCGGGCTCCTCCACTAGTAAAAGAGCTCCAAGAAGACAGCAGAGGAGCCCGGAAGAAGAGGCCGAACAGAGCGGAGAAGTCGAAGAAGACCCCCGGAGCTGATTAATAAATTAAATTACTTTTAAAACTTGTGTTGTGTTTTTTATTGACACTTTTTCCCCAGGTGAATGGGTAGGGGTATGTACTCGGATAAGGGTCTGGTATGGACCTTGGGGGGACCCCCGCGCTGTTTTTTCGGCGTAGGGGGGTTCCCCTTCAAATCCATACCAGACCTAAGGGCTTGGTATGCTCCCAGAGGGGGAACCCATGCCGATTTTTTATTTAAAATTTGGCATGGAGTTCCCTCTCGAGAGCTGATTATTCTGTGAGAGGCGACATTGTCGCCTCAATATAAATGGAGATTCGACTTGGAGGCGACTTCCATTGAAATCAATGAGTACCAGTCGCCTAGAAGTCGGATTGAAGTAGTACAGGAACCTTTTCTAAAGGAACTTCAGTAGTGTGCATTAAGATGGCTCTCATTCACTTACATTGATTTTTACATGTAGCGCGACTTGAGGCGACTAGGGGCGACCTGAAGTCGGATCCTGAGTTGCCCCTGTGTGAACGGGCTCTAAGAAAAAGTGTGGTGTATAATTTAGTTAATATGTAAAGTTTTTAAAAAAAAGGCAATTTATTCTTAAATATATCTCTGTAATATGTACTGTATATAGCACTATTAGAGGAGATATACACTGTAAATACTATTAAAGGGTGAATCTTGTAAATATCAAACTCAGATCAAATCTTTTCTAAATACGCAGCGGCTGAAAAAAGTACAGATGTAAACATGTCCCATAGGAAACCATGTAAATGGACTGTAGTGCGTTTCTGCAAAAAGCACCAAAAAACACAGATGTGAACCAAGCCTAAGACATTTAGTAACATAATGGGGTTAAAAAACTAAAATTAGCCCTTTATAGTACAAAAAAAATAAAAATAAAAAGCAGATAATCACTACTGTAAGGGGTTCATTTTTTTTTACTGTAGAACTGTGAAAGTGATATTTACAGTAGTGATTATTTGCTCTTTTTGTACTATAAAGGGCTCATTTTAGTTCACTTTAACCCCATTATGTTACTGGCCGATTAATCGATTATGAAAATAGTAAACTGATTAATTTCATAATCGATTAGTTGACGATTAATCGATTAGTTGTTCCAGCCCCGATTAAAACGCTATCAAACTAGTGAGGAAACGGCTGCAGTAGATGTCCCAGCATCCCCCTGGGTTCATGGCCTGTGCACCCCCCAGGACTCCGTGTCTGTAATACCGTAGATCAGCCTTTCTCAACCTTTTCAACACAGAGGAACCCTGGAAATAGTTCTCCGGTTTTAAAGTGGTTGTAAACCCCTTACAAACCACTTTGACCTACAGGTAAGCCTAGATTAAGGCTTACCTGTAGGTCCAAGCAATATCTCCTAAACCTATATGGTTTAGGAGATATTTGCCCGAAAACGGGCACCGCTGTCTACGGCGCATGCGCCGTAGACAGCGGCGCGCAGGCGCACTGAGCGCGGCATTTCCAAGAATGGAACTGCCGCGCGTGTCGACTCCCGTGCGCATGCGCGGGAATGACGTCATCGCGGCTTCGCCGAATGACAGCGGCGGAGTTGCGCGACCCCACCAACAAGATGGATGCGGCGGACTACAGGGGACAGCGGAGACTTCGCTGGCTCCTGTGTCAGGTAAGTGACACATAATGGGCTACTATGCGATGCACAGTAGTCCATTATGCTTTGCCTTTGCAGGGAATGAAAGAGGAAGTAAACTCATCAGGGTTTACTTCCTCTTTAAGGAACCCCTGCTAAAAATTAGAAATCTACAATTCATGATACATTAGTGTGATGGTCAGTGGGAAGAGTTACCTCCTTACAGATAGCTAAAAAGGATCAATGGGATCTTGGGAACAGTGGCAACTTATCTAAGAGGCAGAAATTGCCGAGTGCTGAAGGAACCCCGAGCAACCTCTGGAGGAACCCTGGTTGAGAATCACTGCTGTAGATCCTCCATATGACAGGACAATGATAAGATATACAAAAGAATATTTACAATCACACTGCAGAACAAAATATGATGTCATCACAGAGCCAGCCAATCACAGATGGCCAGAGATAAGACACATCTGCTTTAGTAACAGTTGCTATGAAAATAAATGATCCAGTGACAGGTGACACGGCACTCCTCATCACTCCTGTTTACCAAATTCACAGCAATGATAAAGCTGGCCAGAGAAGTTGGTTATTTTTCGATCAGCCAAAGCAGCGGTTCTCAATCTCGGCCCTCAAGTACCCCCAACATGCCATGTTTTGAGAATTTCTTAGATAAAATAGCTGTCCAAAATACCAAGTCATTGACTCTGATTCAAAACAACTGTGCAAGATAAAGGAAATCCTGAAAACATGGCCTGCTGAGGATACTTGAGGACTGAGGTTGAGAACCACTGAGCCAAAGGACTGAGCAAAATAAAAACAAATAGATTCCTCCATCCAACCAACAGAGCAGAGAGTTCTGTCCATATCGCTCTGCTCCAATCAGCAGGGGGTCTGTCATCTGGAATCCACCCCGAGTAAACGGGGCCTTCTACTGTGCGAGAGCAGAGATCCAGACTTCCACCATGTTACCGAAGCAGGCCGCTTTATAGTTGCAAAAAATAAATTAGGTTTAAAAAAAAAATACATATAAATTTCCATGAGATGCAACCCAACTACAAACCAAGGACTTTAAGCTTTAAAAAGGTATTTACTGACATCTTTAGCGATCAATACATCAGACAGGGGAGAATGCTCTCATGTTTCTGGAGTAGGTTAGAAAATAAATACACTATATTACCAAAAGTATTGGGAACCCTGCCGTTACACACACATGAACTTTAATGGCACCCCAGTCTTAGTCCGTATGGCTCAATATTGAGTTGGCCCACCCTTTGCAGCTATAACAGATTGAACTCTTCTGGGAAGGTTGTCCACGAGGTTTAGGAGTGTGTCTATGGGAATGTTTGACCATTCTTCCAGAAGTGCATTTGTGAGGTCAGGCACTGATGTTGGACAAGAAGGCCTGGCTCGCAGTCTCCACTCTAATCCCAAAGGTGTTCTATCAGGTTGAGGTCAGGACTCTGTGCAGGCCAGTCAAGTTCCTCCACCCCAAACTCACTCATCCATGTCTTTATGGACCTTGCTTTGTGCTCTGGTACAAATCAATTGGTGGAGGAGGGATTATGGTGTGGGGTTGCTTTTCAGGAGTTGGGTAAGGTTCATAAAGACATGGATGAGGGAGTTTGGGGTAGAGGAACTTGACTGGCCTGCACAGAGTCCTGACCTCAACCCGACAGTATACCTTTGGGATGAATTCGAGCGGAGACTGCAAGCCAGGCCTTCTTGTCAAAAATCAGTGCCTGACCTCACAAATGCGCTTCTGGAAGAATGGTCAAACATTCCCATAGACACACTTCTAATCCTTGTGGACAGCCTTCCCAGAAGAGTTGAAGCTGTTATAGCTGCAAAGGGTGGACCAATTCAATATTGAACCCTATGGACTAAGACTGGGATGTCCCAATACTTTTGATAATATAGTGTACAAAGGACCTACCCAACAATTCCTTCCTCTATACTGGGGATTTGCAAATAAAAACAAACACAAACACATAGGACTCGTTCACACAACATGTTTTGGTCACACATTCTGCTATAAGATTTCTTGTGTTTCGTGGTGCTCTGTTACCACCGTTCATTCATTTACATGGGCGCCAACACCGCTCTATTATTTTCCCAGCAGTGTTGCAGTGGGCTATAGAGCAGGCATGTTCTGTACATGCATTGGGGTACCACTGATAATGGATGGCACGGTAATTAAGTGCGTTACCTAGTGTTGACATGTAGACATTATCATAATGCAATGGTGTAAATAGGCCTTAAAGTGCAGAGTAGAGAAATTTAAAGAAATACACTTTTGTCAGTGAACACGACCTAAAACATTCCTAAAGGTAGCAGCAGTGCTGAAGTATCAAGTACTGGAGCACCTCCATTAGGGAAGCTCATCCAAACCTCTGAATCATGGCAGAGCACCCAAATAACAGCTCCAGGGCTCAGCATCCAAACAGCCACATCGGAACAGAGAGCCCCCCCCCAAACAGCCACGTCGGAACAGATTCCCCCCCCCAAACAGCCACGTCGGAACAGATTCCCCCCCCCCCAAACAGCCACGTCGGAACAGATTCCCCCCCCAAACAGCCACGTCGGAACAGATTCCCCCCCCAAACAGCCACGTCGGAACAGATTCCCCCCCCCAAACAGCCACGTCGGAACAGATTCCCCCCCCCCCCAAACAGCCACGTCGGAACAGATTCCCCCCCCCCCAAACAGCCACGTCGGAAACAGATTCCCCCCCCCAAACAGCCACGTCGGAAACAGATTCCCCCCCCCCCCAAACAGCCACGTCGGAAACAGATTCCCCCCCCCCCCAAACAGCCACGTCGGAAACAGATTCCCCCCCCAAACAGCCACGTCGGAAACAGATTCCCCCCCCCAAACAGCCACGTCGGAACAGATTCCCCCCAAAACAGCCACGTCGGGAAACAGATTCCCCCCCAAACAGCCACGTCGGAACAGATTCCCCCCAAAACAGCCACGTCGGAACAGAGCCTCCCCTTTCAAACAGCCACGTCGGAACAGAGCCTCCCCTTCCAAACAGCCACGTCAGAACAGAGCCCCACCCCCAAACAGCCACGTCAGAACAGAGCCCCACCCCCAAACAGCCACGTCGGAACAGAGCCCCACCCCCAAACAGCCACGTCGGAACAGAGCCCCACCCCCAAACAGCCACGTCGGAACAGAGCCCCACCCCCAAACAGCCACGTCGGAACAGAGCCCCACCCCCAAACAACAACGTCGGAACAGAGCCCCACCCCCAAACAGCCACGTCGGAACAGAGCCCCACCCCCAAACAGCCACGTCGGAACAGAGCCCCACCCCCAAACAGCCACGTCGGAACAGAGCCCCACCCCCAAACAGCCACGTCGGAACAGAGCCCCACCCCCAAACAGCCACGTCGGAACAGAGCCCCACCCCCAAACAGCCACGTCGGAACAGAGCCCCACCCAAAACAGCCACGTCGGAACAGAGCCCCACCCCCAAACAGCCACGTCGGAACAGAGCCCCACCCCCAAACAGCCACGTCGGAACAGAGATCCCCAAACAGCCACATCGGAACAGAGATCCCCAAACAGCCACATCAGAACAGAGATCCCCAAACAGCCACATCAGAACAGAGATCCCCAAACAGCCACATCAGAACAGAGATCCCCAAACAGCCACATCAGAACAGAGATCCCCAAACAGCCACATCAGAACAGAGATCCCCAAACAGCCACATCAGAACAGAGATCCCCAAACAGCCACATCAGAACAGAGATCCCCAACAGCCACATCAGAACAGAGATCCCCAACAGCCACATCAGAACAGAAATCCCCAACAGCCACATCAGAACAGAGATCCCCAAACAGCCACATCAGAACAGAGATCCCCAAACAGCCACATCAGAACAGAGATCCCCAACAGCCACATCAGAACAGAGATCCCCAAACAGCCACATCAGAGCAGAGCTCCCAAACACCCACCTCTGCATAGCATTTCCAGGCACCCATGTTAGGCCTCTTATCAATCCCCATAAAGCATCTTGCATTCTAGGCCTATGATGTACATGGAGCATCAAACAACCTCATCAAATCATCCTAGCTGACCAGTGTACTACGGACTCCATTCAAGGCTGGACCCCTCCACAACTTAAAAGTCCTGTCATTGAAATGAATAAGTCTATGGCATGTGCAGGAGGTATATGGGCCATCAAGGAAATAAAGGTGAGAAGGCCTAATGGAGACAAACACCAAAAGATCACCACCAATCCTTTCTTCACTACTTCTTGTGTTCAGACTTTTCAAACTTCACTGACATTATGCTGATTAAAGGGCAGAGCATACAAGTACTGACACCAGGATCAGGGTGACATGACAAAAATCGCTTGACAAGCATAAACGCCTGTAAACATGTCTATACACTAGGCATGTTTAGTGAGTGGGCGTTCATTCATTCCAACAGCCAGAATTAATTAATATTATATAGCGCCCAAACACTTGACGTCCATAAACACATTTTTAATCTCCTGCCAGGAGAAAAGGCGTTAGGCAAACGCATGGTCTGCATGAGACCTCTACAAGCTTTATATATTGCTGACAGTTTGCACAACACTTTACAAAATGAAGACTGACAACATAGTTGCAATACAATTCAATATAGGCAGGCTAGGAGGGTTCTGATCGTAAGAGCTTCCACTCACCTATCAGTTCTGGTCTCCTACTCCCTGTCCATTCTACTATGACAGCCCCCATCAGACAATAAGCACTTCCTGGAGTGTCATATCTGTGTCCCCCCCAATACACACTGTGGTTTTATGCTCCAGTCCCAGATCATTGTGTTCTGTATAAGGATGAGCTAATGCAGAGCCCGCCAAGAAGTCGGCGCAGCGCTGCGCTAACTTCCTGGCGGTGAGACATTGCCCGATCTCTACAGCCACGCATTGGGGCAATGTCTCACTGCCTGTGATTAGCGCAGCGCTGCGCCGACTTCCTGGCAGGCTATGCATATGGACCATGCAAACACGCCTGAGCTTATCCTTAGTCCTGTAGAAGCATGGAGGAGGGAGACCGGTATCTGACACTCCAGGAAGAGTCGGTCGGAGGATGCAGTAAAGATGAGCTCCGGCGTGTTCGCACAATCCACATGCAGAGCCTGCCAGGAAGTCGGTGCAGCGCTGCGCTAATCACAGGTAGTGAGACATTGCCCGATGTGCGGCTGCAAAGATCGGGAAATGCCTCACTGCCTGTGATTAGTGCAGCACATCGCTGACTTCCTGGCGGGCTCTGCATGTG
Organism: Lithobates pipiens; assembly: GCF_037356315.1. NCBI lineage: Eukaryota > Metazoa > Chordata > Amphibia > Anura > Ranidae > Lithobates > Lithobates pipiens. The sequence continues at coordinate 71,305,539 of NW_027507758.1, forward strand.
GACCATGCAAACACGCCGGAGCTCAATCTTAGGATGCAGCACTGGAACAGAGAGAAGGGAGGAGACACAGACCTCCAATGAGGGGGAGAAGACGGTGAGACAACACACATTTTCAGAAAGTCAACGATGGGAACCTTCATAAAGCTGAGCGGAGTTTCCACCAGCCATTGGAACAGTTGTTGATGCTTTTCTGAGGTGTCCATATCAAGAAACCAGCAATATAATCAATTATCTGAATAGATATGTGGAACTCTGTTCACCGTTTGCCGATAATAAGATTTTTCTACTTCTAGTAAAATTCCTTTTATCAGAGTCCACTGAGTACACAACTTCTCTTCTATCCCTGGGAAACCAACCCTCTGAGATGGATCACTTTTTAGAGAATGTTCCACAGGTAATATGGCGTTCTATTACTATCTCAATGCCTGTTTTTACCCCTCAAAGTGTGCACTGCCATGCCGCACATGCATGCATTGCATACGGGTGTGGGGCAGTTGCCACACCGCTCTGTTCACATCGGAGCAATTTCGACTTGTCAAATCGCAGCCGATTGCCGGCAACAGTACTGTCCCAACCGGTGCGACGCAGACTTTGCGGCCCCGCACCGATTTCCAAAAGTAGTTCCTGCACTACTTTTGATGACTCTGGGGCGATTTCAATGGAGATCTGTGCATGAACCCACACAGATGTCTTTCAAATCGCCCCCGAAATTCGCACTGAAATGCGGGTATGAAATCGTGCAAGTTCAGCTGAGTTCGCACGATTTCAAACCCGCCTTCAGCGTGAATGAGAGCTTAAATGGGTTGCATTCAGAGGGCAGTACAGCCAGCTGAATGTGACTGGGGATAATCTTTGCTTCAGCATGGACCTGTTCAGACCCTCCATTCAACTCTATGAAGCAGCAGATATCAAGGGACACCTGCCGTTATCTGATCCTCTGCCAAATCCAGACAGAAGGAGGTCCTATTTTCCATCCATCTGGCAGATCGGATGAAAACTGACATTTCGTTTTCATCCGATCCCCCATAGAAGAGAGCGGAGCTCTGACAGGTCCATCCCTGCACAGTGAGCGGAGACAGACCCGCCATCCACCTACTCAGTGGGGATTAGCAGATCGATCCCCCACTGAGCATGCGGAGTCCGTCAAACAGGCACACCCACGTGAAAGGAGCCTTACTGAACTGCAACAGAGAAAAAAAAATAAAAATCAGGACTCCTGTCCTCCCAGATGGGGCTGGGCTGTATGGCAGAGTTGTGTACATCTCAGGACTGAGAGCCCAGATCTGTCATCTTCATCCTTCTCTCCACTCCTAGAATTACTGACCAACAAAAAGCATGCAGCCAGTAAAGAGACCGCCTATGGCCATGCTTGTTCCTAGTCAGTGAAGGATGATGATGACGACAGGGCCTGCACTTTTCATAACAAGGGTGATAAGAAGGCCTGCACCTACAAAAACAAGGATGATAATGAGGGGCATGACAGGGTCTATACCTACAATTATAAGAAAGAGGATGACAGGCATGTACCTATAAGGAGGAGGATGACAGGCCTGTACCTACAATAATAAGGAGGAGGATGACAGGGCCTGTACCTACAATAACAAGGAGGATGACAGGGCCTGTACCTACAATAACAAGAATGATAAAGGAGGAGGATGACAGGCCTGTACCTACAATAATAAGGAGGAGGATGACAGGGCCTGTACCTACAATAACAAGAATGATAAAGGAGGAGGATGACAGGCCTGTACCTACAATAATAAGGAGGAGGATGACAGGGCCTGTACCTACAATAACAAGGAGGATGACAGGGCCTGTACCTACAATAATAAGGAGGAGGATGACAGGGCCTGTACCTACAATAACAAGGAGGATAAGGAGAAGGATGACAGGGCCCGTACCTACTATAACAAGGAGGATAAGGATGAGGATGACAGGGCCTGTACCTACTATAACAAGGAGGATAAGGATGAGGATGACAGGGCCTGTACCTACAATAACGAGGAGGATGACAGGACCTAAACCTACAATAACAAGAATGATAAGGAGGAGGATAACAGGCCTGTACCTACAATAACAAGGAGGATAAGGAGGAGGATGACGAGGCCTGCTCCTACAATAACAAGAATAATAAGGAGGATGACAGGGCCTATACCTACAATAACAAGAAAGATAAGGAGGGTAATGACAGGGCCTATACCTACAATAACAATGAGGATAAGGAGGAGGATGACAGGGCCTGTACCCAAAATAACAAGAATGATAAGGAGGAGGATGACAGGTCCTGCACCTACAATAACAAGAATGATAAGGAGGAGGATGACAGGTCCTGCACCTACAATGACAAGAATGATAAGAAGGAGGATGACAGGAACTATACCTACAATAACAAGAATGATAAGGAGGGTAATGACAGGGCCTATACCTACAATAACAATGAGGATAAGGAGGAGGATGACAGGGCCTGTACCCACAATAACAAGAATGATAAGGAGGAGGATGACAGGGCCTGTACCTACAATAACAAGAATGATAAGGAGGAGGATGACAGGCCTGTACCTACAATAACAAGGAGGATAAGGAGGAGGATGACAGGGCCTGTACCCACAATAACAAGAATGATAAGGAGGAGGATGACAAGGCATGCACCTACAATAACAAGAACGATAAGGAGGAGGATGACAGGGCCTGTACTTATAATAACAAGGAGGATAAGGAGGAGGATGACTGGCCTATACCCACAATAACAAGAATGATAAGGAGGAGGATGACAGGGCCTGCACCTATAATAACAAGAAGGATAAGAAGGAGGATGACAGGGCCTGTACTTATGTTAACAAGGAGGAGGATGACAGGCCTGCACCTACAATAGCAAGAATGATAAGGAGGAAGACAGGGCCTGTACCTACAATAACAAGAATGATAAGGAGGAGGATGACAGGCCTGTACCTACAATAACAAGGAGGATTAGGAGGAGGATGACAGGCCTGTACCTACAATGACAAGCCAGCAATGGCAGCTCTCATCACTACTAGTCTATGGGCCCCTCACACTACACACAGCCCTGATGATCAGGGGGAATGGTCTCCTCTGTAGGGGGTAGGAGAGGCCCTGGCTGTTCTAGGGGCCCCTGGTTGTGTGGGGCCCCAATGATGTCATGGACACCTCCTCGGTCAGCCAATCACTCACCAGCTGCTTCCCTTATTGGCTCGGATGTGTTTCCTGGCCACGCCAACCATGAACAAAGCTTGCGGGGTCCCCCAGGATCACAGCCGAGTCGGGGCAGCGGACTGAGCCACCATGTCGCTTCCGGAGCAGCGACCGAGAACTGGAGCAGAGACGAGCGGAAGTCGGAACGCACCACTTCAACCTATGAAGAAACGAGCGCCTAAAAGCCAACACCAAACGCTCCAAATTACAGAATACAATTTATTGTGGAAAACATTATTTTTAATATAACTTGCATTGCTGCATTGGGGAGCATTCGGAGAAGATTTGTGTTATTCCCCCCCGTGATGGGTGGTACGGCTCTGCCTCCATGGAGACGCGTCTGGGATTCCGCGATCCGTGGCCGGGGACCGGAAGCTGGAATGAACCATTCTGTTCAAATAAAATAAAAAGTTACATGAACCATGTATTATATTCGTTACGGTTTTATTCGATGTAATTTATATGATGATGAACGGAAATGTAATTACTTTTAATGAATAAGGTTACATTTGTACAACATATGCACATGTTTTGTGATATTCTCCCCCCCGCCCAGAGTGGTACCTTTGGTCTCCCAGGAGACGCGTCCAGATAGCGGGGACATGGCCACCCTGGAGAGGCTCCGGAGAGAAATGTCCGGCCAAATACCGGAGTACTTCCAGCGATGCAGGTAACTCAGCGGGGAGTACCGGGAGGAAGAAACTCTATGACCGGCAGGACTCCCATAGTGCACTGCGGGCTCAGCCATGTCCACAGGGAGCAACTGTGTATAAAGTAGAACTGAAGGCAAAACTTTTTTCATTTTAGATAAAGTAAGGCATTTGTTTAAAGCAACAGGAAACTGAAAAAAACAAAAAACTTCTCCCTGCAAATAAATGTATAATGTGCTAGTATGCATCACATACTAGCACATTATCATAGCTCCCAACTGTCCCTGAATTCGAGGGACTGTCCCTGATTTGGAGCAATGTCCCTCTGTGCCTCATTACTCCTCATGTGTCCCTTATTTTGGTCTGATCTATATAGTTGTATATAAAATGCACTTTTTATCTTTCAAAAAGTGTTTCCCAGTGCTAAACCTTTTATATAATGTCTAAATGACTGCATATGTAAATTTTAAAAGCCAATATAAAGGAATAGTAGTGGTAAAAAAAAAGCCCTTGTAGATTTAATCAACCTTTTTCTTGGTTAATTCTCCTTTAAGGGGGTTTGACAGGGGGCGTGTCCTATGCCTACATACGTTTGCCGGTAGGTGTCCCTCATTCCCATCTCAAAATGTTGGGAGGTATGTATTATGAAAGGCTTACCTGAAACCTTCAAGTGGCGCGGTGTTCCATCTTCCCGGGGTCTTCCTTCTGGGTTTGCGGCCGTGGCCAAGCCCTGATGACGACACTCCTGCACCGGAGTCCCTGCGGCGGCGCGGCTTTCTATGGACCACACACTGTCCATTGAGAGTGCAGGGCACACCCGCCAGTGACATCACTGGTGCAGCTAAAGTAAATATCTCCTAAGCGGTTCATATTTAGGAGATATTTACTGTACCTACAGGTAAGCCCTAAAGTCGAACTATAGGCATTTTTTTTTCTTTTTTCTTTTGGATAGAGTAAGGAGGTGGCTGGTAGGGCTGGGGAAAAAATCGTTTTAAAACTTGAATCGAGTTAAGAGGTCAAATCGATTCAAAATTTCAGCAAAACTATTTTTTTTTTTTCACCAGACCCGGCGCTGACACTGTGCCGGTCCTGAGATGCTGCGGGCAGGAGTTTTTAGGCGAGGCCGTGGCTTCGGCCTAGTCCGTGAGGCTGGATGCTGCGGACTAGGCCGAAGCCGCGGCCTCGCCTAAAAACTCCTGCCCGCAGCTCCTCATGGCCGGCGTGGTGTCCATCAAAAATAAAAGTATTTTCGAATCGTGAATTTAATATTTATTTTATTTTTTCAATTATTTATTTATTTATATCAACCAAAATGCACACAACAGTTGATTAATCTACACATAACGTTAAATCTAATGCCTCTAAATCAGACCTATATAGACCAAATATTTCTCTGCCATTACAGTTGATGTAGTTATATAAAAGGTAAATATATATGGTTGGTCATTTCTAAGCATCTATTTGTCATGGGATATATCAGGTCTTAAACTATTAAATAAACATACACAACAAAAACGAAGAAAAAAAAGAAGAAAAGAGGAAAAAAAAGAGAAAAAGGAGAAAAAAAAAGAGGGAAATACTAAAACAAATGTAACCGCCCTCCGGGAAGATGCGCTTACTGATATTCCCACCTTATATTCGATCGTCTTAAATTACAAAAAGGGCCTTTCCCTCCTCTGAAAGTTTAAATTTATTCCACTGAGCCCAGGTTTCCATATATATCAATGTATCTACTTTAGGCTCTAGGGCTAGATTAACATCTCCCCCCAGCAGTAGTTTACCTTCAGCGAATTTCATGAGATAATTGAGTGTAGAGCAGATAAATTGGTCTTGGTTGTAATTTGGTACATAAACTGTAGCCAATGTTACCTTAATGCCACCAATCGTACCTCCACGGAATTCGTCTGGATATCAAAATTGATACCCCTCTAGTCTTAGATGCCTTTTTTGCAGCATGATATACATATGGATAAAGGCTATTCTTTAGAATTGGTATCTTGCCTTCTTCAAAGTGGGTTTCCTGAATATATGCCACATCATAATGTGACCGTTTCAAAACCTGAAGGAGCATCCTACGTTTCTCAGATACATTGAGACCTTTAGCATTTAAGGACATAATTTTCAGTACCCCCATCTTCTCTATCGGCGGTGAAAAAAGAAAAAAAAAGGGAAAAAGAGAGTAAGCTAAAGCAAAAGGGTTCTATTAACCCTGATGTATCAGTGAGGGGTTTACTAACCTCTCACCCTTCCCTTTTACAGACCAAGAGGGATCTACGAAAATATATAATCGCTCACAAATATATTACCACTTAAGTGAGCACAACCCTAAATGGCGGCGTGGTCAACTACAGTCGAAGTAGGAACCACTCCCCTCCCTACGATGACCATAAAATCATATTTATTTTTATATTTATTTACACCAACCTGTATATCCAAGAAATGCAATAGAACAATGGCAACTATGGTCTATACCGACTCTGGTTATCATATACAAAATAAAGGGCCTTTTAATGAGGAAAAAAAAGGGGGGGGGATAAAAAAGAAAAGGCAATGTTCCCTCTTTCCCTCCCCTTTCCTCCCCCCCTCTAGGAGTGGGGGGGAGGGAGAAAAGGGGGAGGGATGGGCTCAGCATATCTTAACCCAGGTACATTGGCCTCCATTGGCCTCTATAGGTGTGCTATCGATAGGTACCACCCATATGGTGCCAGTCCCCCCCAGTGCAGGCTACCCAGAGCATTCATGTGCAGTATAAACACTGAAACACTAAAACCCAACTACCGCACTTCAATAAAAAAAGTAGAAGTAGATAAATTACCGTATCTAAGTATACATAGTTATGTACCCCAAAACTAGTGTAATAAAAGAATCCCTCCTGGTATGGACATTCCTCTCCATATCCGAGTTTAATATAAGAGTACCATTCTACTATTATAGTGCTATCCATTGATTGAAGTGTAATATATATATATATATATATATATATATATATATACACACACACAGTGATCTGTTTATTACAGCTTAATTACAAATTAATTAGTGAGTTATATTTGTGGCATATGTAATACTATAAAAGGTTTGTGAAAAGAAAATCAATAAATATATATTTATTTTATATTCTAACATCCCACTAAAGTCGTGCTCTGAGTCAGTCCCTTTCCAGTTGGTCCCTGCGTCACCCTGGTCCCCCCATCAGGTTGTCTCCCATGGGTCACAATTCACAAAACCTTCCACCCACTGATCCTGCCTTGCAATAAAAAAAAAAAAAAAAGAAGGGGGGGGGGGAGGGGTAGAACAGATATAATTCAAACAATAATTCAAGTTGAGTATTTTCTCACATAGTAAATACCTACATAGTCACTCAGACGTGTCCCCAAAAAAAAAGGAAGAAAAGAAGGGGATATAGATTTTCAATTTAGGGTCTGACCGGTTACGGTCCCAAACTGGTCTTCCACTTGAGGTTTATTCCCTCCCCCACAGTAAACCCCCCTAGATTCTATATTCACTCATGGTATCATTCAAAAAATAAATGAATAAATAAAAATAAACACAAAAAAACGAGTCTCTCCCGCATATCTATCGATTATCTGTGAAATCTGCTCCCCCCTTCCTAGTCCCGGGTCACCCCTATAGGGGTATGACTCCGGTCTTGTGATCTTAGTCTCATTCTGCCAGGACGGGGTTGTAATCTTCCTTGTTGGCTCGGAGTAGAGATATCCACTCGCTGTATGCGTGAAAGTGGCTGCAGCCAATTTGGTACATTTATAGGTGGAGTCCCTAAGAAGCTAAATAGTTCCGGGAGGTCTATAGGTTGATATAATGTGACTATAGATGCTCCCTTCTGAAACGTTAGCGCAAACGGGAATCTCCATCGATACGTGTGGCCCATCTGTATCAGTCGGTCCAATAATGGTCGTAGCATCGCTCAACGCTGCAAGGTCGCCTTAGATGGGTCTGGCAGAACTTTAATGTTTGCCCCCTCAAAAATAATCGTTCCTATTGTCCAGGCCTTACGCACAATGCAACAGCAACAGATTCCAAATGCAAATAGCATACTTGAAATGAACTTTGGACCTTTTATCTGCTCCTTGTAAATGGGATAATGAGGAGCAGCCAATTGTCCCATTACTTTTGGTCCCTTAAAAAGTGTGAGGCACATATACAAACTGTTGTAATTCTGACACCGTTCTCCTGATTTGGATGTAAATACCCTCAAATTAAAGCTGGAAGTCTGCAGTTAAAGCACATCTTGTTAGTTTCATTTCAAATCCATTGTGGTAGTGTATAGAGCCAAAAAGATTGGAATTGTGTCGATGTCCCAATATTTATGGGCCTGACAGTAGGTGTGCTGTGTGTTATAGTTGCCCTGTACACTTGTTTTACACACATTACCTTTGAACTCAACATAATGTGTGTCTTTTTTGGAAACTGCTTGAAAGATGCAGCTAGTAGTACCTATTCCAGCACACCACTTCTTGGGAACCAGACTGTAAATGGGCATGTATATATAATTAACAAATATGGCTTCCATCAAGTGCAATACATATCCAATCAGACTCGGTGTGTATGTTATGTTTTTTTAAATTATACTTACCTTTTCCAGATGTCTTTAGGCCACTCATGTAACGTTCATCCATCTTCATCATCCATCAGACGTGTATCCTTAGGCCCATTTCACTAGGGTGACCAGATGTCCCCAGTTTTAGGGGACAGTCCCCGGATTGAGGAAACTGTCCCTGGACCAAGTCTGTCCCCGGTTTTGTCCCCGGATTTGACTTCAACAGGAGCTGGGGCAATTTTTAAAGACAGTCAGTGCAGAATAAAAAAAACTAATTCTAAATTACACACCCCCGCTCCTACTAGCTTAGGGGGGTGTATTTTTTCCATTATCTGTGTCCCTTTCTGATGATGATGTGCTGGTCAGAGCGGATGGACTATTTCTTCAGTCTCCGGCACATGCCCATTCAGCTCCGCTCACATGTTCTTCTGCCTTGGCTCAAGTCCCCGGCCAGCCGCCTGCCTGATTATCTCCTTGCCTTCCCCGGCAGAGTCATTTTCCTCCGCTCCCCACCCAGTAGTAGCCGGGGCCGGAGAGTGAGACCTGAGAGGCTGTGAGGCAGATGGCGGAGGCAGCGACGGGCAGAGAGAGGCAGCTGAGCTCAGCTGACGATGTCCAGCAGCAGGAATTGAGCTGAAGCAGATCCAATCGTGGGGCTGCCAGTGCCTTCAAGGCTTCAACACAGGTGTGCTTTGGGGATGTTTGTGAATAGACTACATTGCACTGTGTCTGTCTCTCTGGCATAATGGATGGTATGAGAACTCACAGGCAGCCGGGGTCACTTATTGGTCAGAAGTTAACAAAATCAGCACCCAACAGCCATGTTATGTAACACACTGTGACAGCCAGCTACAGCCATGATAGAGTTCCCGCTGCCTGTGAGTTATCATGATGCTGATGATCTTAACCAGTTTCCGATCGCCTGATAGCAGATTTACTGCTACAGAGGGGTCACGCTGCGCAGGATCACTTATATACGTGATAATGCATTTCTGGGTGTCAGAGCCAATCAGCGGATCCGGTGGACCCGCCTAGTGGTAAAGTGGCACGCAGTGACGCCATCACGTTGTAGAAGGGGAGGACGGGCTCCCTGTTGGCGCAGCTTTTTGTATTTCCCTAGTGGTAAAGAAGGCAGGTCGCCATTCTGTCAGTGTGGAAGACATGGATCCTGTGTTCCTGCAAAGCAGGTACAGGGATCTATGTCTTCCCTTAGTAAAATCACCTCCCCCACAGTGAGAAAACACTTGTTAAGCCTCATACACACGATAGGACTTTGTACAAACTTTCCCTTGGATTTTTGTACAAAGGGCGTCGGCCCTGAACTTGTATTGCATACACACAGCAGGACTTTTTCAGCCAACTTTCACCAAATCATGTGGTTTTTCTGCTCTTTACTGCCACCTTTGGTCAACTTCTGTATTGTTGTCTGATCTTTTGCATTGGTTCTGAGCATGCCTGTTTGCACTTTGTACAAAAGTCCTATGGTTTTCTCTACACATGATCAGACTTTGCTCCATCGGACTTTTGTTGCCAGAAAGTTTGTCCGTTCGCACAGCCAACAAAAGTCAGATGAAAACCAAAAAAGTTTGTCCGATGGAGCGTACACACGGTCGGATGTTGCTCCAAAACAGCTAATTTGCATGTTTGTTGTCAAAAAGTCTGATCGTGTGTATGGGCCTTTAGATGCACATTTAACCCATTGATTGCCCTAGATGTTATCCCCTTCCCAGCCAGTGTCATTAGTACACTGACAGTGCATATTTTTAGCTCTGATCACTGTATTAATGTCACTGGTTTCCACAAAGTGTCAAAAGTGTCACTTAGTTTCTGATTTGTCCACCACAATATCGCAGTCCCGCTATGAGTCGCTGATTGCTGCCATTACTAGTAAAAAAAAAAAATGTCCCAGGATTTAATTTTAAAAATCTGGTCACCTTACCTTTCACATGTGCGGATCCGTATTCAGCCATCCGCTTGCTCAGCAAGGATCGCTGCGTTGATCCCCGCTGAGCCGGCGAATGACAAGTCCGTCTCTGCACATTGTGCAGGGACGGATCTGTCAGATCTCCACTCTCCTCTATGGGGGCATCGGATAAATACGAACCTCATGTCCGTTTTCATCCGATCCACCAGACAGATGGAAGATGGGGTTTCCATCCGTCTGGATTTTGCAGAGCAGGTCAGTTTGGGGTGGATCGGATGTCAGCGGACATGTCACCGCTGACATCCGTCGCGCCATAGAGCTGTATGGAGCACCCGTTCAGGTCTGCCTGAAAAAACTGACAGATGGATTTGAATGGTCAGCACATGTGAAAGGACCCTTACTTTAATCATGTGTCTTTTTTTGCAATTGTGTGCATTCAAGCCTCTGTGTAGGAGCTGACCAGTCATTGCCTCTTTCTCTCCTTGTGCACAGTAACTGGTCTTTTCTCCGCCCCCTTCCTTCGTTTTCTGCAGACAGACTGTAGTGGGTGGGGCCTGCAGGGTCACTAACACAGCTCAGCTCTCTGCACAGGCTATATATAGCACAGCGATGATGTCATTGCTACGTTTACAATATAATTACTGTGTTTTGCAAAGGCACTTGGTGCTTACAAAATAGATCCTTACCTTTGTTTGTCTATTGAGGAACATATTTATATGAAAGTCTTGTGTCTGGAGTATAGTGTTACAAAAAAAGAGAGAGACCATAAAATCCCTGCAAAAAGTACAACTGATAATAATTGAAGTTTACCTTTGCAGAGCTGCTGAAGAGAAGAGGCTCACAGAGTACAATGCAGCGGTGGTGATCCAGAGCTGGTTTAGAGGATGCAGGGTCAGAGCTTATCTCAGGTAAGTCTCTTTTTTATTTGCCTTTGCGTGAAATTTTTTCGTGTATGTTTTTATCACTTTAACCACCTAAGCTCTAAGGACCATTTGGCTGGCCAAAACCAGTGCACTTTTTGCGATTCAGCACTGCGTCGCTTTAACTGACAATTGTGCAGTCGTGCGACGTGGCTCCCAAACAAAATTTACTTCCTTTTTTTTACCACAAATAGAGCTTTCTTTTGGTGGTATTTGATCACCTCTGCGATTTTTATTTTTTGCGGTATAAACAAAAAAAAAGCGTCAATTTTGAAAAAAAACGCATTATTTTTTACTTTTTGCTATAGTAAATATCCCCCAAAAATATATAAAAAAAACATTTTTTTCCTCAGATTAGGCCGATACATATTCTTCTACATATTTTTGGTAAAATTTGGTATTTTGGTATTTGGTATTGATTGGTTTGCGCAAAAGTTATAGCGTTTACAAAATAGGGGATAGTTTATGGCATTTTTAGTAATAATGTTCTTTTTTTATTAGTAAACCTATACAGTTTAGGAGATATTTGCCCGAAGACAGGCACCGCTATCTACGGCGCATGCGCCGCAGACAGCGGTGCGCAGGCGCACTGAGCGCGGCATTTCCAACAACGGAGCTGCCGCGCGTGTCGGCTCCCGTGCGCATGCACGGGAGTGACGTCATCGCGGCCCTGCTGAATGACAGCTGCGGAGCTGCGAGACCCCACTGAAAAGATGGATGCGCCGGACTACAGGGGACAGCGGTGACATCGCTGGCTCCTGTGTCAGGTAAGTGACACATAATGGGCTACTATGCGATGCATAGTAGTCCATTATGCTTTACCTTTGCAGGGAATCAAAGAGGAAGTAAACCCATCAGGGTTTACTTCCTCTTTAAAGCGGTTGTATACTCATTTTTATGACTTTTACCTACAGGAAAGCCTGTAATAAGGCTTACCTGTAGGTAAAAAAAATATCTCCTAAACCTGTACGGTTTAGGAGATATTCCCCTCGGTATGCGCCGCTGACTGCAGCGGTGCATGCGCACAAGGGGATTCTCGGCTGAAAGTCCGGCAGTGGCCGGACCCGGCCGGGATGATATCTCTCGTGCGCATGCGCGGGAGTGACGATATCGCGGCTCCGGCCACTGACAGCGCCGGAGCCGAGATACCCGGAAGAAACGCAGAGGGAGCATGTCAGCTCCCTTGGCGTGGATCGGGCCAGATGTCGGGGCCTCGTTCTAAGGTAAGTATTTCATAATGAGCTAGTATGTGGTGCATACTAGCTCATTACGCTTTTTGCTTTGCAGGTGGTAAAAAAAAAAAAAAAAACATTAGCGGGTTTACTACCGCTTTAATACAAGTAATACACATGAATATTGATATGTAGATAAATACAGGGCCAGATTAACATAGGGGCTATTGGAGCTGCATACTGATCACCCCAGACTGTCCATTAGACTGTCCATTAGATTCCCCCTGCTCTGGGCCCCCCATGTGTATGCAGTACTGACACCTTCCACTGCTCCATTCTCCTGAAAAAGTATTAAAAGTAGTAAAAAAAATGTAAAAAATAAAAAAACTCCAACAAATAATAATAAATGAAGAAAATATTTTAAAAATGTAATAAATAATGTAAAAAATTAAGGGCTCATTCACATGGGTTTTCTTGCGCATACAGCGTGAACGAGTGGTTTGTTTAAAATATTTAATTTACTTAAATAAAATGAAAAAATGTTTATTTGTTAATTTCCATAAAAAGGCCCATCAAAATCCTCAGCACCAGGCCCATGATGCTCTTAATCTGGCCCTGGATAAATAATATATTCAAACAGTATCATCTAAATTTGTAAAACATGCTTTATATAACATATAATATCCAACCATATAGAGAATCATCATATCATCACATAAAACCCACATATAACAATAACAATATAATAATCAATAGGTTGTAATACTAATAAACTAAGACAATGTCTATGAACAAATAAAAAATATTTATATAGTGATACTAATAAAATTAAATTTTAAAGCCATTAATAGGATGTAGATGGAATCATAAAAACCAAATACTAAAATGATGCAATGATGATAGAAATAGAGCCAAGCTGATGCAGCCTCTAGAATTCTAACTTTTTAATTACAATATTGTTATATATGAGATTTATAGGCATTTTACAGATATGTTGATGTGATGAATTCCTTATATGGTTGGATATAAAATGTCAGATACAATCCCTGTGAAAGTGTCTCTCATGCATTCTAAAAGTCGTGCAAAATGCCACAAATTCATGTACCTGTCTAGCACTTGTATTTTTCACACACTGCGTCGTTTTTAGAACGCACGTGAGACACTTTTGCAAAAATCTGTGTGCGCCAGTTTTTCATTCTGTGCGCCAAAAGAGAGTTGGTCCTAATTAGCTTCACTTTCAAAAGATACGCACTGTCAGTATTTTGTTTTGAGTTTTGTGCGTTCATTGTGCACATTTTAGAACTACCTGAATTTAGTGTAGAAGCCGCTTTCAAAACCAAAAGTGTCACAAATGCTTCATGAATTTGGCGCAATACATTAACCACTTCAGCCCCGGAAGAATTTACCCCCTTCCTGACCGGAGCGCTTTTTGCGATTCGGCACTGTGTCGCTTTAACTGACAATTGCGCGGTCGTGCGATGTGGCTCCCAAACAAAATGGCATCCTTTTTTTCCCACAAATAGAGCTTTTTTTTGGTGGTATTTGATCACCCCTGCGGTTTTTGTTTTTTGCGCTATAAACAAAAAATAGCGTCAATTTTAAAAAAAACACATTATTTTTTAACTTTTTGCTATAATATATATCCCCCAAAAATATATAAAAAAAAATGTTTTCCTCAGTTTAGGTCGATACGTATTCTTCTACATATTTTTGGTAAAAAAAATCTCAATAAGCGATTATTGATTGGTTTGCGCAAAAGTTATAGCGTTTACAAAATAGGGGATAGTTTATGGCCGTTTTATTAATAATGTTTTTTTTTTCATTTGTAATGGTAGCAATCATTGATTTTTATCATGACTGCGACATTATGGCGGACACATCGGTCATTTTTGACACATTTTTGGGACCATTGTCATTTGTACAGCAATCAGTGCTATACAAATGCACGGATTCCTGTCTAAATTACACTGGCAGTGAAGGGGCATTTTTATTAATATTTTTTTTTTTAAATGGCGGCGATCAGCGATTTTTATCGTGACTGCAACATTATGGCGGACACATCGGACATTTTTGACACATTTTTGGGACCATTGTCATTTGTACAGCAATCAGTGCTATACAAATGCATGGATTCCTGTGTAAATGACACTGACAGTGAAGGGGTTAACCAGGAGGTGGCAGTGTAGGGGTTAAGTGTGTCCTAGAGGCATGTTGCTAACTGTGGGGGGTGTGGCTGTGTTGCACACATCACTGATCTCTGCTCTAATCACAGGGAGCATAAATCAGTGTCACTTGTTGCTAGGCAGAATGGGGAGATGCTTGTTTACTATAGCATCTCCCCATTCTTCCTCTCCGTGAGGCGATCACAGGTACACAGCATTACAGCGGGAGAGAGCGTCGTGTCAACATCGGAAGAACAGAAGGAGGAAGAAGAAGACAATGATGAAGGAGAAAACCAGGCCACCGCTAGCAAAAGAGCAGAAGATAGCAGAGGAGCCCGGGAGAAGAATCAGTGAGCGGGAGAAGAGGCCGGAGAGCGGGAGAAGAACCAGAAAGCACAGAGAAGTTGGAAGAGACCCCCGACGTCGAAAGAAGACCCCCCCGGAGCTGCCTAATAAATTACTTTAAAAACCTGTCTAGTGTGTTTTTTTATTGACTTTCTTTCCCCCAGGTGAATGGGTAGGGGTACGATGTACCCCATACTTATTCACATAGGGTGGGGGGCCGGGATCTGGGGACCCTCTTATTAAAGGGGGCTCCCAGATTCTGATAAGCCCCCGCCCGAAGACCCCGACGACCAGGTGGTTGACAAGGTGCTTTGGGGTGGTGGGCCCGCAGAGCACCCCCCTTCCCCAAAGCACCCACCCCCATGTTGAGGTCATGCGGCCTGGTACGGTTCAGGGGGGTGCTCGCTCTTCCCCACCCACTTTCCGGACCGGCCTGGCTGCGTGCTCGGATAAGGGTCTGGTATGGACCCTGGGGGGACCCCCACACAGTTTTTTCGGCGTAGGAGGTCCCCCTTAAAATCCATACCAGGCGACGGGGCTCGCAATGTGTCAATCTCGCCGATAAAAGCAGCGAGATTGGCTTCCTTTTCTAATCCCGTCGTAACTCATCACATTCAAAATGAATGCAGTTTAGCCTGTGTGTGGGCAAGTCCGTTCATTTGGAAGATCGGCAGACTTTATTTGGACTGCGTCGGGAAGATCGGCAGACCTAGTCTGCCGGAAAGTCTGGTCATGTGTGGGCAAGTCCGTTCATTCGGAAAGTCCATCGGAACTCCGCCTGAATTCCGGCGGGAAGTCCGTCGGACCTAGTCTGCTTGAAAGCCCAGTCGTGTGTACAGGGCATTAGAGGAGCCTCTCTTCTCTTTTATACTCTGTTGTGACATGACACTACTTGTATATCAAGTCAAAATGTATTTAAAAGTGTAGCTTGTCTTGCAAAACGCTCTCTAACCAAGTTACTCTCAAACCAAGGTTTTACTGTACTTGTCTCAATCCAGAAAACTAAGTTTAATTTCTGTCTCCTGCCTTATTCCTCTGCTATCTGTGTGAATAACTTCTGACAAGTTTTCCTGATGCCAAGAGAAAAAAGATGACAGGGTAGGGAGCTCTAGCACAAAGCCTGTGATTGACAGCCTCAGTTCTGTTCCTGTGTGCTGTGTGGAGGGAGGTGTGTCCCTTCTCTCCAATCAGCTCTCAGAGCTCTCCTCACTGAGTTCTGCAGAGTGTAATTTCAGCTCTTTACCCCCTCTTTTCTGACAGCTCAGACTAGCTTTAAAAATGTTGGATTTGGAATGGATGTAGAGAAGAGAAGACTGCAGGTACAACTTATGTAGGAGGATTTGTTTCATCTCTGTGTATCCCCTGAGACCATTCACTTCACTGAGTATATACGAGGGTTTAAAACTACTTTAAGCCTTTAGACAAGAAAAAAAGCACACTGAACTCATATATTATAATCATTGACATCACGTCAGTCACTTCACTGGGTATATGTAAGGGTTTACAACCACTTTAAATATCAATCTGCTAAATAGGACTCCAATGTTCATTTGGAAAACAGACTGTGTGCATATACCATATATATATATATATATATATATATAACAATTATTCCATCATATACTGTCTTTGTTCTAGGTACCTGAACCGAATGGGGACTGTGATCCAGAAATGGTGGCGTGGTTATCTGGCAAGAAAGTATTTCAGAAAAAAAGTGAAGGTAATGGGGAACCTGAGATTCTGGAAATACATCCTGTTGGTCATTTGGAGGCAATTTACTGGCTTTTTTTTTAACATTAGCAATAGTTATATAAATATAATGCTGATTGTAGGGGACTTTTCAGACCTGTACGAAGTTTAACCACTTGCTTACTGGACACTTAAACACCCTTCCTGCCCAGACGAATTTTCAGCTTTCGGTGCTCTCACACTTTGAATGACAATTACACTGTACCCAAATGAATTTTTTGTCCTTTTTTCCCCACAAATAGAGCTTTCTTTTGGTGGTATTTGATCACCTTTTTTGCGCTATAAATTAAAAAAGGCCGAAAATTTTGAAAAAAACACATATTTTTTTGTTTCTGTGACAAAATTATTCAAATTATTAATTTTTCTTCATAAATTTTGGCCACAATTTATACTGCTACATATCTTTGGTAAAAATAACCCAAATTAGTGGATATTATTTGGTCTTTGTGAAAGTTAGAGAGTCTACAAGCTGTGGTGCAAATCGCACAAAATTGATCACATCTGATGTACTGGTGGCCTATCTCGCTTCTTGTGACCCGAACAAGCCAGGAAAGTACAAATACCCCCCAAATGACCCCTTTTTGGAAAGTAGACATTCCAAGGTATTTAGTAAGAGGCATGGTGAGCTTTTTGATGTTGTCCTTTTTTCCCCACAATTCTTTGCAAAATTAAGACTTTTAATTTTTTAAGTTTTTTTCCACAAAATTGTCATTGTAATAGGTTATTTCTCTCACGTGGCATGGGTATACCACAAATGACGCCCCCAAAAAAATTCTGCTACTCCTCCTGAGTATTACGATACCACATGTGTGGGACTTTTTCACAGCCTGGCCACATAGAGAGGCCCAACATGCAGGGAGCACCATCAGGTGTTCTAGGAGCATAAATTACACATCTAACTTGTTGACTACCTATTACACTTTTGAAGGCCCTGGAGCACCAGGACAATGACACGTGACACTGATGACAGATGGCACTGATACGTGGCAATGATGACACTGGCACTGATGACAGATGGCACTAATATGTGGCACTGATGACAGATGGCACTAATACGTGGCACTAATACGTGGCACCGATGACAGATGGCACTAATACGTGGCACAGATGATGCGTGACACTGATGACAGATGGCACTGATAAGTGGCATTGATAACACGTGACACTGACAACAGATGGCACGTGACACTGACAGGTGGCACTGATGACAAATGGCACTGATACGTGGCACTGATGACAGATGGCACTATGTGGTACTGATGACATGTGGCACTGATGACAGATGGCACTTATACGTGGCACTGATGACAGATGGCACTGGGGACAAATGGCACTGACAACAGGTGGCACTGGGGACAGATAGCACTAACAGGTGGCACTGGGGACAGATAGCACTAACAGGTGGCACTGGGGGCAGGTAGCACTGGGGTGGATGGCACTGGGGCGGATGGCACTGGGGCAGGATGGCACTGGGGGAGGATGGCACTGGGGCGGATGGCACTGGGGTGGATGGCACTTTCTTTAATTTATTTTTTTATTTTCACACTTACGGCCACTGCAGCTGTTCATCTCTCCCCTCTCACACGCTGTCTGTGTGAGGAGGGAGAGCGGCGCTGAGAGATGATGTCATATGTTTACATATGACATCATCTCACATTGGACACGCCGATCGCGCTGTAAATGGCCGCTGTGATTGGCCGTTTACAGCGATCTGTGTTTGCCTGTCTCCGGGGGACACGGCAAACACAGAACTTCCCCGATGCGTGCCCGCGGCGGCACGCATTGCGGAAGTAAACACCAGGATGTCCAGGGACGGCCTCCCGGACCAAAGCGCCTGCTCTATAGCCGTCATTCGGCTATAGGGCGGGAGGGAAGAGGTTAACCACTTGCTTACTGGGCACCTAAACCCCCCTCCTGCCCAGACCAATTTTCAGCTTTTAGCTCTGTCACTCTTTGAATGACAATCATGCGGCCATAAAACACTGTACAAAATTTTTTTTTATCATTTTTTCCCAAAAATAGAGCTTTCATTTGGTGGTATTTGATCACCTCTGGGTTTTTTATTTTTGTTTAAAAAAAATTAAAAAAGACCAATTAAAAAATAAATAAATACAAAATCGTTTTATATTTTGATAATAAATTTTGCAAACAGGTAGTTTTTCTTCTTCGTTGATGTGTGCTGATGAGGCTACACTGATAGGCTACACTGATTGGCTGCACTGATGGGCACCAATAGGCTGCATTGATGATCACTGATAAGGCGACACTGATGGGCACTGATAAGGTGGCACTGATGGGCACTAATAGGCAGCACTTGTGGGCACTGATAGGTGGCATTGGTTGGCACTGAGAGGTGGCACTGATGGGCGGCACTGAAGGACATTGATAGGTGGCACTGAAGGGCACTAATAGATGGCACTGATAGGTGGCACTGATGGGTGGCAGTGATGGGCTCTGATGGGAGGCAGTTATGGGCACTGATCGGCACTGGTAGGTGACACTGATAGGCAGCACTGCTAGGTGCCACTGATGAGGCACTGATTGGCACCACTGGTGGGCATTGATAGGTGACACTTGTGGGCACTGATAGGTGGCACTGATTGCTGTCACTGATGTACTGTGGGCACTGATCTGTGGGCACTGATTTGTGGCACTTTCAGGTGGTACTGGTGGGCACATAACAGGTTGTTCCTCTTCTGGATCTATGTCCCTGCAAACAGAAAACGGTGATCAGCTTCTTTTCTCCTCACGCTGTCAGAAGAAAAAAAAAAACAATTGCCGAACCTCTGTTTACATCACATGATCAGCTTTCGTCGGATCTGTGATCACCCGAGTCTCATTGACTTGGGCGATCACAGTGCACGCTGTGTGCCCAGTTCAGGGGGGGGCGTGGCGAGCCTGCAAAGGGGAGGACGTCAATAGAACGTACTCCCGGAAAAGCAGATGCACGCTGTAGCTATCATTCGGCTATAGCGTGGATCCGAAGGAGTTAAAGCCTAAGTGTAGCTCGAGGCACACAAGGCACAAGGCACACATCCTACTGACTACAAGTTATGTCCCTTGTGCTGATTTTCTTATTTTTTTTATTTTAGTGAAACTTAGGCTTCAATTAGCAAAGTGATAATGTGAAAAAGATACATACCGGTACAACTATACAAACCCAACAAAGGTTGGAGCCCTTACTCATTCTATCTATACCTTAAAGAAGAAAAAAGAAATTAAAGCGGAGTTCCCATTTAAAAAAATAAATAAAAGTCAGCAGCTACAAATACTGCAGCTGCTGACTTTTAATAATCGGACACTTACCTGTCCCAGGGTCCAGCAATGCGGGGGATCGAAGCCCTGCTCGTCTCCCCCTCCACTCGGCGGTGCCGGCATTTTAACTGTGGGTGCCTGGCTATGGCTTCACAGCCAGGTACCCACTGTGAATGCGTGAACCGCGCCGCACTGTGACTGGCCGCCCAATCATCTGGGATCTGTCACGTGTCCCAGATGATTGCCTAGAGGGAGGGGGAGAGGTGATCTCCCTTCCTGCACTGAGGAAAGTGACGTCAGGAGCCCAGGCGCAGAAGGAGGCAGACTACGAGGGACCCCCTAGCAACAGGCATTTAGAGGTGAGTAAAAAAAAAAAAAAATTCTCCAAATGTTTTTTTTTTAATTTTTTTTAAGCACATTAATTAAAAATTTTTGGGGGGGTGGAACTCCACTTTAAGGCTTTATATACACTCAGATCTGGTATATTAGAAATAAGTATATAAAATCAGATTAAAGCAAATTGAGTGATCATTCTAAAGCTGGTCATACACTATACAATCAGATTGTACAATCTCATTTAGATTTACCAAACTGTATATTATGAGGACAAACCTAAACAATCAATTACATTTGTATAAAAAGTACCCCCTTGCACTACACAGTTGATAATAGATCTGAAGGAGATTGTACAATCAAATTGTATAGAGTGTGGCCAATTTCATATAGCTGAAGATTTTTACAAATAAGAGATCTTTAGATCTAGCGTAATATAGTAAATTATACTTAACTCTGTGCTAGCAATCCAAATAAATCTTCATTCAATATGACAGCTCCTGGCACCTCTGCATTACCTACCACGTGTTCACGGCTACTTTGGTTTTCAGTGAAACTTCAGTAGGCTGACAACTAATTATGTGCTGAGTGACGGGCACAGAGCCTAGAGGTGCCTGGCGCGGGTAATCTGATTATATATTAAAGTGATATTTAAGGGTAGTTGTTGTTTTTTTTTTTTTCTGTAAAATGAAAATAGGTTATACTTACCTGCTCTGTGCATCAATATTGCACAGAGATGTCCACATTGGTGCCGTCTGCTCCTCCCTTCTCTGGGTGCTAAGGAAGCACCCTTGCGTACGCATTCCTAAACCAGGTTGTGTGAGTCCATAGACACATACAGTACATCGGTAAGCCACACCCCCTCCTCAAAGGAGTTTGATTGACAGCAGCAGGAACCTAGTGCTTCCACTGCCCTCAGTGTCTCCCGTGAGACCAAAAAGTGAAAGAAGCGGTTCTGCAGCCCTAGATGTTTAAAGCCTTCCCAGCCAGTGTCATTAGTACAGTGACAGTGCATATTTTTAGCACTGATTACTCTATTACTGTCACTGGTTCCCACAAAGTGTCAAAAGTGTCAGTTAGTGTCAGATTGCCTGCCATACTATCGCAGTCCCCCTATAAGTCGCTGATTTTACTAGTATAAAAAAATAACAATAAATTCCAGTATATATCCCATAGTTTGTAGACGTTATAACATTTGTGCAAACCAATCAATATGTAGCAATTTATGTAGCAAAATACATACTGACCTACATTTATGAAGAAATTAGATTTTTATTTTTTTTGGGACATGTTTTATAGCAGAAAGTATAAAATATTGTTTTTTATTTATACATTTTTTCAAAATTGTCTGTTTTTTTTTGTTTATAGCGCAAAAAATAAAAACCACAGAGGTGATCAAATACCACCAAAAAAAGCTCTATTTGTGGGAAAAAAGGACATAAATTTAATCTGTGTACAGCGTGGCAGGAACGTGCAATTGTCAGTTAAAGTAACATAGTGCTGTATCGCAAAAAATTGCCTGGTCATGAATGGGGGTAAATCTTCCGGAAGTCAAGTGGTTAATGCAGGGAATGCGTTAAGGTTAAAAACCTTTTGATTTTAGAATCACTTTAAACCAAGAGCACAGAGGTAAAAACTACAGGTCTTCTCTTGGTCACACGTTTTGGGGCTCATTTCTCTCCCTGTATGCTGCACCTGTGTTTCTTGGGCGCCACAATGTACCTGTTAGTTTTTTTTTGCTATTCAATTAAAAGTGCCCATGTGCATGAGCCCTTAAAGAGGAGTTGCAGCCTGCTCACATAATTTGCAAGAAAAACATCTTTGCCATTCTGAAGCTTCTCTCCAACCACTTTGCATATTATTTTATATATACTGTGATTCTGTACTTGCCAAATATGCTGAAGAAATCTCCCTCCACTGAGTCTGGCTGCATCCATTTTAACTGTGGGCAGCTTCAGCTGCTGCCTGTTCACTTCCTGGATTTACACAGACACACCTCCAGCTCTGCAGCTCTCATTGTCCCTCTTATGACTCACCCCCCTTCCTTCCTGCAGACTCTCACGAGAGTGAGAGAGATCTCTGTGCATGATGTTATATGCCAAGGCTTTTTACCAGACAAGAAACAGGAAATGGGGTGTATAAGGTATTTACTGGCAGAAAAAAACATTTTACTATCCAAAGTTAAAAAAAAAAAAAAGGGCAGAAGATTTAATAGATGGAAAGTTAAAAGAAAATGACTGAAGGTCCGCTTTAATAAGGCAGTGGTGATGTGCAAATCACAGTAAATAATTGAGCCAATCAGTTTCCACCTTTCAAATGATAACAGTGGTCTGTTAATTTTAATGGGGTGCAGTGAGTTACAACACTTTGCTGTCTCCCGGTAAGTATCCAAACAAAAGGAAAAAAAAAAACAGATTGTCGTTTAAAGTTGCTGACATAATGGATTTGCCAGACGGGCTTTGAAAACATGTTTCAGTCTTTGCCTCTTTCTAGTGTAGAGATAAATTTGTAGGTCACTTTAAACATTTTCCTCCGCTAATAGCCAGAGAGGTATCGGTTGCCAGCAAACAAGGTAAAGCATATGCACAAAATGCCTGTGATTACTTGCTAATAAATCACCCTAATGATCATATCCAAAATGGAGAAATAAAACTAGCACTGATGCAGAAAATAAAAGCTCATCATAAGCGGCGCCCATATGTGCACAGGAATTGTGGTTTGTCAACATCGCTCTGATCTATCGGCCTTGATTTTGTCGAGTTAGGAATACTGGGCTGGAAGTGGCACCCCCGAACGCCGTCCTCTAGTCCGAGGTCATAGCCGACTGCATTAATCTTGTCTGTTCTGGGACCCCCTCTGGTTGCTCACTCTCTGATCACCTGTCTAGGTGACCTTAGCTGATGTTTTGGTTTCAGATATCACCATGGAGCAATTTCCATTCAACTTACACCAGCAAATAAACACCACGTTTTCCACCCTGTCACTGCCACTTGTAAAGGTTTGAAACCCCACTTAGGAGTTTCTTTGACCACAAAGGTGACTACAGGTGGACAAGTTGGTCACTGATGAGTCTTCTGGTTGTGTTGATCACTATACAGCAGGACCTGCTGCAACTTTACCCTCAGCTATGGTAAAGAGAATTGTTATATACTCTATATCTGTGATGGTGAACCTTGGCACCCCAGATGTTTTGGAACTACATTTCCCATGATGCTCAACTACACTGCACATTGCCTGAGCATCATGGGAAATGTAGTTCCAAAACATCTGGGGTGCCAAGGTTTGCCATCACTGCTCTATATAAACACCTAAGACATGCCATACATGGGTCGAATTTCGAAAAGAATTATCGAAAATATTATCTAATGCCGCGTACACACAATTAGAATTCTCGTTAGAAAAAGCTTTCATGGTTTTCCCATCGCTCAAACTGTCTTGCTTAAACACGGTCACACCGAATTCTGACCACCAAGAACGTGGTGACATGCAACACATACGAAGGGACTAGAAAAAGGAAGTTCAATAACTAGTAGCCAATAGCTTCCATCTCGTAGTTGAATCTGAGCATGCGTGAGTTTTTGCGCATCGGAATTGCATACACACAATCGAAATTTCCATCGGGAAAATTGAGAACATGCTATCAAATTTTTGCTGGCGGGAATTCGCCCAGCTAAATTCCGATGGAGCATACACACAGTCTCATTTTCCGATGAAAAGCTCTCATCTGTCTTTTGCTGGCCGAAATGCCGATCGTGTGTATGCGGCATAAGAATTTTCAGTCGTATTTCGCACTATTAGTGCAACAGCCCATTTTTTTGCCATTGAATTTGAATAATCGGACGTGTTGGAAATTTTTTGAAAAACTAACAATTTTCTAATCGATGATGGGAGAATCGTGCGAGAAGTGTAATCGAAAAAGAAATGCGCATGTGCAAGAAAATAAAATTCCCAGAAAGAAAAGAAGATTCCCAGCCACGAAAATTCTTGTCTGTAGAAACTTTAGGTGAAATTGAAGGCTTGGTTGGTCAAATTTTGAAATCAATGGTGGCACCATCGGATCACAAAATGCTCATTTTCTGATTTTCAGAAAAAAACCTTTAAAAATTCGACCATGTATGGCCAGCCTAATGCCCTGTACACACGTCAGAAATTCTGACGGAAAAGGTCCAATCAGATTATATAGTTGGAAAATCTGATCGTTTGTGGGCTCTATCTGACTTTTTCCGGAAAAAATTTGAGAGCAGGATCTAAAATTTTCAGACTAAAAAAAAAATCAGATCTTACATTTCTCCGATTGTTTATAGAGAATTCCAATGGACAAAGTGCCACACATGCTCAGATCAAATTACGAGACCAAAGCTATTGGCTATTGGCCTCTACGTAGTCCCGTCCTACGCAACGAACGTTGCCACGTTCCAAACTATCGGATTTTCCAACAACTTTGTCCGACCGTGTGTATGCAACACCAGTTTTGGACAAAATCCGTTGGAAAAAATCAGACAGATTTTGTGGTCGCAATTTCCGACCGTGTGTACAAGGCATAAGGATGGGTGGAGTAGTTATGGCTATAATCAAAGTACCAACTTTGTCGTTAGTGAAATTCCTCAGAAACAAAGCTTGAAAAATTAGTTTGAAAAAAAAAAAACTACAGTATTTTTTTGCCTTTCTTTATTATATTATCATTATTATTATTATTTAGGATTTACATAGCGCCAACAGTTTGTGCAATTATAATGTTAAATTACATTTTATAAAGTGATTTAAAGAGGAAGTAAACCTTGATGAGTTTACTTCCTCTTTCATTCTCTGCAAAGGAAAAGCATAATGGACTACTGTGCATCACATAGTAGTCCATTATGTGTCACTTACCTGACACAGGAGCCAGCGAAGTCACCGCTGTCCCCTGTAGTCCGGGGCATCCATCTTCTCGGTGGGGTCTCGCAGCTCCGCAGCTGTCATTTGGCGAAGCCACAATGACGTCACTCCCGCACATGCGCACGGGAGTCGACACGCATGGCATCGCGTGGCATCTTCGTTATTGACGATGCCACGCTCAGTGCGCCTGCGCACCGCTGTCTACGGCGCATGCGCCGTAGACAGCGGTGCCTGTCTTCAGGCAAATATCTCCTAAACCGTATAGGTTTAGGAGATATTTCTTGGACCTACAGGTAAGCCTTAATCTAGGCTTACCTGTAGGTCAAAGTGGTTTGTAAGGGTTTACAACCACTTTAACTTTGCAATAAAAAGGGAAACCGCACAGTTAAAATACAGTTCAATACTGAAAGGTTAGAAGGCCTCTGCTCAAGAGAGCTTACAACCTAAAAGTGAATCAAATAGTGGTGCTAAAGAGCTGAAAAACCACGTAGTACGTCTAGTACGTCACTATGTTGATAATTGTTGGCCAACATTTGTGTGACTGTGTGTATGAAAGACGAGTTTGAGCCAACACTCTTCAGACAACACGGTTTTGTTGGCCAACAATCCGATCGTGTGTACGAGGCATAAGTGTAATCTCAACCTCAGACAAGTTTTTATAAGTGGATCAAAATAGAATAAATAAGAAAAAAAATAAGCAGATTAACAACTAAGAACCATTAAAAAACAGGCCTTGTGTTCCAAACACATATGGACATATTTGTTGGCATTCGGCTGACCACATCCAAGTTTATATCTACACAGTTTTCTTTTTGAAAATTGAGGATAGCATTTAGACTTCCACACAAAAAAAATAAATAAAATCAATGGAAGCCAAACCAGAAACATGCTATTAAAATGTAGCGCGGAGCGGACTATAGAGTGAAACGTCCAGTCTGGAATGTCACGGAAGTGGCTGGGCATTAATCAAATGTGTGTGTGTGTAAACAGATAAGTCTCTAGTCTGATTTTAAAGATTTCTAGAAGGGGACATCTCTGAATAGATGAATACTCAACACTTGCCGCAGGGAAGCAATACAACATTAATCACATTATAATCAGTAGACTGGTAAAAATGTATTCCACTGAGCTCTATCCTGGACCAAGCTACCTTGCCTTTAAATGTTTCTCTTTTACATACAGGTCTGTATACCTGATGACTTTATGTTTTTAAAGGCTTCACAAACGATGCGCCATTTCCTTTTTACAGGTCTTAATTTCAGCTTTACGCATCCACATTTAGGCATATCTTTATCATTCCCTCTGGTAAACAAGGCTTATCACCCCTCCCTGCCTTTAATAAGCCCCTACGATCTGTCCCATAAATTATTTCCTCGTTATCCAGAAAACGCAGCCAGCCCAGCCCTCAATCACTCCGCAGATGGGGACATAGATCAGAGGGCTGAATTGGTTTAGATAGTCATTTGTTTCCTGGAAGTCCTGATACAGTATGTATATGATAGTGTTCCATTCACTTATACATGTTGGTAGAATTAGACACCAAGATGAATTAAACAAACCAGCACTATTCAATGGAAACATCTATTATTAAAAGAAAGTCAGGAGAACCTGGGAAGAATGCTGGGGTGGCACTGTGTGGAATTTAAAGGAGCATACTTTTTGTCACATATTTAAAATCTGATACTGTAAAAAAAATGTCAATAAATTAACTTTTGAAATGTTATTTATTTTGCATTGAAGAAGAAGTTTCACTTTACTTTTTTGCTCCTTTTCCCCACTTTTCCCATTTTTCTAGCTTGTATCATTGCTGAGATAGCATGGTCAACATTGCTTCCCTTCCGCTCTAGCAAGGAGACAAATATTTAATTAACTATAATTGACAGCGCTTGTTTTGGGAACAGGTGCTTTTTTTTTTTTTAGGTTGTTAGTATGTAAGTGGCCCTTGCTGCACAGCCTCCATGGTTGCTAGGAAGCAGGTGCCCACCTGCACCATAAAACGCAATCCTAGCAACCAAGGACACTAGACAGCATGGGCTGCCTGCATCCCCCCAATGAAAAGGGGGCGGTGGCAATTGAGTTCTGCTTGAGCTTAGCATTAGCATTGTCCACAAATCGGTCTCCTATCAGGGGAGGAGCAGAGAATCTGGAAAGCAAGGAATTAGCAAGGAATTATCTTCATATTTTAATACTGTTTAATTGGAGATGTTAATACAGGTAGTCAAACATGTGTGGACCTGTATTTAATTGTTTAATGATTATGAGAGTTCTTCTTTAACTCATAAAGGCTATAGAAATGTTTGTTGTCTGTAATATAAACTTTTTAACAATAAAGGTACCATATTTATTGTGGTGAGAGAGTGGGTATGGATTTCCAGCCCCTTTATATCATGAGACATACAGTAGCTAACATAACAACTGTTAAAGCAGTAGTAAACTTGCTTGAAAGAAAAAAAACTTTCCATGCAAGGTAAAGGTATAATGTGCTAGTATGCATCGCATATTAGCACATTATGAAAGGCTTACCTTGAAATGAATCCCTTCAAGCAGTGGGCTGTCATTGCTGACAGGGCTTCCATATCCCCCCGTTCTTCCGTCTGGGTTTGAGGGCTCTGGCCACTTGAATAGCTGAGCTGTGATGACGTCACTTGCACGCATGTGCGCGGGAGTCTCTGCCATGGCACAGAGCTCTGAAGGAGCAGCACGAGTATGCCGTTCCTTTACAGCGCATGCACCGGTGACGTCACCAGCCGTAGAAACACTGAATATCTCCAAAATGGTGCATATTTACACTTATGCTTCATGTACACTGCTGCTGGTAAATGGACATTTAGGAGAAATTGGGCTTTTTTTCAGCTGCCCCCTCTGTTATCTTATTGTTTATAGTAATTTCTAGGCAGTTGAGTTTAGAAGCATTTTATGGAAAGCATTTACTCATGTTTTGGAAAGCAGTCATTTTGTAAACTGGCGGTTTAAATTTTTGACTATTTGAAAAAAAAAAGGCTTTTAAACGCAAACACGGCTAAACGCGGCATGTAAACATGGCAAAATGGATGTTTTTAAACATCAGTTACTATCTCAAATTAAATCGTTCAGAAGAGGTTTTAAAATGTCCTATGCACATTAAGCCTTACCTGTAGGTACAAGTGTCCAGTGGGCGTTTACTAACACTTTAACACTTAGTAAACCAGCGAATGATAACTTTATAGACATTTCCTTATACATGTACAAGCTCAAAAGAGTTCATATGCAGCCCTAATCCAGCCGGCTGCCTCTGTTTCTTGCCCCCACATTTACACATGGCCCTGGCACTGACTGAGAGAGGGAGAGGAGTGGCAACCAAGGACGCTGTATGGATGCCCAACATGTCCTTCGCAGTCTATTATGTCATTGGTTGTGAAGATGTGGGCAGCCAGCCCTGCATAGGGTCAGTACTCAGAATGCTTTTTTAGTGTTTAAAATGGATATGGACAAATACTTACATGGCTTTGTCCACTTGCCTGCCTTAGTTGGTGCAATTTTTAAAATGGTTCCAAAGTAATTATTATTATTTTTTTTAACATTAAAGTGGTTGTTAAGATCTGTGATCCACGATCACATGACCAGCGGGCTCCTTTCCTCTTCTGACAGATGGAGTGGGAGGGGCTGAAATTCCCCTGCTGAGGTCACTCAGGAGGTGAGGAGGAGGAGAGACCTGGCCAGTCATTTGATTGCAAATCGCCCCTCTGGAATGAGGTATTTACAGCTTTTTTTTATAAATCACTCACACGGGGGGTCACTGCAATAGGAGACAGCGCTGAAGGTGGATAAATGTTACAGTTATTCAAGCAGCAGTTGGGGGGGGGGGGGGGCACTGTCACTGGCTGACAGGCAGGGAGGGGGACAGAGGAGACAGAAAGCAGGGCTGCGGATCACGGAGGCTCGTAAACTGACCACAGTGTCAGGGCTCAGCAGCCATGATACACCGTTTTCAGTTTACATAGGGGAGGGTGAAAACTGTCAGGATCAGACAGATATTTTAGGTGATAGAAGGGGCCAAGTGACATAGCACAAGCACTGTGCTATATAACATGCTTTAGAGTTTCCTTTCACACTGAGCTGCGCCTGCGTTAGATGCTGAATAGGAGGCAGTTTTTAGGCGTTATTTAGAGGCTATTTCTAGCTCTGAACACTGCCTCAGTGTGAGAGAGGTCTTAAAGGAGCAGGATTTTTTTTTTTTTGGGTTAACAAATGCTTTATTGCATTCCCTGCATTAAGGTAAAAAACTCTCCACTACCTGTCCTACCCACCTCCACCCCTAAACACTTACCTGGATACTGTCACTGCTCCAGCTCTTTCTCAGCTGCAATACCACTCCCATCACTTCCTGCTTTTACAGTAGACACTGAGGACAGCCATAGGCTCCTGCTGCTGTCAGTCAACCTCCTGTGAGTAGGGAGTGGGGGTGGGGCTTACCTGCGCTGTGTGTATCTAGTTTGCACATATGTCTCCTTAGCACCCGGCTTGCTAAGGAGACACCAGGAGCGGGAGCAGCAGACAGAGGCAGAGGAAGACTTCTAAAAGAGGAGGTAAGGGACCTTTCTTTGCAATATAGTTTCACAGAGCAGGTACAATATAACCTCTTTTTTATTTTAACCAAAAAATATTTATTCTTTAGTATAGCTTTAAGCCTTTTGCCAGGGCATCCCTGTTGAGAAAGGCTGAGTTAGATAGATGTAGGTTGTCAATAACTTTTAGTGTTTCAGGTATGATAAATATGTCATAATTATGTGCTATAATAAAACCTTTTTTGCCCTATTTAAAGCAATCTTCCTGGTCCATCCTGAGCCTGTATGTATAGTATCTCACAAAAGTGAGTGCATTGCTAAGTGAAAATGTCCAAATTGGGCCCAATATTTTGTGTGACCACCATTATTTTCCAGCACGACCTTAACCCTCTTGGGCATGGCGTTCACCAGAGCTTCACAGGTTGCCACTGGAGTCCTCTTCCACTCCTCCATGACAACATCACAGAGCTGGTGGATGTTGGAGACCTTGTGCTCCTCCACCTTCCATTTGAGGATGCCCCACAGATCCTCGATAGGGTTTAGGTCTGGAGACATGCTTGTCCAATCCATCACCTTTACCCTCGACTTCTTTAGCAAGGCAGTGGACGTCTTGGAAATGTGTTTAAGGCCATTATCATGTTTGAATACTGCCCTGCAGCCCAGTCTCCGAAGGGGGGGGGGGGGATCATGCCCTGCTTCAGTATGTCACAGTACATGTTGACCTTCATGGTTCCCTCAATGAACTGTAGCTCCCCAGTGCCAGCTACACTCATGAAGCCCCAGACCATGACACTCCCACCACCATGCTTGACTGTAGACAAGGGATACTTGTATTTGTACTCCTCACCTGGTTGCTGCCACACACGCTTGACACCATCTGAACCAAATAAGTTTATCTTGGTCTCATCAGACCACAGGAAATGGTTCCAGTAATTCATGTCCTTAGTCTGCTTGTCTTCAGCAAACTGTTTACAGGCTTTCTTGTGCATCATCTTTAGAAGAGGTCTGACAGGCTGACCCCCACCCATTCAACCTCTGCAGCAAAGCTGGCAGCACTCATATGTCTATTGCCCAAAGACAAACTCTGTATATGATGTTTAGCACGTGCACTCAGCTTCTTTGGTCAACCATGGCGAGGGCTGTTCTGAGTGTAACTTTTCCTGTTAAACTGCTGTATGGTCTTGGTCTGCAGCTCAGTTCCAGGGTCTTGGCAATCTTTTTATAGCCTAGGCCATCTTTTTGTAGAGCAACAATTCTTTTTTTCAGATCCTCAGAGTTATTTGCCATGAGGTGCCATGTTGAACGTCCAGTGATCAGTATGAGAGAGCGAGAGCGATAACACCAAATTTAACACACCTGCTCCTCATTCACACCTGAGACCTTTTAACACAAAGGAGTCACATGACACCGGGGAGGGAAAATGGTAAGTGGGCCCAATTTGGACATTTTCACTTAGGGGTGTACTCACTTTTGTTGCCAGCGGTTTAGACATTAATGGTTGTGTGTTGAGTTATTTTGAGTGGACAGCAAATTTACACTGTTATACAAGCTGTACACTCACTACTTTACATTGTAGCAAAGTGTAATTTCTTCAGTGTTGTCACATGAAAAGATATAATAAAATATTTAGAAAAATGTGAGGGGTGTACTCACTTTTGTGAGATACTGTATATTCCAATAAAGCACACTGCAACCCACTTCTTAAAAGATGCCGCATGCATGCAGGTGACAGCCTAACAGCATCAATTAGGCAAACTACTCCAATGTAATTAAAGTCATCTGCACCACTAATGACAAAAATTTTAAATGACATACTGTAACTCTTTTATTAAAGTGTAAAACAAGTAGGCAGAAGAAGGTTGGGGTGTGTAATCCTCCATATAGAAAATGGATGCATTGGGTCACCCAGCAGGCTCTTTATGAAGCTTGGAGTACTCTGTGATTGATACAGGGCCTGCTGGGTGGCTCACAGCATTGCACTTCTATATAGAGGATTAACCATCTTAAACTGACACTAAACAGTATCCTTATTCTACAAAAATAATCTATACACATCCACTACTGTAATCTATTTTTCATGAAATAATTTCTGTCAGTTTTTCTGCCTGCTTGTAACATCCTCAGTGAGCTCCTGAACCTCTCCTTTCCCCCTCACCTCTGTTTTTTGGAATTAGCAATGCACATTAGTTGCAGTCATGTGCACTGCTTTGTATACACTACACATCCCATAGTGTCAGGTACCCAGTTAGAGAGCCTGAAGTGCAAAGGAAAGCCTCTCGCACAGCTCCGGCTCAGGGATCACTGATAGTGGTACAGTAACCACAAGAACATGGCAGGGTAAGAGTGCCTATGATCAGTCCAGTAGTCTGCATAGTGGTAGTCAAACTTCACTGGGATATGCCAGAAGACGGAACAGTGACAGCAGGCAGACGTGACAGTCGAGTAGGCTGTAAGCAGATGGATGGTAGATGTGCAGAAGGATGCAAAAGCCAGAAGATGATATGCTGGACTGATAGAGCTGTAGCAGTCTGGAAGAGCTGGATGCAGGGTCAGACAAGTCTGATCGGTAATGGGCAGGCAGATCAGGTATAGATGACAGACAGGAGAATGGTTGGGTCACAGGCCAATACTGGCAAAGGTGCACAGGTCAGGTAAGAGCAAAAGGCACAGACAAAATCCGGGGACAAGCCGAGGTTAGGGCAGAAAGCAGGCAAGGATGGTCAGGAGCAAGCTGGGTCAAGATCAGGGGTCATGCACAAGAATCAAGAACATAAACAGAACACAATTAGCCAGAGTAGAAGCCCTGTTTAAATAGTCTGTTTGGCAACAGTAAATGTGAGAGGCGCATGTCTAGGAATGCACATGCGCATCTGCGAACGACTGTGCACAGCTGCTCGGCCAGTTCCCGGCCGGCAAATGCTCATAGGTATGCGCCTCTGAACTCCTCCTGTACTATGGCGAAGCCTTCCCTGACACATAGGGGTTGATTTACTAAAGACAAATAGACTATACAATGTGCAAAGTGCAGTTCCACTCTGCAAGAGCAGTTGAGCCAGAGATTAGTTTATGAGCTGAATCTCTGCTGACTTCTATCACCTAATCACGTGCAAACAAAAATTTGCCTTTAGTACATCAACCCCATAGTCTCTAGTCCATCTCGGAAGTGAGCAAGAGAGGGTGACTTTTGACTTTGTTCCTACATACAGTGGGACAATGAAGAACAAACGTAGACACCCTCTAACAGGAAGTCAGATCAGAGCAGAAAAAGACGGAATTTGAAGATTTGGAGGAGGGTGACAGCCATGGCAGGGACTCTTTTGAGTTAAAGTTGTACCAAAGTCTAAATGTTTTTTACCTTAATGCATTCTCAGGTAAAAAAACACCCCATTACTTGTCCTAACCTCCATCCCTAAACTTTTACCTGGCTCTATGTCGCCGCCCAGCACTGCTCCCCTCAGTTTCTGCTTTCACAGGAGAAGCAGAGAGCAGCAGAGCCATAGGTTCCTGTGAGAAGGGAATGGGGGTGTGGCTTACTGACTCAGGACCCAACAGGAGCATGCACACATTGGTGCCTCCTTCGAACCGGGCATGCTACAGGAGGCACACAGGGGAGCCATCAGTGCCACTGGAGACTGCCAGAAGAGGAAGAAAGTGATCTTTCTGTGAAATATTACACAGACCAGGTGAGTATCACCTCTTTTTTATTTAAGAAAAAAATGTGCCTTTAGTATCACTTTAAGTATACATGCTTAATTTGCATTTTCTTTTTTTAAACTAGAGTATATCGGTTTAATTTGCCACTGCCTGTATACATTGGTATTCCTCTCAGTATTTCAAGCCTGTACACTATTACACACAAATTATTCCAAAGAAACCTCAAAAAACGGAATACTGTTTTGTATTCCAGTTAAATGAACAAAAAAATCATAATAGCAAGGCCAATAAGTATTGGGTTACATCACTGCAAAATCCATTCTGCGTGTAGGACAGCCTATTCATTTCAATGGGCTACCTACCCTTGGAAATGTGGGAAAAGATGTCTCTGACTGTCACAGTCAGGGATCAGGCTCGGAGACACAGTACCTATAGCAGTAAAGAGGCTTCCACTGACTAGCAGGATAAGTACACAAGCAGGTCACCTTGGTAGATGACACAGGCTCGCCCAAGGTGCAGAGTCTAATTACTAACTGATATTCACCAGAGCTCCCGATAGCGGAGATGGGTTTTGCTGCCTGTTAGTACCAGGTCGTGGTTCTCAGGATCGCCCCACCAGGATGTGAGCAACCTGGGATCCAGTAGCAGATATAACAGATAGGGATCAAAAAGAAATGTAGTCAGTAAACAAGCCAAAGGTCAGTATGAAATGGTTGTAGGTTGGGATCACGCAGAAGCATATTTGAGGAACATAGCATAGTCGAGTGGAAATACGGACAGCTGCATGTTCGCAAAGGAGCAAGATATCAGATGGAGAGAGCATAATAATTTGGCAAACAGGAAGTGAAGAGACATGACTTAAATCAGGAAGTTCATGGGAGGAGCAAAGAGTTCAAAGTTCACCAGAAACAAGAGACAAAGCAAGATTGTCCTAAGAGATCAGATAGGGTGCTGTCCATCATCTCATGTGGCGCAAAAAGAAGAGCCACAGCCAGACACCACAGAGGTCTCAGGTTTAGATACTGACACTGACCCTTTTTTTAAAAAATGGACTGCACTGAACCACGTGGTGCTGTTGCACCATTGGGATTTGCTGCTCCTAGAGAGCAGCGCGTTTCTCTTTTGTGTCTGGCATATGCAAACTTTTGCGTACTTTCCTGACACGCAAAAATGTAAGCCTAACCTATTCGGCTATTTTAACTTCAATAACTCTGCCCAATACATTTTATTAATTCTAATTTTATCAGGGTATTTAGCTAAACAGGACCATTAAAAGGCCACTTAAACAAGGGAGCCTTTCTAAAAAAAATGTGTTTCAGAATTCTGCAGCTTTCACGTAATATGAAAGTTCAGTGATAACTTTTAGAACATGGTTTCTCAAACATGCAATAAGCGATTTCTGCATACACACAAGCGGAATTTCCGTCGGAAAAATCTTGTATGGTTTTTCTGACGGAATTCCGCTCAAGCTTGGCTTGCATACACACAGTCACACAAAAGTTTGCTGAACTTTCGACTGCCAAGAACGCGGTGACGTACAACAATACGACGAACCGAGAAAATTAAGTTCAATGCTTCCGAGCATGCGCCGAATTGTTTCCGAGCATGTGTAGGAATTTTTGCGTGTCAGAATTGGTACAGACAATTGGAAATTTCCAATCGGAACTTTTTCAACCGAAAAATTGAGAACATGCTCTCAATCTTTTGCTGGCTGGAATTCTGCCAGCAAAAGTCCTATGGAGCGTACACACGGTCGCATTTTCAGACCAAAAACTCTCAACGGACTTTTGCTGGTGGAATTTCTGCTTGTGTGTACGGGGCATTAGAGTCTGCAAAAGACCTGAGACTGGGGCAGAGGTTTACCTTCCAGCAGGACAATGGCTCTAAACATACAGCTAGAGCTACAATGGAATGGTTTAGATCAGGGATATGCAATTAGCGGACCTCCAGCTGTTGCAGAACTACAAGTCCCATGAGGCATAGCAAGACTCCGACAGCCACAAGCATGACACCCAGGGGCAGAGGCATGATGGGACTTGTAGTTTAGCAACAGCTGGAGGTCCGCTAATTGCATATCTCTGGTTTAGATCAAAGTATATTCATGTGTTAGCCCTTGTACACACGGTCGGACATTCTGTCAACAAAATCCGTTGGATTTTGTCCAACAGATTTTGTCCGAAACTTGTGTTGCATACACATGGTCGGACAAAGTTGTCGAAAAATCCGATCGTACGTAATGTGATGATGTTATTTCGTTAAGACGGGACTACGTTCAGGCTAGTAGCCAATAGTTTTGGTCTAGGAATTTGATCTGAGCATGCGTGGCACTTTGTCCGATCGGAATTCTCTACACACAGTCGGACAAAGTCCGATCAGATCATGTTGTCGGAAAGTTTTATAGCCCAGCTCTAAAACTTTGTCCGTCGGATATTCCGACGGAAACAGTCCGATGGAGCCCACACACAGTCGGATTATCCGACAACACGCTCCGATGGGACGTTTTCCGTCGGAATGTCCGACCGTGTGTAAAAAGAATGGCCCAGTCAAAGTGCAGACCTAAATCCAATTGAGAATCTGTGGCTAGATTTGAAAATCGCTGTTCACAGACGCTCTCCATCCAATCAGACAGATCTTGAGCAATTTTGCAAAGATAAATGTGCAAAAATGTCACTCTCTAGATGTGCAAAGCTAGTAGAGACATCCCCAAAAAGAATTGCAGCTGTAATTGCAGTGAAAGGAGGTTCTACAAAGTATTGACTCAGGTGGGCTGAATACAAATGCTCGCCTGACTTTTTACATATTTATATGTAAAAAAAATTGAAAATCATTTATCATTTTCCTTATACATAATTGTGACACTTTGTGTTGGTCTATCGCAAAATGCCAATAAAATACATTAACGTTTTTGGTTGTAACATGACAAAATGTGGAAAATTCCAAGGAGTGTGAATACTTTTTCAAGGTACTGTAGATGTGGTGGCTGCATTGCGTTTTCTTTTTGCAGGTTTTTATTTTTATTTTTTATGTTGACAACGCTCACTCTCTGTACTGTATCTTTGAAGAAGCAGAACTACAGAACATTTCCTCCTCTCATCTTCATAACATAGGTGTTCTGTAGTATACAGGAGTAACCCAATCAGGACTAATAACACTGCTATGAGATAAGACTACAGAGTGCACAGGACCCAAGAGAGCATTGAATTTCTTGCAGGAGCAACAGGTGTTTTATACTACTTATTAAACAGATATAACAAAACACTTTCAATAGTAAATTTAACAGACCAAAAATAGAAAAGTTTACTGTTAGAGTTTAGAAAAACTTGAAATCTCTTTATATTTCTTTTCTTCCCCATCTAAGTATTGCAACAGTAATTTTGACTTTAAAAACTGCTCTTTAATTAAACACCAGGAACGACTCTGTCGCACCCATAATGGATAAAGCGAGAGCCGAAAAACGCGGCGGCATCATTGTCTTCATTTGTAAATAACATATTGCAGCCAACTGTTTCTTAATTGCCCAGCCTGTTGATAAATAATCCAGCCCTGCTGCTCGCCACAGACAATTTGCTTTGGATCAGACTCGGCAATTCAAATAACACTAATTATTTATGATTTTATGATGTTAAAATGAATATTAAATGAAAGAAAATTCCCAAGGATTACTCGGATGGCGGCTAAGTACATAACGTTTTGTACAGATGGTCGGATGGCTCATTTCGGCTTCAGCACCGCGTATGTCTCCTTGAAGGATTCCGACAGAAGACAGGCCTATCTTTGAATTTTTCATTAAAGCAGACGTCTTGAAATATGAATTCCTTTTATGTTTCTGTGAGTTTTGGGGCATAAGAATCCTCGGTGTATAAATCATACAGTGGTACGTGTCACCAAGACTTGTGAATATTCCCGCACTGTTATTTTATCCTAAGTAGAGCCCCATTGATTATCAAATTCAGCGGAGAGTATTTTACGATCATACATCTCCATTAGCGCCGGGTCTGACTGTCAAAGATTTTTCTGGTTAAGCCTGCATTATGTATTAGCCACCCCATCTTTGCAATACAAAAGTTTGATATGTATGAAACTGGTATTATGTATTATGTATAGACTTTCTTATCTCACCGTATGTAAAAATAGGAGACGGGCCTCTGTGTCACCAGGACCCGTGCCACCCTTACTTATATATATCATTTTTTTTTTCTTTTTTTCTCTTCTTTTCACAGACAGCCTACTTCATTATGAAGATGAATTTCTACAATGACATGGCTGTCAGGGTAAATATCTCCTCTCTTGTTATACAGATGAAAAGTCAATTGTGATCTGAATTTGCTTTTAATAATAGAAGTAAACTAGACTAATGCACAGAAGATGGTGAAAGGGGAACACACTGCGCTGGGTACAAAGGAACAGGAGAGACTTTTGGAAATGTAATGTCACGCACACACGACCAAACTTTCTGGCAGACTAGGTCCGAAGGGATTAGTCCGTCGGACAATCCGATCGTGTGTGGGCTAGTCGATCGTTTTTCGAAAAAAAAAAAGATCTAGAAATAGAACATGTTTCAGATCTATCTGGTGGACTAAAATCGGGAAAACCGTTCGTCTGTGTGCTGGTCCGATGGACCAAATACGACACAAGGGAAGATATTGGCTACTGGCTATTGAACTTCCTGGTTTAGTCCCGTTTGCGTCATCATGTTCAAAATGAACGGACTTACGAACTGACGAACTGTCCGTTTGTTTGGAAAGTCCTTCGGAACTCTGCTGAAATTCCGTTGGGAAGACCGTCAGACCTAGTCTGCCAGAAAGTCCGGTCGTGAGTACGCAGCATAAGAGATATAATATTTATAAATTAATTTAAAGTACTTGTAAAGTCTCAAGGTTTTTCTCCTTAATGCATTCTATTCATTAAGGTAAAAAACCTTTTGTGCTATGGACTCCCCCCAGACACCCTCTCTTTCTTACTGAGCCCGATCCGATCCAGCAATGTGCACAAACTCAGTGGCTCAAGCTGCTGTCTCTCTCCTTATCGGACAGATTGATAGCAGCAGGAGCCATTGGCTCCCGCTACTGTCAATCAAATCCTGTGACGTGGGGGGCGGGGCTGTCTTAGTCAATGGATGCAGTAGCGGAACTCAGGAGCAAGCCTGCACGGGTGCCCCAGGGAAAACAGATTTCCGTGGTGGCACCCGATGGAGAAGAGTGGCCTGGGGTGCCGGTGGGGGACCCCAGAAAAAGAGAATTGGGGCTGCTCTGTTCAAAACATTTGCACAGAGCAGGTAAGTATAGGCATGTTTGTTAGTTTAAAAAAATAAATAAATAAAATTCAAAGGCTTACAAACACTTTAAAGGTAAACTCCAAAATAATCAAATATTGTCTAAATGCAAGCGTTATGTGTATTCTTTATTTAATTATGGTAGACTTTGTGTGTTTCATCCATATCTGTGCAGTAATCCAGTGTAAGGCCGCGTACACACGCGCGGACTGTTCGCCCAACTTTGTCCGTCCAACAGTTTCGGCAAACAGTCCGCTCAAACTTAGCATGGACGGACATGGCCACACACGACGGACGAACAGTTTGCTGAAACCGTGCGCGATGACGTGAACGGCACGTACGACGGGACGAAAAATACGACGTCCTATACACTGCATTATAGCTTTCGGCGTGAAAATCCTTTCTGAGCATGCGCGCAACTTTGTTTGACGAACAAGCCTACACACGAGCGGACTGTTCGCTGAAACAAGGTTTCAGCGGACAGTTTTACGGAATTTCCGAAAAACCTTGTCCGTCAAACTGTCCGCTGAAACTGTCCGCTGAAAGCCCACACACGAGCGGACTGTCCGCCCAAACACTGTTCAGCGGACAAAGTTGGGCGAACAGTCCGCCCGTGTGTACGCGGCCTTACACTTCGTTTTGGTGCAGCAGCATGCTGCCATAAAGACCGGTCACTGCTGCTCTCTCTCCTTGTGCAGGGTAACTAGTCCTGTCTCCACCCCCTCCTGTAGCTTTTTGCAGGTAGCCTGAAGTGGGTGGGGCCCCTCCCACAGCCCTGCTCTCTGTACAAGCTATGTATAGCACAGTGATTATGTCGCTGCTTCTTTAAAAGGTAGTAACTGCGTTACAAAGGCATGTGGTGCACATAAAGTGGATTTATATCCTTTGTGGCAATTCAGAAATATATTTGAATGAAAGTTCTTGTATCTGGAGTTTAACTTTAAAGCCCATCTCCAGGAAACTAAAAAAATATCCCTTCAGGGTCTTTTGCTTGTTTAGGTATGGAGCAGGCATCATCTGGACTGAGTCACTGTTCCATCCCGGACCCGGCGGTTACGTCATTTAGGAGCCGCTTCTTTTCCTCCAGCCTCCGCCATTGTTATATAACAGCAGAGCGGAGAGCGTAAGATATAACCTTTGTGGATGGTGTGGATCGAGTGAATGGAGTGCATGAAAGGGGGCAGTGCTGTGGGGTAGGTGCTTGATGTGAAGAGGGCAGAGCAGACTACTGTTGGGTAAGGGATTTGTGATGTGAGAGGAGGGCAGTGCTGTAGGGGGAGATGTAAAGGGGTGGCAGTGCTGTGGGAGGGGGATGTAAAAAGGGACAGTGTTGTTGGGGGGATGTGAAGGGGGCACAGTTCTGCTCGGTGGTAATATAAAGGTGGCAGAGGACAGTACTGTGGGGGAGGGGAGTTAAGGGGCAGAGGACAATACTGTGAGGTGGGGGTGATGATTTGAAGGGGGGTTGAAGACTGTTGTGAATAAAGGGGGTGTGTGATGTGAAGGGGGTTCAGTACACTATTGTAAATGGGGGGGGGGGGGGTGATGTACAGGAGGCCTGAGAACAGTACTGTGAAGAGTAAACTGATGTGAAGTGGGGGACTGTGATGTGTGTGGGAGTGGGTCCGAGGACACTGATGTAAGGGATTGTGATATAGGAGGAGAGGGCTGAAACAAATGTGGTTTGGACCTCTGTTGGAAGAAAATTTTACTGGTCGGACCTCCATGAATTTTAATTCAATACCCCTAGTCTAGGGGAACAAAAAAGAAGATTTACTCCATTCTCCACACCTTCCAACATCTAGACTGGTCCCAGCAGCCTCTTTTCCCCTATGCTCCAGCAGTCTAGGGTCATGATGTCATTAAGACCAAAGCCTTGCATTGGACGTGATGACTGCATGGGACAGTCCAATGTGGGAAAATGGGGCAGCGCCATCTGCTGTGGAGCAGAGAATCAGATAAGTAAAAGTGTTTCTTTTTCTCCCGAGACAAACAGAAGTTTTAATCCTTTCTTTATACCCCCCCCCCCCCCCCCAAAAAAAAGTTTGGGCTATACTTAAAATTCATAAGGCTAGAAACAGACCAGTGTCCATTAAGTGAAACCTCTTATGACTTCTGAAGTTTTGATCCACACAAAGGCATAAGAAAAAACCCAGGGTAAGTCTTGCCAGTTTTGGCATGTAGGAGGACAGGCTCTTTCCTGACTTCTCTTGGGGTTAGCTGGATCAGTTCTCTGGGTCTAAATATTGCTCTATTATTAACCTTTATTAATTATACCTTTGGATATTATAACATATGTGTTAAAAAAAAATCATCAAGCCCTTTTTAAATAGCTTGATTTTTGTGTTATTGTAACTTTTGTAATACGGGATTTCATAGATTGTTATGTTTTTTGAAGAGGATAGATTTATTTTCACTGGAAATGTGTTTTTTTGGTTTCAGTCTTTAATTGTTTGATTTCTTTAATACAGTCCTTAGATTTCACTTGTTAAAAATCTGTAAACTCAACAACAGCTTTTGTTTTCTGTATTTAAAATGTTCCTATTTAGCCCATTTATTTTTCTTGTATTCCTAGAAATGTTGTTCCACAAAAAAGTGCTGGATTGTTTTTGTCTAAAGTATTTTTCAGCATTTTTCAGATTCTTCTAGCCTGCGCCTACTTTCTAGAACAGGGGTGTCAACTCAATTTCATTTCAATGGACACACCCGATCCAAGGTGCTAATATCGGCTCATCACCGTAGGCAATATCAAGAAGAGAAGAAAAGATTGATCACCCACTTGAATCTAAAAGATGCTGTAGATATTTCTTTATTGTCATGAGCCAGATAAAATTGCAATGATGATCAGTTGACGCGTTTCACGCAAAAAGAACCATGCTTGTGAATTGAAATGCTCACAATACAAGTTATTTAAAGGCGTATATCAAATCAAACACCTAACACAAAATGCCTGTAGTTAAAGAGCAATCATCACAAAACTTCACAGACATGAAAACATTTCTTAAATGCTAAAACATCTGATCATAAAATGGTCAAAACAAAAATAGATAATGTAAACATGTAGGCAAGAAATATATTAAAAACAAAAATAGAAAAAATGAGCGAAAAAACGTGTGTCTATATATATATATATCATATATATCACTGTGTAACAGATTAAGTCTCTAATTGTGTGATTTAATGCTTATTATTAACCACTTCCCGACCGTCGCACGCCAATGTACGTTGGCAGAATGGCACAGACAGGCAAATGGGCGTACAGGTACATCCCTTTAAATTTGCCGCCGTGCCATCGCGTGCGTGCGCTGGTCGAGATCTCCGTGAGTCACGGGGAGGAAGAACGGGGAGATGCTAAATTAAACAAGCATCTCCCCATTCTGCCTAGCCTCAGTGTCACTGATCGCTGCTCCTTGTGATTGGAGCAGAGATCAGTGATGTGTAAAACACAGCCACACCCCCCTTAGTTAGCGACACGCCCCTAGGACACACTTAACCCATACAATGCCAACTTGTGGTTAACCCCTTCAATGCCAGTGTCATTTAAACAGGAATCAGTGCATTTGTATAG
This sequence comes from Lithobates pipiens, assembly GCF_037356315.1. Lineage (NCBI taxonomy): Eukaryota > Metazoa > Chordata > Amphibia > Anura > Ranidae > Lithobates > Lithobates pipiens. Next base: position 71,347,730 of record NW_027507758.1, read on the forward strand.
CACTGATTGCTGTATAAATGACAATGGTCCCAAAAATGTGTCAAAAATGTATGATGTGTCTGCCATAATGTCGCAGTCACAATAAAAATCGCTGATCGCTGCCATTACTAGTAAAAAAAAAAATATTGATAAAAATGCCATAAAACTATCCACTATTTTGTAAACGCTATAACTTTTGCACAAACCAATCAATAAACACTTATTGTGATTTTTTTTTTACCAAAAATATGTAGAAGAATTCAGCCTAAATTGAGGGAAAAAATGTATTTTTTCACATTTTTGGGGGATATTTATTATAGCAAAAAGTAAAAAATAATGCGTTTTTTTTCAAAATTGTTGCTTTTTTTTGTTTATAGCGCAAAAATTAAAAACACTCTATTTGTGGGAAAAAAAGGACGTCAGTTTTGTTTGGGAGCCACGTCACATGACCGCGCAATTGTCAGTTAAAGCGACGCAGTGCCGAATCGCAAAAAAGTGGTCTGGTGTTTAGCCAGCAAAATGGTCCGGTCTGAAAGTGGTTAAAGGCCTCTTAAAAACTGTTCAATGATAAGAGGAAATAGTGAGATACTAAACCATATACATTATGGAAAGAATGCACATACACATGAAAACTGTCCACATATATATAAATCACGTGGAGGCAAAGTATTGTCTAAATAAACACATATACATCACAAATATTCTACACAGGACCACCCTAGAAAGCATTCAATGTTTATTGAATTTACTCTCTATTTTGATCATTTATAGAATCAAAGGGAGTGTTCTCAATGTTCAACTAGAGGAAGGAAAAAAAACAAAACAGTATTTTGTGTTAGGTGTTTGATTTGATATACGCCTTTAAATAGCTTGTATTGGGAGCATTCAGTTGTTGTGAACAAGCACGGTTCTTTTCGTGTGAAATGCTTCAACTGATCATCATTGCAATTTTGTCTGGCTCATGACAATAAAGAAATGTCTACAACATCTTTTAGATTCAAGTGTGCGATCAATCTTTTCTTCTCTTCTTCAAATTGCATTAATAGTGGGAGGATCTTAAAGGGGCCACAAATACCAGGAGTGCGTTATGTGTGGAGTTCAGGGTTGCGCTATGTACAGAGTGCAGTTTCAGTGTTGTGGCGTGCGGTAGATACAGGGTGCAGGGTCCAGGGATGTGCTTTGTACAGTGTGCAGGGTTTAGCTCTCTTTCACAGGATGACCACATGTCACTTCCACACCTCCTCGGCTCTGACCTCTGCACCCCTCTCCTCCACCTCTGCACACATCTCCCTCCACAGCCCTAACCTCTTCTCCCCACCCCTCCCGGTTCTGGCTGAAAAGAAATGCCCTGGCAGGCCAGATTCAACCCACAGACCTTGTGTTCCAAATGATTCCTTCAGCCCCCTCCTGAATTCCGAGGCAGTGCAACTCGCTGATTTGCCTGTTTTCTGTATTGTGAAAAGAGGGCCCTTCTATCTGTCACCTTCTGCATGTCCATATTGGCCAATATGGTCACCTATCATTAAAGTTCACTTTAAATATGTTTTAGCCACAATTATTTTTTAATATTAGAGTAGGGATAATTTTTATTTTTTTGCTGTCTGTTAACTGTTGGCAGATTTCTGTTCACTTTATGTCCTGGATGAATGGAGCGTACAACTATCCCAAAGTAAGAAGAATTACTATCGTCACCAGGACAGGTGTCCCCATGGAAAGATTTCCCTCCACTTTGGATTTCCAAACACTTTTTGTCTCAGTGGCAGTCTAGCAGAGGAGAACTCAGGCAAGGCTGACAACACTGCTTGGAATTTCCGATGTTGTCCGTACACTCCAGGAGCTTTGCTTTGCAAGCCGTTCTGAAAATTTTCCCTTTCAGCCTGATATACAGGAAGCCTGTATTGAAAGCAAAATAAATATAGGCACTGGAAAACAGACACTATAAGGTGTTTGATCTTCATTGTTGTAAAAGACAAATTTCTGCATGATTTAGTACTATCTCATTTATATTTGCACAGGAATGCCCCCCAATACTTGGGCCTAATGATTAGAATCGAAGGTGTGCCAACTTTCCAAAGACCTCAGAAATCACTGTGTTTTTGGGGACTGCAGCGGAATTGGCATAAGGGGATTTTTGTTACAGAACAGGGACAACAAGGCTCCTTATTGTGCCAGCTTCCTAGCATTTACTTTCTATTACAATTTGGATTCGATACAAATGTATTTTTGATAGTCTTGGAGCTATTTTAATAAAATATCCATTCTAGAACATAATCTACAAACCAAGCTCTCTGAAATCTCCTACTGATGAGAAAAACATATTGGCGAGACTCAGAGTAAAGTGTGTCCTTTGCTTTCAACTCAAATGTATCAGATTGCTGCAAACTAGACTGCAACATTGATTTCCAGTACCGACTCCCAAAATAGTAAACACATTTAAATTGATAGGACATCTGGGTAAAGGGGATATATTGAAAAGAGACAGGCATATAACATAATGCTCCTTGAAGAAAAAAAATATGCCCTATTTAAAGCAGACCTTCAATTTCTAGAAGAACTTTTCTTGTAAAAATTTCAAGCACAGATCTTTATTTTTCTTTTTTGTATTTGTCTACTGTTCTGCTAATTCAAATCATTTATTTCAAATGTAGTGGGTTAGGATCAATCCTTCAGCAACAGCTTGATGGGTTCCTTTGTAACTTGGGAATAGAGTGTGTACCTACAGTAAGTTCCCAGCTCTGCCCACTTGCTGCAGCCTCTATAACTGCCTTTCTTTTTATTCCAGAGAACATCTTTAAATAATTTTCATGTCTCAGGGAACCCCTAGTAAGATTAGTCCATCAGGATTAATTAAGACTTTGCCCCTTACATTGATGGTGGTAACTGGAAAGAATGTCCTCCTTACAGAGTTGGCCATAATGACACCCTTGCAAACTTTCTGTTGGCTCTGCCACGTTGCATTGGACCTGGAACTATGCAGGAACTATGGAACTATGCATGCACAATCAAATTTGAATTCAGCTAGCCACACCTCAAGGAACTGCTAGCCACCTCTGGAGGAACCCTAGGGTTTGGTTCCTCAGATTCCAGGGTGGAAATGGCTGCTCTAGTCTATATGGTCTCGCTCTATCTTATTTTATGTCAGTGGTTGCAGCGGGTTGATTTAAAGTGGAGGGCCACCCTGAAAAAAAAAAAAAATATTAAAAATTACAAAAAAATCTAAAAAAATAAAAATTACAAAAAAATTTTTTTTTACTTACCAGAAATGCCTGTTGCTAGGCATATAATCCTAATCTTCCTCTTCCTCCTCCACTGAGATGTTCTTTCTTCTCTCCTCGTCGCATTGTCTTCTGGGTAATGGGTCGCGCTGTGTTCTGGGAACTGTGTGTTCCAGAACACAGCGCGTCCCATTCACAAAGCGCTGCGCGACTCGCGCATGCGCAGTAGGAAACGGGCAGTGAAGCCGTAAGGCTCCACTGCCTGTTTCCCTTAGAAGGAATGGCGGCGCCGGGATCCGAGAGCTGAGGGACGGGTCGGCCTCGAGCGGCCGACATCGCGGGCGCTCTAGACAGGTAAGTGTGCTTATTAGGTCAGCAGCTGCAGTGTTTGCAGCTGCTGACTTATAATTTTATTTTATTTTTTTAAGTTGGAAACAGTGATGTTCTTAGCTGATTCCTTTTACAGAATGATCTTTGGCTTCAATCTAGGCTGCTCACTAAAATAAGCTAGCCTCCAAGAGGCAAGGCTTTACATGGAAAATTACTCTGGAAAATTCAAAAAAAATTTTTTTGGATTGCTTACATTTTTCAAGAAAAACATTCCTATGTATTTCTGAGTTTAAAAATGCCCTCTTTTTCTAGGCTTATGACATTATCAGTTTATCTAAAACTGCTGTAAAAGCAACGGATTATAGCCCAGAATTTCTGATAGGTGTCAGCATAATCAGTTGATTAACAGTGCTAGCTTCATATGCAACCCTAATATTGCACACCAACTGCAGGATCCCATTTTAGCTAAATATACTGACACTAATCAGCTGTTTCGGGTCATAAGCTATATCAGAAGTGATAACATCTGTGGCCTAATAGAGACATTGCAGGACCTCGGGACCTGGAAGAATTGGTCGGGAAGATGCTGATAGCAGGGAACATAGCAAATGGAGCCTTGTGTCCTGTGCCCCTTTTAACGCTACTTCTTGAGCAATAAAATTTGATGTGGATATTAATCTGTCCTTACTCTCTCCAAAACTAAAATAAACCATTTAGGCTGGATATTCACCTTGCAATCTTATTGAACAATTTAAAAACAATCTGTGAAGTGGAACTAAAGGCAAAAATATTCCAAATATGTAGTAAGAGAACTTTACCTAACTACACACAAATTGAGTGGATTGTTTTGGTAGATCTAATGCCGCGTACACACGACCAGACTTAGGTCCGACAGACTTTCGACGGAGTTCTGACAGAGTTCTGACGGACTTTCCGAATGAACGGACTTGGCCACACACAATCACACCAAAGTCCGACGGATTCGAACGTGATGACGTATGACTGGACTAGAATAAGGAAGTTCCTAGCCAGTAGCCAATAGCTGCCCTAGCGTCGGTTTTAGTCCGTCAGACTAGCACACACACGAGCGGATTTCTCGGTAGGAACTGAGTCCGGCAGAGATCTGTCGGAAAAATTTGAAACATGTTCCATTTCTAAAGTCTGTCAGACTTTTCAAAATCAAAAGTCCGCTGCAGCCCACACACGATCGAATAGTCTGCCGGAATTGTTCCGTCGGACCTTTGATGTTGAAAAGTCCGCTCGTGTGTACGCGGCATTAGGGAGATGGAAGGTGCATGTCTAGCCTTAGGTCCTGGCAGGCTACTTTATGGTTATAAACCTTGTGTTCAGGCATCAAACTTGTAACACAATATACAGTATATACTGTATATATAAAGTTAAAACATACTATATATATATATATATATATATATATATATATATATATATATATATATATATATATATATATTAAGCATTGTTTTCCCTGAAGAACCAAACTTTTCATTGACTTGTTACAGAAACCGCTCTCTTTTTCAGTTTCTACACCTAGAATATGTGGACCTTGCTACGACCCTGACCTCTGCAGATACATTATTAGCACTACAATAATAGCTTACTTGTGTTGAGTTCCTCCAGTTGTTATTTTGGAACAAACATGTTTCCATTTTATGAAACATGTTTTTTTTTTTTTTTTCTAACAAAGATTTATTGTGGACGGTGCCAGAAAAATCCCACTTGCCATTTATCTTTTGGTGCCCACATATCTCTCCTACGGAGTTTCATGGCAGTGATGCAGTACAGGATATTTTTCCAGACCTCTCTCTTTTTATCTTATTGGAAGTGCAATAAAACTACTTGTAGTGTTTTTGACCTTCTCTGCCAAGAGTTACTTCTTCACTGGCTCGACAATTGTTTATTTCCTTTGTCCATCTGCAGTAATGGAGACAGCAGACGCTTGCGACAACTCTACATCTCCTCTCTTTTTCTTTCTTTTTTTTTTTTTTAGATATAAGCTATTAGATTGTCGGACTTCTTTAGAGGGTCTTTGATTTTATGTAATACTTTATTTAAATCAATTTGATAGAAGTTGATGAATGTCTGGATATACTTTATTTTACAAACTATCTATTTTTAGTCATATAAAGTGCCTTGCAAAAGTATTCACCCCCTTGGCATTTTCCGTGTTTTGTTGCCTCGCAACCTGGAATTAACATGGATCGTTTGAGGATTTGCTTCATTTAATTTACAGAACATGCCCACAACTTTGAAGATTTTTTTTGTTATTGTGAAGCAAAAAACAAAGTCAATACTTTGTAGAGTCACCTTTTGCGGCTATCACAGCTCCAAGTCACTTTGGATAAGTCTCTATGAGCTTGCCACATCTTACCACTGGGATTTTTTCCCATTCCTCCTGGCAAAACTGCTCCAGTTCCTTCAAGTTGGATGGTTTGTGCTTGTGAACAGCAATCTTTAAGTCTGACCACAGATTTTCTTTTGGATTGAGGTCTGGGCTTTGACTAGGCCATTCCAACACATTTACATGTTTCCCCTTAAACCACTCAAGTGTTGCTTTAGCAGTGTGTTTGGGGTCATTGTCCTGCTGGAAGGTGAACCTCTGTCCTAGCCTAAAATCACAGACAGAGTGGTACAGGTTTTGCTCAAGAATATTCATGTATTTAGCCCCATCCATCTTTCCCTCAACTCTGACCAGTTTCCCAGTCCCAACTGCTGAAAATCATCCTCACAGCATGATGCTGCCACCACCAAGTTTCACTGTGGGAATGGTGTTCTTTGGGTGATGTGATGTGTTTGGTTTGCGCCAGACATAGCATTTTCTGTGATGGACAAAAAGTTACATTTTAGTCTCATCAGACCAGAGCACCTTCCTCCATACATTTTGTGAGTCTCCCACATGCCTTTTCGCAAACTCAAAATATGCCATTTTGTTTTTTGCTGAAGGTAATGGCTTTCTTCTGGCCACTCTGCCATAAAGCCCAACTCTATGGCGCATATGGCTTATTGTCATCCTATGTACAGATACTCCAGTCTCTGCTGTGGAACTCTGCAGCTCCTCCAGGGTTACTTTAGAGCTCTGTGCTGCCTCTCTGGTTAATGCCCTCCTTGCCCGGTCCATGAATTTTTGTGTTAGGCCGTCTCTTGGCAGGTTTGCTGTTGTGCCATGTTCTTTCCTGTCATGGTTATGCAGTGATCTTCCTGTGTTTGCTTACCTCCCCTCATGTGTTCAAACTAAGAGGCCAACCACTTCTACCTGGTGGTTTTTATAACCTCTCCTCTAAGCATGGCTCCACCCCAGGCCCTATCAGGGAGCCCTATATTAACCTGTGCACTGCAGGCCATCAGTGCTGATCAACCATTGTGTATACCTTTGTGTGTTAGCTTCCTGTTTCCTGCCATTTGCTCTTCTACTGGTTTCCGTTACCGACTTTGGCGTGTTTTTGACTATCCCTGTTTGCCTGTGATCCTGACCTTTTGGCGTGTCCCCGACTATTCTTGTCTGCTTGTGGCCCCGACCTTGGCTTTGTCCCTCACCATCCCTATCCTCCTGTTGCCCACTGTGGGTGTGAGCTGGGGGACCCTGGGGGTCGCGACCTGGAGCCAGTTGCAGCCAAGTCCATCCTCACCACTAGAGGCGCTGGTGAACACCTGCTGGCTCTTAGACTCCACGCCCCAGGGAATCTTACGCTCTAACCCCAGTGGGATCTGTCCCCCGTCTGCAGCAGTCAGCTGTAGGGTCCACAACCTAACGGTGCACTCCTGATCCCTACGGTGTGCATCTGTCACCTCGCCTCAAGGTGACCTGAGGGTTTGATCAGCCATGGACTCGGCTGACGTGCCGCTTCCTGCAGTCGATCCGTTGCAGGGCTTAGTTCGCAGACTTGAGACCCAAGAATCGCATCAGACCCAGGTGATGCGATTCCTTCAGGATTTGGCATCGCGTGTTGAACAGGTTCAGGCCTCATTAGGACCCCCGGTTCAACAACCTCAACCGCTATCTGCCTCTGCACCTATCACATCAGTCGCAGCCACACATTCATTACAACTACCAGCTCCGGTCCATTTCTCTGGGGACTCCAAGGCTTGCAGGGGGTTCCTTAGCCAGTGCACAATTCATTTTGAACTTCAGCCCCAAAACTTCCTGTCCGATCGGGCAAAAGTCGCATATATCATATCCTTCCTGTCCGGCGAGGCGTTAGCTTGGGCCGCCCCTCTGTGGGAACTGAATGATCCAGTGATTTCTAGCCTGTCTAATTTCTTGAAACTTTTTCGGAATATCTTTGAGGAACCGAGTCGTGTCTCCTCAGCGGCTAGCGCTCTTTTACGTCTCCGTCAAGAGTCTGCGTCTGTGGGACAGTATGCTCTTCAGTTCCGTATCCTCTCAGCTGAATTGAGCTGGAATAATGAGGCCCTAGTTGCAACCTTTTTACATGACCTCTCTGATAGAGTGAAGGATGAATTAGCAGGAAGATCCCTTCCTGCTGATCTGGACAGTGTCATCACCTTGTGTAACCAGATCGATATTCGCTTTCAGGAGAGGGCCCTGGAAAAAAGACGCCAGCATTCCCCGTTCTTTAGGCAGCCTGAGCCCCCAGTCCCTGCTCTTCGATCCGAGGAGCACCCCCTGCCTACCGAGGAACCTATGCAGTTGGGCTGGAATAAGTTATCTCCCGAAGAACGTGCTAGGCGCAGAACTCTGGGCCTATGTCTCTATTGTGGGGCCAAAGGTCATTTCCGTGACACTTGTTCTCTTCGTCCGGAAAAACGCTCAGGGCTAATACATCTGGAAGGTGGAGTATTAGACCCTGAAATATCACCTTCACCTTCTCGTCTTCTCCTTTCTGCGTTGCTTCATGTCGGTGCTTCCTCTCGTTCGGTCTCAGCACATCTGGATTCCGGAGCCGCTGCCAATTTCATGGATTGGGAAACTGCATCCTCCATGAGACTTACCCTTTTGCCCCTTACAACGCCATTGGTAGTCTTGGCGATTGATGGCACGGTACTCCCAGGGGGGCCCTATCCACTTTCAGACTCCTCCTGTTAAGATGTCAGTAGGGAAACTCCACCAGGAGTGGATATCCTTCCTTGTCTTACCTAAGGCTTCATCTCCTATCATATTAGGTCTTCCTTGGTTACGGCTCCATTCTCCACACGTTGACTGGTCTGCTGGACAGATCCTGGCTTGGGGTTCCTCCTGTTCCTCTTCCTGCGTACTCAAGGGTACCCCAAAGGAGAGACTTCCTGTTACCACCATCCCAGTATCTTCTGCTCTTCCCGCTGTATATAGCGATCTCTGGGATGCGTCCTGCAATAGTTGGACTGATGCACTCTCTAGGTCATGTGGTACTCTGAATGAGGGGTCCACCTATGAACCTGAGTCGATCATTCACTCCAGTTCGCATAACCATTTACCTTTGTCTGTCCCTAATCTCCCTTGGACGCACAGCCAGGCTAACTTGTCTGCAAGTTCCACAGTTGCTATGCCCTGTGATGCGATTGAAATGGTCGCTACACCTGACAATACTATTCAGTCGACCTCTGCACCAGTTATGCCAGTCCAGCCCATGCCCAGTGAGCTTCCTGCTTCTTGTTCAGCACCTTCGGTGACCTGGCCTCACCCTACTGCTACTATGTCCGTTCAAACCCGTTTAAGAGGCTCAATCCATCCTTTGGATAGAATACCTCATTTGGCCAGGAGGGGTTTTCAATCTTTTTCTCAGGATTCTCTGCATTCTGTTTGTGTTGCAGCTATCCAGCTTGACTCTTGTGACATGTCACTTTCTAACCAACCTGACCTCAGGGATCCACTGACCTCTGCCCAGTCTGGTGGTCCTGTTATGGATGCCCAACTCATCTTTAAGGGTGTGGGGGACCCTGCTCAGACTCCTGATCTTCTCATGCCCTTACCCATTCCTAAAAAGCCTTTAGTCCTCAAGTCCTCTCGTCCTCTCCCTACCTCTGTTTCAGTCTCTGAGGATAACTTAAAATATGAGGTTAGTCAAGTTTTGGATTCCCGGCTCCGTAAAAGCATTCTTCAGTACCTCGTACTTTGGAAAGGGTTGGGCCCTGAGGAGAGGTCTTGGATCACTGCATCTGAGGTCTTTGCTCCCTGTCTGTTAAGGAGGTTCCATCTGGAGTTTCCCTTTAAGCCTGGACCCAGGCGGGGGAGGGGGAGGCCTCGTAAGAGGGAGGGTACTGTCATGGTTATGCAGTGATCTTCCTGTGTTTGCTTACCTCCCCTCATGTGTTCAGACTAAGAGGCCAGCCACTTCCACCTGGTGGTTTTTATAACCTCTCCTCTAAGCATGGCTCCACCCCAGGCCCTATCAGGGAGCCCTATATTAACCTGTGCACTGCAGGCCATCAGTGCTCATCAACCATTGTGTATACCTTTGTGTGTTAGCTTCCTGTTTCCTGCCATGTGCTCTTCTACTGGTTTCCGTTACTGACTTTGGCGTATTTTTGACTATCCCTGTTTGCCTGTGATCCTGACCTTTTGGCGTGTCCCCGACTATTCTTGTCTGCTTGTGGCCCCGACCTTGGCTTTGTCCCTCACCATCCCTATCCTCCTGTTGCCCACTGTGGGTGTGAGCTGGGGGTCGCGACCTGGAGCCAGTTGCAGCCAAGTCCATCCTCACCAATAGAGGCGCTGGTGAACACCTGCTGGCTCTTAGACTCCGCGCCCCAGGGAATCTTACGCTCTATCCCTAGTGGGATCTGTCCCCCGTCTGCAGCAGTCAGCCGTAGGGTCCACAACCTTGCCGTGCACTCCTGATCCCTACGGTGTGCATCTGTCACCTCGCCTCAAGGTGACCTGACATTTCCTTTTGGTTATGATAGATTTGATGGAGCTCCTAGGGATCATCAAAGCTTTGGATATTTTTTTATAACCTAACCCTGACTTGTACTTCTCAACAATATTGTCCCTTACTTGTTTGGATTGTACCTTGGTCTTCATGGCAGTGTTTGGTTAGTGGTACCTCTTGCTTAGGTGTTGCAGCCTCTGGGGCCTTACAAAAAGGTGTGTATATGTAATGGCAGACACTCAGATTGCACACAGGTGGACGTCATTTCACAAATTATGTGACTTCTGAAGGTGTTTGGTTGCACCAGAGCTTTTTATAGGCTTCATAACAAAGAGGGTGAATACATACACACATTCCAAATATCAGTTTTTTATTTCTTAAAAATAGTTTTATGTATATATTTTTCTAATTTTACTTCTCCAACTTAGCCCTTGTACACAATGGAAAATGTCAGATCGAACCGTGTTGTCGGATAATCCGACCGTGTGTGGGCTCCATTGGACTTTTTCTGTCGGAATGTCCGACCAACAAATTTTGAGAGCTGGATATAAAATTTTCCGCCAATATGATCCGATCGGACTTTGTCCGATCGCTTGTAGAGAATTCCGATCGGACAAAGTGCCACGCATGCTCAGATCAAATTGCGAGACCTAAGCTATTGGCTACTAGCCTGAGCGTAGTCCCATCATAAAGAACGAACGTCATTACGTTCTAAACTATTGCATTTTCCAACAACTTTGTCCGACCGTGTGTGCAACACCAGTTTCGGTCAAAATCCGTGGGAAAAAATCCTACAGATTTTGTGGTCGGAATGTCCAACCGTGTGTACAAGGGCTAAGACTATCGTGTTCTGATCCATCACATATAATTCAGATTAAAAAAACATTGAACTAAAGGCTGTAATGTAACAAAATAGGTAAAAAGCCAAGGGGGGTGAATACTTTTGCAAGGCACTGTACTTCCATGGAAGGGTTAGACTGGCTTTTAGCTGTGTATAATGTGTGTTTTCTCTTTCAATAGTATTTATTGGTTTTAATAGATAGAAAATACAAGATACATTCTGGAAAAACTGAAAATAGAAACACATCTTGGCCAACACGGCCTACGAGGCATTTAGGAAAATATTATGCTAACACCCGTATCACATTGGTTAGTGTACCATGGGTGATTAGGTAACTACATCCAAATTTGGCTGAACTCAACCCATAAATGATTAGGCATTATTGAGAAAATCACAACTTGAAATTATAACTGTTTAGGTATATATTGCCCCTAGGCTTCTCACAACAGTGCTTATTAGCGTGCAAGAGAGTCCCACCAGCCACGCCCTATGGGATCACGCTGAGCCACCTCACTCCGCACCATGTGACCATGAGGCCTCTTACCGCTTACTGATCTCTCGTACAAGATTCTAGGGGAAAAAACTTACAAGGGAAAGGAAAGAAAGAGAGAGAAAAGAAGAGAAAGAAATAAGAAGGGGAGGGGTGCACCCCTGTTGTTCTCTACTCAGCTATACTAACAGCTCATAAAACTTCAGACAGATATTTCAACCATGATTCCCAGATCTTATCAAAGACTGGTTGTTTATCCCGTAATATTGCTGAGAGACGTTCATTGATCATGATCCACGACAGCTTCGCTTTCACCAAGTCGAAGGGGATCATGGGCACCCTTCAGGATCTAGCTACCACTATCCTGGACGCCGTAAATATAAATTATATAAGTTTCTTTGTGTGCCCTGGCACTCCCTCTATTTGGTTACCCAACAGCACCTGTTGTGGTAATTTAGTTAGATTTACCTGGGTTAGTGAGTAGATAAAATTATAAATGAGTAGGCCTTGTTAGTCCACCATGCAAACTCTTGAGAATTAAGACCTAGGGAAGAATGGGTGGATCTAAATGCATAAGGTTTCAACAATCTGTCCCATAGACTTAATGAAAAAGATAATGTAGGGCACATTATAATTGGTCTATCTCTCATGCGTAGCCACATCATGTGACTAATCGATTTAGTGGGATGATTCAATTTTCATCCAAGATGAGACAAAGAGACAAAGAGTTTGTGAGGAGTGGGAGCGGATTAATTGAGCTAGCTGTGTTGCTTCAAAATATTTGGTCAGATCCGGAACCCCCAGGCCCCTCCCCATTCTGGTTATATAGAGGGTATGCCTATTCACCCCGGGTCTTTATCATAATCTTATTGTGTAGTACTTTAATATCGGGTTTGTGGATTGCAATCAGAAGTGTTCTGAGCAAATACAACATCCGCGGTAAGAGGTTCATCTTTATTGAGTACAGTCTACCGAACCACGACGGTGGATTGTTGGCCCATCTTAGAAGGTCCACTGTCAGTTTTCTATATAGAGGAGGATAATTGGCCTGATGACGGGAAGGAGTTAGAGAGATTCACAAATATAGGAGAGCTTCTCTTTGCCACTGGAACTGGAATTAGTTTTGAATTAATTGCACCGTCCTCCGGGACTGTGACATCATAAGGGGTGGGGGTCACCATGTGACATCACCCGGGGACCCCGCCCTTTGTCCCTATATAAGTCGCCACACAACGTGTCCCCAGCATTACGGCTGGAGAGAGAGTTGTGTCAACATCGGAAGAAGGAAGAAGCAGAAGGCGGCAGCGGAGGTGGCGGCAATGACAGAAGACCAGACCAACGCTAGTAAAAGAGCTGGAAGAAGAAAGAGGAGCCCCGGCAAGAAGAACCGAAGACCGGGACAAGACCCCCGAAGTCGAAAGAAGGCCCCCAGACAGCGGCAGCGACGAAGGAGAAAAGACCCCCCGAAAGTCCGATGAGAAGACCCCCGAAGGCGGAAGAAGAGAAGACCCCCGGAGCTGTCTAATAAAGTATTTAAAAAAAACTGTGTTGTGTTTTTTTCTGTACACTTTTTTTTCACCAGATGAATGGGTAGGGGTACAATGTACCCCATACTCATTCACATAGGGTAGGGGGATGGAATCTGGGGGCCCCCTTATTGAAGGGGGCTCCTGGATTCTGATAAGCCCCCCGCCTGCAGACCCCGACAACCAAGGGCCAGGGTTGTCGGGAAGAGGCCCTTGTCCTCATCAAAATGGGAACAAGGTGCTTTGGAGTATGGAGGCCGCAGCCCCACCCCTTTCCTGACCGGCCGGGCTGCGTGCTCAGATAAGGGTCTGCTCTGGACTCTGGGGGGACCCCCACGCCGTTTTTTCAGCGTAGGACTTCCCCTTTAATTCCATACCAGGAGACAGGGCTAGCGAGGTGTCAATCTTGTCGATGGAGGCGGTGACATTCACTTCCTGCGCTAGTTCCATCTACCTGGAGCCACGTTTAAAATGAATGGACTTTACTCCGTGTGTGAGCAAGTTTGTTCATTTCAAAAGTCCGGTGGACTCCCACCATAGTCCGGCGGACTGTCCGCCGGACCTAGTCCACCGGAAAAGTCCAGTCGTGTGTGGGCAGGTTCGGAAAGTCCGGCGGACCTCTGCTGCAAAGTCCGGCGGTTTGTTGAATCCCCATCCGTGTGTTTTTCGGTTTTTATTTTTTGCGCTATAAACAAAAAAAGAGCGACAATTTTGAGAAATAAAACAATATTCTGTACTTTTTGCTATAATAAATATCCCCCCCCCCAAAAAAAAAAACAAATTTCCTCATCAGTTTAGGCCAATATGTATTCTGGTAAAAAAAAAAAATTCGCAATCAGGGTATTTTGATTGGTTTGAGCAAAAGTTTTAGTGTCTACAAAATAGGGGAAAGATTTATGGCATTTTTATTTATTTTTTATTTTTTACTAGTAATGCCGGTAATATGCGATTTTTATCGGGACTGAAACATAGCGTCGAACAAATTGGACACTTTTGACACTTTTTTGGGACCATTGACATTAAGGCTGGATTCACACCTATGCATTTTTAGTGCTTTTTGCATTTTGCAGATTTGCACGACAGCCCAATTAACATGGTTTCCTATGGAACATGTTCTGTAGAGCAAATCTGCAAAATGCAAAAAGCACTAAAACTGCATATGTGTGAATCCAGCCTTATACAGCGATCAGTGCTATAAATAGCCACTGATTACTGTATAAATGTGACGGGCAGGGAAGGGGTTAACACTAGGAGGCGACCAAGGGGTTAAATGTGATCACTTTGTGTGTTCTAACCCTGGGGGGAATGTGGCTGACTAGAGGAGGAGAGACATGGTTGTTCCTGCTTGGTAAGAACACACGATCTGTCTCCTCTCCCCTAATAGAACCGGGATTTGTGTGTTTACACACACAGATCCCGGTTCTTGCTCTGTCACAAGCGATTGCGCATCGGCTCCAGGAACACACTGTGGGGGCGCGCCTGCTACAGAGTTTGAAAGAGCCGACGTACAGCTACAATGGCTCGCTCAGCAGTGCCAAGGTGTTAACTGCATTTCAGGTGCATTAAAATAAATGGTGTGCAAAATCTTATAGTTTTTTTTATTTAGAAAGCAGTCACACCTGCAACATAATTTTTTTTTTTTATCTAGCTGCAAAGAATGACTTTGTGTTGCAATGGTGGTCTCTGCAAGAATCCAATACACTCCCGGGTGGATGAGAGAGAGATAGAGCTCTGCAGTCAGTAGGAAGCATGAGCCTTACTAATTGCAGAGCTATAGATTTAACTAATAGTTTCTTCTCTACGGCTTGTTTCATATGGGCTTCAGCTTGCATAAGAGCAGTGTGAACAGCAAGCTTTTATGAAGCTTTCTTCAAGTTTTTGCAAAACTTTCGGCAAGCTTCCAACAGCTTTCTTTAAGCCCTTGTACACACGGTCGGAGATTCCGACAACCAGATCTTGTCCGACGGATCTTGTCCGAAACTGTTGCATACACACGGTCGGACAAAGTTGTCGGAAAATCCGATCTTTCAGAACGTGATGACGTAATTTCGTTATGATGGGACTACGTTCAGGCTAGTAGCCAATAGCTTTGATGTAGGAATTTGATCTGAGCATGCGTGGCACTTTGTCCGATCGGAATTCTCTACACATAATCGGAGTATGTCTGATCGGAGCATTTTGTCGGAAAATATTTCCGGCAAGTTGGAAAAGTTGGTCCGACGGATATTCCGACGGAAACAGTCCGATACGACAAAACGCTCCGATCGGACACATTCCGTCGGAATCTCCGATCGTGTGTACAAGGGCTAAGCCTTTAATGCATCCTTCAGCTCCTGTTAGGAAATATTATACACTGATCTTAATAGGAGTGATGATTGCCACTTTAAACAAGCTGCTAGCAGGATTTCAGCAAGCTTTAAGTAATGTTGAACCCTGCTAGAAGCTTGTTTAATATGGCAGTCAGCACTCCCATCGGGATCTGTGTTAAACATTTGAAAACTGGAGCTGAATGGTACTTTAAAAGCTAGCTGAAAGCTTTGCAAATGATTTGTAAACTTTTGCTGTTCACATTGCTCTTTTACAAACCATAGCCTGTGTGAAACAGCATTCTGGCAGAGGACAGAGGCCTGTGGCTGTTATCTAAAGAAAACAAAGTGTAAGGGCTAATTCACACTGCAATGCTGTAGTGCTCAGAGACTCAGCGCTCTGACTGCTCCAATTGGCTAGGGGGCAGTGTGGTGCACGATTTGGCGCACTGCACCATCCCTTTTTTGTGTTTTTCTTTTTTGTATCAGCTTTATTTGAAGTGTACAAAATGTAAACTTCAATCACTGCAATGTCAGTCAGTGCAATGCATTTTGGGCTGGTGCTCTGCGATAAAATGCAGCATGTCTGCATTTTACCACAGCACGCTACAGCGCAGTGCTAGGCTGCAGTGCAGCATGAATGGGACACATAGGAAACAATTGTTTCCTGTGTGACACTGCAGCGACAGACGTGTGAATTGTCCCTAAGGCTCTGAACACCTTTTGTTGGGATGCAGCTGGAATGAATCTAACTGATATAAACTGGAAGTTCGGTTGGGCTTTAATTAAGCCTAAAGTAATGCTTTAGGTATCCTTTGTCACAATTGCATCCTGTATCAAAAGTTTGTTTGTAATATGAATATTTTATACTAGTGAAAGGTTGGAACCTAATCCAGGTTTTTATTGCTGTTGCTGGAAAGATTAATTGTCACTTACCTGTCTCTCCAGGTAATGAAAATTTTCATGTCTCTCACCATCGAAATGGTGCAGGAACCTTTTTTTTCCTGCACTGGAATCTGATCGCATGGGTGTTCACACCCATGCGATCTGATTCCTGTCTGAATTCACTGCTTGCACTGTGATCTGCAAACTGATCTGGAGGTGCCATTAACTTTGTTTTGACACCCGCAGCAGTTCCCAGAGGGTAGTGTAAACTGCCTGCGATGGTGATGCAATGCGGGAACCGGCACTGGAATTGCACTGAAGGGTTTTCAAACTTTTCAGAAAAAAGGATGAAGAAAAAAAGAGAAAATATATCTCAAAGGTCTCAAAGACGACAATTAATCATGTATAGTACAGCACTAATAATAATAATGCTCATTAATTAGAGAGGCCATAATTATCTTGCTGGGAGCTCAGGTTTAAAGAACTATGGAGGGATTTATTACAGTGTTACTTACAAGGTGAATCAATGTGTATATATATAGCCACCCTCTTATGCTTGCTCCCAAGATGGACTAGGTACAGTAGTCCATAGTCCATCTCGGGAGCAAGCATGCAAGGGTGGCTACATTCCTACATGTACTAGGACCGTGGACACCGAACATAGCCACCCTCTAACAGAAAATCAGATTGCAGTAGCAAAAACAAAAGGAATTTGGTGATTTGGAGGAGAGCAAGAGCAATAGAAGACACTTTCTTTATCATACATCACGAGACACAGAGTGAGGCTATTATTCCATACTTACTGGGTTATATGCCCATCCACTCTTGTCTCAATGCTTTATTTTTCTGAGAAATCACTTATAAAAATACTCCCTAGCATTTGTGGCAGTGGCCATCTTGAGTAAGGGCAGATGATTCGTGTAGCAATTACTTCCTGGAATTCATCTGCTCAGACATACAGGCAAGAGGATGTGCTTAGCTGAGAAAACCCCTCCTCCCCTCCTGAAACCCCTCCTCCCCTCCTGAAGACTCCTGGGATGTGTGACATCATTTGTCTAGACAAGTTTAAAACAAGTAAATATGATATACTTTCTTATCTGTTTACTAATGTTAGCCCCCCCCCCTCCCCCCCAAAATAAAATGTTTTTTGTGATACAGCACTGCGTCACTTTAGCTGATAATTGTGCGAGCGTACAACGCTGTACCCAAAATGGATGTCCTTTTTTTCCCACAAATAGAGCTTTCTTTTGGTGGTATTTAAACCCCTCTGCGTTATAAACAAAAAAAGACCGACAATTTTGAAAAGAAACCAACATTTTTTACTTTCTGTTATAATACATATCCAAAAGATAATGTATTCATCAGTTTAAACCAATATGTATTCTTCTACATATTTTTTGGTAAAAAAAAATAATCACAATAAGCGTATATTGATTGGTTTGCGCAAAAGTTAAAAGTAAAAAATAGGGGATAGACATATGGACTTTTATTTTTTTAAATGTTTTTACTAGTAATGGTGGCGATCTGCGATTTTTAGCGGGACCGCGACATTGCGGTAGACAAATCTGACCCCAAATGACACTTCTTGCGGACCAGTGACATTATTACAGTGATCAGTGTTAAATAAATTCACTGATCAATGTATAAATGACACTGGCCGGGAAGGGGTGAACACTAGGGGGCGATCAAGGAGTTAACTGTGCTCCCTGGGTGTGTTCTAACCGTGTGAGGGATGGGCTTACTCGGACAACACAGAGATAGCGTTTCATAATCACTAGAGAAGGGAAAGACACCTAAAGAGAAAAGAAGGATGCTGCACATTCCAAACAGTATGCAAAAAGAGAAATGTCCCCCAAGGGGGTTTTAAAGGCAGCAAATGGATGGAAAAATGTTACATAGGTTTAAAACATTTTTTTTTTATTAATGTCATGAATTCAATTACATTTTTTTTTTAAATCTATGTAACATTTTTCCATCCATTTGCTGCCTTGAAAACCCCCTTGAGGGACATTTCCTTTTTTTGATAATGACTAGGAACAGCAGAGCTCAGTGTTGTCTCCTGTCAAAACGGGGATCCACCTTGTTTACATAGGCAGATCCCCATTCTGCCTCTCTGTGGAGTGATTGCAGGTGGCCGACAGACATCGAGTCCGCCGCATCCGTGCATGCTCGCCCAGCACGGAGCGGGCACACACGAGACCACAGTATCTATTCCATGAAACGACGTACAGGTACGTCAGTTTGTGTAATAAAGCCACCCTGCCACAGTATATGTGCGGTGGACAGACTTAACGTGGTTAATTGAACAAGCTGAAGTTAGAAGCTGATTGGCTACCATGCACAGCTGCACCAAGGTTTGTACTCTCCAGTTGAAGTAAATCAACCTCAGTGTGCATTTGAGGCCGCATACCCATCCCTACATGCCTGTCAAACTCAGAAGTGCATGTGACAGCCACTGCATCTCCAATGCCTAACATAGGTTGCCTGAATTCAGCTCCATAGTACCCTGAGCACACACACAAAAAAAAGTCTCTTGTACGCTGCAAAGTTGAAGAAGTTAAAGAAAACCATCAGTAACAACTTATATGGGCTTCTATATGCATTATATATATATATATATATATATATATATATGCAGCTGGGTAGGATTTGAATAGGCCCTTTAATTTTTACACTGAATACACCTTTTATTGTTCTTCCGTTTATGTATATCCAGAATTATCCGGGGCTGTAGTTTTAGGGTTTTAGGGCAGATGGCACAATTGCATATAAAATACGTAATTTTATATTATAAAATGTTACTTTACTAATAGTGAATAAGCTGTATCTTTTTTTTTTCTTTACATTTTAGTTAATAATCTTTTTCTTTTTATTTGAATCAGTTATGCTACTAAAGTCCACTACACGTTATTGCAGGTTAACGTTGTTAGTGGTATCGTTACCATTATTATTACATGCCAGTTCTTTGAAATCAAAGTTACAGCAGTTTTCAACTTTTGCATAATTTAAAATATGTTTGGTAATTTCTAACAAGGTTTTATTCGTGGCGATTAAAGATGATTTTGTCTTTAAAATATACCCTCAAGCAGTACAGATCTCATTTTCTACCAGTAAACTAAAATAGTCAAGCATTTTCCTGGACATAAAACATGCATTTAAAGAGCAATAAAAACTTCAACAGTTATAAAATAAGATCATCAAAATTTGTAATCACTGCTATTTTTCCTGCTTTTACATTTTTTAAGAACAAAGAACCAGAGTTGTAGAAAACCATTAAATATTAAACACCAAATGTAACGCTTCCAGAAAATCTGTTATTTTAAAGCCAGACTCCAGCCAAAATTATTGTTTTCGTTTTGGATAGAGAGGGGAAGAATTACATTTATTCCAACCTGCGAATTGCGCGTCATAGCGGAATAGTTTTCAATTTAATTTGTTGCCCTCATAGTTGTACTGTTGCTGTTGGTAAGTTGCAGCGGTATAAAACCCAAAGACAAACATTTATTAAAGTGATATTAAAGGCTCTGATTTTTTTATTTTTTTTAAAACAAACAATGGGGGTTATTTACGAAAGGCAAATCCACTTTGCACTACAAGTGCACTTGAAATTGCACTAAAAGAGGGCACTTGGAAGTGCAGTCGCTGTAAATCTGAGGGGTAGATCTGAAATGAGGTGAAGCTCTGTTGATTTTATTATCCAATCTCGTGCAAGCTAAAATGCTGTTTTTTATTTTCCTTGCATGCCCCCTTCGGATCTACAGAGACTGCACTTCCAAGTGCACTTTCAGTGCAATTTCAAGTGCACTTTGCACTTGTAGCGCAAAGTGGATTTGCCTTTAGTAAATAACCCCCATAGTATAATAACCTTCTATGTGTAGTGGTTTTGCACAGAGCAGCCCCGATCCTCCTCTTCTCAGGTCCCCGCTATCGCTACTGGCCTCTCCCTCCTCCCAAGAGCAAACCCCTTGCTGTGGAGGCACTCAAGCAGGCTCACTCCTGAGCCACTGCTCTTTGTGTCCATTCAGATACAGAGCCACAACCCTGCTTATACCAGGAACGTGTGTGATGGGAATATGATACATTACTGTTCACCGCAGTGTCGCAGTCCTGCTAAAAATCGCAGATCACCACCATTACTAGTAAAAAATAAATAAATGATAAAAATGCCATAAATCCCCTATTTTGTAGACGCTATAACTTTTGCACAAACCAATCAATATACCCTTATTATGATTTTTTTTTTTTTTACCAAAAATATGTAGAAGAATACATATTGTCATAAACTAATAAAGAAATATATATATTTTTTGGATATTTATTATAGCTAAAAGCAAAACATTTTGTTTTTTTTTTGTTTGTTTTTTTAATTGTCTGTCATCGATATCAGTAAGGCCGCGTACACACGGGCAGACTGTTCGCCCAACTTTGTCCGCTGAACAGTGTTTCAGCGGACAGTCCGCTCGTGTGTGGGCTTCAGCGGACAGTTTCAGCGGACAGTCTGACGAACAAAGTTTTTCGGAATTTCCGTAAGACAGTCCGCTGAAAATTGGTTTCAGCGGACAGTCCGCTCGTGTGTAGGCTTGTTCGACAAACTAAGTTTCGCGCATGCTCAGAAAGGATTTACACGGCGAAGGTTGCATTGCAGTGTATTGGACGTCGTATTTCTCGTCCCGTCGTACGTGCCGTTCACGTCATCGCGCATGCTTTCAGCGGACTGTTCGTTCATCGTGTGTGGTCAAGTCCATTCATGCAAATTTTGAGCGGACTGTTTGTCGGATTGTTTGACGAACAAAGTTGGGCGAACAGTCCGCCCGTGTGTACGCGGCCTAAGGCTTATTTTTCATACCCTTTTTTTGTTTATAGCGCGTAAAATAAAAGCCGCGGAGGTGATAATCAAGTGCTGGATTGCCAGTGCCTGCATACTAGTGTTCCATAGGCTTGAATGAGATGTTGCTCCTGCAGTACGAGCATGTCTTCTACAAAGACACACACACACACACACAGATCCGTACTTACCATCTAGGACAGCTACAGCCTCTTAGAGCCCACCTGCCCGCACCTGTGCCTGTGGACTTACACCCTATAGGCTCGAATGGGATGTTGCTTCTGCAGTATGATTTCATCCTATTCAAGTCTATTATAGATTAGTTCTTAGGCAACTCAGCACTACATTTTTACCACATTGCAGCTGCAGCCATTGGGGGAGGTAAGAAAGGTGCAGATGTTTGAAAAACACAGTTATACTATATAAAAAAAAAGAAGCAAATAGGAGAAACAAAAGATAAAACTAGCATAGATAGACTTGTATTAAAGGGGAAAAAACATGGTTTGTTCCCTACCCGCGCAGTAGGAAAGTGAAAAATAAAAATATACGGGATGAATTATACAATATAAAATACAGCTGGCCATTCTTAAGTCTGTGGAAACCAATAGAGTGAAATATATGTGTGTTGAACTGCGCTTACTATAAGTGAAACCTAGGTAAAATTACTAAACAGTGCAAATAAACAGTACAAATCAAATGTATGCAACCATCGGATTCACTCCTATGGGGAATACTCAATGCGTTAATTATAAAAGTGCATGAAACTGTATTCAAACATATATATCGTGAGCTCAGTACATCACAAATCATTAGTGTCCAAACTGATAAACAAACAAAAATGATTCCAAAAAGGTTCATCCAAAACTTCCAGTAAGAAGGTGCTTAATCCAATGTATAGGTGACCGTAGAAATCCTCCACCACACCAAGCAAACAGCCTACTCACCAGATGGAGATGATCCCTACTACAGAGATCATAAGAGCCTTTGGAATATTGGAATGGATCTGGAAGTCTGTCTAAGCAGGTCCGACGGTGTCTCCAATCAAACATTCAAATAGGGATGGTTACCCATATCCAGGTTTGAACATAGAAATAAGGAACCATCTCCCATGGTGAATCTCCCATTTGAATGTTTGATTGGAGACACCTTCGGACCTGCTGAGACAGACTTCCAGTTCCATTCCAATAATCCAAAGGCTCTTATGATCTCTGTAGTAGGGATCATCTCCATCTGGTGAGTAGGCTGTTTGCTTGGTGTGGTGGAGGATTTCTACAGTCACCTATACATTGGATTAAGCACCTTCTTACTGGAAGTTTTGGATGAACCTTTTTGGACTCATTTTTGTTTATCACTTTGGACACTAATGATTTGTGATGTACTGAGCTCACAATATATGTTTGAATACAGTTTCATGCACTTTTATAATTAATGCATTGAGTATTCCCCATTGGAGTGAATCCGATGGTTGCATACATTTGATTTGTACTGTTTATTTGCACTGTTTAGTCATTTTACCTAGATTTCACTTTTAGTAAGTGCGGTTCAACACACATATATTTCACAATAGATAGACTTGTGTTCATAATAAAAAAAAATAATAATACTTACCACTGTTCCTTTTTCATTTTCTTCACTGTCTTTACTACGATATACCTATATTCTTCATTACATTTTCTGGATGAATAGAGATATCACAATGATACCATGACAATGCCCCAGTGAACCTGCTTAAACAATAAAATGATCTCGGAGTTCTATATTTTCTGTCTTATTTAAAAAAAAAAAAAAAAAAGAGCTTCTCTTGCTATTGTCAGCTCCCTCGACTCTACTTAGCACTGGCCCAGATTTACATTTTTATAACCATTGCCCTACAGAACCCTAAATCAGACCCATAATATCATGACTTTATTCGGCTATTATGTGAACCAACATCTTAATGCTACTAATTAGTCTATCGAGCTTCGGCAACAAAAAACCCTTGTAAAGAAAATACATCTTTTGTAGGAGCAGCTTTAATATATGACCTTTTCTGCCATTTGTTTTAGTGCTTAGAATAAATGTTATATATAAGACAATGTACACTGATCTGTTACTGAATGAGGAACACGCATCTCTATTTTGACTGGCAGAAGAAGTTGTTAAAACCAGACAAGTAGTAATCTGCGGAGCTCACAGTATGCATTATAGGTTGATCCATGGCAACTGTTCTGTTCCAAATACTATAAAACTTCTAATTGTTCTAAATGTCAATAGATTTAAAAATATAATATGTGCATTTAAAGCTTGATATATATATACAAATTAATTCAGTTCTGTTTTCCTTAATGTATCAAATGTATTTTTTAAATGCAAGCAATGTACTATACATATAAATATAAATATAGTGCTTGCAAACACAATGAGTGAAAAACAATAGGTGAAAAGACAATAAAAAATGATGAACAAGACACAATCCCAAAAAAGTAACTAAAGGTGCTCCAATCCAAAGTGAAGGAAATAAAATATAAGGTGCTTCGGAAGTGTTCAGGTGTGCCACACCCCCTTATGTATCCCCACTCACCAGATCTCAACGACCCCCAGATTTTCAGTCTGGTGGGTCACTTTAAGTTTGATAACAATATCCTGGTGGATTTGGTGTCAAATCATCAAATCCAGAATTCCTTTAAGAAGTTTCTCAGCCGAACAAACAGGTACCCAGAAGTAAAAAAGAATGGAACTAATAGTGAAGTACCATTAACCACTTTCAGACCGGACCATTTTGCTGGCTTAAGACCAGACCACTTTTTGCGATTCGGCACTGCATCGCTTTAACTGACAATTGCGCGGTCGTGCGACGTGGCTCCCAAACAAAATTAACGTCCTTTTTTTCCCACAAATAGAGCTTTCTTTTGGGGGTATTTGATCACCCCTGCAGTTTTTATTTTTTGCGCTATAAACAAAAATAGAGCGACAATTTTGAAAAAAACGCATTATTTTTTACTTTTTGTTATAATAAATATCCCCCAAAAATATATAAAAAAAAATTTTTTCCCTCAGTTTAGGCCGATACGTATTCTTCTACACATCAAAAAAAATGCAATAAGCGATTATTGATTGGTTTGCGCAAAAGTTATAGTGTTTACAAAATAGGGAATAGTTTTATGGCATTTTTATGAAAAAAAAATTTTTTTTACTAGTAATGGTGGCGATCAGCGATTTTTATTGTGACTGCGACATTATGGCGGACACATCGGACATTTTTGACACATTTTTGGGACCATTGTCATTTATACAGCAATCAATGCTATACAAATGTATTGATTCCTGTGTAAATGACACTGGCAGTGAAGGGGTTAACCATGGGGTGGCAGTGTAGGGGTTAAGTGTTCCTAGGGGCGTGCTACTAACTGCGGGGGGTTGGGCTTTGTGTTAGTGAACACTGATCTCTGCTCCAATCACATGGAGCAGAGATCAGCGTCACTTGTTGCTAGGCAGAACGTGCGTTCCATGGGACCGGAAATGACGTCAGTGATAACGGAAATTCCATCAACGTTTCTCCTCCCACAGGGCGTCATCAAAGACCATGTACTATACAGCCACACTCAGGCTGGGAGAGGGAGAAGCAGCACAAGGAGCCTATCATTTCATGTGCTGACAAGGAGCATGCTCATGGGAGGAGAGAACAGAGTGACAGAATGATGAACTTATCACTGTGCTGCTTCTCCTTTCTCTGTCCAGTCACAGGCTAGGTGTGAACTTTAAATATTTAGTTTGGACTGGACTGGTATGAGAAACTATTTCCTCCACTTACAAATGCAGCAGCTGTTAGCGATGTTTAAACTGTATGTAGGCCACCATCTGGTTCTCTGATGAAAGCTTTGGGTGTAAGGTTCTGCAGGCAGCCCTTAGCATTTACACTGTTGTTTTTATTTGTTTTGGGCGGCGGTAGCATTGTTGTTTGCGGTATTCCCCACCCCTCAGTTTGATGGCTTTGGGGTGTCCCAAAGGACTCAGATTTAACTAATCCCTTGATGAACGGCAAAAAAAAAAAAAAATGATGCCGAGTGCAAAAATCCTATTAATAAACTAACTTCACACATTCTCCCGGTACTTAAGTACACATAACAGAGCCCTATTTCTGTTTACATTTTTTTATTTTTATTAAAGGAACACTCCAGTTGGTGTTTAGGTGCATGCAGGAAGCACAGCCTATTTTCTCTCTACTTCGGCGTTTCATCCAGCAATCAATATAGCAGCCCACCCCAGTTTCGCAAGGTCCTCTTAATAAATCAGGGCCCCTTCCTAATCATAAATAGCTGCCTTGGTTTAAAAAAAAAACTGTAGGGAAAAAAACAGAGCAAATCCACCAGTTTTTGTACTGTGGCGGTGATATCATCATCCTTACGGCAAGATCCAAGACAGTGCTGAGCATGCTAAATCTCATGAGAACATGCCCCAGCACAGGGGACATTTACACTTAGGCCACGTATACACGGGTACACACGGGCGGACTGTCCGCCCAACTAGGTTCGTCAAACAGTTTGACAAACAGTCCGTTCAAAATTAGCATGAACGGACTTGACCACACACGACGAACGAACAGTCCGCTGAAAACTTGCGCGATGACGTGAACGGCACGTACGACGGGACGAGAAATTCGAAGTCCAATACACTGCAATGCAACCTTCGGCGTGTAAATTCTTTCTGAGCATGCGCGAGAGTTTGTCGAACAAGCCTACACACGAGCGGACTGTCCGCTCAAACCAAGTTTCAGCGGACAGTCTTACGGAAATTCCGAAAAACTTTGTTCGTCAGACTGTCCGCTGAAACTGTCCGCTGAAGCCCACACACGAGCGGACTGTCCGCTGAAACACTGTTCAGCGGACAAAGTTGGGCGAACAGTCCGCCCGTGTGTACTATAAGCCCTATAATCACTGATCTTCAGTGCCCTGATTATCACTGCAGCCCCATCAGTGCTCATCAGTGAAGCCTATCAGTGTCCATCAGTGCAACATATCAGTGCCACAGATCAGTGCTGCCTTATCAGTGCCAATCAGTGCAACCTCAACAGTGCCCATCAATGCAGCCTATCAGTGCAGCCTCATCAGCACACATCAGTGAAGAAGAGAAATTGCAAAACTGTTGCAAAAATGTTCTGCCTTTTTTTTTTTTTTTTCCACTCTATTTTTGTGAAAAAAAATATTTAAAAATTTATTTAGTTACAGTGTTGCATGACCGCGCAATTGTCATTTAACCACTTGCTTACTGGACACTTAAACCACCCTCCTGCCCAGACCAATTTTCAGCTTTTAGAGCTGTCACTCGTTGAACGATTAATTATTTTCCCACAAATAGAGCTTTCTTTTGGTAGTATTTAATCACCTTTGGGTTTTTTATTTTTTGTTAAAAACATTTAAAAAGGCCGAAAATTAAAAAATTAAATACAAAACAGTTTTATATTTTGTTATTAAATTTTGCAAACAGGTCATTTTTTTCCTTCATTTATGTATGCTGATAAGGCTGATAAGGCTCAGCCCTATCTAAGTTACCCAAAAATAAAAACACCAAAAAGAAATCCCCTGGACTGTTCATTGAGCCAAAGAATGACTATGATTGTGTTCCTGGTGACTACTAGAGAAAGGATTCTGATCAATCTACTAAGCCTGTCCTATGGGGGTAGCACTACGTTAAAAAAGCCAGTAAGAAATTTCCCTCAACCAGCAAGCAGATTCACACTTTTCACTTTTCCACTCTATTTTTGTGAAAATGAATATAGTTACAGTGTTGGATGACCGCGCAATTGTCATTTAACCACTTGCTTACTGGACACTTAAACCCCCCTCCTGCCCAGACCAATTTTCAGCTTTTAGCGCTGTCACTCTTTGAACGAAAATTGCACGGTCATACAACACTGTACCCAAATTAAATTTTTATAATTATTTTCCCACAAATAGAGCTTTCTTTTGGTGGTATTTAATCACCTTTGGGTTTTTTATTTTTTGTTAAAAACATTTAAAAAGACCGAAAATTAAAAAATTCAATACAAAAGTTTTATATTTGTTATTAAATTTTGCAAACAGGTAATTTTTTTCCTTCATTGATGTAAGCTGATAAGGCTGCACTGATGGGCACCGATAGGCTACATTGATGAGCACTGATGGGCACTGATAGTTGGCATTAGTGGGCACTGATAGTTGGCATTAGTGGGCACTGATAGGTGGCATTGGTGGGCACTGAGAGGTGGCACTGATGATGGCACTGAAGGGCACTGATAGGTGGCACTGAAGGGTGCTAATAGGTGGCACTGATAGCTGGCACTGATGGACACTGATAGGTGGCAGTGATGGACACTGATGGGTTTCAGTGATTGACACTGATCAGCACTGGTAGGTGACACTGATGAGGCACTGATTGGCATCACTGGTGGGCATTGATAGGTGGCACTCATGAGCATTGATAAGTGGCACTGTTATGCACTGGTGGGCACTAATTTGTGGCACTGTTATGCACGGTAGGCACTGGCAGGAGACATTGGCACAGGTGAGATGACTGTGCATCTTCCACTTCAGGACCGATGCCCCTTGTACAGAAGCGATTACCGATCTTCTATTTACATCACGTGATAAGCTGTCATTGGTCACACATGGTAAGGGGCGGGGATCGCCCGAGTCTCATTGACTTGGTGATCACAGCTTGCCCTGCAGGGGGTGCACAGGGAGCGTACAAAGGGGAGAACATCTATTGATGGCCTCCCAAAGTAGGTCCTCATTCGGCTATAGCGTGGATCTGAAGTGGTTAAAGTGTGGCAGCACTGAAAGCTGAAAATTGACCTGGACAGAAAGGAGGTGAAAGTGCCCAGTATTGAAGTGGTTAATTCCCAACGAAAGGACTTTGCTCGGACTGTCTACCAGAGGAGGATTACTTTTCTCAAGTTTTCTACAGGCTTGTAGTTCTATGAAAGATGTGTCCTCCTATTTGTACATAGTTTTGGAGAATCCCATTCAATTCCTCAGCCCTATCTATAGTTGCCCAAAAATAAAAACACCAAAAAGAAATCCCCTGGACTGTTCATTGAGCCAAAGAATGACTATGATCGTGTGCCTGGTGACTATTGGAGAAAGGATTCTGATCAATCTACTAAGCCTGCCCTATGGAGGTAGCACTACGTTAAAAAAAGCCAGTAAGAAATTTCCCTCAACCACCAAGCAGATTCACACTTTTCATGGAAGTTTGAAGGTGGATGATGCAAAAAGTAGAGCGAGAAAGCTAAGCACAGCCTTCTGGAAGTACACTAACATGACCCTTTTTTCTGAACTCGTTAGATGGTCTATGAAAATTTAGCTGCATTGACTGGAGCCCCATACACACTATCAGATTTTCTGCTGATTTTTTTCTTCAGATTTACCAAAACCATATAATATGAGGTCAAACCTTAGGAGTTTCAATGTGTATGCAATCAGGTTTTGGTAAATCTGAAGACAAAAATCAGCAGAAAATCTGATAGTGTGTATGGGGCTTTAGAGTCATTTTATAAGGTAAGTTGAGCAAGCCTTTGGACTTTAGCACAGTTACCATGTTTCAGTGTTCACTGCTTTTACTGTACCTGTTCCTGACATTTTACTTTAACTATGTTTTTACTTTTTATTATTAGGTAATGTACTTGGACAATTTTAGATGCCTTTAAAATGTGTTTGCTAAGTGTTTGCATTATGTTTACAATATGTTTGCTACGGACTGACATTGACTTGGAGGTCTTACAGCAAAGCACAGCCTGATCTCAGAATGGCAAAAAGTACATTTTATATAGAATAGGGAATAGTGAAAATCCCTGATGGGTTTTATTTGCCTTTTGTGTTTAGTTGCAGAATATTTTCTTTCCTTTTTTGTCTCTTGTAAACACAACAGGAAATGGGAAGGAAATCTTTCTAAGCTGAGGGAGATCCCCTCTTTTCCACATTGGAAAATTCACCCTTACCTCCTGTTCTGGTGACGGGTCAAAATTTTGGATTTACCCTCACTTTTAGTAACACGGATCGCAGGACAAACTTGTGAGTAGATCTCCATAATGGGGACACAGTCAGCAATATAATCCTGATAGGATTTTTAAGTCTTTGGCTTTAAATACAGATTAGACTTAAATACATGACTAGGCCACTTTTTGTGATAAGGCAGTGCATTACTTTAACTGACAATTGCACGGTCCTGCAATGCTTTAAATAACTGAAATGTATGTCCTTTTTTTCCCCACCACAAATAGAGCTTTTTTTTGGTGATATTTGATCACCACTGCATTTATTTTTTGCGCTATAAACAAAAAAAGACAAATGTCTTTTGCATTCTGCTATAAAACATATCCAATAAAAATCTATTTTCTTCATAAATTTAAGCCAATATGTATTGCTACATGTTTTTGGTTAAAAAATCTCAATACGCGTATATTGATTGGTTTACGTGAACATAACTGACACTTTTTGACACTTTGCAGGAACTAGTGACGCTAACACAGTGATCACTGATCAGTTCTAAAAATATGCACTGTCACAGTTTAAATGACACTGGTTGGGAAGGGGTTAAACAGGAACACAGATTCCATCCCTTCTCCTCTGTCAGGACAGAACTCTGCCTTGTTTACATAGGCAGAGCTCCATTCAGAGTCTCTGCCTAACAATCGGCAGGTGACGGTGGACATTGAGTGCAGAAGCAGTGCACTGGTAGTGCATGAGCACCCCCTGCAGGCGTAAGTGCTCAATCATGTATATATATACGTGATCCTGTGCACAGCTGCCACCCTGTAGCAGTAAAAGTGCTATAGGGCAGTCAGCAAGTGGTTAAAACTGGTCTCAAAAGCCTGAGTAGACTAGCCACTATGCACAGTTGAAAACAATGGGGTTCATTTACTAGGGGTAAAAAACGGTGCACTTTTGTTGCACTTTGTAAGTGCAGTTTCTCAAAAGCTTAGTAAATGAAGGGGGGCTCTGCTGACATCCAATCATGTGCAAGAAAATTTTATTTTATTTTTTTTCAATTTCCTTGCATGTGACTGGTTTTTCTCTACTAAGCTCTAGAACAACTGCACTTGCAAAGTACACAGTCTGTTTGTCTTTAGTAAATCAACCCCCATGTTTTAGGTCAGGCAAGTGACCAAGCTGTTTTCAGATGCACTCTGGTGACTCAGTAAAGCTAAATAAGTGGAAATACATAAATCTTTCATGTATAAGCTTGAAAAATTATAATTGAAGTTAAATTAAAATTCTTGCTTGTGTCTTATAGAGATGGGTTTAAAGTATTCCTGCACCCTCATATGCAAACCAAACTCACACATTGAAGAATAGACTGAGAAACATCTGGGGGAAGTTTATGGATGGGCTTCCCCCATCTCTTCCCATCACCATTGGGAGGAAGGCACATTGCTATCCTATCTCCTGTAAACTGGTATTGGTCGGCCAGGGTCATGGTGTACCATGTAGCACAAGTCATAGTAACTCTATAACTTTCAGTCACGCTTCCAACATTAACTACACAAAAATAAATGTTTGGTTGAGGAAAGGGGTGGACGGGCACAGAAGAGTATGGGGGCCGTACGATTCAGAACTCACTAAACTAAATTATGTTCTGTTTTTGAAACTGGACAGAACAAAAAGTATGTGAAAGTAATATCCTTGTGGACAAGGGCAAATAAAGGATGACCTTGAATGTTAGTGTAGTTTTCTTCCT
This sequence comes from Lithobates pipiens, assembly GCF_037356315.1. Lineage (NCBI taxonomy): Eukaryota > Metazoa > Chordata > Amphibia > Anura > Ranidae > Lithobates > Lithobates pipiens. The sequence goes on from NW_027507758.1 coordinate 71,378,644, forward strand.
GTTTTTCGAAAGAGACAAAGATTAAGAACATCCTAAAATCTATAGTCGAAGATGTCATCGTTTCTATATTCTAAATGCCTACAAATGATTCTTTATGACTCAAATTCAATAGCAGTGGGGTCTTGTATATTTTAAGGACAATTGAAGTACCAAGATATCAATTAAAAAAATTGCCAGACCCCCCCCCCAGATTAACTATAGCCATCGTTGTCAATATTAAACACGCACTTATGATTTCACTGACGAGCTGTCTACCAATACAATAATTGACTATCTGCCATTGTTGAAGGTCTACCTGACCTTTCATAGTCACAACAGACATTGGGAATCCGCTGACAGTGCAGTTATCTCCCAATTTTTCAAACATAAATCATTTTCCTACTAACGCCCAAGAACCATACCTGGCAAGCAAAAAAAGGTAATTAATAGTTCTCCTTTAAATCCTGATTTGTAAAGCTTGAGCGCTTTCAGTGACACGAACTTACTGTAGGTAAATCTGAAACTGTTAATCAGGATTTTTTGAAGAACAGTGACATTTGTATTTTACGTTGACCATCAAGAGTCACAAAGACAGAAGAACCAGGTTAAAATCCATTATTTGTAAAGGTATTATTAACGTAGTATTAGCACAAAAAAACATCTTTCACAATCGCCAATATAATATGTTTCTACCGCAATTCATTTGGGCACTCTTATTATTTAACATGCGTTATACAAACGACATTGAGGAGAGAACAGTGAATAATGTTTCAATTTGCGTAGATGATAGTAAATTATGTGTCAGGGTAAATACAGGGGAGGATGTAAATTGATTACAGAAGGACACGTAAAGCCTAGAAAATTGAGCAACTAAGGTGCAGATGAGTTTCCCGCCCGTAGATAAATGGCCTGCACAGCACTTGGGTAGGAAGGTTCTTAAGCGGAATATTACCTAAATTGGATTGAAACAAATAGCTATTCTGAGGAAAGGGACCTTGGGATTTCATAGATAATAAACTGAGAATGTCTAGTTGACACAGATTTGAATTACTGAATGTTCGTAAATAGCAAACAGGTTATTTTATTCCAGATCCCCATGTTGTTTTGATTGGTTTCCATGTCAGTAGCCATATGCACAGGAACTGTGGCTGCTATCCTTTCCTAATTATGTTAGTTTGTAACTTTCATCCAAAGTCCTATATGATCGTGCTGGTTCATACTGCATGAATTTTTGAGTTAAAGTAGAAGTTCAGCCTAAAACTAATGCCGCGTACACACGATTAGATTTTCCGTCTGGAAATGTTGGACGTGAGCTTGTTGGTGGTAACTCTGACCGTGTGTATGCTCCATCGGACATTTGTTGTTGGACTTTCCGCCAACAAATTTTGGCTAGCATACTCTCAAATTTTCCGCCAACAAATGTGTGTTGTCGGACTTTCCGAGCGTATGTACACAAGTCTGTCGGACAAAAGTCCTAAGTACAAACACGCATGCTCGGAATCAAGGACGAGCCGGAAGCACTCAGTCTTGTAAAACTAGCATTTGCAATGGAGATATCATGTATGTCTTGTACATCACTACGTTCGGAATTGTTGGCCAACATTTGTGTGACCGTGTGTATGCAAGACAAGTTGGAGCCATCACCCTTCGAACAAAATTCCTTCACTTTGTCAGAATGCCCGATCATATGCACGCGGCATAAGGCCCTGTTCACATCTGAGCAATTTACTGCTTGAGACTGGGTTCACACTATCTTCGCATGTGGCTCACAGCAGGGGTCCAGTGTGTCACTGTTTACCATTTCAGGTCAATTTCAGCCCGAATTTGTGTCTGGATTCGGACCTAAAATGGACCAAAAGACGCACAGGACCCCTGTACAAATTCACACCAGAGCTTAAGCGGATTTATGTGAACCGGCTCCATAGAGAGCCAGTCACAATCTCCTGCTATTGCAAATTGGATGCGGAGAACCCAGCCAGAAGTTTGTAGCTCTAAAACGCTCAACAAGCCAAATCCCATTCATTTCAATGGCCCCTGTTCATATATGAGTGTTCTGCTGCCTGAAGCAAAATGCCTGAAGCTCAAAAAAGTACACAAGCTTCTTTTTGGGATATTACAATCATTTTTGGCCCCATAGACTTCAATAGGAACGCCTGACTTGAGCGCTTTATGAGCATTTTCTGCTCAAATAGCAGCTCTCTACCCCTAATTTTCTCTCTTTTTCCTCTCCCTAGTGTTTTCTATTGGCTAAACAAAAACACCTGAAGCTGTAAAACACTTGTAATACGCTTCTAAAACACTTAAAAAAGCTTGTACAAAGCTGCAAAAAAGCTTTAAAAAATGCCCACAAAATGCCAGTAAATTGATACGCTCAGGTGTGACTGGAGCCTAACTAACTCTAAATCTACTGGCAGACACATTCTAATGCCACGTACACGCGACCGGACTTTTTTCGATGGACTAGGTCCGACTGACTTTTGGCGGAGTTCCTAATGGACTTTCCGAATGAACGGACTTGGACACACACAATCACACCAAAGTCCGACGGATTTGAACGTGATGACGTACGACCGGACTAGAATAAGTAAGTTCATAGCCAGTAGCCAATAACTGCCCTAGCATTATTTTTTGTCCGTCGGACTAGCATACACACGAACATATTTCTCCGTAGAAACTGGGTCCAGCGGAGTTCTGGCCAACAAATTTGAAACATTTATATTTCTAAAGTCCCTCAGATTTTTGGACAGCAAAGGTCGGATGGAGCCCACACACGATTTGTTCCGTCGGACCTTTGCTGTCGAAAAGTCTGGTCGTGTGTACGCGGCATTAGACTAATCTATCAAACCTTGTAAAGCAAAAATCACTATACATACCTTTTCTGCAGCCAATCCGGTCCCACGCTAAGCTGTCAGCAGTGGCTTTGCTGTGTAGGTGTGTGCAGGAGAGCAAGCCGACAACAGAAGCCCTATAGTAACTCTATGGGTGAAGTCACTTCCCATTCATTTCCCAGACATTGTCGACTGTCTCTTCCACACAGCATCTACCACTGGAGACCGGACCGCTATGGCTGCAGAAAAGGTATGTATAGCAATTTTTGCTTTACAGGGTTAGATAGATTCGTCTTAGAATGTGGCTACCAGTAGATTTAGAATTAGTAAGTTTTAGGCTGAACTTCTGCTTTAAATTAACTCATGCGGTATTTATCTCAAAACTAGTCAATCCACTAAAAAACATGCGTTATTTACCAAATACATTCAATATTTGTTTTGTGATATTTATCACTTACATTTAGTGTTATTTTTGCTGGGTTTTTTTTTCTATTAGTTTGTTTACATGCTAACCCTGCACCAGAGGAAGATAGTTCTATAAGTGCGGGTTCACACTGGGGCGACCTGTCAGGCGACTTAGCCCCCTGGCAATGGAACCATTCTAAAGGCCCATACACACGATCAGACTTTTTGACAACAAACATGCAAATTAGCTGTTTTGGAGCAACATCCGACTGTGTGTACGCTCCATCGGACAAACTTTTTTGGTTTTCATCTGACTTTTGTTGGCTGTGCGAATGGACAAACTTTCTGGCAACAAAAGTCCGATGGAGCAAAGTCTGATCGTGTGTACAGAAAACCATAGGACTTTTGTACAAAGTACAAACAGGCATGCTCAGAACCAATGCAAAAGATGAGACAACAATACAGAAGTTGACCAAAGGTGGCGGTAATGAGCAGAAAAACCACGTGATTTGGTGAAAGTTTGCTGAAAAAGTCCTGCTGTGTGTATGCAATACAAGTTCAGGGCCGACGCCCTTTGTACAAAAATCCAAGGGAAAGTTTGTACAAAGTCCTATCGTGTGTATGAGGCTTTACTGGAGTGACTCAAGTTGCTCCAACTTATAAAAAGGTTCCTGCACTACTTTGGGGTTACTTCGGAGCAGCTGGCATTGACTTCTATTAAAGAAGTTGTTCGCAAGCCTCGCTGAGGTCACGCTGTGCGGGGCGGCTTCAGAGTTCGGGCGACTTTGAAGCCACCCCAGTGTAAACCGGCACTTAATGACTGCACACAGAAATATTATGAAACTGTGAAAATATTCTAGTATCCTTTTATTCATGGAAAATGCTCCCTGTGATGAAACGTTACAATTTATTTTCATTTCTGAGCTCAGGGCAGAACATTTCTACACTGATATACATTGTATACTTTTAACTTACTGCCCAGTGCAGAGTTCACCTCATTGTTATTTTGTACTTTTGCTAAAATACCGACTACCTACTGGAAGATAAGTAATGAATGTGTGTGTTTAGGGAATTTACTTTAATGAGTTATCTTTTTTTTTTTTTTTTGCGGTATTTAACTCGCATTTAATATTTTAGTTTGATAATTTGACTCTCCTATTATCTCATGTGATATTTCCAAAAAAATAGTCAGACGACCTTCGTATCGCATGCAGAATTCTTTAATTGATTGATCCCTTTTATCAATACTATTAGGGGACAAATATAGTAGTTTTTGACGTTAAAGAGGTTTTAAAGGTTCGTGTTTTTTCACCTTAATGCATCCTATGCATTAAGGTGAAAAATTACCGCCCCTCCCACCCCGTTTTATTTACCTGAACCCTTGAACTTGTCCCACGGGGACGTGCCTTCTCTCTGCTAGGGGGTTCTCGCCTGTTGATTGGATAGATTAATATTAGCGCAGCCATTGGCTCCCGCTGCTGTCAATCAAATCCAATGAGGGGCGGGCTGAGTTCTGCATTTGGCGTCTATGGACACCGAATGCTGAACTCGGGAGCACGCCCGCAAGGTAACCCCCCAGGAGAGCGCTTTCCCCAGGAGGTTATCTGATGCGGGGAGGAGCCGAGAGAGCCGCCAAGGGACCCCAGAAGACCAGGATTGGGGCCACTCTGTGCAAAACGAGCTGCACAATGGAGGTAAGTATGACATGTTTGTTATTTAAAAAAAAAATAAAAAATACCTTTAGTGTTAGGGCCGGTTCACACTGCGGGCGATGCGAGGCGACACGACTCGCCTCGCCGCTATCTTACAAGTCGCCCCCGTTCTGTACAATGGAACCGTTCTGAGAGGAGCGACTCGAGTCGCTCCGACTCAGAAAAAAGGTTCCTGTACTACTTTCGGGCGACCTCGGGGCGACTTGCATTGACTTCTATACAGAAGTCATCTGCAAGTTGCCGCTGAGGTCGTGGCAGGTCGCGGCGAGGCAAGTCGGTGTCGCCTCGCATCGCCTGCAGTGTGAACCGGCCCTCACTTTAATGCATTGTAAGTAAGATGAAAGACTTTATTTGCTCCCAAAGAGATCACTATATCTCTCATGACAATGACTTCCTCTTAACTTTTCTCCACAAGGACAGAGACATCTTTTTTTTTAAAACGGCCCTGTTGCTTCACTGATGAAATTGAACCCATAACAACTTGACAAAAATTATGTTCTCTAACAAAGAACATTCCACATTAATATTTATGCTATCAAAATTTGTGTGTGCTGTAAAAAGCCTCCATTATTGCTCCTGTTTCTTCTTGCTGGAGGTCGCCATTTTGTTGAAGCCCAGAGCAGGCACTTCCTTATCAGGTACTTTCTCCCTTCCTTAGTCTCAAAATCTATATGTCACTTTCTGTAATTAAAATTTGTGCATTTCCAGCCTTGGTTGTATGCCTTGGCTCAGAGGGTAAGGCTGCAGTAGTTGACAGTGCTCAGGTTCACAGTTGCTGGTGCCACAGCAGTAAATCTTTAGACTGTCAGCAGATTGGTCTCTAGTGACTTGCTGAATATTGCCACAGTACCGAGAATACAGATCAACTGAGGCTGTGCAGAGAAGGATAAGATATTTGTTTTTATTTACTAAAGGCAAATCCACTGTGCACTAGAAGTGCACTGCAAGTGCAATTGTAAGTGCAGGAGCTGTAGATCCGAGGGGGACGTGCAAAGAAAATAAAAAACTGAATTTTTGCTTGCACATGATTGGATAGAAATCAGAAATCAGCAGAGCTTCCCCTCAGATCTATAGCAACTGCACTTGCAAATGCACTAGTAGTGCACAGTGGATTTGCCTTCAATAAATCAAAAAAGACAAGATCAATACTTCCCTTTTTGGCCAGGGGCAACCCCAGTCTTCGCTCTTGTGGGGGCTCCAAGTTCTGCTGATATCTGCCACGGTTGAGTATGTCAGATAAGGTTCCCTTCTGGCTGCTATGGTTCCTCTCAGTGACTACTATGTCACTATTTTATACACATCAGTTGTTAGGAGAAACCACAGAAGCCAAGGGGGTACACACTATCTGAAATTGTCAGAAAGCAGCAGTGCCTAGAGTTCTGTAAAACCTCGTACACACGATCGGATTTTCCGATGGGAATTGTGTGATGGCAGGCTGTTGGTGGAAAATCCGACCGTTTGTACGCTCCATCGGACAATTGTTGTCGGATTTCCGTGGACAAATGTTAGATGGCAGATTTTAAAATTTTCCGCGGACAAATGTCTGTTGTCAAATTTTCCGAGCGTGTGTACAAAAGTCAGTCGGGCAAAAGTCCAAAGTACAAACACGCATGCTTGGAAGCAAGGACGAGCCAGAAGCGGTCGGTCTTGTAAACTAGCGTTCATAATGGAGAATTAACATTCGTGACGTGGCAAATTATGAAATCTCAAAATACAGCACACAAATCTTTTCTTCTTTAATGGGATAATAATGAAGCTGCTTTGCTGTGATACTGATGGAGTTATTGCAAACAAATTTTTAAATGCTTTTTTTTTTTCTAGTGATATCAAGAATAATATTATTATTTTTTTTTTTTGGGCAAGTTACCACAACACCATTATGGAACAAAGATACAACTATGTTGGTGTCCCTTGTCAATTTTACATTGTATTATTTTAAATGTAACTGCCTACTCCCAAACTGTCATTTGAAGTAAAACACATAGCCAAGTATTATTCTCCACAATTTTTTTTTTTTTGTGCATTAAAAAAAGAAAACTAATAAAATTAGCAAATAGAACTTAACCAAAAAGTGCATTCAATGCATTCCAAAATATAGAAAATATACCAAATTAAATCATTATAATTCAACCAAAAAATTTAATAAAAGCCTCGTGCACGTGTCCTGCTTCTTAATATAGAGGGTCAGCAATGCCAAGAGTTTGTGAAAGCAGGGATTCGTCACCTGGAGATAATTCCGAAAATCATCTGGATTATTCTCCTGGAGCTCCTGCAGCAAAGGCATATGACATATATGATTAATAAAGCAACCAACTTTTGATCCAATAAATCCTCCTCCTCCTGTTCCTGGACTGGACTTGGGTCAAAGCAATAACTCCAAGGCCAATAATACATAATACATTATCCCCTCCAATTCCGCAACATGGCTGGTTGATGAACAGCCGTTCAGAAACTAACTGAAAAGCACGAACTGAAAATCGCGAAATGAAAAGCGATAAATTAAAAATGTGAACTGAAAAGCACTAAATGAAAAGTGCAAATCAACACTCACAAAACTTCTACTAACTCGAAACTAGCAGAAGAAGCCCAAAGGGTGTCGCTAAAGAGCTGAAAAACCACGTAGTAGGTCACTACGTTCGTGCTTGTTGGCCGACGATTCCTTGCCATTTGTATGCAAGACAAAATCCAGGCACACGCCTTCGGACAAAAGTCCAATGTTTTGTCTGCGAAAAATCTGATCGTGTGTACGAGGCTTAAAGTGGAAGTAAACCCTCCTATCGTTTTCAGCCACGGAAGCTGCCATTTTTGACCTTGTTTAATCTTTAACTGCCATGGTGCTGCACATGTGATCAGTTATGACACCAGCCATTGGATGGTTTGATAGTTTGACTGAGAGCACAACCAATGTGCAGTTAGCATTCCCGGCATGCCGGGAATGTAACGGTTTTTTGAAACTGTTAAATTGATGGGTTTACTTCCACTTTAAGAGAGCGAAGACTGCAGTTGCTGCCTGCCAGAAAGGTGAATATATATCTTTTTATTTTGCGGGGGCTTGCATTTTCCTCTTATCTATGAAACAACAGGGTCACTTTCAAATATCATCCATGGTCTTTTGGGGCTAAGATACTGGCCCAGAGATAACAATCAAATACCTCCCAACTTTTTGATATGGGAATTAAGGAAACCTATTAGCAAAAATATGTAGGCATAGGAGACACCCCCCTGCCCCACCCCCTTAAAGGAGAATTGTACAAAAAAATTATTTGTTTAACCCGCAAGTGTTTTTTTTACAAGTTTACAAATGCAGCAATTTAGAAATTTGATGACAAGTTTATCTCTGGGAAACACTTTTTTGGAAATATAAAAAGTGCATTTTATATAAAACTTTACTATTCAGACCAAAATGAGGGATAACTGGGGAGGAAAGAGGGACAGAGGAACTTTGTTCCAAATCAGGGACAATCCCTCAAAATCAGGGACAGTTAAGAGCTATGCAATCATGTAATTGCTGATGTCTGTGCAGTTCTTGGCTATGTTTAAACATGTCTGACATGTCTGACTGGAGCTCAAGGACTGCTTTTTAATTATACTATTATATATAATGTTGCTGTATATTGTGACATGTTAGAAATGTACTCAAATTTACCTAAAAGGTGCTATTGAACAGGGAATTCTAGTACACATGCTTTTGTTTATGATCAAGGCATTAGCCTGTAAGCACTTTTAGGAGTAGATACTGCTATACACTTTTTAGTGTTCTCTGCTAAGCAAGAAAAAATGTAACGGCATTAAAAAAAAAGAAAATAATTCTAAGTATTTTGAATGTAGTCAAGTTGATGCTAATCATATCTTTTTTTTATAGATACAGAAGATGTGGAGGGGTTACTATGTCCGGAAATTTGTACACAATTATTATGCACTGAAGAAATATCTGGAAGGTGTGGCCTTTAAGAACCATTTAGTAAGGTAAGAGTAGGAGTATGAACATCCACCAACAAAAATAAACCCTCTAAACCTGGAAACCTAAACTTGGGCATATCATTAAAAAATGCATAAGAATCACTTGTAAACTTTCAAGCAAATAAATTCTCCTTTAAGAAACCATGAACTTGTGAAGGTTGTCAAAGGCTACATTCAAACCTGCGAGGAAACCAGCGTCAAGTCCCGGCCATTAGCTGCCCCATTAAAAGAGGAGGCTGCCGACTCCCGCAGCTAATAGCAGCTGTAGCATTTTGCGTGTAATCACTATGCAGTGATTACCTACGAGAGATCGCAGGCACCAGCCACCAATAGATCAAAAACATTTGGGAGGTTGACTGCTTATTGTGGTGAACATGTAAGTGCATGCCCCTTTTGCTCCTGAGAATAAATATACACTCTAATGTAGACCACAAATGCAGGCACACATATCTGACATACCAGAACCTTCCACCAGCCATGGCTTTGCTTACATGCCTTGTACCAGTCATCTGGCCACATCTGCATCAACACAAAGTCACTCCAGTGTGGTACGTAACTCTCCAGGTTGTGATAGTGAGGACAGTGAATTGCGTTGGAGGATGTAACCGAAACCTCCATCTGGGGTAGGCTACAGAGGAATAATAGAGGTCGCTTTGCTGTCCAAATCAGCAAAGTAACTGTTGCTCCCCCCATAGATACAGTGGAAGGAAAAAAGTACAGCCACTCTTGGAAAGGTAGTGTGCTACTCCCAGGAGAACCAGGTGAAAACAAAAACCCTGAAAAAAAGAAATAATGAAACCACCAAATTTACGGTCTGCAAATGTTGCCCCTAATATACATAGTTGTTCAGGTTGCAAAAAAGACCATCAAGTTCAACCAATATACATCTCAGAACAATGCAGTTATCATTCTTAATCAAACAATTGATTAAGAAATACTATATAATTGTTTGATGTATACTGCATGACCATAGCACAGAGATTGGGGAGTATATTGTGTTTGTGTGCACTATTAATTTGAGTGTGTAGTGATGTGAATCGCACTGCCTGTTTGAGACCTTGTGTTCCTCCACCTTCTGTTTGAGGATGCCCCACAGATGCTCAATAGGGTTTAGGTCTGGAGACATGCTTGGCCAGTCCATTACCTTTACCCTCAGGTTCTTTGGCAAGGCAGTGGTCATCTTGGGGGTGAGTTTGGGGTCGTTATCATGTTGGAATACTGCCCTGCGGCCCAGTCTCCTAAGGGAGAGGCTCATGCCTGGCTTCAGTATGTCACAGTACATGTTGGCATTCATGGTTCCCTCAATGAACTGTAGCTCCCTGGTGCTGGCAGCACTCATGCAGCCCCAGACCATGACACTCCCACCACCATACTTGACTGTAGGCAAGACACACTTGTCTTTGTACTCCACCTGGTTGCCGCCACACACGCTTGACAACATCTAAACCAAATAAGTTTATCTTGGTCTCCTCAGACCACAGGACATGGTTCCAGTAATCCATGTCCTTAGTCTGCTTGTCTTCAGCAAACTGCTTGTGGGCTTTCTTGTGCATCATCTTTAGAAGAGGCTTCCTTCTGGGATGACAGCCATCCTTCAAACTCCCACCCCTTCAACCTCTGCAGCAATACTTGCAGCACTCGTATGTCTATTTCTCAAAGACAACCTCTGGATATGACTCTGAGTATGTGCACTCAACTTCTTTGGTCGACCATGGCAAGGTCTGTTCTGAGTGGAACCTGTGCTGTTAAACTGCTGTATGGTCTTGGCAACCATGCTGCAGCTCAGTTTCAGGGTCTTGGCAATCTTCTTACAGCCTAGGCCATCTTTATGTAGAGCAACAATTCTTTTTTTCAGATCTTCAGAGAGTTCTTTGTCATGAGGTGCCATTTTGAACTTCCAGTGACTATGTATGAGAGAGTGAAAGTTATAACACCAAATTTAACACACTTGCTCCCCATTCACACCTGAGACCTTGTAACTCTAACGAGTCACATGACACCGGGGACAGAAAATGGCTAATTGGGCCCAATTTGGACATTTTCACTTAGGGGTGTACTCACTTTTCTTGCCAGCAGTGGTGTATTTAGGTTTTGTGCTAACCCAGGCCTGACTAAACTTGTACACCTCCTAATTTAAATATGACCCACCCCCTCCTGTCAAGGCCACACCCCTTTCTGTTTCAGACCAACTCAGTAATTTGTAAACCACACCTCTTCCTCTTTAGGCTCCAACTTTTCCTCATAGAGCTCCACCTCTTACTCTCTGTACAAAAAAAGTGGGTACCTGCTCCTTGTGGGCAGGGACCAATGTGAATGTACAGTGCAGACCTCAAAATTTCAAGACCTGAGCCACTAGCCAGGCCTTAAGAGTTACTCACCACCACTTGCCCCACCCAACCCCTACCCTGCCCCGCCCCTAAATGCACTCTCGTAAATTATCTCATGAGATGACACCTTAAGGCCCCTTTCACACGGGGTTGATCCATTTTTACGGAATCCGCTAGCCCATTGGGGATTACTCCGCTGATCCCTGCTCAGCAGGCGGATGACAAGTCAGTCTCTGCTCACTCTGCTGAGACTGACCTGTCAGAGCCCTGCTGTCCTCTATGGGAAAATCGGATGTCACTTGGTGCGGTAAAACATGGTGTCACCCCCCTAAGTCCCTAGGATCAGTAATGCATAATGGACAATAGGCCCTCTTACCAGACCCAGTGGTGATCCCTCTGACTGCTTGTTCGCTGACCCTGTGTTGTGTAGCACTCTCTCTGGTTGTACTGGGCAGTGTGGTGCTCTCTGGTGGTGCTGGGCAGTGTGGCACTCTCTCTGGTGGTGCTCGACAGTGTGGTGCTCTCTGGTGGTGCTGGGCAGCCTGGCACTCTCTGGTGGTGCTGGACAGTGTGGCATGCTCTCTGGTTGTGCTGGGCAGAGTGGTGCACTCTCTAGTGGTGCTGGGCAGCACGGGCACTCTCTCTGGTGGTTCTGGACAGAGTGGCACCTTCCGACAGCCCGCAGCTTGCCTCGCCCCTGTCACAGTGCCACTGCTGAGTTCTCTTCAGCTGAGAAGTATCGCGCTGTCACCACTTCACTAATGGGGGGGGGGGGGCGACAGCACCCACCACTACAACTCTTTCCTTAATAGTGTCACCAGGGTGTGTTCCACCCCCCCTCCCACACCCCCATAGCGACACCACTGCCTGGTTCCCCACGTCCTTCTCTCCCTCCTCCTCTCTCCTAAGGATGCCGAGTGGAGGAGGGTAGGCGGAGCATTAGGTTGCATCTCCGCCATTTGAATGGCTAGTCACCGGCCGCTCTATGGGCACTAGTCCCTCCCCCTCACCTGGCCAAGTATGCTCCATACTGCTACCAACAAGTGGCGCAACAAGTGGCACACTACAGCAAGCCACCGGGGACTGTATATGTGTGGAAGGCTGCTTTGTGAGGCGGGACTTGGAAGGACAGGTCGGGGGGCTTTTTTTCATGTGGGGGCAGCTTTTTTGCCTCCCCCCGCAAAGTGCCGTCCTAGGCCTGGGCCTTGTCAGCCTAGGCCAAGAGACAGCACTGGTTGCCAGCGGTTTAGACATTAAAGCGGTAGTAAACCCGCTATTTTTTTTTTTTGACACCTGCAAAGCAAAAGGCATAATGAGCTAGTATGCACCGCATACTAGCTAATTATGAAATACTTACCTTAGAACGAGGCCCCGACATCTGGCACGATCCACGCCGAGGGAGCTGACATGCTCCCTCGCCGTTTCTTCCAGGTATCGCGGCTCCGGCGCTGTGAGTGGCCGGAGCCGCGATATCGTCACTCCCGCGCATGCGCGCGGGAGATTTCTTTCCGGCCGCCGGCCACTGCCGGATTTTCAGGCCGAGAATCCCCTCGTGCGCATGCGCCGCTGCAGTCAGCGGCGCATACCGAGGGGAATATCTCCTAAACCGTACAGGTTTAGGAGATATTTTTTTTTACCTACAGGTAAGCCTTATTATAGGCTTTCCTGTAGGTAAAAGTTACAAAAAAGAGTATACAACCACTTTAATGACTGTGTGTTGAGTTATTTTGAGGGGACAGCAAATTTACACTGTTATACAATCTGTACACTCACTACTTTACATTGTAGAAAAGTGTAATTTCTTCAGTGTTGTCACATGAAAAGATATAATAAAATATTTACAAAAATGTGATGGGTGTACTCACTTTTGTGAGATACTCTATATACAAATGTGTTCTTGAGTTTAAAGTCACTTTAATGGGTGGTGCCATCATTGGCACAATGTGAAAAGCTCATTGCTATACACAGTGCAAGACAGGTACGTTCTTGCAGCTACTCGTGTATATTGTTTTTATTCTGTAATAAAAACATCCTCACAGTCCAACCTCTGCTGATTGAAGTTGCAGATTTCTGATCAGAAAGTCACACCAGCATCCTCGAAGCTAGTCAAATTTGGTGCAGTTTCATTAAACTCAGACATATTATTGGCTGTCAGAAAGGCATTGTTCTGCTGTCCATCCTCATTTAACTATCCCATAAGATCTCTTAATGAAGTTAAACCCCAAGTTCATGCCAATAATTCTGTGGCAAGAGTTTGTGCGGCATAACAATTCATCACTTGTCAGGGAGGCACTTTTAGTTTATCCATTTAATAAGGGCATCCTCTTGCTCGCTTAATTAGAAGTGAACGGTTTGCATATTTACTAAATGCGGAGTGTCATTGCCACCACGGCCTATTGCCTGCATGAATTATTTCTCTATCTGCAATAAACAGCTGGGTAATTATTACTGCTATAATCAGATAAATTCCCTCTGTAAGGCTTTCTTACATGGTAATTCTTTGAACTCATCCGGCGTTCAAGAAAATTTATGAACTCCAGTATCTTGACCACTTTCTCACTGACTGCCGTCCCTGTCTTCCTTTTCAAGGACACGAAGAGCCGTAAACAGTTTGTAAACACAGAGAAGCACCAGTGCAAGCACAGAATCTATTGCTGCTTTTATTTATAGTTAATTATTATTCATAGTGAATTCTGCGTAATCTCCAGCAGCAAATAATGCAAACAATACAATTTACTGCGAATGGTCTCAAAATGGAAAAACAAAAATTCTGTGCTTTTGCCCTCTTATGATTGACATTTAATTTTCAGACCCGACTTTGATGTTTAGACGGGATCTTAAGCTTGGCAAACACAATTCAATAGGACTGTACATTCTACAATTTAAACCACACTATATGGGCAGAAGTATGTGGACACCCCTGCTGCATGATTGAGTTCTGGTGTTCCCAGTGAAGGGTACTGCTAATGCTACAGCATACAAAGACATTTTAGTCAATTCTACACTTTCAACCTTGTGGCAACATTTTGGGGATGACCTGTGTTTCAGCATGACTGTGTCCCTATACATAGACCAGACAAAGCAAATGCTGCTCCGGGTGATAGTAATTCAGATGGATTGAATGGGCTGGGTGCTAGACCCAGCTCGTCACCGTGCTATTAGGAAGAGGAAGAAAAAATTTGGCTGCACACCACCATCGAACCAGTTTTGAAGAACGAGTTAAGTGTGAAACGCGTCACCTGTTTTCTGTGTCCTATGTCCTGGTGGCAAACTTTATTGACACAATAAATCGTGGTTTGATGGTGGTGTGCAGCCACATTTTTTCTTCCTCTCCCTATAAATGAATGGTGTTGGGGAAGTCAGGTGGCCTGCAGAGAGCCCTAACCTAAACCTTACTGAAGACCTTAAGGCTATTTTCACACTGCTTCTAAACTGCCAGTAAAACTACTAAGCGCTTTTGAAGAGTTTTTTAGGCGCTTTTGAAGAGCTTTCCATTCACTTCAATGGAGAGGGGCATTTTTTCATTTTCCTGCCTGCGCACTGTCCCAATGTGAAAGCATTCATTGATTTTAATGGAAATCATTTTTCGTGAGCTTTTCAGGCGTTTTATTTTTTGTGTGTAAAAGCACCTGAAAAACGCCTCGGTGTGAAAGGAGTCTTAGGATGAATTGATATGCCAATTACAAATCAGGTTTTCACATCTAACATCAGTACCCGACCTCATAAATGCTTTTTTTAATTGAATGGGCACAAATTCCCATAGATACACTCCAAGATCTTATAGAAAGTCTTCCAAGAAGAGTGGAAGCTGTTAAAGCCACAAAGTGGGACTAACTGTATATTAATGTCCATAGTATTGGAATACGTGTCAGGTTTCTATGGTATTGGGCCCTTGTAAAAAGCCAGGTTTCCCCAGGGCTTGGAGTCTAATCCCCAGCCTGCTTCTGGACCAGGGTCCCAGATGATGGGCATGTACTTGCAGCAAAGTAGAACCAGGTCAAGGCCCTTCAAAAAAATGTAAGTCAGCAGCTACAAATACTATAGCTGCTGACTTTTAATATAAGAAAACGTACCTCTTCAGGGACCCAGTGATGTCCTTACCTGAGCCGATTCTTCAGTCGGCTTCGGGTGCAGCTGCCAGCATCCCAAGTAAGGGAAACAGAAAGTAAAGCCTTGCGGCTTCACAGCCTGATACCTACTGCACTTGTGAGAGCTGCGCTACACTTTGTGAATGGTCCCGCAGTCTTCTGGGACCTGTGATGTGTCCCAGAAGACTGCGGGGGAAGGAAGGGGGTAAACTTCCAGCTCAGATTGCCACAGCGCATCTGACTGGAAGTGGGAACGGGTACCTGTCAAAACCAAAAAGAAAGTGCCAAATGTGGCAGTGGAGGGGGGGGGGGGAGGATGCAAACAAGTGGAACTTTCGTTTTTGGGTGAAGTTCCACTTTAAATAGTGTATCTAGCACAAAATCCTATGCAAAAATCCAATTTATGTCCAACCGAATAGGCCCTGACACCAGATATTTGCTGGAATGTAGCAGATTAAACAAAATCTTAATATGAGCAATATGTCTAAAAAAAAAGAAAATAATTTGCTTTCCAATAATTCTCTAAGTTTTCACCACAAGACACAAAAATCAAACTGCTCTCACATCACTAGTAATAGGTTTGTAGTAAAATAAAATGTGTGTATGAGGGAAGTGGATCCAGGAGGTAGGGCTGCTCCATTTGGAAGGGAAATGGCAGCCCAGGCTGGGAGTTAGAGAATAAATCAGCCAATAGGGATATTGCTTCAGCTCTAAGTTTTCTGCACTGATCAATGGCTTACACAGTACAGCACTCAACTACAACATATGTAGAACTCAATTTATAGCTTAACATTTTAGGCATTCTGATTGTAGCATAATGGCAGTGTTTTCTGGGTAGCAGTGGTAACCCATTGATTGACTTATTGCTGGGAGTTGCTCTTTAGCTTGACAGATAATTGGTCTAATATGAACATGTTAAATTCCTTACTGGTGTCATTATTATTTAGTAAGCTATGAGGTCCCTTCAACCAAAGTTAGAAGAATCCTGCTGATACTCGGTTGTGTGAGGAAGAGTGAGATTAATTCCTCCTCAGGAGAACAGCTGACAACAAGCAGCCCTTGGCTAGCTGTGAGTCAATTTATGTTACACAGGAGTTTCCAGATAATGAAATATAAATGAAGATGGGTTTACTGAACTTTGAAGGTGTTTTACTGCAATCTATTCAGTGACATATAACCTGCTTAGAAATTGCTTAACGTCTTTTTCTGCACAAGGTAACTTTTTTGTTTTGCAGCACTTAAGGGGTCTCTAGGCCCAACATGCATAGTGGTGTATATGAAGGAGCTGCTGTTTTCAGTTTAAGGGCCATTGTTGACAGATCTTGGACTTAAAACGCAACAGGCTTTTTATAGAAGTTTGAGATGCTTCTACGATAATTAAAAATGTATTGACGGGTACATTTGACCTACAATTGACCTTTTTCTGACCTGTATTTGACCCACTTCAAGCTGCTTTTGCATTGCTATAGACTTGCATGGTGAAAGAAGCAGTTGCTAACATCAACAAAAGTCCATTGACACTGCACCTAAGCCAGCCTTTCCCAACTAGGGTTCCTTCAGAGGTTGTTAACGGTTCTTTGAGCAGTGGCTGATTAATCTTCTATCTGATAGTGCTTGCATACTGTAGTTCCGGGGCTGATATCACTCAGTAGAGCCAGGAGTGTTGGACCAGTGGAGCTTCTCCTCTTGGCTCTCAGAAAGGTAACAAGGGACAGCAACGATTTTGCTGTCTGAAAGGGGGGGGGGGGCTTCTTTCCAATCATTCCCTATGTAAGGGGAATGTTTTTCCACATACCATTTTGCCACTAATCTTCATGTGAGGAGACCCTCTCCCTCTGAACATCAATGTAAGGAGCCCCTTCTCATGCAAACCATCAGCATAAGAGGACCCTTCTCCTAGTGACCACCAGTGTAGGATAGGCATTCCCTTTCTAGAGCTTCCCTTTCACTGACCAACAATATAAGGGGCCTTTCAGCCACTGACCACTAATGTAAGGGGTCCTTATCCACTGATCACCAATGTAAGGGGCACCTCTCCCACTGATCACATTAATGCTGTGATGTCTGTATAATCTTTAGCAAGAGGCCTAAAAACTACTACAAGAATTCTTCTGGAGTAAAAGTTTCAAAAAAGGCTGGTCTGAGCAAGATGTGGGAAAATTCTAAGAGTTTTTTAAAGTGGAATGCACTGTTGTGACAGGTTGACTTTGGCAGTGCTGCTGATTGAGTTAAGACTGGCTGATGAGACTGGACAGAAAAGGAAAGTATGTTCTGCATGGCAATTAGTCAGCTGCTAAAAAAATACCATTATCATGCAAGTGGGACATTCAACACATTCTATTTTATGTGGAATGCTTCGCATTTTTCATTCTGAATTAGAAAAATAGCTGGAATCTGATTGCTTAAATTATTTTTTTTCTTTTTTCCCTTTTCCCTTTTCCCATTTGCAGTTTCCATGTTTCCCCTTTGTCTTTTTCTCTTTCCTTTTTTCCTGTTTCCTTTTTTTCTTTTTTAATTTTCACTATCATTTTCTTTTTTCTTATTTTCTTTTCCTCTTCTCATTTTGTTTTCCCTTCTAATTTCCCATTTAATTATTCACTTTCAAGTTTCCTTCTCTTTTTCTAATTGTCCTTGATTTTCTCCTTACCCTTTTTCACTTTCTTTTTTGCTTTTCCCTATTCACGTTCCATTTTCCTTTTCTCTTTTTCCCTTTTCTCTTTTTCCCTTTTCTCTTTTTCCCTTTTCGTTTCCCTTTTTTTCCTTTTTCTTTGTGCTTTATAACCTCTTTTTACTAAAAACCTTTTTATTTTATTTTTCTGTTTTCCCTTTTACTTTTCTATTTACTTTTTCGGTTTTCCCTTCCCTTTCTTGTTTCCAATTCTTTTTCTTTATCCATTTCCATTTTGTTTTAAACTCTACTTTTATGCTTTATTTTTCCCTTTATATTTCTCATTTCTCTTTTCATTTTTCATTTTCCTCCCCCCATGTCTACCTTTTGTCCTTTTTCCCTTTTTTCCCATTTCCCTTTCATTTTTCCTTTCCTTTTTCCCCTACCTTTCTATTTTATTTTCCTCTTTCCAATTTCCCTAATCTTTTTTTTCTCCTTTCTACTTTTTTTTCTCTGTCAAGCTTTCCAGTTCCGTTTAAAAAACAGTGGACGTTGACTGTGACGGATACAATATATCTTTTTTAAAATGCCACCAATTCATAAACCTTTGTGGAAATTGAACCTGGAGACATACTGTACACCATTTACAATCCTTGAGGATCTGTTTTCATAAATACAGAGGTAAAAGACAGATTTCCAAGTATCCTAAGAAGCAGTCTGCTGCTAAATATTTTCCCCCTAACTACTGTCAGGAGCGAAGCTTTTTTCTTTACTGGACAGCTTTCTTCCTCTATAAACCTCTCTAAAACCTACATTTATTTGATATTTTTCCACAGGCACAAACATAAGTGTCAAAATGCTTGTTTTTATTTGTAAAATATATTTTAATATTGTTCCTTACAAATAAATCTCAAGGGCATTTCATGGGAATAACTCTAGCCCATGGGCACTGTGAGATACTTGTCAAGCGTTATGCAGGACTATTGCAAGATTGTCATTTCATTTATTTTTCCACTTTCAGAGGTTGCTCTTACTGCTTTCTAAAAATGACCCAGTCCTTCAGCTAATCAACCAGTAATTTCAGTGTGAACATTTATAGTGCATGGAAGCTGTAGGTTATGTTTAACATAATATAAGCATTGCCAATGTAATCACACTTACAACATATCTGCACTCAAAACTTCTTTTTCTTTTCCAAGTTTTTCATACAAGAAAAGTGTGGAAGGATTGTCAGTAGAACAGAAGGTGTGGGGGGAATCTTCCTTTGGAGACACCTGCTCTGTGACAACTGTTTAAGAGGGGTTTCCTCTCACTTTGGTATAGAAAGGGAGCTGAAAAATCTGCAACAGAACAAAAAAAATAAAACATCTTATAAGAATTTTAATAATTCCCTACTAAATTCACCGCTGCCTGGGTTCCTCACCAGTATGTGCAGGTGTGCCCGAGTTGGCCAGTTCCTGATGGTCTCCTCATGCTGACATCACTCCTCTTCTGGATGGACCCTGCCCGTGGACAGCCAATAGGAAGTGTCCACCTCATGCAGGCAGTGATGTGGACACCCACCTCCTGTAAACAGAAGAAGAGGGTGTTCGAGGCCCCTCCCTCTTGCCAAGTGTCCCCACAGCAAGCTGTGGGAGACCTGTGGAGGCCCCCCCCCCACACAGGTCCCCCCTGTAGCTGCTGACTTTTAATTGTTTTTGCCCAGACTGGAGCTCCTCTTTAAGTAAACAAGGGGGTGAGTCAACTATGTCATAAGTGGAGGAGCCATTCAGGAACAACATTGACTATACATGGACACATCCAATTTTACGATAAGTCACCCTCCCACACCCCCACAACCACCGGGCCAGGAATGTGAGGAAGAGGCCCTTGTCCTCATCATTATGGGAGCAAGGTGCTTTGCGGGGGGGAACTTTGATCCCCATGTCGAGGGCATGTGACCTGATATGGTTTGGGGGGATGCACGCATCCCCCCCTTTTTCTTTGCCTGCTGGCCTGCATGCTCAGAAAGGGGTCTAGTAGGTTTTTCTTTAGGGGGGACCTCACCCAAAAGGGCCTAGTATGAATTGGAGAGGGAACAACAAACCATTTTTTTGATTACATTCTGCAGTCAGTAGGAAATTCACCCGCTGACAGCATGGTTGAGTCATGGTTGTTATGACGTGTGCATTTTTATTTATTTTTTATTTTGTTAATTGCATGTTTGTTTTTTATAAAAATAACAAACATGTCATACTTACCTGCTCTGTGCAATGGTTTTGCCCAGAGCAGCTCCAATTCTCCTTTTCTGGGGTCCCTATTTAGGCTCTTCCTTTTCGGCGAGTGCCCCCAGGGAAAGCTACTTTCCCTGGGGGCACCTCTCCTGAGCTGCCCAGTCTGCATCTATTGACACTGGCAGACTGGGCGACTCGGCCCTGCTCTCTCATCACAGCATTTGATTGACAATGGTAGCCGCTGCCCGATGAGGAGGGCGGCAAGAGCTGCTGCTCTTGTGCACATCGCTGGATCGGATCGGGTTTATGTAAGAATAGGGGGGATGGGGGGCTCCTACAGCACAGAAGGTAAAAAACCTTGAGGCTTTAGAACCACTTTATAAACCACATGAGTTATTTTAACACAAAAACTAATGCAGTATTTAACTGTGTTAGTGAATTGAGCCCCCAACACTTATCTAGAGCTACGACTAGAGACTGCTGCTTTGCTACCAGAGTCCTCAGTGCAGGAGAGGCGGGAGTCGCCAGTGTGTCAATGAAAAAGGACTTTGCAGGCCCTCCGTGACACATGTGGAGAGTTTCTAACTCTTCATGTCGACAATTATATGCTACTAACCTTTTGATAACAGTTTTATGAAGGCCTTTTTGTTCTCACTGCACAAAGCATGGCACATGGCATGATGAGTTTAGTGTGGAGGAACTTGTGTGGTCTGTCACCTTTGAAAGGGTACCCATGTGTCTCCAAAATGTGGATAGAAAGTTACCTTTTATTATCTGTGACTTCAGGAAACTTTGAAGCTCAGCGTCTGGTATTTTGTCTTTGTTTTGAGAAAAGATACAGATCGTAAAAAAAATAAAAAGTAAAATGAAAAAAAAAATAAAACATTCATACAAAAACTCTAAATACAAAAATTACTGTAAACTTCCCTAAATATACCCCTCACCACCAGTCCTAGAAAGATAGAACTGTTTTTCAAGCAAATTGTGCCTGAGCAGCTCAAATAGCAAAACTTAAAGTTTTAGCTTTGGTGAAATTTAGCCAAAGGCAATATCTGTCGTTTTGCTGAAATGATTGTGCCAATCCCTAAACATCATCAGCTCACTGATTTCATTTAGAAATGACTTGGAGTTGCTCTTCATTATTTGTTCTTTCTTACTTGCTACTATATAGCCTACTTCTCTGTTAGGCCATAGTTTCTTTTTAATTTAGCTTTTTCTATTTTCTCCAGAGACTATTAAAATGTAGTGTGGCTTGAAAAATCTTAGCCCATGTGAAGGATTAGAAGCCACAACAGTGAACCTGTACACAAGTTCATAGGTCAAAGCTAAAAAAAACTAAAAATATTTGTGTCACTCCAATCTGTGACGTGTCATACAACAACAGTGGTGTCATTCCAGATGGAGGGAGCAGCAGGGGACAGCGATGGCAACTCCAGTAATGACACTTCAATATGGTCCCCTCTCCGGTCTGCCAGGGTAAAAGTCATTATTTAGATTAATTAGTCGGGGATTCTTGAGTTTGATCTACAGATTGGGCAAAGGTCACTGCTGTCCAACCTTTTGCAAGAAGGGGTCCACATAAATCTTATAGTTCCTTCATACTGCTGAGCCTCGTCTTATTATTCAGCTTATGTTATCATTTCTAATCCAAACTGTCCATATAATTTCTTGCAATGTTTTTCAAATCTAAGGGCCCCTTTAAACCTATGCATGGTAATGTGCTCAAAGCATGGCATGCATCATGACAAAATGCAACAAAATGTGCCATGCATTGCTGTGCCATTCATTCAGAAGTGTAGTAGGTGCTGATTGACCCGCGCTGCAGTACACGGACATGCATGTGCAGTGTATTTTGCTGCAGTGCACTGCATTAAAATATGATGCAGGTCCAAGTTTGTCTGTTGTTATGTGCTGGCATGCCTACTTAAACTGAATTTGCGGCCTTGATCACGTGCGTAACGTAAGACAATGGACTGAATAGGTCTCAGGTGAGCCTTTTTCTTATTTTGCATAATACAAATTGTCTACTCTTTCTTTTTGATCCGTCCCAGGGTCAAAAGTTTGAGATGCACACACAGCCACCAGGTCCGCATTGAAAAATAGAGTTGAATATAAAATACATTATTGTACAGTAGGGTACCACCTCCAACCCTTCAGCGTTACCATCTTCTACACCTCGCACAGTGCTTGGACCCAGCAGTCAAAATCTTTAAACGTTCAGATAAAGAAATGAAGAGCCCTGCACATACTGCTCCTTTTAAGGATTTATTTATTCCAAATCACCCTCAAGATAGGCAGATAACAATTCACTTTTTGCATTTCATTTAATGCCTTTCCACATTTTTTCTCCAATCACATTGAACTAGTCTAGGACTCCTTTCAGGCTGTTCCTCTTTGTATTGCTAGTGTATAGTGATGGCCGAACGGTTCGCCCGGCGGTCGTTTCGCGGCGAATTTCCGACTTTCGCCGTCCGCGGGTTCGAACGCCTTTTTCCGTCGTTCGCCCCGGCGGACTTACGTGTTTAATGTATACAAGAACTTTAACCTTTCGTGACACGTTTATCATGTGTTACAGGACAACCAATTGAGACATGACAGCTCATGGACACTTGGACATTCCCCCTAACCTATAAATACACCCGATCCGGTGGCCATTTTACATTCTTTCTTCTGTCACTGTAGGGAAAGGATCCTGTGTGGAGTAGGGACAGAGAAAACGCTAGCTATTTGGTACACAAAAGTTCTTTTCAGGACTGGTATAGGTGTTAGGTCAGCAGCCTGAGTTTCTTTTGTCAGTTTAGATAAAGGGACAGAGCGCTGTATGCTGCTATTTTAGGGACAGCTCAGCCAGATTAGTCTTTCTTCATCATCATCATCATCATCATCATTAGCTGTTACTATCAGGTCCACAAAAGAGCTGTTCCAGCTAATCGTTCCAGCCTACTCTTTTTTGCCAATTTGTATAGGGACAGGCAGGAAGCAGTGTGTCAGGCAGTGAGGATAATTTTAAAGACTTGCTGTTACTATTAGTTCCACAAAGGTTCTTTTCAGGACTGGTATCAGTGGTACGGTAATAGGCTTGTACACGTATAATATTCTTTCTTCCAAATATAGAAAGAATATTATACTTGACTGCTGCCCTTCTGCTGCAGTCTGCTAATCATTCACAACTCACTTGTTCCACAAAGCTCTTTATCAGGACTGGTAACTTGGTCTGTCTAGGGTGCTACGGTACATAGGCTTGGGTGCGGTACAGTCTGCTGTTCTGTAAGGACCGCTATCGGTCCACAATACATAGGGTTGCCGTGCACTACTGCTGACCGCTGCCCTATACTGCAGCAGTCCTTCAGCGGTATAGGGACTGACGCACAGTCTGCTAAACACTAATACACAACCTGCTTGGTCCACAAAAGTTCTTATAAGGACTGGTAACTTGGTATAGGGTGCTACGGTACATAGGCCTGAGTGCAGTACAGTCTGCTGTTCTGTAAGGACCGCTATCGGTCCACAATACATAGGGTTGCCGTGCACTACTGCTGACCGCTGCCCTATACTGCAGCAGTCCTTCATTGGTATAGGGACTGACGTACAGTCTGCTAATCACTAACACACAACCTGCTTGGTCCACAAAAGTTCTTATAAGGACTGGTAACTTGGTATAGGGTGCTACGGTACATAGGCCTGAGTGCAGTACAGTCTGCTGTTCTGTAAGGACCGCTATCGGTCCACAATACATAGGGTTGCCGTGCACTACTGCTGACCGCTGCCCTATACTGCAGCAGTCCTTCATTGGTATAGGGACTGACGTACAGTCTGCTAATCACTAACACACAACCTGCTTGGTCCACAAAAGTTCTTATAAGGACTGGTAACTTGGTATAGGGTGCTACGGTACATAGGCCTGAGTGCGTTACAGTCTGCTGTTCTGTAAGGACCGCTATCGGTCCACAATACATAGGGTTGCCGTGCACTACTGCTGACCGCTGCCCTATACTGCAGCAGTCCTTCAGCGGTATAGGGACTGACGCACAGTCTGCTAAACACTAACACACAACCTGCTTGGTCCACAAAAGTTTTTATAAGGACTGGTAACTTGGTATAGGGTGCTACGGTACATAGGCCTGAGTGCAGTACAGTCTGCTGTTCTGTAAGGACCGCTATCGGTCCACAATACATAGGGTTGCCGTGCACTACTGCTGACCGCTGCCCTATACTGCAGCAGTCCTTCATTGGTATAGGGACTGACGTACAGTCTGCTAATCACTAACACACAACCTGCTTGGTCCACAAAAGTTCTTATAAGGACTGGTAACTTGGTATAGGGTGCTACGGTACATAGGCCTGAGTGCGTTACAGTCTGCTGTTCTGTAAGGACCGCTATCGGTCCACAATACATAGGGTTGCCGTGCACTACTGCTGACCGCTGCCCTATACTGCAGCAGTCCTTCATTGGTATAGGGACTGACGTACAGTCTGCTAATCACTAACACACAACCTGCTTGTTCCACAAAAGTTCTTATAAGGACTGGTAACTTGGTATAGGGTGCTACGGTACATAGGCTTGAGTGCGGTACAGTCTGCTGTTCTGTAAGGACCGCTATCGGTCCACAATAGATAGGGTTGACGTGCACCACTGCTGACCGCTGCCCTATACTGCAGCAGTCCTTCAGCGGTATAGGGACTGACGTACAGTCTGCTAAACACTAATACACAACCTGCTTGGTCCACAAAAGTTCTTATAAGGACTGGTAACTTGGTATAGGGTGCTACGGTACATAGGCTTGAGTGCGGTACAGTCTGCTGTTCTGTAAGGACCGCTATCGGTCCACAATAGATAGGGTTGACGTGCACCACTGCTGACCGCTGCCCTATACTGCAGCAGTCCTTCAGCGGTATAGGGACTGACGTACAGTCTGCTAAACACTAATACACAACCTGCTTGGTCCACAAAAGTTCTTATAAGGACTGGTAACTTGGTATAGGGTGCTACGGTACATAGGCTTGAGTGCGGTACAGTCTGCTGTTCTGTAAGGACCGCTATCGGTCCACAATAGATAGGGTTGACGTGCACCACTGCTGACCGCTGCCCTATACTGCAGCAGTCCTTCAGCGGTATAGGGACTGACGTACAGTCTGCTAAACACTAATACACAACCTGCTTGGTCCACAAAAGTTCTTATAAGGACTGGTAACTTGGTATAGGGTGCTACGGTACATAGGCTTGAGTGCGGTACAGTCTGCTGTTCTGTAAGGACCGCTATCGGTCCACAATAGATAGGGTTGACGTGCACCACTGCTGACCGCTCACCTATACTGCAGCAGTCCTTCAGCGGTATAGGGACTGACGTACAGTCTGCTAATCACTAACACACAACCTGCTTGTTCCACAAAAGTTCTTATAAGGACTGGTAACTTGGTATAGGGTGCTACGGTACATAGGCTTGAGTGCGGTACAGTCTGCTGTTCTGTAAGGACCGCTATCGGTCCACAATAGATAGGGTTGACGTGCACCACTGCTGACCGCTGCCCTATACTGCAGCAGTCCTTCAGCGGTATAGGGACTGACGTACAGTCTGCTAAACACTAATACACAACCTGCTTGGTCCACAAAAGTTCTTATAAGGACTGGTAACTTGGTATAGGGTGCTACGGTACATAGGCTTGAGTGCGGTACAGTCTGCTGTTCTGTAAGGACCGCTATCGGTCCACAATAGATAGGGTTGACGTGCACCACTGCTGACCGCTGCCCTATACTGCAGCAGTCCTTCAGCGGTATAGGGACTGACGTACAGTCTGCTAAACACTAATACACAACCTGCTTGGTCCACAAAAGTTCTTATAAGGACTGGTAACTTGGTATAGGGTGCTACGGTACATAGGCTTGAGTGCGGTACAGTCTGCTGTTCTGTAAGGACCGCTATCGGTCCACAATAGATAGGGTTGACGTGCACCACTGCTGACCGCTCACCTATACTGCAGCAGTCCTTCAGCGGTATAGGGACTGACGTACAGTCTGCTAATCACTAACACACAACCTGCTTGTTCCACAAAAGTTCTTATAAGGACTGGTAACTTGGTATAGGGTGCTACGGTACATAGGCTTGAGTGCGGTACAGTCTGCTGTTCTGTAAGGACCGCTATCGGTCCACAATAGATAGGGTTGACGTGCACCACTGCTGACCGCTGCCCTATACTGCAGCAGTCCTTCAGCGGTATAGGGACTGACGTACAGTCTGCTAAACACTAATACACAACCTGCTTGGTCCACAAAAGTTCTTATAAGGACTGGTAACTTGGTATAGGGTGCTACGGTACATAGGCTTGAGTGCGGTACAGTCTGCTGTTCTGTAAGGACCGCTATCGGTCCACAATAGATAGGGTTGACGTGCACCACTGCTGACCGCTGCCCTATACTGCAGCAGTCCTTCAGCGGTATAGGGACTGACGTACAGTCTGCTAAACACTAATACACAACCTGCTTGGTCCACAAAAGTTCTTATAAGGACTGGTAACTTGGTATAGGGTGCTACGGTACATAGGCTTGAGTGCGGTACAGTCTGCTGTTCTGTAAGGACCGCTATCGGTCCACAATAGATAGGGTTGACGTGCACCACTGCTGACCGCTCACCTATACTGCAGCAGTCCTTCAGCGGTATAGGGACTAAGAGTTTTGTCACAGGGTCATTTAAAAAATGACATGCAGAGGAAGAGGCAGGCCCTTCCGCAGGGGTGGTAGGGGTAGGGCAGGAGCAACAGGCTTGAGCCAAAGTGGGAAGTTGCAGAAGGTGCGTTCAATTACTTTAAAGGATGCACCAGACTTGGTTGAGTGGCTCGCTCAGCCTTACTCTTCTGCACCCTCCTCATCCTCTCGATCTGCACCCTCTTCTTCACTCTCTGCTATGTGCACCCCCAAAGACACTACCACCAACAACACGACCACCACCACCACCACCACATACCTTCCGCTTGAGTCACTGGAATTATTTTCCGATCCATATCAAGAGGACATTTCTGATGCGCAGCCACTCTTGGTATTGGATCAGGAAGAGGAGGTAGCAACAAGCGCTACTCAGCAGTCTGACGCCAGTACCCAGATCAGCCCAAGGAGGAGGTTGGTCCCCGGTGTTGCTGCCTACTCTACTTATAGCGGTGGGGAAGGTGACGTTGATGATGACGTGTCTAGTGATGTCACGTGGGTGCCCACAAGAGAGGAAGAGGAGGGGAGTTCAGAGGGAGATATGGACCAGCAGATAGGGAGGAGAAGCAGCAATGACTTACATTGCACAGCAGGGACAAAGCAGACTGCAAATGTATCAGGAGCGAGTCATCGACCATGTACGGTCACATCTGGCGCTCCCAGGACACCGGCACATGGCTCCGCAGTGTGGGCTTTTTTTAACGTGTCCGCTGCTGACAATAGCGTTGCCATCTGCAATCTTTGCAGTCAACGCGTTAGTCGCGGTAAGCCCAATACTCACCTAGGGACGACCGCCTTAAGAAGGCACATGAGCAGCCATCACCGAGCCCAGTGGGAGCAACGGAACACACAAAGCCACACTGCAGGCTCTCACCGTCCAGCCTCGTCTTCTACTTCTCCTTCTCCTCTCTCCTCACAATTGTCCTCCACTCCACCTTCCATCACGCCAAGCTCACATTTTTCTGCAAAAAGGCAGGCTTCCGTGGGCCTAATGTTTGAGCGTAAAAAAATGATGACGCCGGATAACCCTCTTGCCCAACGGTTGGCGGCTGGCTTGTCAGAACTCATAGCCCGCCAACTACTGCCATATAAACTGGTGGACTCGGAGGCCTTTCGCAAATTTGTGGCCATTGGAACACCACAATGGAAGGTCCCAGGAAGGAAGTATTTCTCAGAGAAGGGCATCCCAGAGCTATATGGCCATGTTCAGCGGCAAGTGAATGTATCTCTGGCACACAGTGTCGGTGCCAAGATACATCTGACCACAGACACGTGGTCTAGCAAACACGGGCAGGGAAGGTATATCAGTTTTACTGCCCACTGGGTGAACCTTCTGACGGCCGTCAAGCATGTAACCCGTGGCACCCGTGTAGATTTGGTTTTACCGCCACGGATTGCATGCAGGCCTGACTCTTCTTCTCCTCCTCCTACTCCATCCTCCTCCCTCTCCTCCTCAGCTGCCTCCTCCTTTTCCGCTGCTAGCGTCTCTTCCACTGCACCGCCCAAGCTCCCCAGAACCTATTCCACATGCCAGGTGAGACGTTGCCATGCCGTGCTGCGTCTGTTGTGCCTGGAAGCAAAGAGCCACACTGGCCCGGCACTCCTTTCAGCTTTGCGTTCACAGGCAGATGAGTGGCTAACACCGCTCAATTTGACAGTTGGTAAAGTGGTGTGTGACAACGGTGCCAATCTGCTTAGCGCATTGAAACAGGGCAAAATCACGCACGTGCCGTGCATGGCACACGTCTTAAACTTGGTCGTGCAGCGATTCCTTGTCAAATACCCTGGGGTCCAGGACATCTTGCGGCAGGCAAGGAAAATCTCGGCCCATTTCAGAAGATCTTACACGGCCATGGCTCGCCTTGCTGACATTCAGCGGCGACACCATCTGCCGGTCAGACGTCTTATTTGCGATTGCCCGACGCGATGGAACTCAACCTTCTATATGCTTGATAGGCTGCTCCAGCAGAAACGTGCAGTTAACGTCTACCTGTATGAACTCTGCGAAAGAAACGGTTCTGGGGAGCTGGGTTTTTTTTCACCGCGCCAGTGGCTGCTCATGCGCGACACATGCAGACTTCTGCGGCCATTTGAGGAGATCACCAAACTGGTCAGTCGCAGCCATGGCGCCATCAGTGACATGGTACCTTATGCCTTCTTTCTGGAGCGTGCATTGCGTCGTGTCATTGATCAGGCTGTGGAGGAGCAGGAGCGGGAAGATGAGGAAGTCGCAATGCTGGATGAATTCCCAGGGGGGGCTACTCTATCTGAGACAAGTCAACAACAGGAGTCTGATGAGGAGTCAGAGGAGGATGGTGCCGGGGCGGATGAGCAGGAGCAAGAAGAGCATGCTTTAAACCTTTCTGGGATCCCTGTTGTGCGAGGATGGGGAGAGGAGAATGAAGAGGACGACATTATCCTGGATGATGAGCAGGAGCCAGGCCACCACACCGCTTCCACTTTAGTGCAAATGGGGGCCTTCATGCTCCAGTGTTTTAATAGGGACCCCCGTATAAAAAGCATGAGGGTCAAGGACCAGTACTGGGTGGCAACGTACTTAGACCCCCGGTACAAACACAAAATGGCGGAAATGTTACCGCCGTCGCAGAGGGCTGTCAGAATGCAGCACTTCCAGGCCTTGCTTCGAGAAATGCTGCATTCTGCTTTTGCGTGCGCTGGCAGAGGAGCAATTCCCACTCCCAGAGAAGGATTTGCGGGTACCAATCCAACAGCGCCTGCAAGAAGAGGCCGGTTTGAAGATGTGTTGGTGACTTCGGATATGAGGTCATTCTTTCAGCCGACCCATCGACAGGTGTCATCCGGATCCAGCATCAGGGAACGCCTAGACCGTCAGGTGTCCGACTACATTGGGTTAACGGCCGATGTGGACGCTCTGAGGAGTGATGAACCCCTAGACTACTGGGTGGGCAGGCTTGACCTCTGGCCAGAGCTTGCCCAATTTGCAATCGAACTGTTGGCTTGCCCCTCATCCAGTGTCCTGTCCGAAAGGACGTTCAGCGCAGCAGGGGGGATTGTGACCGATAAGCGTACTCGCCTAGCTCACCACAGTGTTAACTACCTCACATTTCTAAAAATGAATGAGGCATGGATCTCGGAGGAATTCAACACATGTGATCAGTAGACCATGTATATGTCTATAAACAATTTTTGGAATCAAGCACACAGACCTTCTTAATTCATTTGGCTCACTTCCCTGACCCAAAAAAGCACACCGTACTATATGCCCCTACCCTCCTCTTTGAAGAGGTTGAGCGGTGTCATATTTCTACTGGGGCTGCTTATTATGAGGGGTTCCCACCATCCCTGTGCTGTGCTGACTTCCTCCTGGGTGTTCTTATTATGAGGGGCTCCCACCATCCCTGTGCTGTGCTGACTTCCTCCTGGGGGTTCTTATTATGAGGGGATCACACCATCCCTGTGCTGTGCTGACTTCCTCCTGGGGCTGCTTACGGTGCTGCTGTCAGCGCTGTATGTCACGGAGCTGCTGTCAGCGCTGTATGTCACGGAGCTGCTGTCAGCGCTGTATGTCACGGAGCTGCTGTCAGCGCTGTATGTCACGGAGCTGCTGTCAGCGCTGTATGTCACGGAGCTGCTGTCAGCGCTGTATGTCACGGAGCTGCTGTCAGCGCTGTATGTCACGGAGCTGCTGTCAGCGCTGTATGTCACGGAGCTGCTGTCAGCGCTGTATGTCACGGAGCTGCTGTCAGCGCTGTATGTCACGGTGCTGCTGTCAGCGCTGTATGTCACGGAGCTGCTGTCAGCGCTGTATGTCACGGAGCTGCTGTCAGTGCTGTATGTCACGGAGCTGCTGTCAGCGCTGTATGTCACGGAGCTGCTGTCAGCGCTGTATGTCACGGAGCTGCTGTCAGCGCTGTATGTCACGGTGCTGCTGTCAGCGCTGTATGTCACGGAGCTGCTGTCAGCGCTGTATGTCACGGAGCTGCTGTCAGCGCTGTATGTCACGGAGCTGCTGTCAGCGCTGTATGTCACGGAGCTGCTGTCAGCGCTGTATGTCACGGAGCTGCTGTCAGCGCTGTATGTCACGGTGCTGATGTCAGTGCTCTGTATTACGGTGCTGCTGTCAGTGCTCTGTATCTCCTGCACCCTCTTGTTTGCCTACCCTGGTCCCTGACCTTCCCTCTCCTCCATTGCCTTCATTAGCTCCATAGTCCTGAATTGTCAGAACAATTTCCCAAATAAAAAAAAAATGCTTGTAGTTATCGATCCCAAATTCACCTCATACATGTATTATGCTATTGTCCAGGTGGTGGGACTACGTGCTACCCCCTAATAATTACCCCGTGGCCGCAAATTCGACCTAAAGGTTTGCGAAATTCGCCTCCCATTGAAGTCAATGGAGCCCGCGGCGAACGGTCGTTTTCGCGAACGTTTGTGTCCGTTCGCGTTTCGCGTTCGCGAAACGTCCCGTCGGAAGTTCGTCCATCACTACTAGTGTACACTTTTTATCCAAAGCCATGTTAACATTTTAATAGTGGCGACCACTGGTCTGCGAGCTCATCTACCCTCTACAGCAGTGGTAATGAACCTTTTTTGAGTTATGGACTCCTTTAGGAATTTGATGAAAGCGATGGACCCACACCCCAGAAATATTAACATAAACACAGCTTTGCATGCAATGAATATACAGTTGTGCTCAAAAGTTTGCATACCCTGGCAAAAATTGTGACATTTTGGTATTCATATTGAAAATATGACCGTTCATAGCAAAAAACTCTTTTATTTAAGGATAGTGATCATATGAAGCCATTCATTATCACATAGTTGTTTGGCTCCTTTTTAAATTATAATGGTATGTTTGGCCTTGGTACAGACACACAAGGTGACACACACAGGTTAAAATGGCAATTAACTAGTTGCCGCCCACCCTGCCATCAAATGGTGGCGAGGCGGTGTGGCGGTGCGGCTCTTTAACCATGTGATCGGCTGTGTCCAATCACAGCCGGTCACATGTAAACACGGAAATGCCAGTAATTGGTGCTCCTTGTCTCACACTGACAGAGTGTGAGGAGAGAAAAGCGGATCAGCAGCATCTCCTCACAGTGCCCTGATTACAATAGAGCCACCAGTGCCACAAATCAGTGCCAGCGATGAGTGCCCACCAGTGCCAGCAATTGGTGCCCACCACTGCCAGCAATCAGTGCCCACCACTGCCCACAAGAGCCACCAATCAGTGCCCATTAGTGATGCCAGTCAGTCCCAGCTATCAGTGCCCATCACTGCTGTCCATCAATGCCCATCAGTGGCACTCATCAGTGCCACCCATCAATGCCCATCAGTTCTCATTACCGCCTATCCATGCCGCCTATCAGTGCCCACCAGTGCCACCAATCAGTGCAACCTATTAGTGCCCATCAGTGCCACCAAACAGTGCCCATCAGTGCCGCCTATCATCAATGCCATAGATCAGTGCCACCTATCATCGCCCATAAGTGCGGCATATTAGTGCCTCCTCATCAGTGCCACCTAATCGGTGCCCATAAGTGCCACCTCATCAACATACCAGTTCAGCCTATCAGTGCCACCTCATCAGCGCACATCAGTGAAGGCGAAAAACTACAACATTTACTGACAGAAACTAAGTAAAAACATTTGTTTCTCTAATTTTTTGGCCTTTTTTTTGGTAAAAAATAAAAAATCCATCAGTTATTAAATACCACCAAAAGAAAGCTCTATTTGTGTGAAGATAAGATGATATAAAATGTAATTTGGGTAGTGTAGCATGACCGCACAATTGTCATTCAAAGTGTGACAGCGCTGAAAGCTGAGAAATGGCCTGACAGGAAGGGGGTGTAAGTGCCCTGTAGGCAAGTGGTTAAAGTTTAATTTCCCACATCTGTGGCTTTTTAAATTGCAATTAGTGTTGTGTATAAATAGTGAATGAGCTTGTTAGCTCCCACGTGGATGCACTGAGCAGGCTAGATACTGAGCCATGGGGAGCAGGAAAGAACTGTCAAAATACCTGTGTAACAAGGTAATGGAACTTTATAAAGATGCAAAAGGATATAAAAATATCAAAATCCTTGAATATGTTAGTCAGTACCGTTCAATCACTTATTGAAAAGTGGAAAATTTAGGGATCTCTTGATATCAAGCCAAGGTCAGGTAGACCAATACCAATAAATATTGCAGCCCACAGGTAAGAAACATGGTCTGCTTCGAAAAAAGAGGTTGTGGTTGTTTTGAAGGAACAGTTCAACGTAAAGGCAATGGAACAAATGCAATTAATAAAGGTATTTAAAATAATTTTTTAAACACTGCTTTCTAATTTAATTTTGAGGAAATGCCCACCCTAGATTTGTGAAAAGATGCATTTAGGTTTACAACCGATTTAAGTTTACTTTTCATATTTGCTTTAAGTAACATTGGAGTTATTATTTACTTCCTTGTAGAGAAAGATAAAAAGTTCCTGCATGCTTTAACCACTTAAGGACCGCCTCACGCTGATATACGTCGGCAGAATGGCACGGCTGGACACAATCACGTACCTGTACATGGCTCTTTAAGTGCCCAGCCGTGGGTCTGGAGCACTCCCAACCCGGTCCTGAGCTCCGTGACCATGGCCACGGGACCAGCGGACCCGATCGTCGCTGGTGTCCCACGATCGGGTCACAGAGCTGAAGAACGAGGAGAGGTCTGTGTAAACAAACCTCTCCCTGTGCTTCCTAGTGTGGCTGTCACCGATCTTCTCTTCCCTTTTATAGGGAAAGACGATCAGTGACGTCACATGCCAGGCCACGCCCCCCTTCAATAAAAAACACACATAACGTCACACATAACCCCTACATTGCTCCCTAGTGGTTAACTCCTTCACTGCCAATGTACCAGTGCCAGTAGCACTGATTGCTGTATAAATGACAATGGTCCCAAAAATGTGTCAAAAATGTCCGATGTGTCAACCATAATGTCGCATTCACAATAAAAATCGCTGATGGCCCCCATTACTAGTAAAAAAAAAATATTAATAAAAATGCTTTAAAACTATCCCCTATTTTTAAACGCTATAACTTTTGCGCATACAATCAATAATTGCTAATTGTGTTTTTTTTTACCAAAAATATGTAGAAGAATACATATCAGCCTAAACTGAAGAAAAAAAAATTTTTTTATATATTTTTTGGGGGTATTTATTATAGCAAAAAGTAAAAATTTTTTATTTTTTTCAAAATTGTCGCTCTATTTTTGTTTATAGCGCAAAAAATAAAAACCGCAGAGGTGATCAAATGCCACCAAAAGAAAGCTCTATTTGTGGGAAAAAAATTGTTTGGGAGCCACTTTGCAGGACCGCACAATTGTCAATTAAAGCTACGCAGTGCCGAATCGCAAAAAGGGGCCTGGTCCTTTGGCTGCAAATTGGTCCGGGGCTTAAGTGGTTAAGCTGGACAAGGAGTCCTATATTTTCTGTTTCCTTAATGTCCCTTAAATTAAAGGTAATTTAATTTAAATTACCTTTTTTCCCCTTTTATGTTTTTTTTGGGGGGATAACCTTTAAAACACCTTATATAAGGACAGACAAAGGTCATCTGTCCCACCAGCTCCTTTGTTCTTTGTCAAAAAGTGGATACAGCTAATGAGGTTTGTTTGGTGCAGCACAAATTTCCCGACACAGATAGAGATCCTTTCAATGGAAACAAATTTGTTCAGCTTTACCTGGTAACTTAGCGATTATTAATAGCCCTGAGAAGCAGGTCAGAAGGGTCACTTTACCAGCCTGCCAGTAATGTCTACAATGTACAGCTCACTTAGATATACCGTCAATGGAACTGCAGATTAGAAAGTAAAACAGGATTTTTTGCACATCTTTCAGATCTGGAGCATATTTACAGCATGTCATTTAATGAAACAATTTAAATGTACTCAGGAGTGAGAAAGTAAGTTATATTTTATTGGACTACTGAAAGAAATAGTTGTAAACTCTATTTAAAGAGACCCTATTCACTTATTTGTGGTTTATACAAGCAAGTGAATAGTCTATCTTAACGTGTATCTAAACCCAAGAACAGTAATGTAAAATATTATAGCTTACCATTTCTTAGATATGGTGGCTGCATTCCTTTTTTTTTTTTTTTCTAGGCTTTTACTTCTTTAATTTGACTTTGTGATCCTGACAACACCACAATTCCCTGTCCTAGGGTGACAACGTTCACTCGCTGTACTCCTGTCTTCTCTTCTTCATGACACAGACGGAGGGATTCTTTGATTCTTAGAGATATACTGTATACAAAGTGAAGGCAGCACTAATTCCCACATAAAAATAATCTAAATCATGCATACGTTTCATTAAAAATATACATAAGAAAACCAAATTAAAATATACAAAGTGAAAGTGACTATATGACTCAATACAGTGATGGTGCAGACTCCAGTGAGATTCCTTAGAAAAGTGCAATTATCATTGAGAGCCCTTTTCACACACACGCAGCGCGGGGGCATCGGTGGTAAAGCGCAACTATTTTTTATACCGTAGTTTTATAAGCGCTTAAAGGGTTAAAAGCGCCGCTGCCCGATTTCAATGGGCAGGGGCGCCTCAAAGAAGCTGTGCAGGATTCTTTTTCATGTCCTGCCAGCGCAGTGCCCCAGTGTGAAAGCACTCTGGCTTTCACACTGGGATTGCAGATGAGGCATTTTTCAGGCGATTTACAGCCACTATTGTTAGCGCTAAAGCGCCTGAAAAATGCCTGCAGTGTGAAAGGGGTCTGACAACAAGAATGAATTAATAAATAATAGACCATTTACAAAAACAATCAAAAGGCCAATGTGAAAAAGTCCAGAAAACTATCCCAGGGTAACTTCTGTGTGTAAGTATGTCTCAAGGCCTCTCTAGTCAACTCACTGGGCAAACTAAAAATCCCAGCTCCTTGACTTACCTTAGCTCATTCACCCAAGTTGCCGGCTTCTATTATCTTTATCATCGACCTGTGTTTTATCTGGGGGCCAACCACTTCTGCTATCCTAGGATGTTTTCAACTTATATGAATTTATTTGTAAAATTTACTGATAACTATTCTGTAAGTCTAGGTCTTATTACCAACTAACTATGAGTCATCCAAACATTAGGTTTGTTTTCTCCACCTGTCCCATGCGGGACAACTAACCACTATGATGTTATTGACATTGCTTCTGTTATGCCGCGTACACACGACCAGACTTTTGGACAGACTAGATTCGATGGCCTTCCCAACGGACTTTCGGCGGAGGTCCGACGGACTTTCTGAACAAAACAGACTTGGCCACACACGACCGGACTAAGTCCATTCGTAAGTCCGTTTGTTTTGAACGTAATGACGTAAACTCGACATAACAAGCAAGGAAGCTCAATAGCCAGTAGCCAATAGCTGCCCTTGCGTTGTATTTGGTCCGTCGGACTAGCACACAGACGAATGGTTTTCCAG
Organism: Lithobates pipiens; assembly: GCF_037356315.1. Lineage (NCBI taxonomy): Eukaryota > Metazoa > Chordata > Amphibia > Anura > Ranidae > Lithobates > Lithobates pipiens. Next base: position 71,414,892 of record NW_027507758.1, read on the forward strand.
ATTTTTAGTCCGTCAGATAGATATGAAACATGTTTTATTTCTAGGTCCGTCTGACTTTTGGGAAAAATAAGTCCGCTGGAGCCCACACACGATCTAATTGTCCAACAGTTTCTGGTCCGCCGGACCAAGTCTGCCAGAAAGTCCAATCGTGTGTACGCGGCATAAGGCTACAAGTAGTTGTGTTTATTTTTTACTTTGACATACGAAAGTGTAGAACGTTTTACTATTTGAAATTGATAGTTATGCTATCAGACTATTGTATATGTTTATGTATGTTATATATATTTGTTATATATATTTCTACTTGAATGCATATTGTTTAATTAAATTTACAATAAAAAATATACAGAAAAATAAAAAGTAGTTATGAAGTGAGGGTGAAACTTCCTCTTTATTTATGCAGCATATTACTAACAATCCTCCACTGTACCACTGTGCCCAATAAAAAGAGAGTGCTTACCAAAATACCATGACCCTCAATATGTGAATGATCAGCATAGCCATAATGATCAGCATGTATAAAAATTCCCACTGGCTCGGCTTTGCATCTGTGTAAGATATAATCCCTTTCTGGATGTGTATTGAGTACATGGAAACAAAGAAGTGTAAAAACCGTTACACAATCTTTATTAGAAATTGTGAATGCACTCACATGTACAGAAGTTCAAAGCGCTTTGCATAAATCACCACCAACATCTATCCAGCATGTATCGGGACTCCAAAGAGCATGTGATGATGTCACTGCATTAGGCCATGACCCTATGTGTTTCATCAGATACTGACATCTTCAGGGTTCCCCATGGAAAGGGCATGGCAGGCTGCATGCTTAGATAGGGGTCTGGTATGGATTTTGGGGGGACTCCACAACATTCTTTTTTTTTTTAGAATGCAGTCCTTGTTAAAATCCATACCAGACCCAGAGGGCGTGGTATGGGTTGTGGGGGGGACCTCCACACGTTTATTTTATTTTATTAAATATTACTAATTTTACGGCTCGTTTGTTTACATTCTGCTGTCAGCCAGGAATCCTCCTGCTGACAGCAGAGACGAGTCACTGGTTGTTAGGATGCCGGCGGCAGCCAGCTCCTTAGCAACCAATATAAACTGTGGGCAAAAATATACCATATGCATATGCATCTCCGTTCAAGTTCTATGGAGTACAAATTGTGCATCATCACACTAAAGTAGCACAGATACCTTCCCCAAAGTTGCATCGCAGTTGCTGTACATTGATGTGAACAGGCACCATTGAAATCAATGTGATTTCCATTTTTATGCGATTCTGTGCAATTGAAATTGCATGTGAAATTGCACTAGTGTTTTCTAGGCCTCAATGTAGATAAACTCCTTCATGCGCTTTTGTTTATATCCAATACTTCCGTCATAGGATCTGCTTAATGGTGAATTACAGAGCAGGAGATCACAGGAGGTGACAACATTTAACACACGCTTTCCAAAGCATAATATAACTAATCTCACTGAAGGGCAAATAATTCAACAGAATCTCTTCTCGGCAGAGGGCGAGTGACTACTGTACACCCGCAGTGCGTAACTCATGGTAAAGACCTGGCCATCGGGTATTAACACTTAATTAAATCTATACGCATCAGTGGGCGAAGTTCCAGTGTTTCAAGCAAAGGTTAATTAGACTAGCTGTTTCTGAGGAACAAATCTGAGGGATGTTAATTGACCCAAGCTCATCTGCACATTCTGCCCCATAGCAAGTTTTGTGTTCTCTGTGAATTCTCATTGGCTGGCTTCCTGTTCTAGAAATCAAGCAGCTTCTAACTACCACAGTTTATTAGCATTACTATTGTTATTTTTTACTATGCTGCATAAATCCTATTGTTTTACTAGACAGCTCCTACAGCTTGTCAACCAGAGAGTTTTGCCCTGTACATACAATAGGATTTTCCGACAATAAAACCGTGGATTTTTTCCAAAGGATGTTGGCTCAAACTTGTCATGCATCTACACAGTCACACAAATGTTGTCGGAAATTCCAAACGTCAAGAACGTGGGGACGTACAACACATACGATGAGCCGAGAAAAATTAAAGTTCAATAGCCAGTGCGGCTCTTCTGCTTGATTCCGAGTATGTGTGGACTTTTGTGAGTCAAACTTATGTACACACAATCGGAATTTCCAACACTTTTGTTGTTGGAAAATTTGAAAACCTGCTCTCGAACATTTGTTGGCGGAAATTCCGACAACAAATGTTCTGTGGAGCATACACACGGTCGGACTTTCCAACAACAAGCTCACATCCAGCATTTGTTGTCGGCAAATCCTATCGCGTCGACAGGGCATTTGTGTTACCGAGAGCAGCCAGGTACACTCCAAATGACGGACTAGCCTGCTAGGACTGTCATGGTAATAGACAATCATGGAGCCCATAACATTTATCAGGCCTTAAAGAATAGAGATGCTGGAGGTGCCATTGATGCTGTTTTTCAAAAGTACAAACTCCATCTTCATTGTTCCTTATCTGCTTGGTGCTTTTCTTACCTTAAAGCGGAGTTCCACCCAAAAATGGAACTTCCGCTTTTCCGGTTCCTCCCCCCCACTAGTGTCACATTTGGCACCTTTCGGGGGAGCAGATACCTGTCTAATACAGGTATTTGGCTCCCACTTCCGAGCATAGATACCCGAGCCACCCACAGGTATCTACTCCACTCCCCCTCCCCCGCTGTCTTCTGGGATACACACGGGTCCCAGAACACAGCAGGGACCAGTGGGATAGCGCAGCACGAGTCTTGCATGCGCAGGAGGGAATCTCTTACAGAGGATGGCGGTGGCAGCACCCGACGACTGAGAGATAGATTGGCTTCGGGTGCTGACATCACGAGCGCCCTGGAGAGGTAAGTGTCCTTATTTTAAAAGTCAGCAGCTGCAGTATTTATAGCTGCTGACTTAAAAAAATAAAATTGGCGGAACTCCCACTTTAATGGTTGAACTAAATTGACTTGTGTCTTTTTTTTCAACCAGACTAACTATGTCCTCTCGGAGAACCACAGAGGGCAACCACATTGAATCAGGGAACATTTGGTGTGCACTTTTTGTGTTTTGAGTTTCGCAGCCACTCAGAAAGTAAAGTTACTTTTAATCCAATCATCTGAACCAGCCATTCTCAACCAGGGTTCCGTGGAACCCTGGGGTTCCTCCAGAGGTTTCTAGGGGTTCCTTGAGCTGTGGCTGATGAACCACCTTTTTGATGTTGCCTACAGAATTCAAGGTTCAACATCACTTAGCAAAGCCAGCAGCATGACTTAAAATATATTTTTAGCTGTCTTTAAGGGTGGCATGCTGAGCACCACTTTAAGGGGAACATTCTTCCTATGGGCCACCAGTATAAGGAGCATTGTTCCTATTGACCCCTAATGAATTGGTTTTACTAAGGGTTCCTCGAGACCTGAAAATTATTTCTGGGGTTCATCTAGGGTTAAAAGGTTGAGAAAGCCTGATCTAAACTAAAAAGTGATGCAGGAAAAAATATATGAGGAGTAGGTGAGAAATGTTTGTTTAAATTGAATATATGTTTCATTGATGCTAGACATGGCAGGTTTTTTCATTAACTATAAAACAGCTATTGCAAATGAGGTTACTACATTTTAAAGGATTTGCCATTTTTTTGTGTCAATAGATCAAGTTGAAACAGGGGTTAAGTCATGAAACAGGGATTTTTTTCATTGCATACATTTCCCAATACATGTGAATTCACAGCGGTACATACAGTGAGGGAAAAAAGTATTTGATCCCCTGCTGATTTTGTATGTTTGCCCACTGACAAAGAAATGATCAGTCTATAATTTTAATGGTAGGTTTATTTTAACAGTCAGAGACAGTGTAACAACAAAAATATCCAGAAAAACGCATTTCCAAAAAGTTATAAATTGATTTGCATTTTACTGAGTGAAAGCTCTTGTACACACGGTCGGACATTCTGACAACCAAATCCGTTGGATTTTGTCCGACGGATTTTGTCCGAAACTGTTGCATACACACGGTCAGACAAAGTTGTCAGAAAATCCGATTGTACATAACGTGATGATGTTATTTTGTTACGACGGGACTACGTTCAGGCTAGTAGCCAATAGCTTTGGTCTACGAATTTGATCTGAGCATGCGTGGCACTTTGTCCGTCGGAGTAGGCTACACATGATCGGAGTATGTCCGATCGGAGCATTTTGTCGGAAAATTTTACCGGCAAGTTGGAAAAGTTGGTCCGTCGGATATTCCGACGGAAACAGTCCGATGGAGACCACACACAGTCGGAATATCCGACAAAACAGTCCGATAGGACACATTCCGTCGGAATCTCCGACCGTGTGTACAAGGGCAAAGAAGTATTTGATCCCCTATCAATCAGCAATATTTCTGGCTCCCAGGTGTCTTTTAATTCAGGTATTGAGCTGAGATTGGGTGTACTCTCTCTTAAAGGGAGTGCTCCTAATTTCAGCTTGTTACCTGTATAAAAGATACCAAAGATACAAAAGATATAGCAATCAGTCAATCAGATTCCAATCTCTCCACCATGGCCAAGACCAAAAAGCTGTCCATTGAGGTCAGGGATAAGATTGTAGACCTATACAAGGCTGGGATGGGCTACAAGATCATCACCAAGCAGCTTAGTGAGAGGGTGACAACCATTTGTGGGATTATTCGCAAATGGAAGAAACACAGAATAACTTTCAATGTTACCTCGGTCTGGGGCTCCATGCAAGATCTCACCATATGGAGTTTCAATGATCATGAGAACGGTGAGGAATCAGAACTACACAGGAAAATCCTGTTAATGATCTCAAGGCAGCTGGGACCATTGTCACCAAGAAAACAATTGGTAACACACTACACCATGAAGGACTGAAATCCTGCAGCGCCTGCAAGGTCCCCCTGCTTCAAAAAAAGCACATGTACAGGCCCGTCTAATGTTTGCTAATAAAAATCTGAATAATTCAGAGGAAAACTGTTTGAAAGTGTTGTGGTCAGATGAGACCAAACTCAAGCTTTTTGGCATCAACTCTCCATGTTTGGAGGAGGAGGAATGCTTCCTATGACCCCAAGAACACCATCCCCACCATCAAACATGGAGGTGGAAACATTATGCTTTGGGGGTGTTTTCTGCTTAAGGGGACAGGACAGCTTTACTGCATCAGAGGGACAATTGATGGGGCCATGTACCATCAAATCTTGGGTGTGAAACTCCTTCCCTCAGCCAGGGCATTAACAATGGATTGTGGATGGGTATTTGAGCATGACAATCACCCAAAACACAGGCTAAGGCAACAAAGGAGTGGCTCAAGAAGAAGCACATGAAGGTCCTGGAGTGGCCTAGCCAGTCTCCAGCTCTAATCTTATAGAAAATATGTGGAGGGAGCTGAAGGTTCGAGTTACCAAACGTCAGCCTCGAAACCTTAATGACTTGGAGAAGATATGTAAAGAGGAGTGGGACAAAATCCCTCCTGAGATGTGTGCAAACATAGTGGCCAACTACAAGAAACGTCTGACCTCTGATTGCCAGCAAGGATTTTTTTTGTTTAATTTGTGTTTATTAGAGAATAAAGCATAAGAAAACAGTGACATACAGTGTAAGGTCAGCAATATACCATACAAAGTGAGTAACATCAGGGTTACAAAAGATACATGTGACGGAACCTATAACTATAACTTGCCAACCACACACTTCAACTAGGGAGCATCTAAATACCAGCGAAGCACACCCAATATGCATAACGGAAGTGCTCTCCAACCCAAGCGCTTGGGTAGCAATTATAACAATCCCGCAACCCTTGATAGACCAACCATCGTGTTTTGAACCAAGTCACTGAAGAAAAAGAAAGAGATGAAAGAAAGAGCAGAAGACAAAGAGAGAGTATAGTCTGAGAAATTAAGGAGAGGGGGGGATGAAGAAAGAAAAAAAAAGAGGAGAAAAAGGAGGGGAGACAAAGAGGGGGAAGGAAAGACGAGGGGAGCTGCCTGGTCCTGTCTCGAGCCAGAAAAGAAATAACACTCAAGAAAATAAAAAATAAGAAAGAATAACATCCGAACCTAAGGGTTCACCCAGGGTGCGCCATTATTTGCACATAATCTGATGAGTACTTAAAGGCTACCCAGCAGGCCCAAATCCGTTTCCCCAAGTCCGCTTTTCCTCGGAGGGAGTAGGTAAGATCTTCCAGATGATACGTACGATCCACTTCCAATAGCCATTGGCGAAGGGATGGGATCGTGGATTGCTTCCACTGACGTGGAATAAGCGCTTTTGCAGCGTTAAGCAGATGAGGGGTCACAGACTTCTTATAGGCCCCTGCTGGGGAGCCTGTGCAGTGAAATAGTATTACCCAGGGATCATTCGGAACCTCATACCCTAAAATAACCTTCAGCCAGTGTAAAACCGCTACCCAATACGGTCTGATCAGGGGACAAAACCACCAGATATGGGCGTGAGAGGCACATTCCCCACAACCTCTCCAGCAGAGAGGTGACGTTTGCGGGAAGAGTTTATGCAGGACAACCGGGGTATAATGCCATCTCGTTAACAACTTATAGTTCACCTCTGCAGCCCTTGAAGCCGTAGAAGACAAGTGGGCCATAGACAAGATAGTGAATTTTTGTGCCTCCGAGATCGTGCTGTGCAAATCATGCTCCCAATTGGCCAAGAAGGTGGGGAGACCTTTAGACGACAGAAGCTGTAGGGCGTGGTAAAAAAAGGACAAGGGCCGCTCCACCGGTTGGTCTTCTATAAAAGCAGATTCAATGGGGGTTAAATCCGAAAGAGAGCGAAGAGGTTTCGGGAGGGAATGAACAAAATCCACTAGTTGTCTGTAAGTCCATTGATCCATAAGAGTCGCCCTCGCAGAGGGAATCAGTAGCGACAAGGGTAGAATACCCGCATGGTTGGTAACATGGTGCAAAAGGGGAGAATCCGCCAGCTGCCAGGTATAGATTCTGGGGTCAATATTTCCCGGAGGGAAGTAGTTATGTCCGGTCAAAGGCATGATGGGGGAGTTTGAGAGCCACCCATGTTTACTACAGAGCAAGTCCCAATTCCGGAGAGTAGAGAGGGTCAGAGTGGAGGTATTAGGAGCCACCGACCTATATTTCCGGGGAATCCAAACTAGAGTGTATAAGTCAGTGCCACTGAGTGCATGGTCGAGAGCAACCCACAGTTTTGAATATTTATGAAATTTCCAATCCGAAATCCTGCATAAGACAGTAGCCATATAATACAATTTAACATTCGGCAGAGCCAACCCCCCCAGCCGCTTGGGCCTATATAAAAGAGCTCTGGACAACCTCGGACGCCTTCTGCTCCACACGTACTGACCAATCAGAGACTCCAGGATCCCGAAGAAACTCGCCGGGATACCCATAGGGACCATCTGGAAGAGGAACAACACCCTGGGCAGGACATTCATTTTAATCACCCCAATCTTACCTAGCCATGAATGAGCAACCTGTGACCATCGACGTAGATCAGATCGAATGGCGTTAAGGAGGGGAATATAATTAGCACTAAAGAGGGCTTGGGGCTTGGAGGTAAGATAAATACCTAGGTACTTCATTTTGTGGGCTTGCCATGTAAATGGGAAGGAAGCTTGGAGACGATGAACCTCCTCCACCGGGACAGTGACATTTAGAATTTCCGACTTGGACATGTTGATTTTAAAATTGGATATAAGGCCGAATTGTGCGAAGGCAGACATCAAATTGGGGAGGGTAATCAGGGGTTGTTGGACATAAAACAGGATGTCATCGGCATAGGCCGCATATTTGTGTTCGGTACCTGCAACAGTGATCCCATGAATGTTTGGGTTATTTTTAATTGTAGAGAGGAAGGGTTCTAAAGAGATGGCGAAGAGGAGCGGGGAGAGGGGGCACCCCTGACGCGTACCATTATATAGCGTAAACGAGTCGCTTAAGGAGCCATTAACCCGAATTTGAGCCGTTGGGGATTGATATAAAGCTGCGATGTGGGACAAGAGAGTCCGCCCGACTCCCAGATGAGATAGGGTGGCCATCAGATACTCCCAGTCCACCCTGTCAAACGCTTTTTCAGCATCCGTGGAAAGTAACAGGGTGGACTGGGAGGTCTTCCGCACAAAGTCCATCAAGGAGAAAGTGCGAAGGGCATTGTCACGTGCCTCCCTACCCGGAATAAACCCAGTCTGCGCATTAGAAACCCAGCGCGGGAGGAGAGGAAGTAACCGATTCGCGAGAACTTTAGCGTATAATTTAGCATCTACGTTCAGGAGGGATATTGGGCGATAGCTCCCGCATAGGCTAGGATCTTTCTCCGGCTTAGGAAGCACAGAGATATGTGCGTGCAAAGTTTCAGGGCGAAAAGACCCCCCCCTCGATATCGTGTTCGCGTAAGAGGCCAGGCGGGGCAGCAAGGTCCCTGCAAAGGTCTTATAATACAAGACCGTAAAGCCATCTGGACCAGGGGCCTTGCCACTCGCCATAGCCCTCAGTGCCACATTGAACTCCTGGACCGAGAGTTCCCCATCCAAAGAGTCAAGGACCGCCGGGTCCAGCTTGGGCAAATCCGCCTGCTGTAAATACTCCCGGATTAAAGACTTTTTAGTCTCCACATCCGGCACCGCTGAGGGAACTCGGTAGAGAGCTTGATAAAATGCCTGGAATTCTTTGGCAATTCCGGAGGTCTCATACGTAAGTGTATCAGAAGGGGTTTTAATTTTTTCAATATACGTCCTAGTCTTAGTCAGACGTAGAGAGCGCGCCAGAAGCCTCCCCGGCTTATTACCCCATTCGTGATAAGTTTGTGACACTCTACGAGCTTCTCGCTTCCACTGCTCATGAAATAAACCCTTCAATTCCTCCCTTTTCTCCGTTAGTAAGTGAAGGGTAGCTTGCGCCAAGCTGGCCTTATGTTGGGATTCAAGAGAAGCAATGTCCGACAATAGCTTAGACTGTCGCAATACCGCTTCCCTTTTCCTCCTAGCCCCTAATTCCATAAACTTACCCCGTATGTGAGCCTTATGGGCCTCCCAAAGTGTTCCCGGGGAAATGTCCGGTTGGGCGTTATCAAGAAAATATTGGGTGAGTTCATCCCGCATAGATATGATGTCTGCCTCCTCACTAATCAGGTTCTCATTCAACTTCCAGTTGGTAGCTTTATGGGGCAGTGAAGAAATATTAAGGGTAAGTAAAATAGGGGCATGGTCAGACAGGGGCGAAGATGCTATATTGGAATTTGCCAAGAGAGAGAGATGATGATGGTCAAGGAAGAAATAATCAATCCTGGAGTAAGATTGGTGAACACTCGAGAAATATGAGTAGTCCCTCGCCCTCGGATGCATTGTCCTCCAAACCTCAATTAACTGAGCGTCAAAGAGGCGTTTACGGATAAACGCCAGGCTTTTATATGAAACCGAGGACCTTCCCAAGGAGGTATCAAGCAGGGGCTCCAACGGTGTATTAAAGTCCCCGGCTAGGACAACGCATCCGCTAGCAAAGTCCCTCAGCCCTCTCAGCGTTGCAGCTATAAAGGTGGCTTGGTCACGGTTCGGTGCATAGAGGGTCGCCAGCGTACACTGCAGTCCCCCTAGGCTACCTTTAAGGAACAGAAAGCGTCCGAGTGGGTCACATAACATGTCAATCAACTGAAAAGGAGTACCCCTGCGGAACCCTATGGCCACACCCTTTGCTTTGTGCACATCAGATAAGCTATAATACCACGTGGGGTATTTCGGCGAGAACAATTTCACCGACGAAGTGTGAGTAAGATGGGTTTCCTGCAGGAAGACCACGTCCCCCCGCAGGCGATCCAGCTCACGGTATAAGTTATGGCGTTTACCAGGGGCGTGTAAGCCCCGCACATTAAATGATAATAATTCTAACGTGGCCATAGGTTACCGCCAGGGTCTAGAACAAATACACTGCAATCACGAGACAGGACCAGAGGCAGAGGGGTAGGGAGACAGAGGGGTAAAGAGAGAGGGTAAGAAAAAGGCGGAAGAGAAGAAATAGAGAAGAGAGAAGAGAGAATGAGCAGGTCAGCAAAAGCAATAGCCATCATCTCCTCGGCACCGGGGGCCGAAGCCCCAATCAGTCCGAGGGCAACACGGGCTCGCAGCCGCCTGCACCGAAGCGCGGGGGCAGTCAGACAAACCCCCACCCCCCATCCCCCCGCCGAGAGCCCGGCAGAGGTCCGGAGAGAAGGATCCATCTGATGCCCCCCCTCCAGGCACAAGGAGGGGCCAGCCAGCAGCAGCAGTCCACGGCCACCCATAACATGAGTGACATGCCGCAGCCCCGACCCCCACATAACAAACATATAATCACACTTATACATATAAGCACCTTGCGTAAGGAAACACTAAAGTAAATGAACCCCCCCCTGTAACTAAACATAGAACCAGAGGCAAAAGTGGAAATAAGGAGCTCAAGCTTCCCACATACACATTAATCTTATGATATAAGGAAGGGAGTAAGTAAGTAACCGCCAGGCATAAGTCTCACAAGCACTTGTTCCACGAATCCCGGGCAGTTCCAGGCCCCCCTACGTCGCATATCACGTACAACGCAGCAAGTAAGGGCGTAAGTGCAAAAAAAAATAAAAAATAAAAAATAAAATAAAAAATAAAATTGTGAACCAAAAATAGAACCGAAAAACAGAGAAAAAGAACAAACACCATGCAAAAAGGAATGAAGGCACGGTAATGCACTAAAATGTACTTGCGAAACCAGGTACGACCGGTCGATAGGACCAAACATCCGATCTAAAGGCAATAGCCAGCATGCACACTACGGCTGACTAGCCGGCAAGCCGAAGGATGGACCACGTTGCTTGCGAGACACCTTTTGCCAAGTCGCCTCAGGGACGTTCTCCAGAAGCGGGATGCCTTCCTGCCAGCCCGGGAGCTCAGGCGGAGAGATGTTAAGGTCTGCGCAGAATTTCTCAAGGTCCTCAGGGAACCGCAGAATCACCGTTTTCCCATCTCTACGAGCAATTAGGGCAGCCGGGAAGCCCCATCTGTAATTGATGGAGGCCGAGCGCAGTTGTTCAGTTAGGGGCCGCAGGGCCCTGCGGCGTTCCAGCGTCTCCCTGGCCAGATCGGGGAAGAAAGAAAGCGATGCTCCGTCAAAGTCCAACACCTGCGTTCCCTTAAGCTTCTGCATAATGCGATCCTTTTCCTCAAAGTAATGAATCCTGCAGATCACATCCCGCGGATTGTCCACATCCATGTTACGTGGCCTAAGGGCCCTATGCACGCGGTCAATTTTTAAGGGATGATCTGCTGCATTCCCTAGGAGGCCATTGAAAATACCCCGGACCGTAGGGAGAAGATCCTCATCACCGGTTGCCTCCGGCAACCCCCGGATACGGATGTTGTTCCGGCGGTTCCGATTTTCCTGGTCCTCGATCTTGTAGAGGGCCGACCGGTGTGCTATAGCAAGGGAACGGGTGGTCGCCTGCAAAGATCTAATGGCGGTTGCATGCTTGTCCAAGCGTAGCTCCGTCTCCTCTACGCGGTCCAACACTTGCGCCAGGTCCGAACGGACAGCGGACACTTCCCGCTTAATAGATTTTTCGAGCCCCATGAGCATGGAGGCCAGCTCAGACTTGGTGGGGAGCCCGCTCACCAGTGCTGCTACCTCCGAATGTCGCGGATCACGGTCTTCATCCGCAGATCCCACCGACGAGGCCGGGGATTGAGCTCTGTGATCAGGCCTGAGGCGGTGGGCGGGGCCGGCAAGCCCGCTCGAGCTCAGGGGAGAGCGGCCTAGACCATCCATGTCACCCACCTCGTCCGGCTCCGCTAGAAAGCGCTTAATCGACCCGTCGGGAGCTCCCTTTTTCGGCAGGGACTTGCCGGTTTTCCTGCCCATCTTGCCCGAGGGTGCTGAGGGGTTCATGCGGTGATAAGGTGCGTTAGAAGCGGGGTCAGGGCCGGAGCTCAGAGACGACACGTCTTCACTGCTGCATAGCGAAACCACGCCCTCCTGCCAGCAAGGATTTTGCCACCAAGTACTAAGTCATGTTTTGCAAAGGGGTCAAATACTTATTCCACTCATTAAAATGCAAATCAATTTATAACTTTTTTGAAATGCGTTTTTCTGGACATTTTTGTTGTTATTCTGTCTCTCACTGTTAAAATAAACGGACCATTAAAATGATAAACTAAGCATTTCTTTGTCAGTGGGCAAACGTACAAAATCAGTGGGGGATCAAATACTTTTTTCCCTCACTGTAAAGATACCTCTGCAAATTGTGGCTCTAAACTTTTATTAGATTTATGCTGATAGACACTAGAGGTCTTTAACCGCTTGCCGACCGGCTCACGCCGATATACTTCGGCAGAAGGGCACGTACAGGCATATTAACATACCTGTACGCTGCCCTTTAAGAAGCGGCTTGAGTGTGATCGCGGGTCCCGCAGACTCAATGTCTGCGGGGATACCCACGATTGTCTCATCGGAGAGGAAGAATGGGGAAATGCTTGTTTACATTCTGCCTAGTGACATTGAGACTGATCACAGCTCCCTGTAATCGGGAGCGGTGATCAGTGTTGTGTCACACATAGCCCATCCCCCCACAGTTAGAATTACTCCCTAGGACACACTTAACCCCTACAGCACCCCCTAGTAGTTAACCCCTTTACTGCCAGTCACATTTACAAAGTAATCAATGCATTTTTAATGGCACTGATCGCTGTAGAAAATGTGAATGGTCTAAAAAAAAGCGGCAAAAGTGTGAGATCTGTCTGCCATAATGTTGCAATCACAATAAAAATCGCTGATCGCCGCCATTACTAGTAAAAAAAAAAATATTAATCCAAATACCATAAATCTATCCCCTATTTTGTAGACGCTATAACTTTTGCGCAAACCAATCAATAAACGCTTATTGCGTTTTTTTTTACCAAAAATATGTAGAAGAATACGTATCAGCCTAAAGTAAGGGGAAAAATATATATATATATTTTTGGGGGATATTTATTATAGCAAAAAGTTAAAAAATAATGCTTTTTTTTTCAAAATTGTCACAATTTTTTTGTTTATAGCGCAAACAATAAAAACCGCAGAGGTGACCAAATACCATCAAAAGAAATCTGTGTTTGTGTGGAAAAAAATACGTAAATTTTGTTTGGAAGCCACATGGCGTGCAATTGTCAGTTATATCGATGCAGTGCTGAATCGCAAAAAGTGCTCTGGTCTTTTGCCAACCAAATGGTTCAGGATTGAAGTGGTTAATTGCTGTTAAGCAAATCTGGGTTTCTGGTGTGTCCCTGCACCTTTTAGGAGGAATTTGCCACCTCCAAGGCACACATGCTCTCAATTTATTAATTTCTATATACTGTACATCCAAGATGGAAGCTCTTTTAGACTGAAGTTAGGGACTTTGCCAAGGTTCCTTGGTGCAGCAGTATGGCTTTTCATAAATGTATGCAACATAAACTTTTGTCTTTTTGAAATCTAATTGTTGAAACAGTTTGTACTTTTTTTTTTGTTCTGGCAAGTGTGGTGGGGAATGTTTAGGAGTGACTCCAGGTGACTCATGTCAGATGTATCAATTGGCGGTTGCAATCAGACCAAGGGAGACTCAAAGCAAGCAGATAATCCATTAAATCCTATGTCATGTAGTATATCCACCTGCCAACTGCCCCGTGTAGAAGTACGGCGGCAGAGCTGCTCTCCTGCACTGGATCACGTATCTAATACGTGTGTGCATATGCCCACCGTGCCCATGTGCTGTGATTAGTCACAGCACCACCCAATCAGCAGGTCCTGGCCAATGACTGCCAGCCAGGGCCCGCTGATTGGCGAAGAGGATGACAGGATAGAGCTTTTTTATTTGTAATAGATAGATTATTAGATAGATGGTAAAAGTCAGATACAGACAGTTTAAAGCTAAAATCCAGGCAAACAACTGTATTCACAGATTATATGTGTAAGGCCGGCCATAGACAGTTTAAATCTCAGTTGGTTCAGCAGGAACCAGCTAAGAGTCGAGCATATATGGGCAGACTTAATGTACAATCAAACAAACAAAAGATTTCTCCGCACACTTACTGACCAGCCTACAAAACAACCAAATTGGCTCTGTGTACGTTTACGTTAAAAACAGAGGGTTTAAAGCCTTAAGGATGGGTGGGCTATCTCCAGGCAAATCTGCTCTTACTCTATCCATTCTTATATGTACTTCTACTATGGAGGCTCTGGGAATTTGGAGCTAGGACCACAGTATATACATAGGTCCCTTGGCGTGGGCACTGCAGCTTATTATTATATTTGCAAATGTGTACACACATGTGCACTTTGCTGCAAAAGCCAATTATAGATGGGGATGGTTGGCACTTTTTTATACAGTTAAATGTACAACCATCCTGACGGATATTACATATAATTATGCCTAGCAAGAATCACCCCCCTGCCCCCCCCCCCCCCCACCGGGAGAATACAATGGCTTGCCGGGAGGAATTTCCCTGTCAACACTGTCGCTTGCAGATTAATTGGCTCACAGTCCTGTTCCTCCCTCATCAGCCTGCCCTCTGCTGTAAAGAGGCTTGCAAGAGGCTGATGCCAAGCCAAATTCAGGTACTTTCCCTGATTATACACTGTATTGTACATTCTTAAGATGTATTAATAAATAGAGATCTTAATGTGTGAAATGTATTTATGTATGGAGTTCTGTATTTGAAAACTTATCAACTTAAAAAACTCACACCAAACTCTCATACTTAAAGAGGAAGTAAACCCTGGTGGGTTTTACTTCCTCTTTATTTCCCTGCAAGGGTAAAGCATAATGGGCATAGCATAGTAGCCCATTATGTGTCACTTACCTGAAACCGAAGCCCGCGATGTCTCCGTTGTCCCCATTAGCAGGGAGCCTCCATCTTCGCCCCTCTTCTTTCCGGGGGCGTGAACTCCGGCCCTGTTACTGGCTGGAGTATATGTATACAAAATCTGCCACTGCTGATGCCTCGGCGGCATAACATTTTTTTTATAAACATAAATTATAATGTGTGAAACACAATGGTAAAATAAAAGAAATTGGTGATAAACAGTTCAAGTGATAACGTTTTAAAAGATAATGAAGTTGGGATCCTTCCTTGGAGAAAAAACTTGCTCCAATATGTACCACATAGCAATTAATAATCAGTAATATAAAATCCACCACCGCCACCTCTAGGTGAATTGCCCGCTCACCTTAGGAAAAGACCCCACGGGTCAAATCACACCTCTGGTTTATTGAGCTTTAAAATTCCTGAAAAGAAACACTGCTGTATCCTGGGTCCTCTGTCGTCCTCATCAAGTGCGCTGGAAACTGCTCCTATGGAGTTGCTCAGAGCATAAAGGAGTGAGTCATCAAGCAATATTGCTTAAATAGATGCGTTTTTATTAAAAATAAAAATGCCCACTCCCATACCTGTCATCTTGTGAATTGCATAAAATACTCCTCACCACTTCTTCCAGGTTTAAGGAGACACCGGAAGTGGTGTCATCAGCTCCGCCTGATGCGTTGTGTCACTGGTCACATGACTTCTTCAAAGGAATGGCTTGAAGAAGTCACATATAATTTTTTTATGCTGCTGAAGCATCAGCAGGGGCAGATTTTGTATATTTTATGTGTTTAAACTGATCAAAAATGTTTTGGATTCATGCACAGCTTGACTTAGTACAACATTCTCTGAATATTTACAATTTTCTGAAAAACAACAATTTCCTAACAAAATTCTAAAGGTGTAAGGCCAGCTCAAGATTTGATGAATGCATCATAATGCTGACTTGCTATGGCAGCAAGGTGCTAACAAATAAAAATAGCAATTCGCATTCTGAATACTATTAGCACAGGTATTATCCCAGTACAGTTACCATATTTTTTGCTATAGTGGGTCTTTCCTGGTGCCCTTCACTGGAAACACCTGAACCCAATCGTTTGGAGGGATGTCCACATACTTTGGTCATAATGGTGTATCTATACATTTCTCCATATGTTGATCAGTAGCTATTTTGCTTTTCTGCAGGAAGGAGCTAGAGGAATACGCTTCCATGAGCGAGATGGAAAAAATAAAGAGAGATCTGGAAAAGGAAGAACGCAGGAAGAACCATGAAGCCAGGAAGATGCATTACCTCCTCAGTACAGAGCAGGTTAGTATACAGTAGAAATCCCTGACAGCTCAGGGAAGCCTCAGGGAGTCGCACATTGACAGAGACAAAAGAGCCAGCTGAATAGGACATGACGACTTGAAAAGATATCACAAAAACACAACTTCCACTTCAATTAGGTAGTTTTCTATGTGTGAGGGCTGATAGCATGACTGCTCAGTAACGCCGCGAAAATACAAGCGTCCATGTCAGCACTTTCATCCGAACGTGAAAAGCAAAACAGAATTGCTAGACAGCCGCGACTAATTTCCATCGGCTTGTTGTCGTGTTTTGTCTTTACCAGGATTTTATTATTAAGGGGAATTCTACTAAGCATTATTTACATCTAATCCTCTGAGAGTGGAGGCTAAATTCTACACTTCTTCTTTCCATTTCCTATTTTAGGTTTGATAGCCTCAGATTTCAATCACCAGGACTGGGTAGGCAAAAGTGCTTAGCCAGGCAAATAAAGTAGGGCCATAATTGTGAAAGGTGCTGCTCACACTTCTTCAGTCTAAAGAGCTATAATAACGTGTAAAAATCAAACAATAAAAAGTAATCTCTTAACCCTTTAAAGTCCACATTTTTCAATGAGTTAACATAACTTTAAAATGTGCGTTATGGTGGAGCAGAACGTTAAAGGGTTAATTGATCTCAACACAGTAAATGTATGTTTTTAAGGGTTTGAGCATTCTAAATCTGGCCATACAGTAGTAGATTTTCTAATGAGGTTCATGCATATAATGGTTCGAAAATTCAGTACATTTGATGACATGATAAATGTCATTCAAAATTACTTAAAATGTATTTTCTTTTAACATTCGATTTTGGAACAAATGGACTGTCCCAAATGAAAACCACATTCACTGTTAAAAATGTATTTGTATGAGAAAACATTTCTATCCAGCGCCTTAGAATTTTCTCGTCACTGCAGTCAAAAATGATCGTAAGTTTGACATGTTTGGTTGGAAAACTGAACAAATGCTCTTAAAATGGAGAAATATGTATTTGTGTATGATCAACTTTACTGCTTTTCTGTAAAACATCAGCAGCGGAATATTTCCAGGCAAAATATAGTTGACTAAAGTAGTCATAAACACTGGCTGTTATAATCAATAAAAAAAATACTTTAATTTAATTTAATTATTTTATATTTATTTCTGTATGTTTTATTATAAAGTCTATATAAACTTAGAATTATTTAGGAGGCAGAATAAGGTTCCTATACCTTTTTTTAATTGCTGTTATTTGGTTTTTGGAAATCCTTAAACATGGGGGCACTTAGTATGCAAATATCAACATCCCACAAATCAATGTAAGGACACCGAAAAACCTGTTAAAAGCATGACATTTTTTTTCGGGATGCAGGAGTGTCCTTTTAAAATACATGGGCCTCATTCACACTGGGTGCACTGCAGCGTACCACTATGTGAGGGCCATGTTTACCTGCACAGGGTTGCACAAGTGTATTGTGCATCCACGTGCAGACAGTTCCATTGACGTCTACTGGGATGCAGAGCTGAACGGGGACAACTCCTGCTCCCAATTTGACATGCATGCTGTCATTGTAGAGGGGATTTGCACTCTCCGCTATAGTATGCAGGAATACTCACACAGTGACCAGCATTTTACAGCCCATTCATAAAATGCTGGCTGCGAGGTGGAGCCTGCAGTAGTTCACAGAGTTCTCCCTGCTGAGTGCCGCACGTGCTGTACCATCGGAAGGGGCTTGATATTGGAAGAGGAGGTGCTTAGAGCGCTAGTGGGGGACCCCAGAGGAGGAGGTTTCAACTGCTCTGTGCAATACCATTGCGCAAAGCAGGTAAGTATAACATGTTTTTTTTTTTAAACTAAGCCTTTACATCTGCTTTTAATTCTTAAACTAACAGTTAAAACTCAACTCAGAGCTTCAGTTTCCTCTTTCTTTTTTGTTCCTACCCTCCCTTAGAGCCAGCCCTGCTCTGCTATTAAAAAAAAAACAAACAAAAAACAAAATACATACCTTTTTCCAGAGATGTTGGGTTCAGTCTGATGATGTCACAGGTCCTCCTTGCCCTTTTCTCCCTGCAGTGATGGGTGGAAACTAAATGCTTCAGAAAGCAGTGCCATGTAAAGACATGGCACCCCTCTGTGCAGCATTTCTTCTATGAGTCTATGGCTGGGATGGACCATTGACAATCCTGGCTAACAGGAAGAGGTTCTTAACCCTACCCTGGTTTATCCAAAACTCTTTGGCTCGAGTTGGGCTTTAAAAATGAACCCCAACTTGACATTTAATCTCTTAACCTAACCTGAAAAAATAACCTAGTCAAAGTTGAACTCTTAAAGAGGATCTTTAGTCCAGCCAAAAAAAAAACTGA
The DNA here is from genome assembly GCF_037356315.1 of Lithobates pipiens. Lineage (NCBI taxonomy): Eukaryota > Metazoa > Chordata > Amphibia > Anura > Ranidae > Lithobates > Lithobates pipiens. The sequence continues at coordinate 71,433,366 of NW_027507758.1, forward strand.
AACATAAACACCTACAAATACTGTACTTCCACGAATTCAGCAACATCCTCATCCAAGCCAGTTCTTCACCGGTCTTCAGGTCCCCCGTGGCGCCTAGCGTGGACACAGTCTAGTGTGGGAAGCTGGCTGTGACTCTTTGCGGGTTCACTGCTGGCTTCCCACTGTGCCGTGCTACACTTTGTGAATGGTCCCGTAGCTTTCTGGGGCCTGTAATATGTCCCTGAAGGCTGCGGGCAAAGTTGGGGTGAACTTCTTAGATCGCCTAGGCGATTTTTTGCAGAAGTGGGAGGTGATACTTCTGTCAAAACCAGGTACCACCCCCCCCCAAAAAAAAATTAAAAGTGCCAAAAAGTGATAGAGAAGGGATGTGGAGGTGGAAAAGCAAAACTTCCCCTTTTGGGTGAAGTTCCACTTTAAGCTACTCTCCAAGGGCTCTTGTGCATGGGTGCCCTGAGTCAGAGCAAAATAAATTTCGGCAAATTTTCCCTGTCTGGGAAGTCCAGGTGCTGCATTCAATTGGCCATAGTCATGAATAGATGTTAGCGGTTTTACTTGGGTACACACTGATACACACATAAATACTCGTACAGCGTAGAGGTTCCTTTCAATTTTAGAAAATGTTCTACTCTTATAATAATATCGTATGTCCATACGCTGTACAAGTGTCTATGCATGCTGGTGTTTACCCACATACACCCAAACTCAGCCATTCATGCCCATGGGTACGCAGTACCTGGGCTTCCCAGCCAGCGGAAATATGCTGGAATTTGCATTTCACAGGCTTCAGGTGCCCATGTGCAAGAGCCCTAATCATAACTTAACTCTCAACTACATGTGCTCACCTTGTCAGGTTCCAAAAGCTAACAATCTGGCACTAAAATGTTCTGGCACTGACAAAATGACTGTTTGGATATTGCGGTGCCCCCTGTAAGCTAGTAATGTTAGTTTGTGATGGATTTTGACATGATGGGTACACTTTAAGGACAATTATTTATTTTGCTTTTATACATCTTTTAGTGTCATCAGTATTGCTTGTTTAGCAGCATATGTTTGGTGAAGGTTTGCTCATAATTAATTATGCTAATGTGCCGCTGTCAATATGTACTTCATGGGAATGATATACCTGACACTCTATTCCCATTTTATACATCCCATGGTGATTCAGTACAGTACAAATTAACAACTTCCATTGTTCGGGTAAATGAAGACAGCCTGCGGGCCAGATGCCATCTTCCTTGGTTTTACTTCAGGTCTGAGAATTAAAAAAGAACTCCAGCCAAAAGACAGAATTTAGACATAAACTTGAAAAGCGTTATGTTTTCTTACAAATCCTGGGGCCATTCCTCCTATGTGTCACCTGCTGGATGACACCCTGCATGTATAATATACCACAATATTACACCCAATACACTCCCCTATTAAAAGTTAGAGACTTAAAATGTGTATCTAAGTTAAAGCGGAACTAAACTCTCACAATCAATATTAACAATTTTTAATCCTTATGCTGCCAGTCTTAACGTGATACTAAAGTCTCCTTTTTTTTTCTTTTTTTTTTTGTTTAAAAATAACAATCATCATATAGGCATACCCCACTTTTAAGTACGCAATGGGGTTTATTTACTAAAGTTGGAAAGTGCAAAATCAGGCTCACTTCTGCGTAGAAACAAATGAGCTTTTAACCTCAGCTTGTTCAATTAAGCTTTGGTAATAAAACCTGGAAGCTCATTGGTTTCTATGCAGAAGTGAGCCTGATTTTGCACTTTCACGCTTTAGTAAATAAACCCCATTGTGTACTTAAAAGTGGGGTATGCCTGTACTTACTTTCTCTGTGTAGTGGTTTTGTACAGAGCAGCTCGATCCTCCTCTTCTTGGGTCCCTCGCCGGTGCTCCTGGCCACTCCCTCTTGCCGAGTGCCCCCACACCAAGCAGCTTGCTATGGAGGCAGCCGAGCCGCTGCTCTGTGTATCCATTCAAACGTGGAGCCGCGGCTCAGCCCCACCCCCTCTCTCCTCATTGGCTCACTGACTTTGATTAACAGCAGCGGGAGCCAATTGCGCCCTGCTGCTGTTGCAGCCAATGAGGAGGGGGACAGCTGAGACTCTCGTGAAACATCGCTGGATAGAGATGGGGCTCAGGTAAGTATTAGGGTGTGCTGGGGGGGGGGGGGGGCTGCTGTAAACAGAAGGTTTTTTTTATCTTAATGCATAGAATATATTAATATAACAAAAACCTTCTGATGTTAGAACCATAAAATAAATAGATAGAAAGGTATTTTATATTTACTTGTTTTAAACTTTTTTAAACATTTCTTCAATTTCTTCCTGTTTTCTGGCCTAGGCCAAAAAGATATCATACATCCCAGGAGTCCCCAGGAGGGCAGGAGGGGCCTTTCTCAGCTAAGTACACCCTCCTGCCTGCATGCCTGAGCTAAGTACAGATGGATTCCAGGAAGTAAATGCTACATGAATCATCTGACCTTAATCGAGATAGCAGTGGCTAGAAATGCTAGGGAGGTGTTATTTTCAAAGTGATTTTTCAGAAAAATAAAGCAGGGAGACATGGATGAATGAATGAGTTTGTTGTGAGTATTAAAAAATAATTAAATAGCGTTTTGAGTTTGTGGTGCTCAGATACAGTTTAGTTCCACTTTAGGGATTTAGACTCCTTTCACACTGGGGTGCTTTGCAGGCGCTACATCGCTATAAGTGGCGCCTGCAAAGCGCCCTGAAAGAGCTGCTCCTCACACTCATGTGTGAAAGCCCCGAGGGCTTTCACACTGGGGAGGTGCGCTGGCAGGACGGTAAAAAAAGTCCTGCTAGCAGCATCTTTGGAGCGGTGAAGGAGCGGTGTCTACACTGCTCCTCCACCGCTCATAACCATTGGGGCAGCGTGGCTATTTTAACCCTTTCTCGGCCGCTAGCAGGGGGCCCTGCTAGCGACCAAATACCGCCGCTAAAACGAAGGTAAAGCGCCGCTAAAAATAGCGCCGTTTTACCGCCGGCACCTGCACTGCCCTATTGTGAAAGGGGCCTTAAAGTAACTCTCCTATGCAAATAAAAATCACAGTGTTGTAGAGCTGGCTGAAACTCTAATGCCGTGTACACACGATCGGAATTCTCGTTGGAAAAAGCTCTGATGGTTTTCCCGTCGGAATTCCGATGGAATTCCGCTCAGACTGTCTTTCCTACACACGGTCACACCAAATTCCGACCGCCAAGAACGCGGTGACGTACAACACATACGACGGGACTAGAAAAAGGAAGTTCAGTACCTAGTAGCCAATAGCTTCCATCTGAGTTTTTGTGTGTCAGAATTGCATACACACGATCGGAAATTCCGATAGAAAGTTTTTCCATCGGGAAAATTGAGAACATCATCATCAGAGCAGAGCAGACATGCAGCAGAGCAGACGTGCACGAGAGGCTCCGTCCCAGCGCCAGCTCAGCCAGTCCCCCCCCCCTCTCCCCCTCCCTCGGCTCTCCCCGCTCTCCCCCGGGCGCCCACCAACCTTAATTCTACCAGTATCCCACCGGCTAGTTAGCACAGTGACACAGGGGCTGGGAACAACCCCCCCCAGTCACCTTCCACCTCCTCACCTTCCGTCGCAGCCGCGGACTGTCTGCCTGCCTGCCACCCGCTCAGGTAGGCAGTAGGCGGCACCGCGGCTCCGGCCTAGTCACTACCCGGCAGCCGCCTTACCAGTGCTGAAGCTCAGCACTAGGGCTCGCACGCCGCGTGGCCCCCTGGCCTCCTACCGTCATCAGGACCGGGCCCCCGGGACGGGAATTAGGAAAGCCTGGGGCTCCGGCCTAGTCGGCGGCCATCTTGGTCCACCCATTGGGGGGAAAACATTAATTTCCCCCAGCTCTCCAGCAAATCTCCAAGAACCCTCAAAGTGCCACACCGCAGCCACCCTGTCATCACCCACAAGGGGCTAAGCATTTAGCCACACATAGACTGGTGGCTGCGGCAGAACCAAAAAAAAAAAAAAATCCTACCACCATCCTACCACCATCCTCCCCCCCCCCCATTTTAAATATCCCACTGCAAAGGGCAACCTGACCACTCTCCAGGCTGACAGCAAGCCAGATTCACCGGAATCAGACAGTTAACGGGGATCACCGCGACCAGGTAAGCTCGCACCTCCACTCCACCCCCCCCCCCCCCCCAGTGATTGTTCCAGAGACTCCGTCCGACCGCCTTGGGGGTCAGGAAGGAATTTTTGCCCCACTGGTGCATTTGGCTGCTACTGCCAGGGTTTTTTTTCGCCTTCCTCTGGAACAATCAGGAACAACCGTAGGTGAGCATACCCCTACCTCCGGCCTCCATTGCATTTTTCACTCTACCCTAGGACGATTACTCCAGATCACAGCCAGGCGTATTTGCTGAGCAGGGACCTTCACCTCAAGTAAAGGTAGCCGGAACAGCCAGCAACCGATTACAACAACTGCTTCCGCATTCATATAGGCATCCCCTGATCAACTTACGCGCTAAGCCTCAAGCGCGGCGGCAAGTCTGATACCTAGCCCCTCCTCTACCCTAGGACGACTACTCCAGAGCACAGCCAGACGTATTTTCTGAGCAGGGACCTTCACCTCAAGTAAAGGTAGCCGGAACAGCCAGCAACCGATTACAACAACTGCTTCCGCATTCATATAGGCATCCCCTGATCAACTTGCGCGCTAAGCCTCAAGCGCGACGGCAAGTCTGATACCTAGCCCCTCCTCAGGGTCAAGACCCTGATCAGGATCAGCATCTTTAGGCCCATTGTATCATCAACCACATCCACAAACCATGTGCCACTTCAAATACTCAGCGGAAGTTCTGCACAGACTAAGGAACTTCAACACCACATTGCCATCTTCCATACAAAAAATACTTCAAAGAGAACAACTATTAAAAACTGGACGACAAGTAACTCCCAACTGCAGGAAGACATCTACTCAACCACCACAACTAGAGTGCGCCTTGATTAACGCCAGGTCTGCAGTCAAACATAGACTGGAAGTACACGACTTCATCATCGAGAACAATGTAGACTGCCTCTTCATCACCGAAAGCTGGTTAACCTCTGAGGCCGCGTACACACGGGCGGACTGTTCGCCCAACCTTGTCCGCTGAACAGTGTTTGGGCGGACAGTCCGCTCGTGTGTGGGCTTTCAGCGGACAGTTTCAGCGGACAGTTTCAGCGGACAGTTTGACGGACAAAGTCTTTCGGAAATTCCGAAAAACTGTCCGCTGAAACTGTGTTTGAGCGAACAGTCCACCCGTGTGTAGGCTACTTTCAAAATGAGCAAACTGTTCCCGCTCGGAGGGAAGTCTGCTCATTTCGAGCGCGTGTGCAGGTAGGCGGGGCCCGCGATGGAGACGTCGCGGGCTCCGCCACCTGGAATGGGCTTAAAGGGGAACCCCAACGCCGAAAAAAATCGGCGTGGGGGTTCCCCCAAAGTCCACAACAGACCCTTGTCCGAGCACGCTACCCGGCCGGCCAGGAAAGGGGGGCGAGCGAGCGCGCCCCCCCTCCTGAGCCGTACCAGGCCGCGTGCCCTCAACATGGGGGGTGCCTTGGGGAAGGGGGGGCCGCGCGGCCCCCCCACCCCAAAGCACCTTGTCCCCATGTTGATGAGGACAAGGGCCTCTTCCCGACAACCCTGGCCGTTGGTTGTCGGGGTCTGCGGGCGGGGGGCTTATCGGAATCCGGGAGCCCCCTTTAAGAAGGGGGCCCCCGGATACCGGCCCCCCACCCTATGTGAATGAGTATGGGGTACAATGTACCCCTACCCATTCACCTGTGAAATAAAGTACAAAAAAAAACACAACACAGAGAAAAAATATTTTATTGCACAGCTCCGGGGGTCTTCCGTCTTCGGGGGTCTTCTCGCCGGACTCCTCCGCTATCTTCGTGTAGCTCTTTTACTAGCGGAGGAGCCCGGCTTTCTTCCTCCCCGCCGCCGGCCTCTTCTCCCGACTTCGGGGGTCTTGTCCCCCTCTTCGGTTCTTCTGCCGGGCCACCGCGCCTTCTTGTAGCTCTTTTGCAGGCGGTGGCCCGGTCTTCTGTCGCCGCTGCCTTCCGTTCTTCTGTCGCCGCCTTCGGTTCTTCTGCCGGGCCACCGCGCCTTCTTGTAGCTCTTTTACAGGCGGTGGCCCGGTCTTCTGTCGCCGCTGTCGCTGTCGCCGTCGCCGCCTTCCGTTCTTCTTCTTCTTCTTGTTCTTCTTCTTCTTCCCCAGGAGATGTTGACACGTCGCTCTCTCCGGCCGGAATGCCAGAGCCGCCCTGCGCTGCCACTTATATAGTGCCAATGGGGCGGTGTCACATGGTATATGTCACATGGGTTGGTCACATGGTGACCCCGCCCCCTTACGATGTCATAGTCCCCATGTGACATCAACCCATGTGACCAACCCATGTGACATATACCATGTGACACCGCCCCATTGGCACTATATAAGTGGCAGCGCAGGGCGGCTCTGGCATTCCGGCCGGAGAGAGCGACGTGTCAACATCTCCTGGGGAAGAAGAAGAAGAAGAACAAGAAGAAGAAGAAGAACGGAAGGCGGCGACGGCGACAGCGACAGCGGCGACAGAAGACCGGGCCACCGCCTGTAAAAGAGCTACAAGAAGGCGCGGTGGCCCGGCAGAAGAACCGAAGGCGGCGACAGAAGAACGGAAGGCAGCGGCGACAGAAGACCGGGCCACCGCCTGCAAAAGAGCTACAAGAAGGCGCGGTGGCCCGGCAGAAGAACCGAAGAGGGGGACAAGACCCCCGAAGTCGGGAGAAGAGGCCGGCGGCGGGGAGGAAGAAAGCCGGGCTCCTCCGCTAGTAAAAGAGCTACACGAAGATAGCGGAGGAGTCCGGCGAGAAGACCCCCGAAGACGGAAGACCCCCGGAGCTGTGCAATAAAATATTTTTTCTCTGTGTTGTGTTTTTTTTTGTACTTTATTTCACAGGTGAATGGGTAGGGGTACATTGTACCCCATACTCATTCACATAGGGTGGGGGGCCGGTATCCGGGGGCCCCCTTCTTAAAGGGGGCTCCCGGATTCCGATAAGCCCCCCGCCCGCAGACCCCGACAACCAACGGCCAGGGTTGTCGGGAAGAGGCCCTTGTCCTCATCAACATGGGGACAAGGTGCTTTGGGGTGGGGGGGCCGCGCGCCCCCCCCTTCCCCAAGGCACCCCCCATGTTGAGGGCACGCGGCCTGGTACGGCTCAGAAGGGGGGGCGCGCTCGCTCGCCCCCCTTTCCTGGCCGGCCGGGTAGCGTGCTCGGACAAGGGTCTGTTGTGGACTTTGGGGGAACCCCCACGCCGATTTTTTTCGGCGTTGGGGTCCCCTTTAAGTCCATTCCAGGCGGCGGTGCCCGCGACGTCTCCTTCGCGGGACCCGCCTACCTGTACACGCGCTCGAAATGGGCGGACTTGCCTCCGCCTTACGTGGGCGAGTCCGTTCATTTCAAAAGTTGAGCGAACTGTTTGGCAAACAGTTCGCGGAAACAGTCCGCTCAAAAAGTGCCGTGTGTGGCCATGTCCGTCCATGCTAATTTTGAGCGGACTGTTTGCCGAAACTGTTTGACAAACAAAGTTGGGCGAACAGTCCGCCCGTGTGTACGCGGCCTGACTGCAACACCATCCTCACCGAATTGGTGCCGGAAAACTACAGGATCCTAACCGAACACCGGATAGGGAAAAAAGGAGGATGCCTAGCAGTGATCTTTAAAGATCACCTGGATCTCTCTAAATCATCATCACAGAACCCAGTGCCTTTTATGGAAACCCTGACGCTACATCTTCAATCAACTCCCCTTGACACCATTCATATTCTACTGTGCTACAGACCACCGGGACCAAAATCCGATCTTCTTTCACCCCTCACGGAATCCTTCGCAATGCACACCCTAAAATTCAAAAATTTCCTGGCACTCGGAGATTTCAACCTTTGGGCAAACGAGCCCAAAGACTCCATCGCGATGGCCTGCATCAATCAACTAGAAGAACTGGGTCTACAGCAACTGATAAAGACTCCCACGCATGGGTCAGGACACACCTTGGACCTCATTTTCAAACAGAACATTGACGTCAACATACTCAACAACATAACTCTGCCATGGACGGACCACCATGCCATCAAATTCAAAATCGCTACCAACATCACCAACGCAAAACGGAAACCTGTAACAACGCACTGGACCAGAGCGCATAAAAAACTGTACTCCGAAGCCTTCAAAACCACTCTGTCCAAAAAGATATCTGCAATAACCTGCAATAACCTTAAACCACTCTACAGAGGAAACAACAGCCTGAACAGGCCATTACTGCAATCAGCAGACTCGGTAGCACCAAAACGCAGGGCACTCATCAGGAAGAAAAATGCTGGATGGTTTAATAGCTCCCTCTCCGTACAAAAGCAAGAACGCAGAAGAGCGGAAAGAACATGGAGAAGAAATTCCACGAGGAAAACCACTTTAACTACAAAGCTATCACAGAGAATTATCGGAAATCAATCTTCAAAGCTAAAAAGGACCACTTCTCATACACAATCTCAACGGCCGCAAACCAACCACGGGAACTGTTTAATCTAGTCAATCTATCAATGAATCCAGTGTGCCTAGAACCCCCAGAAAGTGAATCCCAGGATTACTGTGACAAACTGTCGGATTTTTTCATCAATAAAGTCAAAACCATCAGGGAAACAATCTGTCAGAAGAAAACATCAGACCTCAGCCAGCAAACACATAAAGAGGATGTCTGCACCAACACTCCGCAACCACCAAGATTTTCACTATCCCCGATTACCGCAGACACCGCAAAAAACATCATTAATAAACTGCGTGACAGTACCTCACCTATTGACATCATCCCCACTAAACTACTGAAAGAATGCTCCGACATCGTGGCTCCAACCATAACCCACCTCATAAACCGATCATTCATCGAAGGGATTGTTCCCAGCATCCTCAAACAAGGCATCGTCAAACCTCTACTCAAGAAACCAAACCCAGCTACAACTCCACCTGGATACTAACAAACTCCTGGACCCGCTGCAATCAGGCTTCCACCCAGGTCATGGAACAGAAACAGCACTCCTGAAGATCTGGGATGACGCCCTCGAAGCAGCAGATGACGGAGAGCCGTGTCTCCTCGTACTGTTAGACCTAAGTGTAGCGTTTGATACAGTAGATCACAATACTCTACTCGTCCAGCTCACAGAAGTAGACGGAGTCCAAGACATAGATCTCCAATGGTTGGCGTCCTTCCTAGGAAATCGGTCACAGACAGTGAAACTAGGAAAATACTTTTCCGAATCTCGGGCAGTCACCTGCGGAGTCCCTCAAGGCTCTCCTTTGTCACCCGTTCTCTTTAACATTTACATCCGCCCACTGCTCCAAATCATCAGATGCTCAGACCTCTGTTTCCACTCTTACGCTGACGACACACAATTTATTTAAGGATCAATGGGAAAAAAGATCACCAACAACAACTTGAAAATTGCCTCAAATCAATAGAGGACTGGATGACCACCAACTCCCTCCAACTGAACGAATCAAAAACAGAGCTGCTTATCTTACACCCAAATCATAAACCCGCAACCAAAACCCCCTGGTCTCCAATAACTGTCTTTGGGCAGGCTATCCCCCAAAAACCAAAGCCAAGAGTCTTGGGGTTATTTTAGACGCACAAATGTCAATGGATGCGCAAATAGGAGCAGTAATCAGGGGATCTCACCATCTGCTGCGCATGCTTCGCAGACTCGTCCCTTTTATCCCAAAGAATGACAAGGCAGTGGTAGTTGGAACAATTATCAATTTGCGATTGAACTACGCAAACTCGCTTTACATAGGATTACCTCAATATCAACTTGCGCGATTACAACTTATCCAAAACACGGCGGCAAGGCTGATAACAGGAAAAAAACCATGGGAATCCATCTCTCCTTCGCTGAGGAGCTTACATTGGCTAACTGTAAAAAATCGGATCATGTTCAAAACCCTTTGCCTCACCCATAAATGCGTGCATAGAAAAGGTCCGCAATACCTTATGGAGAAAATAAATAATTACACACCAAACCGCAGTCTTCGATCAGCTAACAAAAACCTCCTCCTCGTGCCCAAAGCCCGGTATAAATCCAAGGGGGATCTGAGATTCGCTGTCCGAGGGCCCCGGCTATGGAATGCTCTACCAATCAACATCCGTCTGGAAGAAAATCACCTGGCTTTTAGGAAAAAACTTAAGACCTTCCTCTTTTAGCTGATGATCAAAGCTCGCCACAGCGCCTAGAGGCGATTCAGTTCGCATTATGCGCTATATAAGTATTTCATTCATTCATTCATTCAGAACATGCTATCAAATTTTTGCTGGCGGGAATTCGGCCAGCTAAATTCCGATGGAGCATACACACGGCCGCATTTTCCGATGAAAAGCTCTCATCGGGCTTTTGCTGGCTGAAATTCTGATCGTGTGTACGCGGCATTAAAGTCACTTTACTTTTAAACTCATGCTCCCATTACTGAGTATTCTGCTGTTGTTTTGCTGATTGTGTAGCGGGAGCATGCCTTTATGCTGGAAGGTCTATACCTGAGTATTGTAGGTATAAAAAAAAGTATCACAGACAGTACTCAATTGTTCTTGTAGGTAGTTATTAAAACCAGTGGCACCAATAATTAATTTTTTCTAACATAAAATACACTGTTCCACTATATACTAGTGTTTTTTTTTGTAACTAAACGAAAACATTTTTTTACGATCCGTAAACAATGTTGTCTGCTCCACCTACTGGCTCATAATGCACATAAGATATTTGCTACGTGTAGGGAAATAATTGTACACTGCATGTAAAACAGGTGAAACTGTTTATATTTTCAGAGATCAGCTTATGGTGTGATTTCTTCATCAGCAAAATTAAACAAGTGCATAAAGGATGTATAATTAAAAATTACATCTGCATAATACGTGCTACATTCATTAAGTTCATAATTAGATAGGTTAATATTTACTTTACTCTGAAACAATTCTGCAGACATAAGAAAACATCCAAGTTGTGATAAAACGATTAAGTCATTATCTTTGATCCCTTTGATGTGGTTCAAACTATATATATATATATATATATATATATATATATATATATATATATATATAGTATCATACATATTATCTTTTGTAAGTTATAGGTATACAGATTTTGTAAGTGAAAATAATTTTAAAAATATAACAAATTTTTCTAGAAACAAAACAATAAAAAGTTAAAACACTCAAATTATATTAGTTTAGCTGTATGTATAAAGTTCTATCGCTTGCTGAAATTACCTAATTCCTTTATCATTTTAATTCTTCACGTTTTCTATATCTGTAATTTTTATGATTATGGCATTATGTTGGCAAGATCTAAAAAGAGAACCAGTCATGCAATAATTTAAATGTTTTTTCTTAAATATGATACTCAAAATATATTTTTATTATTATTCTAGTATAATAATAATAATATATTTGTGCAGGCTTGCGTACAAAAGAATTTTGGTTGCCTCCATTGCCTCCCTGGAGGTATGATTATGTCAGATTTTTGAATCTCAAAGCAGGACAATTGTTTTGCATTGAAATTTAGCGTTTTATATTGTAGGCCTGTAATTCTTAGGAATAACTCACTTAATTCTGACCAAATAAGAGTCTAATAGACATCCCAGGTATGATAAAGTTTGAAACACTAAATCATAAATTATAATATAATAAATAACTATAAATAATTATGAAAAATAATAATATAATAATAATAAAAATGTATTCTCCCACAATTCACTATCGCTCAATTCTGCAAGTGATTCTAATTTACTATCGCTGTTTTCTAAATGGTCTAAAACCACTTTTGACGTAAAGGGGTGCATTTTGGTTGCCATGAACAATCTTAAGTTTCCAGGCAGAAAGAACAGTATATATAATATAAAAGTGAATGCAGGGCACTGGACAAAAGGGAGGTGACATTATTTCATACAGAAATGTAATCTGTAAGATTACAGTGTACTGTGTTATGTTTTTTGTACTTTTTGAATTTGCCACTGGGCTCCACCCCCATGCATCGCGGCGCTCGCAGGGAACGGAGCCCAGCACACAGAGGCATCGAGCGGAGGAGACAGCCCGCAGACACAGCGGGGGGCATCGCAGGATCATGGGGACAAGGTAAGAAACTTGGACCAGGATTCTGCAATGCAATTCCGAGGGTGGCTCGGGGGTTACTGCTTATGGTACTGACATTTAACCCTGAGCCACACTCGGGATTACCGCCGGGGAGGTTAAGGGCTTGTTCACACTTGACTAAATTTCTAACGCTCCTACAGCGTTAGTATGAGCATTAGACTCACTTTAATGAGCTTTAATATGGGCGTTTTACAAACATTGCTGACAAGTTGAATATGCTCCCCAAACACCCTGTGGGCAGTTGTGAAGTGCTTGATGAGCGTTAAAACTGCTCCACAAATGCCTATTCTATTATAGCTAATAAACTAATCTTAACGCCCTGCAACGGCATCGCAACTGTCTGCAAGAGCATTTGCAAAGTGTTACCATAGACTTAAATGGGAGGCGTTTGAAGGCTGACTCGACATGAGGCTTCAGTTTTGAAGTGACAGGACGCTAAAGCTTCATGTTTTGATAGTGTGGTCAGCACTATATGCTATACATTGTATCATTTGCATAGGCATTTGAAGGGTGTTTTTAACCCCTCCGAAATGCCTGCTTTTTAATGCCAGTGTGAACCTTGACCTTGTGTTGATTAAACTCATTGGGAGAGATTTACTAAAACTGGAGAGTGCAAAATCTGGTGCAGCTCTGCATAGGAACCAATCAGCTTCTAGGTTTTATAGTCAAAGCTTAACTGAACAAGCTGAAGTTAGAAGCTGATTGGCTACCTTGCACAGCTGCACCAGATTTTGCACTCTCCAGTTTTAGTAAATCACCCCGCTGTCTCTTGGCTCTTGAGTTTGCATAACATTTTAAAAAAAAATAGTCCCTTTGTGTACATTCCTCCTAACTTAGGAATACTGTTATTTTATTTTTTTATTATTTACACTCAGCATGCTGACCAACACCAAGGGCTCTATTTATAAAACATTTTCTGGACAAATAGAAGCATTCTTCCATGCTGCACAAATTTTCCTCATATTTTCTCTAAGGCTTAATGTGCATGGGACGTTTTAAAACCTCTCCTGAACGATTTAACTTGACAGATAGTAACCAATGTTTAACCACTTCCTGCCTGGCCTATAGCAGAATGACGGCCGGGCGGTGGTCATATGACGTCCAGCAGGATAAGCTGCAATCGCACACCCGCAGGGGCACGCAGTGAGGTGATTGGTGGTGTGGTGTGTCACTCTGACACATTGCAACTCCATTCTAGGTAAAGAGCCTCTGACAGAGGCACTTTACCACGTGATCAGCTGTGACCAATCACAGCTGATCACTGCGTGTAACCAGGAAGTGCTGGTAAGCGTCTTTGCTCAGTTCGCTCTGGCAGGGAGAGCTGATCAGCAGCTGTCCGTTCAGAGAGGGTCTACACTGATAACCAGTGCATTGATTATCAGCTCAGCCCCCATCAGAGGTGCCCATCACATCTGCCCATCACTGCCCATCAGCTGCCAGTCAGTGCCCACCAAAGTGCCAATTAGTGCCCATCAAAGTGCCAGTCAGTGCCCTTTACAGATGCCAATAAGCAAAGGCTGTCAGTACCTCATCATCAGTGGTGCCCATCAGTGCCATCTATTAGTGCCATCTGTTAGTGTCAATCAATGCCACCTGTCAGTGCCCATCAGTGCTGCCTATTGGTGCCTATCAGTGCCACCTATCAGTGCCACCTATCAGTGCTCATCAGTGCTGCATATCAGTGCCGCCTATCGGTGCCCATCAGTGCTGCTTATTAGTGCCTCCTTATTGGTGCCAACTCATCAGTGTCCATCAGTGCCGCCTCATCAGTGCCTGTCAGTGTCGCCTCATCCCCGTGAGTTAAGGAGAAAACAACATTTTATAACAGAAACAAAGAGAAACTTTTTTTTCTACTTTTTTTTTTAAATGTAGTTTCGCTACATCATCCTGCTGATGTAGTGATACGAAACACACGGCAAGGCGCCTTCCGGTCACATCACTTCCGGGTCCCAGCTTCGGTTTTTCATTCCAGCTGCAGTGGAACGCATGCCAATTGTCAGCGCGATCAGGGCACATCGCGGCATCCACCCGACCACAAACGCCGAATCATCCAGTGCCAAGACATAGCCACTAAACCATGTAAGCAGGCACTTTTTTTTATACTTTTATGTTTTAATAAATTAAACAATATGACGCTATTGGATCATCCTTGTTTTTTCAATGTATGTACCCGCTGAGGGGAGAGGAGAGTACAGTGTGGAATAGTCTGGGCATTCTTTCCAGGCTGCAAGGTGGCAGCACAAGCGCATTGTGACCTTCTTTTTGGTTAAAGAGGTCATGGGGGTCTGGTGAGCAGATATTTTATATGAACACGTTGGGTGTTGATAGATGATTACAAATAGTGAAGGATAACTGCACACTTTGATTGAACAATCACTTTTCTGTTTGAAATATTCACTGAAGAATATGGACGAAAAAGGTTTTTTTTTTAGAATCACTGTGTTTCACATATATGTTGTCATTTTCATGTACCATTGCAATTGTTCACTTTTCAGTCTATATAGCAATTTATTTAATTCACGACCACATCGCCACCTACTATCACCAAACCTTAGAAACCACTATAAATGACCCTATGTACATGTACTGATAAGATAACATAGAGGAGAGTTCAGGGGCAGCTGAAACAAAAACGCCCAACTGCTCCTAAACGTGCGTCTACCAGCAGCAGTGTATATGAAGCCTAATACTTGACTTCCTATGATTGTCAGCTCCATCTAGTGGCCAAAATGCAATGCATTTTTCTGAAATATCTTAATCAGAATGTGTTATAAATAGACCCCTGTGTATTAGCCAATTGACAGGGCTGCAACATGTTGTTGCTTTTTTTTTTTAGAAAACATTTTATTCAATTTCCAGCATGTTTTAACTTTAATTACCTTTATTGAGGCTGTTTACTTGTTATTTTTTTCATGCCTTTTCTAAGTTTAGAATATATTTTGTTTTATGTTTCTTACAATTTTTTGTTTCCTTTTACAAATAATTGTATTGTTTTTGCAAGCAATGACTATGACTTTCCATAGTTGTTCCTGGAATTAGAATTAGTATCTGTTTTATTTGGTGACATGAACATTTTGAAGTAGGTTAGAGTCCCTTTTTGTCTGCTTCCAGACTATGTATAATAGTGACAGTGGGGAATAATCTTACGGAAGGTCAGAACATCTTTACAAAAGGTTATTTGTGAGCTACTCGATCATTGTATGTGCCACATGTCTGCCGCCTCCTTAAACCTCTTACTGCTTCTCCACTCATGATACAGTGAAAGTCATCGCCTAAGTGGTGATTATGGCACATTCATATCTTACCACACAGATTGGGAACGTGACCTCAGTAGATCTGCTGGCCTTTTCTACCCCCCGAGACAAAAGAGAATCACAAGTTTCTCCCAAACCTCAAACTCATGATTAATAATGTTTCCAGCCAAGCCATCGGGGAATAGGGCCGAGCTTTGTTGCCAGCCACACCAAGGATATTTCACGTCCACTATTTTTAGGAAGAACACTGATTACAGGAGAAAATAAATGACAAAATCCCGCATCGCATAAAAGTTATCCATCAAAAAGTTAATTCAATTAATTTTGGACTTTCAAATTAAACTATGATTAAGAACCCAAAGTTGCTCATATTAAAACGTAGCTCCTTAAAATAATAGTTTAGGTAAGATTGTTAATTAGCTTGTTGGTGCCAAGTTTCCTGTTCATACTTTAATTTCCCAAATATCTTTTGATTTTCAAGAGGAATTATTTAATTTAGCTTTTTATGTTTTTCTTTTTTTTTTTTTTTACACAACGGTGACTTCTAGTTTAGACTTACTTACTGAAATTATAAAATTAGATTTTTCATCTTTTTTTCCAACAAACATGGAACAGTATTTTAGAATAAATGCATAAGTTATATTTATTTACTGTATTTTCAAGGGAACATAAACCTTTCTATTTTCTTTCTTTTTGATATAAACTTAAATGTGATGGAATATGTTAAATGATCTGATTTTTGTAGTGTTTAATAATTTGAATTAAATCAGTTTTGAAAATATTTTTTAAAACTATGTTTGTTATAGGGGTTGATTTACTAAAACTGGAGAGTGCAAATCTGGTGCATCTGTGCATGCAAGGTAGCCAATCAGCTTCTAACTTCAGTTAGTTCAGTTAACCTCCCTGGCGGTATGATTAGTTCTGGTTTTAGGTGCTAAAAGCGGTACAATTATTTTGCATGGAAATTTGGCGTTTTATATTGTAGTCCTGTAATTCTTAGGAATAACTCTCTTAAATCTGTTCAAACCAGAGTCTAGCAGACATCCCGGGTATGATAAAGTTTATAATATAATAAATAATAATAAAAATTATTCAATAATGTAATCAAATCCAAAAAAACTGAAATTTACTCATTTGCAGAATTGTCACTGTCATTAGATTTAGTGTTTGATGATGAATTTCCCCACAAATCGCTATCGCTCAATTCTGCAAGTGATTCTAATTTATTATTGCTGTTTTCTAGTTGGTCTAAAAATCACTTTTGACATAAAGGGACACTTTTTGGTTGCTATGGACAATCTCCAAATTCCAGGCAGAAAAAACAGTATTTATAATATAAAAGTGCATGCAGGGCACTGCACAGACCACTAGGGACAAAGGGGGTGTGTCATTTTTTTATACAGTACTGTAATCTGTAAGATTACAGTACTGTGTGTGTTTTGTGTGTTTTTACTTTTTTGAATTTGGCGCCGATCTCCGCTCCTGTGCGCCGTAACGTCACAGGGAACGGAGATCGGCGGAATTCGGGCACTGTGTGAATCGAGCGGAGGACAGTTCCATCACACAGCGTGGAGGACATCGCTGGATCCAGGGGACAAGGTAAGTAACTTCTTCCTGTGTCCTCCCTGTATCCAGCGATGCGATCCCGAGTCTGGCTTGGGGTTACCGCTTATGATATCAAAATCCCAACCCAAGCCAGACTCAAGATTACCGCTAGGGAGGTTAAGCTTTGACAAAAAATGGAAGTTCATTGGTTTCTGTGCAGAGCTGCACCAGATTTTGCACTCCCCAGTTTGAGTAAATAAACCCCAAAGTAGTGCTTTCCTTACAGCTTCTAGCAAGATATTGTAATTGTGTTAAATTACTGCCATCCCATTGCCTGACTGCTGGGCTTTATGATGTTGAGGTCTGTTCTGTGCTGAGATACTATTATGAGTAAGGTGATGGCATCAAATAATGCTTGTCCTCATAGATTACCTTTGGTATCCCATGAAACATCCCTTTACATCCCTTTACAAATCTATTAGTAAGACCTCATCTGGAATACGAAGTTCAGTTTTGGCCACCAGTTACAAAAAAGGATATTGGGGAACTGGAGAAAGTGCAGAGAAGAGCAACCAAACTGATAAAAGGCATGGACTCCCTCAGGGGTCGAATGACGATTTTCCAGGGGGTCACCGAATCCTGGGCTGTTCCTGAAGCCTGCACCGCTCTCCCAGACTTTTTATGGCCGTCAAGCAGGGCTGATCCTGGAGCCTGTGACCACCCAGCTGGGCTGTTCCTGGAGCCAGAGACTAGAGGCCAGCTGGCTGGTGAGGAATGAAGTGGGAGGGACTGGAGGAGACCCTATCTCCTGATTTTGGCATAGGTTTCATTGCTGCAAGATACCACAAAGTCAGAGACACAGTGAAGCTGGAGACACAGTGAGTAACACTACCTGTGATTATAGTTGATATTAAAAGTCCTCACTACAGTTCTCAGATCAGCAGACGACCTTGTTTAAGAGAACCTAAGTTGGATGATCAGAACTCTCCCCAGCACTACCACTGATCCCACCTCCCACCAGCACTGCCACTCATCCCAACTCCCCCACCCCTCCCACCAAGGAGTAAGAGAAAGAATAAAAATAGAGACTACATGGAAAGGAGCAGAAAAGAGGGGGAGCAACAAAGAAAAAGGGAGAGAAAGAATAAGAGAAAGAACAAAAAAGATGGATAGAGAGAGAGAGATGGGGACGAAAAAAATAAATTAGGATAGAGAGAGATAAAAGGGAAAGAAAGGAGAACAAAGAGCATCCTAAAATGTACCATAAGGGGTTTTAATACTGTACGAGTGGAAGGGACTCAGGGAGTCTAAATATCCGTGGGTTAGGGGAGCAAATTACTTGTCTTGCCTTGGGTGCTGACAACCCACGCTATGAAAATAATTTTAATGTTAGGGGTGCCCACAACTTGGGAAATTTTATCAAGGGGTCACGGCACTAGAAGGTTGAAAACCACTGTCTTAGGGGATAAGTAAGGAGTTTTTTTCCCTGCTGGAGCAAATTGGATCATGCATCATGCAGAGCAAGAGCTCTCTAATCAGTAGGAACTTTGCTGATTAAGAAGCTGTAGATTTGACAGTACACCTGGGCAACCCAGGCATTCATTGGTAATTATATAAGGTTTTGTCATCCTATCCCATTCAACCCCAGTGGAGATTACAAGCAGCCATGCTTATACACATTGCCTAGACATGGTCTACCATTGTCACTGTCAGCAAGCATCTGACTCTGGTGTGAGTGCATGTGGGCAGGAAGTGGCTAGAAGAAGCTGCAATAGATTGGCAGCACGAGATGGAAAAAAAGGTGACAAAAATGAAAACAGTATTTTATAAAAAAAAATAAAACACAGAAGTTGTTGTTAAAATTGCAATGTTGCAATTCACAGTGCTTTACCAAACTGAGTATGATCTAGAGTTTACATCTACTTTATTACCTCTGTCTGGTTTTTACTGTTGAGATTCTTTTAATTTCCTTTGATTACTAGGCCAGGAACTGAGTGGAAATTGCCTGAGTGGGATACAATCAAAAAAAAAAAACAATTGGCTGCTGGGGTGGTAAAAGCTAATTATCCACAAAAGTAAATGCAGCTGGGACTTGGGGTGGGGGGAGCGTGTATTGTGTTAGTTCATCTTTTAATTTTTTGTGAAAAACATAAAAAGTGAACTTACTCTTTAAGGCAAAACTCCATCATTTTGACCACCTCCTCCCCTGAAGCATCCCTCCTCCTCCCTGTCCTTGGAACCAAGCTTGCTATATGATGCGCCCTCTAGAGGCGTCATTCTGCCAAAAGAAAACTGCTTGCTCTGGAACAGCTGAGACAGTGCTGGAGCATAGAGCGGGTATGTAGAGATTGGCATTTTTTTTTTATGCAGAAAAGAGGGTGTTTTAAAAAGTAAAAAAATTAAAAAAAAAGTTCTACTCACTTTATCTTTAGCACGGGATCATGCAGTGCCCGGTCTTGTTTGATCCTACAGTTTTGTCCGTCTTTAATGCTGAGTCTCTCCTTCCTACCTAAGATGGTTTTGTGCCGTTTCACCATATTTTCACTAAATACAGCCAATTGTCTCTGCATTGCATTTGTGACAAGCAAGTCATTTGGGTTACCAAGCCGAGGTTTTCTTTTTTTGTGTATACAAAGTAGCAACTAACAAAGTTTCTGCACAGTTCTTTATCCTGATGTATTGGGAGGGAAGCCAAATATTAAAATAGAATACAGGACACAGTGTTCCCTGAAACATCCTGATATAGATTCAGTCCTAATAGACAAGACCTGCAGAGCGCTCCCTGCACTTCTCATCTATTGCCCTGACAGCTAAGCATAATATTTTCTTCACAGCTTGTTTCAGGTCAAACTTTTAATTCTCAACTGTTGTGCTGGTAACATTAAGCTTTACTTGCCTGCTGCTGCCACAATACCGGGAGCCATAAACTGGTACCCATCCAAAAAAATATAGTAGAAAAGCTGTACACATTTTTTCTTTAAAAAAATTAGACAGTTAAAAAAGGAGCTGCCTGTGACACCTATATATATTTTAAAATATATATATTTTTTATATTATATTTTAAATATACTGCCAGGAAGGAGGGATGGTGGTGAAGCTTTCATAGCAAGTGTTTGATATGCACGTGTGGTCAAGGCGACATCTTATATCACGGGGGGGATCTGTCTTCAGTCAATGGTGGTCCACAATTACCCTATTTATTGGCGTATAATGCGCACCTTAATTTTAAGAGGGAAATTTCAGGAAAAAACTTTAAATTTAAAATACAGTGTTTTAAAGCAAAATAAGGGTCAGTGCCTATCAATGCAGCCTTATCAGTGCCCATCTGCAGCCTCGTCATTGCCCATCACTGCAGCCTGATCAGTGCTCATCTGCAGCCTTGCCCATCATTGCAACCTGATTAGTGCCCATCTGCAGCCTGCCTTGCCCATCATTGCAGCCTAATCAGTGCTGCAATGATGCTTGTAATTAGTGTGTGTGTATAAAGGGTCAATGAGTTTCTGGACTCCTAACAGACCCTTGCATCTTTTATCCAATGACAAGCCTCAAACCTTCTGGTACAAAGTCATTTGGAGTGATGAGACCACAATTTAGCATTCTGGCCACAACCATAAACGCTACATTTGGAGAGGAGTCTACAAGGCCTATGATGAAAGGTACACTATTACTACTGTGAAACACGGAGGTGGATCGCTGACGTTTTCAGGATGTGTGAACTACAAATGCACAGCAAATTTGGTCAAAATTGATGGCAAGATGAATGCAGTATGTTATCAAAAAATCCTGGAGGAACATTTGCATTCATCAGCCAGGAAGCTGAACATGGGACGTACATGGACATTCCCACTTAATGCTCCAAAACACAAGGCCAAGTCGACCTGTCATTGGCTACAGCAAAATAAAGTGAAGGTTCTGGAGTGGCCATCTCAGTCTCCTGACCTCAATATCATTGAGCCACTCTTGGAGATCTCAGAAGTTCAGTTTACACGGACTGGAGGCTTTTTGCCAAGAGGAATGGGCAGCTTTACCATCTGAGAAGATAAAGAGCCTCATCCACAAATACCACAAAAGACTTCAAGCTGTCATTGACATTAAAGGGGACAATGCACAGTATTAAGATCTGGGGTATATAAACTTTTGATCAGGGTCATTTGGGTAGTTTCTGTTGCCATTATGATTTAAAAAGAGTAAACACAGTTGATTTATAATAAATGGCTTCAGCCAAACACTAAACATGAGTGAAAGAAAAGTTTTTGTGTTTATTCATATTTTCTGAAAAATTGCCAATAAATCATAAATTCTGCCAGGGTATGTAAACTTATGAGCACACCTGTGTGTGTTTATATATATATATATATATATATATTTTTTTTTTTTATTCATTTATCAATTTTTTTCTTGGTCAGGTCAGTCTTGCAATATTTCCCTTGGCGCACATTAACACATTTAACATGGGCTGGGATTTAGAAATCACAGTATGAGTTTTGGAGCTTGTCAAGTAGAAATAAGCACACTGCTGCAGTCACAGATGTAAAACCAGTTTTAATATAATAAATAGAAGATTTACAACATTTAGTCTCGCCTGTCCACTTCCCACTCCAATGTGTTTCAACCCGCAAAGGACTCAATCTTGGAGCTTTGGTACCTTTTCATAGAGGATCCTTGACCCGTTCTCACCAACCATATTGTGCATTGTATTGCTAATATTTAAACCATAAGCTATAGCAGAGGCACCATTCAGTCTCATTTTGTTTGTAGAGATCTCAACTGACCCTGCAATTCATTATTTAAGAGTTTGCAGAAAAGTGCTTGTTACCTGAGATGCTGAGAGTCTTGTAATTCCTCTCGGGAAGCACGCTTCTTTTTTTTCTTACTAATATATTTACTCATATTGTTTAGAGATGGCCAGAAAAAGCAACCCACATTTTTGAGAGGTGCAAAATTGTCACTTTTATGCTTTGGCCCTCCCTCCTCTTATGCTACTACCTAGGGGGGATATTTACGAAAGGCAAATCCACTTTGCACTGCAAGTGCACTTGGAAGTGCAATCGCTCTAAATCTAAGGGGTAGATCTGAAATGAGGGGAAGCTCTGCTGATTTTATCATACAATCATGTGCAAGCTAAAATGCTGTTTTTTATTTTCCTTGCATGTTCCCCTCGGACCTACAGCAACTTTACTTGCAAGTGCACTTGCAGTGCAAAGTGGAGTTTCCTTTAGTAAATAACCCCCTACGTGTTATTCTGCAACTGTCTTAGTACATACATCATCCTGACACTGCAGTGATCATTTTGTGTGTAATGCTGCCATAATATATTGAGCCACCAGGGGGCTCACACTGCAGTAAACAGTAAATACATCTAATAATCAGATTAGCAGACCAGTATTATTCGCAGGAGAAGCAAGGACTGCACCTTTAAGCTGTGCTCGCCAGCATTCACACTTCTCTGCTTGTCAGCAGTTCACAGTTGCAGTTGGCTGAGAGCTGGAAGACATAAATCACAGTGGCAATAATAAAAGATTGGCTTTTGGTGTAGAGCCAGCAGGAGGAAGCTCAGTAAGGATGGAGAGAAAAAGAGATAGAGAGAGAAAAAGAGAGAGAGAGAGAGCTGCAGTTCCTCGTATGTCTGAAGAGGAGTAATGATACTCACATGTTTGTAACTTATGTTTCAGCCAACACGTCACTAAATATTAGTTGTATAGTTGACATTTGTATAGCAGCGACATGTTACTAAGTGATTTACAGAGAACACCAAATTATTCACATCAGTCCCTGCCACAGTGGCTTAAATGTCCATGTCTAAATAAGCCAGGAACTAGAGAGACAAGATATTAAAGAGTTCCTGTGGTTGGGTCAATTTAATTTTACAAATTTGTAAACTAGTGTTATATGTTTTTTTATTTTTTTATTATGTGTATGACATCTTTATTTTACTATTAAACATTTACTAGGGGGTGTGTTTATAACACTTTGTTTATAAATCATCCTGGGATTAGAAAGCCTAGCATTACATTTGTGCATTCTGGTGTTACCGTCTATGCTAGTAGAGATGGATGTCTGTGCGCCTTTCCTGTGAATCATTCAGGTCTAAGCTTAGAATTACGTGCTTTCTGGTGTTGCTGTCTGTGTTAACAGAGATGGAGGGGTGTACGCACTTCCTCTGAATCATTCAGATTTTAACAGAAGGTAGAGCTTCCTAAAAGCTCCATATGGTGGCTGCAAGTGTTACAGTGTATTTAAAGCCAGAACTTTTAGGGTTGGCTAGAAAAGTGGCCTCAAAACTGCGGCCTGTGACCCAGATGCCACCCTTTGCTTGTCTTTATCTGGCCTTTGGGGAAGTGTTACTCCCACTGATATGGGGCACTACTCCTCCCATTCATAAAGAACACAACAGGTGGATGGCACCAATAAACCAATATGGTATGACTGGCCACAGGCTGGGGCACACAAGACACCTTCATTTCTGTGGCTGATTGTCAGTCCTACATAGGACATATAGAACATCCTTCGGAGAAGCACCTTGTGGACCTGTGGTAGCTTCTGTTGTAAGTGATTTTACATTCATCCTGGTTTCACTGGTTCCACATTACTGGTGCTCCCAATTGGAAGTATTGGTGGGCGGCATAGTGGTGTAGTGGTTAGCCCTCTCACCTAGTATAAAGGGTCGCTTGTTCGAATCCCAACCACGACACTACCTGCCTGGAGTTTGCATGTTCTCCCTGTGCCTGCGTGGGTTTCCTTTGGGTACTCTGGTTTCCTCCCACACTCCAAAGACATGCAGGTAGAATTCCGTCCGTGAGAACACTCCACCATCCGACATCCGGCCATTTTGCCCCACGTCCACATACAGGAAGTCATATGTCGCTGATACCACCGCCAACATCACAATACTATTAAATCCCTTGTAATTATAATAGTAGGACCCCGAGTTGGGGGGTGGGACGATGCGGACGTGTTTCCCATCAATTGCACCTCCACAATTGGGAAAGTCCCAACGGCTGGCAAAGTGGGAGGCCACAGTCTGCCATTCCTGTGGTGTTGAAGGAAACTGTGGAGTGAAACAAGAAAAAAAAATAGTAATTTGGCACATCAACATTGCAAGCAGAGAGACACCAACATTTTTGGCCAAGATCAGTATAACATTTTGGGAAATGAGTGTTTAAAGCCTAAAGTATAAGGTCCCCTTATCAGAGTCATCACCCCCCCCCCCCATTCCTCCCTCACCCCCCCCCCCCCCCCATTTGATGGGCCCTTGCAAAAAATGAAGGGGGGATGTTTTGGACAGGTAACCCTCTCCACTGCATTGAGAGCTGAATGCATAAATAGTGTGTGATACTTTGGCCAGCCCTTCCTTACTTACACTATTGGTAGCCCACCGGACAGGTAAGAAGTGTCATAATACCAAAAAAAAAAAAATGGAAACACATTTTGACATTCTGCTATTACCTATCAAGGTAATAATAGTAGAAATAAAACAATAAACTGTAGCATTTGAAAGTATTGAGGCAGGCCCTTGCACTACATGCTTTGGTGAATTCATCCATAAATCTGACCAGAAAAAAGGTAGGTAGAGTGTGTATTGGGTTTGGCAAAGTCAGCAGATAGAGGATTGCTATCAGCTGACCTAGCAGTTGGGGGGAGGGGGGTTCCTAATGAGTTTGGCCCAACCCAAAAAAAAATGGCACTGTGCATGAATTTAAGCACACACATACAATTTGTAGACATTTTAGGGGGTGTTTAGAGGAAAGCAATACTATGGAGCTGACAAAGGACATTGCTAAGTGACTAGACTATAGGTTTATGGGCCCAGAAGAGCATGGTGGGGAAGTTAGTGAAGGCAAATATGCATGAAGGACAAAAAAGGAACTTGAAAAGCTTCCAGCATGCATGAGGACAAAGGGGCACAGCATATCAATTAGAACATATTGCAATCATGGTAATTAGGAAAAGAATTGAGGAATGAGGAAAGAAATGCAAGACATTGAGGGGCGGCACAGTGTTGTAGTGGTTAGCACTCTCACCTAGCAGTAAGAAGGGTCGCTGGTTCAAATCCCAACCACGACTCTACCTGCCTGGAGTTTGCATGTTCTTCCTGTGCCTGCGTGGGTTTCCGCCGGGTACTCCGGTTTCCCCCCACGATCCAAAGACATGCAGGTAGGTTAATTGGCTTCTGTCCAAAATTGACCTTAGTATATGAATAGGGACCTTGGATTGTGGGCTCCTTGAGGGTAGGGACCGATGTGAGTGTGCAATGTACATGGATAGGGACAATTCATGATAGACTGAAGAGGGGATATGGAGAGGTAGGCCTATGAGAAGGGAGTTGCAATAGTCACCTATATCTACATGGAAGAGGCTCATTTCATTATCTGATCTTGATTTATTCCTCCCATTCATACCAATGATGGGGCAGTATTTCTCCTACTGACTATAGTCCCTATAATTTTTTATTCTCACTGGCCACCCAGCCTGAGACATTGTTTACTTCCACTGATGCTGGAACATTTTCTACTCCCACTGGCCGTAGCACAGCCCCCCTAAAGTCTGAAGGACAGTAAACTGACCCTTTGTTTAAAAAGTTTGGAACCCCATGGGATAGATAGTGCATTGAGTGGTTAGAACTACTGTCTTTATTAGTCCTAGTGACCACTGTGATTAAAAATGAAAGTGAAAAAAATCCAACATTTTGAGTTTTCACAAGAACAGGAAAAACGGAAAAATGTTTCAACTGGAACACTTCTTCTGATGACATTCAAACTAAAATTCCCATGTAAGGGCTGACATCAAAAGAAGCATGGGATTACCGTTATTAACCTCTTCTACGTGTTCTTCTCATGTATATTTCACGTGATAAAAAAACTAACAAATTCCAGCTTTTCCTGCTGTCCTAACAATATATCATCTTTTTCAAAGCTACAGGTGTACTTTGAAGGGGATTGATACAGTAGCCAAAGCCCTAAAATGCTTATCTTGAATGGAGAAACTGCTTCTGCAATATACAATAACAGCCAGTCCCATGAATACGCACCTCAGCATTTGACCATCTGAATTCTAGTTGGCTGATCCTCCCTTAAAACAGAGAAAGTAGCTGCCCTTTTTGTTGAGTGTTGTGTACCTTTAAGATCGAATGTAAAAGTAATAGCATAAATAGAAGCGTTCCTGCAACAGCCAATAAGATCATTGCTTTTATTTTGCAATCAGCACTTGAATACTTGAAGTTTGAATATGATTGGTTTCTACTTGCTGCACCTCTAGCTTTTCCTTTGCTTTGCTGTACCATCCATTTTCCTTGAAAGTTATGTTCAGACCTTATCCAGATCATCCTGGCAGATCTCAGTTGCTGTGAAGACGCTCATCTTCTGCCTAAAGAAAACATCTTGGCAGTTTATCTTCACGTTAAAAGTGTTACTGGGCAATTATAAGCTGAGAAACGATCATGTTTCCCCTCCATTCCCTGCAAGAGTAATGGAATACTGAATAGCGCACTAAACGCCGAACTCTGACACTGTATTAACACTCTGACTGTCTCCTAACAGCAGGGCAGTTATTTGCTGAGTGGGATTTTTATAAATCCCTTGGCAGTACTATACCCTGATAATTATGATAAAGTGCAATGGTCAGTGTTGATTCAGCAGTCCCTGATCTAACAAATATTTCATTCACAGTTCTCCTTCATGCCTCTTCTCTTATAGTGATCAATCTACTGAGTTTTACTTTAAGGAGAACTCCAGGCAGGCACTAAATTCACTTACAGATATAGAGAGTTAAAACTTGTTTGACTGCCCTTGGAAGCACTATTTGCTCCAGGGCTTAGTAAATGAACAGAAGCTCTGCTGACTTCCATCATCCATGCTGTTTTTTTTTCCTTGGACGTGATTGGGTATTCTTTGCAAAGTGAACCTTTATCTCAGTTACTAAGCTCTGGAGCAACTGCTCTTTGCAGAGTTCAACTGCACTTTGTAAAGTGCACAGTCTTTTTACCTTTACTAAATCAACCCCAATGTGTCAGTTTTTGTATTATGAAAGTTGCACTTAAAGTGAAAGTAAACTTTGTTGGTGGGGCACACACCTACCTCCTTCTGTGCTCTTCTCCAGTAATGACGGATTTAAGTACCTTTCGCTGCTGCATTCTTGCCCACTGCCAATTATTTGGGGGGGGGGGGGGGGGTTGGGACAAATCTCTTCAACCATTGGTCAGTCATTGTCCCCATCACCGGGCCCATTCCCATCATCTGTAAGATGAGCCGAGAGTGTATATTACATGGTTCATGCACCTTGCATTGTACTCAGAAAATAAAAAAATTGTTAGGGGAAAGAGAGACTTTGCAAATCTCTTCTGCCAATTAATAACTACTGTATATCCTTTTTTTTTTTTTAAGTTTGATTCCACTTTAAAGCATATCTAAACCTAAAGACAAAAAAGTAACATATGCAGTTTGCTAGTCCATAGATGTGGTGTCTTCATTCATTTATTTTTTTTTTTTTAATTAATGCTTCCTCTTTATTGATGGTAATCCTACAAATAACATACTCCCTATCCCTGGGCGGCTTTGCTCATTTTTCAATTGCATCTATAGAGGGAGCCATGGTCCTCACCCAAGCTGGGCATCACTTGCATGTCTGTCTTTGTTTATAAAAAATAAAAAATAAATAAATACATTTTTGCTTGCATATTATTAGATGATAAAATAAGCAAAGCTTCCCCTCATTTCAGAGCTTCCCCTCAGATCTACAGTGATCTACAGCTACTAGTGCACTACAGTGGCGAAAAACTAACACTTTGAAAACTAACACCTGGAACACACCATCCCCACCCTGAAACATGGTGGTGGCAGCATGATGTTGTGGTGATGCTTTTCTTCAGCAGGGACAGGGAAGCTGGTCAGAGTTAATGGGAAGACGGATGGAGCCAAATATAGGACAATCTTAGAAGAAAACCTGTTATGCAAAACAAAAAAAATGTGCAAGTCAACAACAGTGTTCCTGATCCCCGCTACACAAGTCCCAGTGTTTCCAGACCAGTGCAGCCAGCAACAGTGTCCCTAATCCTCACAACACCAGTACAGTGCTGCCACTGCCTACCACTTGTACTTACCCTGGCCTGTTTTTTTTTAAATCACATTTCTGCTTGCTGCCTGGACCGATCCTTTGCCTGTTTGCTGACCATGTCACTGCCTTCCGCCTGAACTAACCCATCTGCATGTCTGACTGACTATGATCCTGGGAAACACCAGTCTTAGTCATCCTCTGCAGACAACTGTGCTCTTGGAACCACAGAAACTCTTTTGTTTTTTCTTTCTTCAGACTTTTGTATTTCCAGGCCAGGTAACATGGCATTCCTGGGTGCAGGCACATACCAGTAGGCTAGGCTTGCTTGGCTTATAGGAATGGGAACTTGCTATAGGTGATGCTACACTAAGCTATATTCCCTGGCCACTTGTACATAGGCGACTGTTACAGTACATTGGTTGTTTATACAATTGGTTGATTTTTGTTATACTCAAGATATAATGTCCGGTATATAATCAGTCCAAACAGTGAAAAAGTCTCACATGTGGTATTGTCATTAGGGATGGGCTTTATGTTCGACTCGAACATCAGTTCGTCTCGAACATTGGCTGTTCGCCAAATAGCGAACAATTTGGGGTGTTTGCAGCAAATTCGAAAGCCGCGGAACACCCTTTAAAAGTCTATGGGAAAAATCAAAAGTGCTAATTTTAAAGGTTAATATGCAAGTTATTGTCGTAAAAAGTGTTTGGGGACCTGGGTCCTGCCCCAGTGGATATATATCGACGCATAAAAAGTTTTAAAAACGTCAGTTTTTTCGGGAGCAGTGATTTTAACAATGCTTAAAGTGAAACAATAAAAGTGTAATATTCCTTTAAATTTGTACCTGGGGGGCGTCTATAGTATGCCTGTAAAGTGGCGCATATTTCCCACGTTTAAAACAGTCTGACAGCAAAATGGCATTTCTAAAGGAGAAAAAGTCATTTAAAACTACTCGCGGCTATAATGAATTGTCAGTCCGGCAATACACATAAAAGTTCATTGATAAAAATGACATGGGATTTCCCCACAGGGGAACCCCGAACCAAAATTAAAAATAAAATGCATGGAGGTCCTCCCAAATTCCATACCAGGTCCTTCAGGTCTGGTATGGATATTAAGGGGAACCCCGTGCCAATTTTTTTTTTTTAAATGACGTGGGGGTCCCCCTCAAAATCCATACCAGACCCTTATCCGAGCATGCAACCTGGCAGGCCGCAGGAAAAGAGGGGGGCGAGAGAGCGCCCCCCCCGAACCGTACCAGGCCACATGCCCTCAACATTGGGAGGTAGCCCCCAAAGCACCTGTCCCCATGTTGATGGGGAGAAGGGCCTCCACCCCACAATCCTTGCCCGGAATCTGGAAGCCCCCTTTAACAAGGGGACCCTCAGATCCCACCCCACCTGTGTGAATTGGTAATGGGGTACAAATGTACCCCTACCATTTCACAAAAACATTGTCAAAAATGTTAAAAAAGACAAGAGACGGTTTTTGACAAGTCCTTTATTCATTTCTTCTTCTTTCCCTGCTTCTTCTTCCATCTTCTTTCTTCTGTTCTTCCTTTGGTGTTCTTCTTCCTCCATCTAATTCTTCCCCAGCTCCTTCCTCTATCTTCCTCTGGTCTTCTCGTCCAGCATCTTCCTACGGCTTCGTCTCAGCTTTGTCCTCCGCACGATCCGCCTCAGTGGGAGTCTTCCACTGTGTGACGCTTCTGTTCAGGTGACAGTTCTTATAAAACGGAGGGCGGGCCACCCAGTGACCCCGCCCCCTCTGACACACGGGGACTTCCCTATGGCTTTCCCCGTATTGTCAGAGGTGGGAGGGGTCATCACGGGGAAAGCCATAGGGAAGTCCCTGTGTGTCAGAGGGGTGGGGTCACCTGAACAGAAGCGTCACACAGCAGAAGACTCCCACATTTGTACCCCATTACCAATTCACATGGGGGTGCCAGGATCTGGGGGTCCCCTTGATAAGGGGGGCTTCCAGATTCCGATAAGCCCACTGCCCGCAGTCCCCCACAACCGACTGGCATGGGTACAAGGTGCTTTGGGGGGCTACCCCAAAGCACCCTCCCAATGTTGAGGGCATGTGGCCTGGTACAATTCAGGAGGGGGCGCTCTCTCATCCCCCCTCTTTTCCTGCCTGCGACCTGCCAGGTTGCATGCTCGAATAAGGGCCTGGTATGGATTATTGGGGGGACCCCACGCCATTTTGTTTTTATATTTTGGCACGAGGTTCCCCTTAAAATCCCTACCAGACCTGAAGGGTCTAGTATGGATTTTGAGGGGGACCCCCATGCCATTTTTTTTCCAATTTTGACACGAGCTTCCCCTTAATATCCATACCAGAACTGAAGGGCCTGGTATGGAATTTGGGGGGACCCCCACATATTTGTTTTTTTAAATTTTGGTTTGGGGTTCCCCTGTGGGGAAATCCCATGCTGTTTTTATCAATGAACTTTTATGTGTATTGCCGGACCGACAATTCATTATAGTCGCGTGTAGTTTTAAATTACTTTTTTTCCTTTAAAAATGTAATTTTGCTGTCAGACTGTTCTAAACATGGCCAATTGACAGGTATATTATAGACACCCCAGGTACAAAATGTAAACGAATATTACACTTTTATTGTTTCACTTTAAGCATTATTAAAATCACTGCTCCCAAAAAAAGTCAGTTTTTAAAACTTTTTTTTGCATTGGTACATGTCCCCTGGGGCAGGACCCGGGCCCCCAAACACTTTTTATGACAATACCATGCATATAAGCCTTTAAAATTAGCACTTTAGATTTTTCATGTTCGTGTCCCATAGACGTTAACGGTGTTTGCGTGTTCGAACACATTTTTTGCCTGTTCACATGTTCTAGTCGGAACCGAACGGGGGGTTGTTCCGCCCATCCCTAATTGTCATACTTGGGAGGAGTAGCAGAATGTGTTTTGGGTTTTACTTCTAAGTATAGCCATGATGTACGTGAAAATTATTTTATTAAATTGACAACTTTGTTCATTTTCACATTCTTTCTCCGTATTCCAAATACTTGCGCCAAAAAATAAAGTCTTCAAAAGATTCACTATGCCTATTTAAAAATACTTTGGGGTATTTACTCTCCAAAATGTGGTCATTTTTTGGGTGTTTCTACTGTCGTGGTGCTCCCGGGTCTGCAAAAATGTGATAGGTAGTCAGGAAATTAGATGCATAATTTATGCTCTTAGAAAGCATGAAGGTGCTCCTTGAATTTTTGGCCTCTCTATCTATTTAGGCTGTGAAAAAGGGTTCACACATGTGATATCACCACACTCAAAAGAATTAACAGAATGTGTTTTGGGATGTAATTCTAAGTATGCCTATGCTGTGTGTTAGAATATTATTTTATTTGACAAATTTGTGTAAAAAAATACATTTTCATTCCACATTTTCCAAAAACTTTAGGCAAAAAATTAAGTCTTCAAAAGACTTACCATGCCTTTTAGACAATACTTTGGAGTGTTTGCTTTCCAAGCTTGGTAATTTTATGGATATTTTCGCTATCCTGGAGCTCCAAGGCCTCCAAAAATGTGAGAGGTAGCATGGAAATTAGATGTGTAATTTATCCCTCTGGAACGCCTGAAGGGGCTCCTTCGATTTTGGGTCTCTATGCAGGGCCAGATTAACATAGGGGCTATTGGAGTGGCCCCTTACAGCTGATGACCTACCCGACCACTGGTCAAAATTTGGGGCTCCTATCATCTATATTTCCGGAGATATGGGGCTCCTTGAGCAGCCTGTCAGAAGCTACATACAGAGTGACCAGTTTAAAAACAGGCACACTCTGTTTGCAGCAGACATAGTGGATGAGCTCACAGTGCTTCTCCTCACTTCTTGAGCTCAATGGACAGCTTGGAGTCTGCAGAGTTTGACAGGCAGCACCGCCTGCCAAACTCACCTATTGATTTCCAAACTCGCTCGCAGTAGCAAGATAATCCAACAATGTAAAAGAACAATGTAAAAAAAAAAAAACAAGGAGGCGACAGTAGCACCTCATGAACGCCTGTCAGCCTTCTATACCACTCGTTGAAAAGCAGTTCACCGCAGATCATTTTTCAGAATGCAGTAAGCATTTCCACAAATGTGAAAGAAACTTGAAACACATCATCCATTTCATGCTCGCCACCAACCAGGTCGCTCCCCGCCACTTCCCATCTTAGCCACCTCCCTTTAACTTATATCACAGGTAACCATTTCTAACCTGCAGATGACAGACCCTACTCCAAAAGATTTAACTCCCAGTTACTCTCCCCACCCGCTGATTGATATTTCTCCATGGC
The DNA here is from genome assembly GCF_037356315.1 of Lithobates pipiens. Classification (NCBI taxonomy): domain Eukaryota; kingdom Metazoa; phylum Chordata; class Amphibia; order Anura; family Ranidae; genus Lithobates; species Lithobates pipiens. The sequence continues at coordinate 71,465,701 of NW_027507758.1, forward strand.
CACCTCACACCCCCCTGCTGACAGACCTCTCTCCTCAGCCTGTCCCCACACACCCTCTCACCTGCTGACCTGTGGGTGGGAGAATCACTCCGGCAGTGTTATTGTGTTCTGCCAGTGGGGAGCCTTCCCTACCCACAGAATTCAATGATCAGTGTTGCTAACTATAGCTGGCAGCACTGATTGTTTTGGGAAAAACCTGACAGGCTGGTTGTACTCAAGTCGATTAATAGATTGACTTGTATACAACCAGCTAGCCCAAACAAAGATCAGCTATGGCTGGTCTCTGCTTAATTGGCTTAATTTCAATCGATGTATGGCCTGCTTAACCACTACGCAGTCCCTAAACATCCTTCCACAAACCTTTACATTTTTCCTTCCCAGATTCCTTCGTCCTCCTCATCTGTACATAGTGCCCACTGTCATACCCTCCACACTCTTTTCCTGTACATACTGTCCACTATCATACCCTCCACACTCTTCTTCTGTACATACTGCTTACTGTCATACCCTCCACATTCCTTTCCTGTACGTACTTCTCACTGTCATACCCTCCACACTCCTCTCCTGTACATACTGCTCACTGTTTTATCCTCCACACTCATCTCCTGTACACACTGCCCACTGTCATACCCTTCCCACTCCTCTCCTGTACATACTGCTAAGTGTCATACCCTCCACACTCCTCACTTGTACATCCTGCCAACTGTGATACCCTCCACACTCCTTTCCTGTACACACTGCCAGCTGTCTTTCTCTCCTCACTCCTCTCTTGTACATACTGCTAACTGTCATACCCTCCACACTCCTCACTTGTACATCCTGCCAACTGTGATACCCTCCACACTCCTTTCTTGTACACACTGCCAGCTGTCTTTCTCTCCTCACTCCTCTCCTGTACATACTGCTAACTGTCATACCCCCCACACTCCTCTCCTGTACATACTGCCACCATAATACCTTCCACACTCCTCTCCTGTAAATACTGCCCCTTTCATACCCTCCACACTCCTTTCCTGTACATGCTGCCCCCATCATACCCTCCATACTCCTCTCCTGTACATACTGCCAACTGTCATACCCTCCCTACTCCTTTCCTGTACATATTGCCAACTGTCTTTCTCTCCACACTCCTCTCCTGTACATACTGCCCCCATAAACCTCCTACACTCCTCTCCTGTACATACTGCCCACCGTCATACCCTCCACACTCCTCTCCTGTACATACTGCCAACTGTCATACCCTCCCTACTCCTTTCCTGTACATATTGCCAACTGTCTTTCTCTCCACACTCCTCTCCTGTACATACTGCCCCCATAAACCTCCTACACTCCTCTCCTGTACATACTGCCCACCGTCATACCCTCCACACTCCTCTCCTGTACATACTGCTAACTGTATTTCTCTCCACAATCCTCTTCTGTACATACTGTCCCCATAATACTTTTCACACTCCTCTCTTGTATATACTGCCCCTATCATACCCTCCACACTCCTCTCTTGTATATACTGCCCCTATCATACCCTCCACACTCCTTTCCTGTACATACTGCCAACTGTCTTTCTCTCCACACTCCTCTCCTGTACATGCCGACCCCATAATAGCTTCCACACTCCTCTCCTCTACATAGTGCCCACTGATAGACCCTCCACACCCCTCTCCTGTGTCTCCTGCTCACGATCGCTCATGGCTGGTGGTCATCGCGACCATCGGCCACGAGCACCGGCACCCCCGCTGTGCAGCGGGCGCACACCTGCTATCCTGACCCCGCGAGCCGACATATAGATACGACGACTTGCGCAGGGAGTCAACCTACCACAGTATAACTGAGGCGGTTGGTCGGGAACCGGTTAATAAGCAGAAGCTCTGCTGACTTCCATCATCCAATCATGTGCAAGCAAAAGTGTTTTTTTTTTTTACATTTTCCTTGCATGTGATTGGGTATTCTTTGCAAAGCCAACCTTTACCCCATTTACTAAGCTCTGGAGCAACTGCACTTGTAGAGTGCAACAGCACTTTGGGGGTTATTTACGAAAGGCAAATCCACTTTGCACTGCAAGTGCACATGGAAGTGCAGTCGCTCGAAATCTAAGGGGTAGATCTGAAATGAGTGGAAGCTTTGCTGATGTTATCATCCAATCATGTGCAAGCTAAAGTGCTGTTTTTTTATTTTCCTTGCATATCCCTCTCGGATCTACAGCGACTTTACTTTCAAGTGCACTTGTAGTGCAAAGTGGATTTTCCTTTAGCAAATAACCCCCTGTGCGTTGTGCACAGTCTATTTGCCTTTAGTAATTCAACCCCATAGGCTAACAAGCTGGGGAGTTTAGAGGCAGGAAAAAAAAATGGCTGATGCCCCTAGAAGCATCTGCAAAAATGTCCAGTGTGCAAGAGGCCTTATGCCCCATACACACGGTCGGATTTTCCGACGGAAAATGTGCGATCGGATCATGTTGTCGGAAAATCCGATCGTGTGTGGGCTTCATCTGACTTTTTCCATCAGATTTTTTGACGCACAAAGTTTGAAAACAGGATCTAAAATTTTCCGACAACAAAATCCAATCGTTTAAATTCCGATTGTGTGTAGAAAATTCAGACGGACAAAGCACCATGCATGCTCATAATAGACTAAAACTATTGGCTACTAGCCTCTTTATAGTCCCGTCGTACGTATTATACCTCACTGCGTTCTGAACGATCAGATTTTCTGACAACTTTGTGCGACCGTGTGCATGTAAGACAAGTTTGGGCCAACATCCGTCGGAAAAAATCTGATGGATTTTGTTGTCGGAATGTCTGACCATCTGTATGGGGCATTAGAGTTCAGGTCCAAAATTGTATGTGGATGGTAACATTTAAAAAATGATTTAAATAATAGAGATGTATCTATAGAAATCTTTTATTAACTTTGCTGATTTTTTTTTTTTTTTATTTTTTTTTTATAATGGTCATTTGCTTACATTTACGTTAAATTTATATTCTTATATTCTTATGCTTAACATGGTTTAAAAAAAAAACTCAAGTCATGAAAATGTAAAATAATTGTAAATATAAATGTAGGCATGCAGAGCAACCAGCTAACACAAGAATTGTTTGCCAGTATGCATGACTTGGTGCAATTAATATCCCAGGTCATGCATGGCTTTTCATAATGGAAGGTATGTACGCTTTTACTTAAGGAAAAGGGATTCTGTTGAAAAAAAAATAAAAAGGGACAAAAGAAAAAAAAAAGTATATCTAATGCGTAGCTCATTTTCTGACATGTCAGAAATATGGCCTTTAAAAAAAAAAACAGCAGTTTCACACCTCATTTACCATATTCACCACAGGGCCAGCAGTCAACGGTGGGGCCTGATGGAGGAAGGTCAGTGGAAAGCTATTAGCAGGGATCCCCTCCCGAGACTTCCTGCTACTTATTGAGCTTCAGGTTAGCATGACAGTGCCGCGAATAACTGCGCTGTAGGTTTTTTTAACAGTTAGCCCAGATTTCCCCATAGTGTTTGTCACTTCAGAAAATTGCAGGAGAAAATGAAGTCCCAGACAGCACATGTCACTAGCAGGGGCCTCATAAGTTGAAAAAAAAATAAAGGATGTGTTGGGCCTGAGTAATGTGTCGGGCTCCCACAGGATTAGTGTCAAAAGAAAATAATAGAGATGACGGATTCAGAGAAGTTTTGTGAACACTTTCTCTTTTTATTTGTTCGCAAATGTTAATGTGGAAATGCATGCAAGGCAGGCATCTGCCCTGCTTTGCCCCTAATGTGATCGACCTGTGAGGCATTCCGTGGTGGTTTAACAGGACTCGCTGCAAATCAGTCAGTTTAGAAATGAGAGGGCATTGACCCTAATGGTGCAGTAACTGCATTGGCAGCTCACATTATGACTGCTTAGGGCAACTTAAATGGACTTTCTTTTTTTTTTTTTTAACTATTCTTATACTTATGTCAACATATTCCACCAGGCAGTAAAGAGAGCCCTAAGTAGCCTAAAGCACTTGATTTGTTTAATTTATTCTGATCACATCAACATATTCCACAAGGCAATACAGAAAGCATTAAAGCTCACCTGTCATGGGAAAAAAGTTGTCTGGCAGACCCCAAATTCTGTACTTTTTGAGTTACAGGCTCAGCACAAGGATGCTGAAAGACAGAGCTGCTGATTTGTTTACTCGTCCCAGGTCAATCATTTAGAAATCATAAAAGCCATACTTTCAAAAGTGGTTCACCAATGGAGGCCCCTGCCTTTCTATCATGACAGGTTTCTTTTAAGTCATTCAAAACCATCATGAAGCACAGAGGGCTGATTTACTAATGGCAAATAGACTGTGCACTTTGCAGTTGCTCCAGAGCAGCCTTTCTCAACCTTTTCATCAACCCTTGAAATAGTTCTTCAGTCCCGGGGAAACCCTGCTAAAAATTAGAAATCTACAACTCATGATACATTAGTGTGATGGTCAGCGGGATGAATGGTCCTTACACTTGTGGTCATTGGGAAGAATTATCCCCTTACAGATAGCTAAAAAGATCAATGGTGTCGATGGGAACTTATCCGAGAGGCAGAAATGGCACAATACTGAAGGAACCCCGGGCAACCTCTGGAGGAACTCTAGGGTTTCACGGATCCCTGGTTGAGAATCACTGCTCCAGAGCTTAGTAAATAAGTTAAAGATTCATTTTGTAAAAAAAATGCTTGACAACCATGATGGTCAATGAACAAATGTCTAGTCTACTTAACCACTTCAACCCCGGATCATTTGGCTGCCTAAAGACCAGAGGACTTTTTACAATTTGGCACTGCGCTGCTTTAACTGGTATTTGTGCGGCTATGCAATGTTGTACCCAAAGAAAATTTGCTTCCTTTTCTTCCCACAAACAAAGCTTTCTTTTGATGGTATTTGGTTGCCTCTGCAATTAAAATTTTTTGCGATATAAATGGAAATTTTTTTCTTTCACACAGTATTTGCGCAGCTTTTTTTTAAACACAATTTTTTTGGAAAAAACACACTTTTTTAATTTTGATGCACTAAAACACACTGTATTGCCCAAATGTTTGATGAAATAAAAAAGATGATCTTATGCCGAGTACATGGATACCAAACACTACATGCTTTAAAATTGCACACAAACGTGCAGCAGCGACAAACTACATACATTTTTAAAAGCATTTAAAAGCCTTTCCAGGTTACCATTTTAGATTTACAGAGGGGGTCTACTGCTAAAATTACTGCCCTCAATTTGACCTTCATGGTGATACCTCACATGCATTTGTTGTTTAACTATGTCACCAGACCGACTATTGCGTTTGCCTTTGCGTGTGAGCACGGTGGGACAGGGGTGCTTTTTTTTATTATTATTTATTATGCTTTTTTATTATATTTTTAAATATCATTTTTTTTTTAAATCATTTTTATTGTTATCTCAGGGAATGTAAATATCCCATATGATAGCAATAGGTAGTGGCAAGTACTCTTTTTTGAAAAAATTGGGGTCTATTAGACCCTAGATCTCTCCTCTGCCCTCAAAGCATTTGACCACACCAAGATCAATGTGATAAAATGCTTTGCCAATTTCCCAATGGCGCTGTTTATATCCGTCGAAACTGAAGTCACAAAATGCTCGTAGCTTCCGGTTTCTTAGGCTATAGAGATGATTAAAGCTGTTCTGGTCTCTGATCAGCTCTATGGTCAGCTTCCGTCCCACTGCTTATAAAAGCAGTCTAGAGGCTAATTAGCCACTAGGAATGTTTTTACATGAAAGCCGACCGCTGGCTGAAAAGAATGATACAAAGATGATACCTAAACCTGCAGGCATCATTCTTTTATACCCACTCAAAGTCCAGCAACATACCAGTACGTTGCTGGTCCTTGTTGGGCATACATTATAATGTTCTTTTTTTCATGCAGCCTGTAGGCTGAACAAAAAAAAGAGATTGATCGGTGGGTATGCCCACCATTAGAATACCATCCTTCATGCACCCACTTCTAATGATGGGCATACATGCACCATTTTCTTTTAACTGTGGTGGTGAAATCACCTCCTACAGCGCTGGAGTCGCTGATTTAAGTATCGTGGGAGCAGATGCTATTGCTGTCAAGATAAATAAATAAATGCTGCAGCTGAATGGCATACCTGCTAAGCAAATGATGGTTAACAATAAAACAAAGTAACATTACAGTATAATAGTAAGACTTACCATACCTGCAAAGCAAATACAATAAAACATAGTAAAAATAAAACGTTTTTTAATGCAATCTGTGCCTAAAAAATATATGTCAAAGGATGGGGGCATCTGCCCCTAATGTTAGAAGCAAATCGCGCCTCCACCTCTACCAGCATGCTTCAGCATATATGCTCTTTTTTAACAGTGGTGGTGAAATCATCTCCGACAGCGCTGGAGTCATGGCTTTATATATTGTGAGAGAAAACGCTGTTGCTGTCAAGATAAATAAACCCATGCTGCAGCTGAATAGCGTACCTGCTAAGCAAATGATGGTTAACAATAAAACAAACATTACAGTATAACATACCTGCAAAGCAAATACAATAAAACATTGACAGTAGAGCGAACATAAGAAAGAGAACAATAGAGAGAGAAAGAGAGAGAGAGAAGAAAATCACCACACCTATTTCTGTCTTTTTTAATTTTTTTTTGTTTTTGTGTGTGTTTTTTTTTTTCACTTTTCTAAAAACTGTAAAAAACTATAAACTGAATGTTGCAGATTTGGGTCTCTCAAAATGTGATGGCCATCACATCTTTCGAGACCATGTGTACGCTAATACTCAACTAGTGTGTGATAGCATTCAAAACAGTCACCAATGCAAAGACCAGGTTGGCCAGGACAGGAGGGACAATAAAATTGTATGTCATGCCTAAATCCACGCTTTCTACAGCCATGACATCTTCTTTGGGGTTTTCTTTGGGTAGGGGTACCAGAGAGGACATGCGGAAAATACCTCTCATGCAGCCGCCTTTCGACATTTGTGTTGGGAAGTTGGGTCAGAGCTGGAAACAGAAGGGCTCTGATGATCTCTTCCTAGAATTTAACCACTTGCCGACCGCCGCACGACGATGTACGTCGACAGAATGGCACGGGCAGGCATAAGGGCTTACATGTACGTCCTTGCCTGCCCGCCGGTCGGGGGCCCGATCGGGCCCCCGCCCGGTGCCTGCGGCGGTCGGTATTCGTTCGGGAGCGATCCCGGACGAGGGGACGGCCATTCATTCATGGCCACCCCCTTGCGATCGCTCCCGACGAATGAAAATGTCCCGTGACATCACTTCCTCTCCTGTAATGTAAACACAGGAGAGGAAGTGATGTATTCTCTCCTCCGTGTCAGTATTTTTCGTTCCGGCACCGAGGAGAGAGGTTCGGTGAGTTGCACCAACACACCACACATACAGTAGAACATGCCAGGCACACTCACACCCCCCCTTTACCCCCCGATCACCCCCCAATTACCCCTGCCCCCCCAGTCACAGTGACACCAATTGCTTTTTTTTTTTTTTTTTTTGCATTGGTGTCATTTGTGACTGTAATAACTGTTAGGGCAGTTAGGGTTAGCTCCCTTTAGTTATAATGTGCCCCCCTAACCCCCCCAATAAAGGTTTAACCCCGTGATCACCCCCCGTCGCCAGTGTCACTAAGGCTGGGTTCACATTGCAGCGGTTTATGAGAACGAATGTGTTTCGCACCGCACTGCAGTGCAAATCACATCCGATCTCTGTGCGATTCGAGTTCAGCCATACAGATAGTATGGCTGAATTCGTGTCGCACCCGCCGCAAATTCGCACGGGACCCTTTTTTTGGCCCGCAGCAGAATCGGATCGCATGGGTGTTCACACCATGCGATCCGAGTTTGCAGATCGCACTGCGATATGCGAACTGATCTGGGGGTGTCATTAACATTTCACTGACACTCCCAGCAGTTCGCATAGGGCAGTGTGAACTGCCGCCGGGAGGCATGCGATGCGGGAACCCGCCGCGGATTCATGGCGTTCCCGCATCGCTCCAGTGTGAACCCAGCCTAATAAGCGATAGTTTTTCTGATCGCTGTATTAGTGTCACAGGTGACGCTAGTTAGGCAGGTAGGTATTTAGGTTCGCCGCAGCTTTTTATAGCGCCAGGGACCCCCATATACTACCGCATAAAGCCCCCTGATTGCCCCCTAGTTAACCCTTTCACCAGTGATCACCATATAACTGTTACAGGTGACGCTGGTTGGTTAGTTATTTTTTTATAGTTTCAGGGCACCCGCCATTTATTACCTAATAAAGGTTTAACCCCCTGATCACCCGGCGGGTGTCATTTGTGACTGTAATAACTGTTAGGGCAGTTAGGGTTAGCCCCCTTTAGTTCTAAGGTACCCCCCTAACCCCCCCAATAAAGGTTTAACCCCGTGATCACCCCCCGTCGCCAGTGTCACTAAGGCTGGGTTCACATTGCAGCGGTTTATGAGAACGGATGTGATTCACACCGCACTGCAGTGCAAATCACATCCGATCTCTGTGCGATTCGAGTTCAGCCATACAGATAGTATGGCTGAATTCGCGTCGCACCCGCCGCACCCGCCGCAAACTCGCACGGGACCCTTTTTTTGGCCCGCAGCAGAATCGGATCGCATGGGTGTTCACACCATGCGATCCGAGTTTGCAGATCGCACTGCGATATGCGAACTGATCTGGGGGTGTCATTAACATTTCACTGACACTCCCAGCAGTTCGCATAGGGCAGTGTGAACTGCCGCCGGGAGGCATGTGATGCGGGAACCCGCCGCGGATTTGTGGCGTTCCCGCATCGCTCCAGTGTGAACCCAGCCTAATAAGCGATCGTTTTTCTGATCTCTGTATTAGTGTCACAGGTGACGCTAGTTAGGCAGGTAGGTATTTAGGTTCGCCGCAGCTTTTTATAGCGCCAGGGACCCCCATATACTACCGCATAAAGCCCCCTGATTGCCCCCTAGTTAACCCTTTCACCAGTGATCACCATATAACTGTTACAGGTGACGCTGGTTGGTTAGTTATTTTTTTTATAGTTTCAGGGCACCCGCCATTTATTACCTAGTCTCACTAGTGTACCCCTAAATTTAGGGGTGTCTACTTTCCAAAATGTGGTCATTTGGGGGGGGGTTTGTGCCATCTTGGCATTTTATGGCCTTCAAAACTGTAACGCCCTTAGAAAGCCTGAAGGCGGTGCTTGGTTTTCGGGGCCCCGTACGCGGCTAGGCTCCCAAAAAGTCCCACATATGTGGTATCCCCGTACTCAGGAGAAGCAGCAGAATTTATGTTGGGGTGTCATTTCACATATGCCCATGGCATGCGTGAGCAATATATCATTTAGTGACAACTTTGTGATAAAAAAAAATTAAAGTTTGTAATTTTCCCGCAACTTGTGGCAAAATATTAAATATTCCATGGACTCAAAATGCCTCTCAGCAAATAGCTTGGGGTGTCTACTTTCTAAAATGGGGTCATTTGTGGGGGTTTTGTGCCATCTTGGCATTTTATGGCCTTCAAAACTGTAATAGGTAGTGAGAAGTGAAATCAAAAATTTACGCCCTTAGAAAGCCTGAAGGCGGTGATTGGTTTTCGGGGCCCCGTACGCGGCTAGGCTCCCAAAAAGTCCCACATATGTGGTATCCCCGTACTCAGGAGAAGCAGCAGAATTTATTTTGGGGTGTCATTTCACATATGCCCATAGCATGTGTGAGCAATATATCATTTAGTGACAACTTTGTGTAAAAAAAAAATAATAATTTTTTTTTGTCATTATTCAATCGCTTGAGGCAAAAAAATAAAATATTCAATGGGCTCAACATGCCACTTATCAATTTCCTTAGGGTGTCTACTTTCCAAAATGGGGTCATTTGGGGGGGTTTTGTACTGCCCTGCCATTTTAGCACCTCAAGAAATGAGATAGGCAGTCGTAAACCAAAAGCTGCGTAAATTCCAGAAAACGTACCTTAGTTTGTAGATGTGACAACTTTTGCGCAAACCAATAAATATACAATTATTGACTTTTTTTTTACCAAAGACATGTGGCTGAATACATTTTGGCCTAAATGTATGACTAAAATTGAGTTTATTGGATTTTTCTAATAACAAAAAGTAGAAAATATCATTTTTTTTCAAAATTTGCGGTCTTTTTACGTTTATATCGCAAAAAATAAAAATCGCAGAGGCAATCAAATACCATCAAAAGAAAGCTCTATTTGTGGGAAGAAAAGGACGCAAATTTTGTTTGGGTACAACATTGCATGACCGCGCAATTACCAGTTAAAGCAGCGCAGTGCCAAATTGTAAAAAGACCTCTGGTCATTGACCAGCAAAATGGTCCGGTCTGAAAGTGGTTAAGGAAGGATCCAGTTCGTCCTGAAGCTTTGTATAGCACAAAAGCATTCAGCGAATCCAAATGAAATAAATAAACAGTATACAGTGGCCAGTATACAAATTTATGTAACTCATCTGTACATTTCTGTAGATTTCTGGCTGAGGCATTGGAATGAGAGATCCCTCCCCAACCTCCAAGTTATTATATTCGGTCAAAGGCTGTGATCTTGTTTTTTTAAAAAAATGCAGAAAAAAAAAGTAGCTAAAGTGAAGTTGTTAACTACAGTGACCAGATTGTTATTATTTTTTTATTTTTTTCGTTTCTCTCAGAACAAAACTTGAGAGGTCATTATGGGTGGTGGCATCACTTTTCTTCTTTCTGTTTTATCCAATTTTTTTTTTTATAAAAGTCTAATTGTACTCTGAACAAAATGAGCAAGTAAGTGAAATGAAAACAGTAAGGCCGCGTACACACGGGCGGACTGTTCGCCCAACTTTGTCCGCTGAACAGTGTTTCAGCGGACAGTCCGCTCGTGTGTGGGCTTCAGCGGACAGTTTCAGCGGACAGTCTGACGAACAAAGTTTTTCGGAATTCCCGTAAGACAGTCCGCTGAAACTTGGTTTGAGCGGACAGTCCGCTCGTGTGTAGGCTTGTTCGACAAACTAAGTCTCGCGCATGCTCAGAAAGAATTTACACGGCGAAGGTTGCATTGCAGTGTATAGGACGTCGTTTTTCGAGTCCCGTCGTACGTGCCGTTCACGTCATCGCGCACGCTTTCAGCGGACTGTTCGTTCATCGTGTGTGGTCAAGTCCGCTCATGCAAATTTTGAGCGGACTGTGTACGCGGCCTTAGTGCTGAATATAACATTGTTGGTTTAGTTTCCAAAGTTTCCCCAGCACCAGCAGAAAAATCCAAAGCCTGTCCTTAGGCTGCAACTAAGGACCACTGCTGTTCTCTGTACTGCCATTCAGCAAGCTCCCTACCTTGTCATAAGAATCGGCAGGGAGCATGACCATTGTTGATTGCACAGCTGGGGTGATAACAAGTCAGGAGGCATGTCAGAATGTCAGACTACTGTACAACGACTGTTGCTCTCGCACAAAAAGTAACGGTCTTTAGCTGCAGCCCCCGTACCGGCATGGCCGAGATCAGTCATAAAGTTAGTAAAGTCAGAACACGTGTTTTGTATGCTTGTCCTGGATCAGTGACTCAGAAAGCTTTAAAGTCACTGAATGTGCATGACAGCCAGACAAATTGAATTTCAAAAGAAGGTCAGCAATGGCAGCTTATGTGTTTCTCTCATCAATAATTTCCTTTAAAGTATTCCCCCTGTTACAGACTTTTCAGAGGTCCATCCATAAGTCATGTCCATATCCATGGGGCTAACCCTTCTAGTTTCTTTTCCTTTAGACTCATTCTTTAATGCCATTATTGCATATAATTTATGCAATGTCTAATTTTTTTAAATTGTATGTTGCCCCCTTACGCCAAGCTCTATAATGTTCCAAAAATACATAGTCATTAATCTCATACATCATCCCTGTCTGAGGAAAAGATTTCATAGATCCAGCACCCATATAATGTTCACACGGTTCACTGGGGCAGAAAATACAGTCACACTTTCCTCTCACATTTTTATAACCTCCTTTTTTCACCCGAGATTCATTTTCTTTATTATTATTCTATATTATTTTAAGGTGGCGGGTGTATTTAACTCACCGTATAGACAGTATCCTGACGAGATGGAGTTCCGGCTACAGAGAGCCAGACCACTGAGCCATCGAGACCTTCCAAGGAAGAGTAATGACAATGAAAGCTTTGTTGATTGGTCAGACTGTAGGCATCCGTTTTCCTTTCCAACAACATCACCCCTTCCTCCTATAAACAAGAAGAAGCCACAGGTATGAATTTACTAATGATTAAGGATAATTTGTATGATTAGAGATAATTTGTCCACTCTTGTTGCTGTATTCATGCTGGCTTTAGATCAGAGGAGGCTTCAACAATCTAAAGCACAGTGTGCCGAAAAATGTTTTCAAAGAAATTGAGCGTGCCAATTTTCTAAACAAAAAATGTCAACTTCACACTCTTAATCACAAAAAGGATGTTTTATAAAATAAGTGCTGTAAACTACTTAAGTAGTGAGAAATTAACATCCTGTACTCTCACTTATGTACCTCCTTTCTCCTCTGCCCCAACACTGAACACACCCTACTCATCTTTCTCACCACTGTAACCCTCTTTTTATCATCTCCCCTCCCCTGCTTTTCCGTCCTACCACTGAACCCCCTTATCATTCTTCCCACTACTGTACCTTCTGCACATCTGCCCCACCACTGTACCCCCCTGCTCATCTGCCCCATCATTGTACCCCCCTTTCTCATCTGCCCCACCACTAAACCTCCCTGCACATCTGCTCCACTGCCGTATCCCCATGCTCTTCTGTCTCACTACTGAAACACCTTCTCATCTGTTCTAACCCTTGAACCCATCTGCTCATCTGGCCCACCACTGTAGCTCGCTTTCTCATCTAATCCACCAATGTACCTCGTGCACATCTCTCTCTCCTCTTTACCCCCTGCTCTTCTGCCCCACTTCTGTTCCCCCTGCTCTCCTGCCCCACCACTGTAACCCCTTACTCATCTGTCCCACCAATACACCTCCTTTCACATCTGCCCCACTGCTCTACCTCCCCTGATTTTCTGTCCCACCACTGAACCCCCTTCTCATCTGCTGAAGGATAATTCTCACAGAAAAGTGGATGACCACACTCAGATGTATGAAAATTCAAAACAAGTTTATTGACAATCTATTAATACAAATACAGCACAGCTTTAGCAGGTGAGAACAGTGTTGACAGGTTTCACGCTACATGCGTTTAATCATAACCAATCATCAGTGCCGGGACAAGGTCATCCAGAGCCCAGGGCAAACACGCCAAACTGCGCCCCCCGCCCCCAATGTGTATGAGCATTATGTGTCATCAAACCCCCCCCCCCCCAAAAAAAATGAGTACTAATCTTTTTCACCCCCCTAAGCATAAATTCCTCCTCCTTCCAGTGCAAATATGTTCCCTTGCTGAAATCCCCCCTCCCAGTACAAATCTTATGCCGCGTACACACGAGCGGATTGTATGGCGTACTTAGTCCGTCCGACGGACAGTCCATCATACTTTCCACTGAACGGACTTGACCACACACGGATACCCAAACAGTCCGACGAAAGCTTGCGCGATGACGTGTACAGCACGTACGATGGGACTAGAAATAGGAAGTCCAATACACAGCAAAGCACCTTTCCGCCGTGTAAATCCTTTCTGGGCATGCGCCATTCTTAGTCCGTCCAACTAGCACACTGACGACCGTATTGTCCAGCTGAAACCAAAGTATGACGGACAGAATTACGGAAAATCCGAAATACTTAGTACGCCGGACTGCACGCTGAAAAAGTCCGCTGAAGCCCACACACGAGCGGATTGTCCGCTGAAATGTGTTTCGACGGACTAAGTACGCCATACAGTCCGCCCGTGTGTACGCGGCATTACTCCCCCAAATCCCCCCCAAGTGCCCCCCCAAAAATCACTCCTCCTAGCACATATTATCTACCCCTAAAATCGCCCCTCCCAATAACCCCACTGCAAATCCCTCCTTCCAGCACAAAGTGCCCCAATCATTCCTCCTAGCACAAATCGCCCCCCATTCCTTCCCCCCTAAATTTTAGCATACCCCCCAAATTTCCCCTCCTAGAACAATACTTACTCCCTGCTGCCCCCCAAATCCCCCTTTCCAACACAAATCCCCTCCCCCCATTTTCCTTGTGGTGCCCCCCCACCTCACATGATACCACAGTGCCCAGGGCAGCTGTCCCTCCTGCCCACCCCTTGTCCCGGCCCTGCCAATCATACACGCATGTAGCATGAAACATATCAACGCCGATCTCTGCCTGTTGAAGCTGCGATGTATTTGTATTGATAGATTACCAATAAACTCATTTAGAATTTTGATACATCTGAGTGCGATCATCCACTATTCTGTGTGAAGTCATTCAAAACTTTGTTTGCTTTTAACATTCAATTTTGAAATGAATTTGTTCTAGAAACATTTTCTCTCCTGCTCCTTCCTTTGCTATATTATCATAACTATGGTAAAAAATTACTATTAATTTGATTCCTTTAACCATTAGAAAATTGAACGAACATTCCTAAAATCAAACAAAATTCTACTGGTACAGTATATGGCCACTTTTAGAGGGTCTTGTGATTTCTCTGTGCAGACCATGTACCCCTCTCCATTATTATTGCTTCTGGATTTACTTATATGAGCCCTAAAGAGGCCGGACAAAAAAAGTAAAACAAAAATGGTGAATTTTGTGTTGCCCCATCTTGCCTTGCTGTCCTAAGCACAAATACACATGTTCATTGATAAGACCCTGTAACTATCTATTTATTTTCCTTCCTTTTATTACCTTCCTTTCTTCCTATCTGTCTGTCTCTCTCTCCCTCTCTCTCCATGCATTGCTTGCTCCATTTTCTCTGGGTTATCCCATGGTGCTTATCCACTCAGATCTGTAAACATATGTCACAGAGAGGCCCCATATAGCGCCCTGTAATTAGTAAGAATTCTCCTCTATTGAAAGACCCCTCCAATCCATCAGTAATTTCTGAATGGCTCCCCTTGTGTACACACTACTGAATAATTGATAGCGGATGTCTGGTAATGTTAGCTGGCCATCGGTTGGAATCTGTGTATCATTAGTGAAAATCTGCGGGATTCCTTTGCATTGTATAGTACATCTGCACCTCTGCGTTTGTTATTATATCAGGACTAGGGGAGGGGCAGTTCCATACTGTGCGTTCATACATAAGCGTGAGATGAAACAATATTGTGATTTCACTGATGACATTACAAAGTAACTTTAAAACTTTAAATCATAAATCAAAGAAGTCAATAAAAATGCAATTCACAGCTTCTGTTCACTTGATCCTTAAATGACTATAGAACCAATATTAAATGTATGTTCTCTGTAAGAATTAGCCAAGTGTGAGCAAATATTGAAATATGCTAATCATATTTTGGTGGAGTAAATGTGATGACCAGCATTCGCTAAGCAACACGCTGCCCTCCCAGAGAGCCAGTATCTATGCAGGACAATGTTCTTTTTTAAATACCTGCTGAAACCAATATTTCAAGTTCATAGGAGACCAATGATATCCTTGACACTAAAGCTGGCCATAGATAACTCAAGTTGGCTGTTTAAAGCAGAATGCATTTCCAGTGATGACCCGTCCATACGCCCACCCCCGCCCCATAAATGCATCCGGCGCCTAATCGACATACAGGGTACCGGACACTTGGATTCCAATGTGGTTTTTTTTAAGCACATGATTAGAGCCTGAGGCTCTAATTGGCTTCAAAAAAGGGTTCCCAACTACTTGTGTGACAATAGCAAATTATTATTCGCTATTGTCTTCCTGCTTCTTCTCCCTGCCAATCGGGAAGCAGTTCCTGAGACCCGATTGACCGACCGAGAGGAGAAGCAACTGTATTGGCCAGGCAGACGGGAGGCTGTACAGGGACATACGGGAGGAGCACCATGAGCCGCCATTGATATGGGATGCAGGCAGCTGTACACACCTCCGGATCTCCTCTGTGCCAGGTCTGGGCCGGTGCCTGTACTGCAGAGAGGATTGGTGCAATGGATGGATGGAAGGGAGGGAAGGATGCGGTCCCTCTGTTCACTGATCTGCAGGTCGTCTGTCTTATGCTGCCTGTCTACTTCTGTCTGCCCTCGAGGTGCTTCCCCCACCTCCCTTACTGGCTCTGGACTGCAATGGGAATAGATCAGTCCAGCCTGGTGTCAGCCATGGAGCGTGAGTGGAGCCATGAGTGTGGGGACTATGGAGCGGTGAGTGCGGACCTGGGGGGGGGGGGGGTTGTTTAGCACCAGCCGCCACTGAGTAAGAAGCTTCTTTGCTCACACATAGCCAGTATTAATATATCTATAGTTGATGCAACAAAATACAGGCATATCCACAGCTTGCGGGATTGAAAGTTTCCCCAGTTATAAATGATTTCTTATTCCACGGTATCCCTCATTGACCAGGTCCCTCTGTATTTGTGTACATCACCTTTTATGGTTGGCACCGTGGCTTTATTATACTGTGCTAATCCATATAACTGACAAATCCACCCAAAAAGTTCTCAGTAAGAAAAAAAAAAATCTAAAACCCAGAAATGCCAATTTTTTGCACCAGCCACCACTGTGCATTACATTTCAAAATCTCAGGCAAAAATTTTGGTTCCCTGTTACTTGGATTTAGGCTACCCATACACTGCTAGATTATAGTATGAACGTTCAGGCGAAAAATCTCATCAGTATATTCAATAATGCAATCAAATGCATATACAAAATTTGAAACAATCCAATAAAATTAAAAAAACTTCTCCAGATCGGCCCATCTCTGTACTAGGACCCCGTTTCTGTCCATAGGAGACAACTAAAGTCCATGACACTAAAGCTGGCCATAGATAACTTAAGGTGGGTGGAGCAATCCTCCTCGCTGCGCTTTTGCATTCTGACATCTGGAACTCTTCCACTGTCAGATTACACTTATCAGCCCCGCCTTACCTTAGGAGATCTTGAGAATAGGGCTCCAGCCAAGGTAAGAGCCGTGGCTTCTCCTACCGACCGAACAGATGCTGCTTCTCCTCCTAAGACTCCCTGGCCAGTTAGGTCTCAGGACCCGTTTCTTGTTTGACCAGGAGGAGAATCAGAAAGACAATAGCAAAAATAATTAGCTATTGTCATACAACTGGGTGGGCTCTGCGCCCTGAGCCCACCCTTTCTTGAAGCCAATTAGAACCTAAGGCTCTAATACATGCTTCCAAAAAAAAATCCCCATTAAAATCCATGCGTCCTGCATCCTGCATGGAGATTAGGGAGCCAGACCCACGGATTAGGGGGGCGCCCCCTCCCTCCCACTGAGTGACCCTAGAGCAAGCAGCTTGCAATGGGGGCACCCAAGCAGGCTCTTTCCCAAGGTGCGGCCCTCCATGTCCATTCACACACAAAGCCGCGGCTCAGCCCCACCCCCTCTCTCTCCTCATCGGCTCACAGCCAATGAGGAGGGCAAATCCCTGGAGAGCCGAGGCTCTCTTGCACAGGGCTGGATGGAGATGGGGCTCACGTAAGTATTAGGAGGGCTGCTGCACAGAGGAGGTTTTTTACCTTTATGCATATAATGCATGAAGGTAAAAAATCTTGAGCCTTTACAACCACTTTAAATGTAACTGTTTTGGAAAACCATTAAATTGGTGGGTTTTGTTCCACTTTTGGAACTGATAACATAGTTTGGCATTTCAGTTATGAGGAAATAGAATTTCTGTCAGAATCAACAGGTATTTTTCTGTACCTGCAAAAATTGTACTTGTGTAAACCTCAGGACTGCTGCAATGTAATAACATTTTGTGTGCATTTAGGCTAGTTTCACACTGTTGTGTCCATTAGATCGGGCTACTGTACCTGCATTTCCTGCAGGGAAAAAATTCCTGACCTATTTTTAAAATGCAGCTGCATGGAACCACATGGTGCTTTTGGTTTCACGCACCTGAAAAGGCACTGCATTTTCTGTTGTGGGGGTGACAATAAGAATTAATGGCACATCTTCGTGTCTGCAAAAGAGCAGCACATTTTCACTGCAGGAGCCTGTGCATTCGGGAACACATGCAATTTACATGTCTTCTCGCACCTGCAATAGTGTGAACCTAACCTTAGATACGCCGTACTTCTCTACTGTCTACCAACAACTGGGGTGTTAGTTTTGGGACTGACCCTTTTAAAATTGCTCTGTGCTGTCATTGCTTTCTGTGCTGTCACATATGAATGAAGTTGCAGCATGCGGTTCATTTGATGGCATTTAAACACACCTTCTCCATTGACAGCACCATCTTAATATCATCAGAACTCATTTTCTTACATGCAAGTTCAAATAAAGGAAATCCATTAACAGCCATCACACGGAACATCCTTCCTGTCCAGCTGTGAAAAGTGCTCAATGATACTTATTTGCCATTTGTGTTATTTACGGTCTATAACTTTTATGGTAACTGGTTCCTATTATTGGTTTCTATTAATGTAAAACATAAGTGAGCAGAAATGAGGTGTGAATTATTCCTTTTCCCTTCTTCTTCGCTAGATGCCCAGCTGTGACTGGTTACTGATAAGCCACAAGAATATGTAAAACAGTTCTCAAAGGAAATACTTTTTTCCTTTCTTAGGGATTAAAGAGGAAATCCAGACAGGCCACCAAATGCTCAGTTGAGATACATATGAGGCCTGTTTTATCAGCCCAAATACTTGTAATTCTGTTTAGCCTTTCTTGTAACTAAGACATTCTTGCCACACCGTATATGGGAGATGGACACAACTATTTAGAGCAGCCTTTTTCTACCTTTTCATCACAGAGGAACCCTTGAAATAGTTTTGCAGTCTCGCGGAAATTAGAAATCTACAACTCATGATACATTAGTGTGATGGTCAGTGGGAAGAATGGTCCTTACACTTGTGGTCATTGGGAAGAATTAACTCCTTACAGGTAGCTAAAAAGATCAAAGGTGTCTATGGGAACTTATCCAAGAGGAAGAAATGACCCAATGCTGAAGGAACCCCTAGCAACCTCTGGAGGAACCCTAGTTGAGAATCACTGATTTAGAGCATCCTTTCTCATCCTTTATCAACTTGAAGGAACTCTTGAAAAATGTTCAGGCTCAGATGTTTTACTTTACCTAAAACCAGATGGGCTTTCAAAATGCCAAGTTAGGCCGATGACACATGTTCTCACAGTAACTAAGCAAACCACAGCGAAAGCCTGGTTATCGGATTGCCTTTCTCTAACAGCTGAAAGAAACAGGATACATTGGACCTATGCTATTGAAAAAATGGACAGGAAAACTTACATGTAGGTTCCATAAAAATGTTGCTGCCTAATTTTTAGTGACATCTAATGTATCTATAAAATATGTAAGCTTGAATTTGCCCCTATGATTAATACGCAGGCTCTGGGGTGTCCCCCCCTTCCCTCCCTTTTTCTTATTTTCTTTTCATTATTCAGTGCCAACTATCACAACCCAAAGTATGCACAGTCTTTCATTACGACCCTTCATCTGTTCCTTATACCCATCCTTTAGCTGACTAGTCTTGATGTCACCTCCATACAATAATCAATGTCAATATGTATGTCTATACTGTGGCATCCTAAAAGTTTCTATACATTATTTTTGTACACAATGAAAATTGTTGAATAAAAAAAAAAAAGAAAACATTTTCAGGCTCAAATAAACCCCTAAGATAAATTTAGAGCTACAGTTTACAGTATGATAGACTGATTAATACGTTTTAGAAATAATAATAAGTAAAATATAATTTTTATGTAAAATCTCTGCTTGATTTTTGCTGCACAAATATTTACAGCATTTCGGTGGCAAGAATACATTTTTCTTAGCTTTCAGTGGTGTTTAGTGGTAAAACAACTTTATACTGGTATGTACAGTGCCTTGAAAAAAGTATTTATTGGGATTTTATGTGATAGACCAATAAAAGTGGCATATAATTTTGAAGTGGAAGGAAAATGATAAATGGTTTTCAATTTTTTTTTTACAAATAAATATCTGAAAATTGTGGCGTGCATTTGTATTCAGCCCGTCTGGGTCAATACTTTGTAGAACCACCTTTCCCTGCAATTACAGCTGAAAGTCTTTTTGGGGATGTCTCTACCAGCTTTGCGCATCTAGAGAGTGAAAACTTTGCCTATTCTTCCTTGCAAAATAGCTCAAGCTCTGTCAGATTGGATGGAGAGCATCTGTGAACAGCAATTTTCAAGTCTTGCCAAAGATTCTCAATTGGATTTATGTCTGGACTTTGACTGAGCCATTCTAACACATGAATATGCTTTGATCTAAACTATTCCATTGTAGCTCTGGCTGTATGCTTAAGGTCGTTGTCCTGTTGGAAGATGAATCTCCACCCCAGTCTTTTGCAGACTCTAACAGGTTTTCTTCTAAGATCACCCTGTATTTGGCTCCATCCATCTTCCCATCAACTCTGACCAACATGATTCTGCCACCACCATGTTTTACTGTGGGGATGGTGTGTTCAGGGTGATGTACAGTGTTAGTTTTCTGCCACACATAGTGTTTTGCTTTTAGGCCAAAAAAATTCAATTCTAGTCTCATCTGACCAGAGCACCTTCTCCCACATGTTTAACGTGTCACCCACATGGCTTTCCCGCAAACTGCAAATGGGACTTCTTATGGCTTTCTTTCAACAATCGTTTTCTTCTTGCCACTCTACCATAAAGGTCAGATTTGTGGAGTACACGACTAATAGTGGTCCTGTGAACAGATTTCTCCCACCTGAGCTGTGGATCTCCACAGGTCCTCCAGAGTTACCTCTTAGCTGCTTCTCAGATTAATGCTCTCCTTGCTTGACCTGTCAGTTTAGGTGAACAGCCATGTCTTGTGTGTTCCTTGGCCTTCATGATTCTGTTTTTTCACTAAGGTTCTCTAACAAACCTCTGAGGGCTTCTCAGTATTAATACTGAGATTAAATTACGCACAGGTGGACTCTATTTTACTAATTAGGTGACTTCTGAAGGCAATTGGTTCCACTAGATTTTAGTTAGGGGTATAAGAGTAAAAGGGGCTACATTTAAACACCACTTACAACCTCCACGCAACTCTTTACTCTCCTTCCTTAAAAATCCTGCTTTTTACTTACTCAGCTCTTTGCTTCCGAGGCTGTACGGACCTGGACACGTGCATGTTTGGTGGGCCTGCCCTATAGCCCAAACCTTCTGGAAAGAAATTTTTACAATTGCCTCCAGAATGTTCAAGATATCAATACAACCTGACCCTACTACAGCACTACTTAACTTAAAACCTGTATATTTGACTCATATACAGTTTAGGCTCTTTGTCCAACTCCTTACAGCCGCTAAACAAACTCTGGCAAAAGCATGGAAGTCCCCTTCTTTGGTAGTAGCTGAGACAAAACATAGAATGAATAACTTCATGATTCATGCAAAAAAAAGGCAGCTATAGAACATAACCAAATCCCCAAATTCAAAAACACGTGGCACCCATGGATCCAATTTTCCTTACCATAATCCTTAGATGACTCTGTCCTCCTGCCATGGTAGTTGATTATAAAGGGTAGATATTGGATCTTACTCTACCACACACTGGCTCTCGGATCAACCTCATGAACTCTCTCACCTTTCTTCTCCTCTCTTTTCCTTTTTCTCGCCCTCGTTTTTCTCATCTTCTCTTTCCCGTTCCTCTTATGATTTTTGAAGCTCTTTGTTCTTTCAATATATGTATTTCATTCACAAAATATCCACAATTACAAATGTTGGATTGGTTAATTATCTTTATTCAAACAGTACCCTCTTAAAATCTCCTCACCAACACTCCAGGTTATATACTGTTATATATTACATGTTCTATACTTTCATTTACTCATGTAAATAATGAGCTTCATTCCAACTGTTGTCACTTATTTGTTAACTAGTATGTAATGCCTATTAATGTGAACTAAATAAAATCTTTTGACAAGAAAAAAAAGGGGCTGAATATAAATGCACGCCACACTTTTCAGATATTTATTTGTAAACCATTTATCATTTTCCTTCCACTTCACAATTATGTGCCACTTTGTGTTGGTCTATCACATTAAACCTGAATAAAATACATTTAAGTGTTTGGTTGTAACATGACAAAATGTGGAAAATTTGACAAAGTGTGAAAAAAGGAACTGTAGCATGTTCCCATCACATGGTATGTACCTGAGGGACAGAAGGTCGTACTGTTGGGCAAGATATTAGTCTGCTGCAGTAATACATACTGTAAGGATGAAAGTCACCATCACGGTGTAGGCAAGTGCAGTCTATTGTCTTCACTGTAGGTGATGCTCATCTGCAGGAGCAATGCAGATGGGGGGAGGAAGTCAAGAGGACAGTAATTGTTCTATGCTTTCCTTCAGTCACAGGGAGGCAGCTATCCAATTGGAATTGGATGCTGGCTCCCAATGTGACTTTTACAGCCCTCTTGGGTCAGGCAGAGTCTATTTAAGACACTGACTCCCGGGTTTGGCATGCATTTTGTGAGTGGCTAGAGTAGGGACGGGTTACCCATCTGCTAGGGACAATATTTATAGCCAAGGAGAGTTCTGGAGGAGTAGGGAAAGCGCAGCAACACGCCATCCTTACAAGAAGCCTCCACATTTGGGTATAGACCGGCCAAGCTGCATTCCACTACTTTTGGCAGACACTGTCATTATCTATAGGTCTCCAGACAAATGTCACCTCTCTGTAAGTGGCTCCAGTTTGGTTGCATCACTGCTGGGGATGTTCGTGTTTTGCTGAACCTTCTACAATATATTTTTTTAGTTGAACTTGGATTCTGTGTGCTCACTGCCTGCCACGCCATGCTGCACCTATCCACAGAGGGGAAGTGAATCTGCTACAATGGAAGCCAGCAGGAAAAACACTAAAATCACAATTGGGTGAATATGAATCCACTGTAACAGTGGCCACTGGCAAAACCATTAGGGACCTCTCACAGAGCCCCTGGTTGAGAAACCCTGGTTTAGACCACAATCTGAGATCTGCAACTTTCTGTGTCATTCTTTCCTTATTTTAATTGCACTGTGAACAACCATCTTTACTAAAGGTAGTTGTTCCAATTCACCTAGACTAGGATTCCACATTGATTTCACCTTGTTAATTTCTTTGTCATCCCTTAGCTTTCCTGAACAACCTCCTATCCTTCCTTATTAGCCTTTAGCCCCATACACACTATCAGTTTTTCTGCTGAGTTTTTCCTTCAGATTTACCAAAACCATATAATACGAGGTCAAACCTTAGAAGTTTCAATGTGTATGCAATCAGGCAGGCCCTTGCACTACATGGTTTTGGTAAACCTGAAGGAAAAACTCAGCAGAAAAACTGATAATGTGTATGGGGCTTTACACTCAGTCAATCATTTGAATTGGTGTTTTCCGGCACAACATCCCATATAAAAGTGGTACTGAGTTATGTGGTCATAATGGTTCTGATTCAAAAAATCTTCTGTGATTGCTGCTCAGGACCTTTATTGACCCCAATCCCATCATCACTCCCTATATTAATGTTCCTCAGCACAATGACCAATTCTGTGGCTACATTAATAAATGTCCTATTGCAGAACTGGACACTAGTCCCATAACAAGTACTGTGTCTAACAGAAGCCCTGTCAAATATATTGATCAAAACCAATCAGCATGGTTTCTGTTCATGTGATTACTAAGATATCATGGACACTTGGCATTGTGTCTTGCACAGAGAGAGGCACTTTGACAGGATCAGTTATTGAGCTTTGGCTGTTAAAGTGAAATGCAACCTGTAAAAAAAATTACACTAATTAAAAGAAGTTTAATTACTTCAGCCACAGAAGGATTTACCCCCTTAATGACCAGGCCATTTTTTGTGATACGGCACTGTGTCACTTTAACTGACAATTGCATGGTCATGCGATGCTGTACATCAAACAAAATGAATGTCCTTTTTTCCCACAAATAGAAATTTCTTTTGGTGGTATTTGATCACCTCTGTGGTTTTTATTTTTTGCGCTATAAACAAAAAAAGACTGTCAATTTTGAAAAAAAAAACATTATTTTTTTACTTTTTGCTATAATAAATATCCAAAAAACAAATAAAAAAACAAACACATTTCTTCTTTTGCAATAAGCATATACTGATTGGCTTGCGCAAAAGTTATAGCGCCTACAAAATATATGATATATATTTATGGCATTTTTATTATTATTATTATTTTTTTTACTAGTAATTGCGGTGATCAGCAATTTTTAGTGGGACTGCGATATTGCGGCGGACAGATCTGACACTTTTGACGCTTTTTTGGGACCAGTGACATTACTACAGTGATCAGAGCTAGAAATAGCCACTGATCACTGTATAAATGGCACTGGTAGGGAAGGGGTTAACACTACTGGAGGAGGAGAGAGATCGCTGTTCCTGATCACTAGGAACAGACAATATATCTCTACACCCTTGTCAAAATGGAGATCTGATTGTTGACATTGACAGATCCCCATTCTGTGGAGCGATCACGGGTGGCCGGTGGACACCTTCTATAATTGTTAAAGGGGCCGACGTACAGCTACAGCTATTTACACAGCTGAGCCAACCTGTTGCAGTATGATGACGTCGGCTGGTGGACAACTGGCATAAAAAAGATTGGTATTAGCTGTTGCAGTGACTGGTCTCAGCTGATAAACATAGATGAAACAAATCCTCATAAGTTGTACCTGTCTATCTGAAGTTTTCTTTTCTACATTCATTCAAAATGCTGAAGTATAAAGTTTGTTTGAGAGTACATGAAAAAGGGGGCGGAGAGCTGAAGTCACACCTTGCAGAGCTCAGTAAGGAGAGCTCTGACAACTGATTGGAAGGAAGAGACACCCCCCCCCACCACCACCACCACCACATAGCACACAGGAGAAGAGTTGAGTCTGTCAATCAGCTGGAGATCCCTCCCCATCACCTTTTTTTCCTTGGTGTCAGTAAAACTTATCAGAAGTGATTCTTGCTGATAACAGAGGAACAAAGTAGCAGGAAAAAGTAACACTTATGCTGCATACACACGGTCGGACTTTCCACCAGAAAAGGTCAGACGGAATCATTTCAACAGATATTCCGACCGTCGTACATGTTGTATGTCACCGCATTCTAAACGATCAGACTTTGGTGTGATCATGTGTAGGCAAGTCCGTTTCAGCGGAACTCCGTTGAAAAAAAGTCAGAGTTTATTCTGACAGAAAAAACGGTACGTGGCATTAGTGCCTTTAATTGAGACAAGCACACACTATAGAGCAGGGGTGTCCAAACTTTTTTCAAAGAGGGCCAGATTCGATGAAGTGAACATGTGTGAGGGCCGACCATTTTGCCTGACATTCTTTGAACCATTAAAATTCGGTCATTCGAGCACTCATACCTGGCCCAACAAAAATTCTTGTGCCTTTGTCGCGCTCGTTTGCCTGACACACAGACGAATGCTCTGTTCTTTAGGGATACCGTTAAGTCTTAATGGTACCCCACACATTGGAAACATGGGGTGCTTTTGGTGCAGCGCAATTAAAAAAAAAAAAAAGCTCTGGGACTTCTTTCCCTGCATTTTTGTGGGTATGGAAGCCCATTGAAATGCATGGGCTGCCCTACACACAGCATGCAGCCATGCAGATGTGAACCAAGGGCTTATTGGAGGGGCAGTAAAACTACATGGTTAAGCTGTTTTTACCACCCCCAACTTCTCCCCCTTTAGCTGCAGAGGGAGCAGCTGGGGGTGTACACATGCTGTGGCTGCAGCTGGAGGTATGCTCAGGGTGAATGGGCCTGCACTGCAACTACCCCGCAACTGTGTAGACTGCACAGTTGCGGTATAGTGATGCTACATTTACGGGCTTAAAACAGGTGGTGAGGAGGCAACATAATGCCTCTTTACCACCTTTCAAATGCCTCTGAAAAGCGATCTGTATATGGATTGCTTTTCAGAGGAGCAGCAATCCTGGCTGCTATCACACACACAAGCACCACAAAAGCAGTTCTGATGGTACAAGAATGGGGGGGGGATCTGGATTAAAAGTAACACACATGCATACACATACACACAGACATACACACATACAGACACATGCATACACATACAGACACATGCATATACTTACATACATACAGACACATGCACACACATACATACATACAGACATACACGCACATACATACACGCACATACAGACATACATACACACACACACACACACACATACATGCACACAGATACATACAGACACACATGCTGCACACACATACAAACACACATACATGCACACACATACAGACAGACATACACGCACATACATACAGACACACATGCACATACGCATACATACAGACATACATGGACACACACACACATGCAATCATACATGCACAGACACACACACACATGCACATACAGACACACATACACACACACACACATACATACAGACAGACATGCACACACACACACATATAGACACACATGCACACACATACATACAGACATGCACACACATGCACAGACACACATACATACAGACACACATGCACACACACACACATACACACATGCACACATACATACAGACACACATGCACACACATGCATACAGACAGACATGCACACACATACATACATACAGACATGCACACACACACATACAGACAGACATGCACACATACACATACAGACACACATGCACATACATACAGACAGACATGCACACATATACATACAGACACACATGCACACATACAGACACACATGTACACACATACATACATACAGACACACATGCACATAAATAAAGCCTTTTTAAAACGAATCTAGCTTGTAGTACAGTACCTTTCCATTCCATTTCCTCATTCAGCCGGGTACTGCACTGTAGGGGGAAGCAGAGAGCACAGCACACTCCTCTGCACTTTACTTTCACTTTTGAAGCCGACGGAGCTTCACACAGTGCCGGGGATCGGCTCATTTGACAGCCCTGATCCCGCAGCACACCAGGCGGGCCGTTCAAAACCGGACTGCGGGCCGCGATTGGCCCGCGGGCCGGACTTTGGACATGCCTGCTATAGAGTGATATGCTTTGTTTATAGTCCATGTCTGAGGTTTACAACCACTTTAAGGTTAAACATGCATTTTTTTTTTTAGCTTATATATGTCCTTAAAAATAATCAAAAATTTTTATAGTCACACTAGTCATAGAGTTATAGTCAAGTCTGCTGAATGGTTTCTTTTAGCCCTTGTACACACGGTCATTCTGACAACCAAATCCGTTGGATTTTGTCCGACTAATTTTGTCTGGCGGATTTTGTCCGAAACTGTTGCATACACACAGTCGGACAAAGTTGTTGGAAAATCCGATCGTTCAGAACGTGATGACGTTATTTCATTACGACGGGACTACGTTCAGGCTAGTAGCCAATAGCTTTGGTCTAGGAATTTGATCTGAGCATGCATGGCACTTTGTCCGATTGGAATTCTCTACACACAATCGGACAAAGTCCGATCGGATCATTCCGACGGAAATAGTCCGATGGAGCCCACACACAGTCGGATTATCTGACAACACGGTCCGATCGGACATTTTCCGTCGGAATGTCCGACCGTGTGTACAGGGGCTTAGAGTTGCACCGATACTGGTGCCGATACTAAGCATTTGTACGAGTATCAGTACTCGTGAAAATGCTCTGATACTTGAAACCGATCTGTCCAGGCTCAGTTCTTTTATCTGTCAGCGGGATTCCCCCACTGACAGCTGAAATGTAAAAAAATAATTAAAAAAGCTGGAAAATATCCGTTGTTAAGGAGTGGGGCCACCGTGTCCTTAACAACCGATGATTCTGGCAATTGGAGCTGTTAAAAAAAAAAGCCAGCAATGTTTATAAACAACATTGCTCAGCCGCTGAAAGAGCTAAAAAGAAACATTATTTCTTTTTGCACAGTATCTATCTTTCTGTTTCTTCATCTACAGTTCAAAGGGATAAACTTCTCTCTGCAGGTGAAGTCAGTTTAACCTCCCTAGCGGTAATCCCGAGTCTGGCTCGGGTTGGGAATTTACTAGCAGGAGTGGTAACCCCGAGCCAGACTCGAGATCGCTTTGCTGGATGCAGGGGAGGAGACAGGGAGACTTACTTACCTTGTCCCCTGGATCCAGCGATGTCCCCCGCGCTGTGTGATCGACCTGTCCTTCGCTCGATTCACAGTGCCGAATGCCGCCGAGCTCCGTTCCCTGCGACGTTACGGCGCACGGGAGCAGAGAACGGCAACAAATTCAAAAAAGACACAAAACACACACAGCACTGTAATCTTATAGATTACAGTGCTGTATTAAAAAATGACACACCCCCTTTGTCCCTAGTGGTCTGTGCAGTGCCCTGCATGTATATAAATACTGTTTTTTCTGCCTGAAATTTGGAGATTGTCCATAGCAACTAAACAGTGTCCCTTTTTCAGTGTTTTAGGATTTGATTACATTAATTTTTATTATTCTTTATTATATTACAAACTTTATCATACCTGGGATGTCTGCTAGACTCTGGTTTGAAGAGATTTAAGAGCGTTATTCCTAAGAATTACAGGACTACAAAATAAAACGCCAGATTTCCATGCAAAATAATTGTACCGCTTTCAGCACCTAATTCCAGACTGAATCATACCACCAGGGAGGTTAAAACAACCTGTCAAGTAAAAAAAAAATTCTTTTTTTTTTAAAATTAAATTGTTCCTTTTGTTTAACCCCTTAATGTACTCTAATTATTAACTCATTATTCTCCTTCCATTTACTGGTAATTATTATTTTCTCGTTCACTTCTATTTTAAAAACTATTAATAATTAAATAATTTTTTGTTGGCTTTGTTCAGTAATATTTTTACACCTTTAACATATATTTATGCTATTGCTTAACAGCAAGGTCACACACCTTAAGGTGAGCCTTCATTACATGGGGGGGAGCCCCTGAGTGAGAACACAGCGTCTGATTATCGCATCACTTTCACAGCATACTGAATCGCATGGAGTGTGGAGCACCTGTAAATTGGATCAATTTGAACTTTGCACAGTGCACTTAAGCGCTTTTTTATAATTCCAGTATTTAGATCTATTTCGATTTTCACTGACTTATTTACTTTAATATTTTTCATCACTATATGAATGCACATTGTTACTTTATTATTTGGCTATTAAGCTCTTGTTATTTTATATATTGTTTATCATATATTTTATACATTATTATTAACATGGTGTACTGTAGAGGATATGTTTTTACCAGTTCAGAGGCTTTATGCTTATACCTTTGATAACGCAGTGTTTTTAATGCAATTTTAGTACTTTTACATGGTTTATGAGACATGTTTACCGCTTGCAACTGATTCAAAGAGGATTTATTGGTTTATTATTGTTAGTGGAGGCTCACAGGACGTTCTATATAATTTTTTTTTTTTTAAATGATTTCATTAGTAAATAACTTTTCCATACTAAACAAAAAAGTTGTGGTAGATATCGTTAATTGGTATCCACGAGTACTAACAAAAAAGTTTCAGTACTTACTCACAAAATGGTACCTATGCATCTCTAGTTTCTTTGGTTGTAGAAGAGCTGCAGTTTGCAGTAGGAATAATTCCAAACCCCAAAAAGTACTTCAAAAGAGCCCTTTCACACCGAGCCGCCCCGGGCGTCGGCGGTAAAGCGGCGCTAAAACTGTCGTATTAGCAGCACTATTCGGCTGTTAGCGGGGAGGTTTTAACACCCCGCTAACGGCCGAAAAGAGGTTAAATCTGCCCACAAAAAGCCGCCGGTATCGCAGCGCTGCCCCATTGATTTCAATGGGAAGCAGCAGTGGAGGAGTGGTGGAGGAGCTGTGGAGGAGCAGTGAGTTCACCGCTCCTTCACCACTCCAAAGAAGCTGCTGGCAGGACTTTTTCTGACGCCATGCCAGCACACCGCTCTAGTGTGAAAGCCCTCAGGCTTTCAAACTGGAGGGAATGGAGCCGCGTTTTTCAGGCGCTATACAGACACTATTTTTAGAGCTGTAGCACCTGAAAAATGCTGGCAGTGTGAAAGGGATCTTAGTAGCAAGAAACAGTCTTGAGCAGTGGTGGCTGGTGCACGGTTTTTTTCGGGGTGGGGGGGGGCGTTAGATGGCAAACAAACCTGGCCCCCTTATTCTCTCAACTGCCACCACTCCCCTCCTAAGACTCCCTAGCCAATCGGGTCCCAGGACCGACTTTCTGATGGCTGGGAGGAAAAGCAGGAAGACAATAGCGAATATTTAATTCTCTATTTTCACACAACAGGGTGGGCTCAGGGCCCAGTGTTCTGCGCCCTGAGGCCACCCTTTTTTGAAGCCAATTAGAGCCTCAGGCTCTAATCATGTACTTAAAAAAAATCCCATTAAAATCCATGCATCCTGCATGTAGATTAGGGGCCGGGCACATGGATTGGGGGGTAGCCCCTGTGCCCCTAATGGAGTGGCCGCCACTGGTCTTGACTGATCTTATGCATGAATATGACAATTCCATCCTAAATTGCTATACTAATGTGAGATACTTATGAAATACTTAGATTTGCCCTGTTTATATTTCATTTCTGTTATTTTGATGTAGAAATGCTGTTATACTGCTATGTCCAAATTGAATACAATAAAATGTTAATACAATATTGAACCCATCAGGGGCCATTCCGTGATGTTGGCAAAGTACTACAGCAGCGTTACAGGCCACTGGAGCCAACCCTGAGAGTGGCCACATCATTCACTTCCGTGGAAAAGGCAAGAGAGGAGATTAAACGTCAGGAGTGGGCAAAGGGCTTTCAGGATGACATGTGAGTGGAACATTTTCTTTCCAGAAAAACAGTAACTGTGTTTAAAATAATAATAATATATATATATATATATATATATATATATATATATATATATATATATATATAATCCTGTAGGTTTCCGTGACCCCAAAAGGCTTCTGGTTATTTGACTGACTAACATATATTCATGCCCAAATATATATGGCCAAATATTTGTGGACAGGGAATCCTCACATCTATATGTATATAAGCTTAATTAACACTCCGTTCTAAAATCATGAGCAGTAACTGACAGAGCTTTTAGCCTTTCCCTACTCTTACCTAAAAACAAAAAAAAAAGGAAAATTTAATATAAAAAGTATAAACAGATAAGCAATACTTTCCTTTCCCCAAAAAATTCTCAACCATTCTCCCGCTCCTCCCAACTCCACCTGGACATTCATTTTTAAGGGAAATTTAAAGCGGTTGTATACTCGGGAGTCTTCTTCCCGGCAAGGTCCGGCAGACGCTGCCGGACCTTCAGCCGGCATTCAGATCGCATTGTCAGCGGCTGCATGCAAAGGGAATTTTACCTATCTGCTACCTGCCTTATTATAGGCTTACCTGTAGGTAAAAATGACAAATGAGGGTATACAACCACTTTAAAGCCCAATTTACTCTTTGGTTTAAATCAGCTAAACACATTTCAAGGACATCAAAACAAAAGGTGTGCAAAGTCACAAGGGTGATAAAGGGGTTGTAAAAACAGGTGTTTCTTCTGCGTTGTTACTGGCCCCCAACCACCTATCTATAAAATAACATGGTTGCCAGTCAGGTCCATAAACATTGCCATGGCCACAATGCTTCGATTTGCAGTGTGGTAAATTTAACTTGCCATGTCAAATTTGGTAGGCGATGCTGCTTGCTTAACGCACCTATTAAAGTCAATGGGACCTTGCCGTAATCGCGTGCAACCCCTTTGCAGACGGTTGTGACATTGTATCTCCCTTGGGATCAGGAAAAAACAGTCATTCAGGAGACAGCAGAAACTGCAAGCCATCACCTCTGAAATGCAGTCCACCACAGAATGTTTTTCAGAGGTGTGGTAAACTCTGGCACTATTGTAAATCGGGCATTACAGTTCATTTCTTTTAGAAAACAGTCACAACCTAAATAGAAAAGCCAGTCCCCTGTCAGTGTGCTGCAGAGAACTCTTTCTTTTCGTGTGAAAGTTGTGGTCTCCAGAGTTCATGCTCTCTACTGATTGGAGCTCTAGCTGTAAATCAGCAGAGGGTATGTTGGACCTTGCCACAGAGAAAGAGACCACTGCTTACACACCTTCTCCAGGGCCATCTTTAAGGCAGGGCAAAAGGGGCATCTGCCCTGGGCCCTGTCATTGTTGTAGGGCCCAAAGCAGCTGCCTCATACTTGCCAACTATCCCAGTGTAAATTCCCTTGTCCCTTGAAGTTTTAGTCCTGTTCTGTGTCCCGTTATCTCAATGTGAAATGCTGGTACTAATGCTGCCCAGCTCTGCCCTATTGTTGTGTACAGATGACTCACCTTCAGACCCTGTGTTTACATGTAAATAACCGGCATTCATATGTAAATAGTGGCAACATTACTAAGTAAATAGATGTGGCCGGCAGCATTGATATGTAAATAAACATGGCATTCATATGTGTATCATGCTCCCCTGCAGTGAGGAGATGATGTGCTGTCACTTCTAGCAACCAATCGGTGAGCAGTATTACTTTACAGTAATCTCTAGCAACCAGTTAACAAGCAGAAATGATTTGCTGTAACCTCTATCAACTTATCAGCGAGTCGTAATGTGTGCTGTAACCTCTAGCAACCAGTCATTAAGCAGTAATGATATGCTGTAACCACTAGCAACCAATCACAATTGCTGCCTGATCTGATACAGTAAACTGATTTTAAGTCTAGCTGTAATTTATTGTATGTCTCAGAGCAGGTGGAGAGCAAAATTGCAAGGGGGGGGCCCAAGAATTTTTTTGCCCAGGGTCCATCCAATATTAAAGACGGCCCTGACCTTCTCTATAGCATACTGGCAGGGGCCAGACTTTCCAACTCAGGCTCAGGCTGCTTTGTTTAGAATATAAGTTGTAAGGGCTCATGCACATGGGCACATTCATCCATACAACATAACAAACAGTGCATGCACACAGATGTGCATGCAGCGAACACAAATTAGCTGCATTTTGGACCTGCATTTACACACCTAGTAGTATAGAGCCGAGTACCACCATCTTCGGCCATTTACAGTATGTCCATGGGAGGCTGTACACAGCACCAGGGGTTCCCAGGCTTCGGACTCTATTATACGCTATTACACTCCCCTTTGTCTACACTCTATTGGTGGATACGCCTGTGGGCTTGAGTCCTCAGACTTTGCACACCTTTTATTTTGATGCACCGGGAATATATTTAGCTGATTTAAACTAAAAGTCGTGTTAATCTTTAAAGTTGGATTATGCTGTAAGTCCACCATAGCTGTTTAAAATCTTCTTCTGGCTGTTCCAGTCATTTTAATTAGGCTGTAGAAAATTTTATAATCAGAACAGCGCTTTTTAAGTTAAAATGGCAAATAATCTAACCCCATTTAATAGAAAATTCTCCATACAAGCTGTAAGTTACTGTGAATATTATACTGTGGAAGTGGGTGCCCTAGGGTACTGTTAAGGATCATTCCCCTCTTTTGATCCTGCATTACGCTGCCTTTTTAGCCAATTTCCACTGGATATTTACAAAGCGTTGTCTTCATTTTTCCAGCTTAATTTTTCTAATGATGTTATGGTTCGTTATAACACTTGGGATGGAAATATTAAGACTTTGTATAATTAACAAGTTCTAAGTGTTCTTAACCTCTCATTTAGTTAAAAAGAGGTCATCATTTTTCCTTCCAGAGACTGATCAATTTTAATCTCTCTTTTAGAATGATAAATTCATTTGGTGATATATTACATGTAATACATATGCAGAACTTGGCTGAGGGTTAAACTAGATGTAATTCAAAACTGGTTGATATTCAGTGGTGCTGATACACCCCCTGTGTATCATAAACAATGTTCATTATGTTTTTTTTAATACTTTTCCATCCTTATTTTCATCTCAGTGCTGCTGATCTCCTTCACCCTCTTTCAGCCACTTCTTGTCTGCATGTATTCAGTGTAGCGTTGGCTGTACATCATTCCTCTGCGCAATGTAGTCACTTGTAGTCTCCACGAGGGTCGTATGTAACAGGTTGACGACACAGAAGCACAATTGTGAGATAGTTGTCACACAATCACAGGAAGTGCCTGAACAAGGACCTTCATGGCAGGATCACCAGATATTTTTTTAAAGAAGGGTACAAATTTTAAAAAAATGGACCCAAGTTGTGGAATTATTTTAACATGTTAAAGCTCATACGACATTTAAATCATACAATTTATATCTACTTTAACCACTTAAGCCCCAGACTAATTTGCATCCAAAGGACCAGGCCCCTTTTTGCAATTCGCCACTGCGTCGCTTTAACTGACAATTGCGTGGTCGTGCGATGTGGCCCCCAAACAAAATTGACATCCTTTTTTTCCCACAAATAGAGCTTTCTTTTGGTGGTATTTGATCACCTCTGCGTTTTTTGTTTTTTTGTTTGCGCTATAAACAAAAATAGAGGTACAATTTTGAAAAAAAATGCAAGATTTTTTACTTTTTGCTATAATAAATATCCCCCAAAAATATATAAAAAACATTTTTTTTTCTCAGTTTAGGTCGATTCTTATACATTCGTATTCTTCTACATATTTTTGGTAAAAAAAATCACAATTAGCGATTATTGATTGGTTTGTGCAAAAGTTATAGTGTTTACAAAATAGACGATAGTTTTATAGCATTTTTATTAATATTTTTTTTTACTAGTAATGGCGGCGATCAGCGATTTTTATTGTGACTGCTACATTATGGCAGACACATCGGACATTTTTGACACATTTTTGGGACCATTGTCATTTATATAGCAGTCAGTGCTATTTAAATGCACTGATTGCTGTGTAAATGACACTGGCAGTGAACGAGTTAACCACTAGGGGCGGGGAGGGGTTAAGTGTGTGTGTGTTTTTTTGAACTGTAGGGGGCGTGGCTTGGCATCTGACACCACTATAACAGGGAACAGACGATCAGTCACAGGCTTGATAGAAAGCATGGGGAGAGGATTGTTTACACTTACCTCGCCTCGTTCTTCAGCTCTGTGACCCGATTCTGGGACACCAGTGGCTATCGCTGGTCCCGCGGCCACGGTCACGGAGCTCAGGAACGGGTCAGGAGCGCGTCGCCAGCGGCGCGCTTGCGACCCACGGCTGGGCACTTAAAGAGCAACGTACAGGTACGTGCTTGTGCCCAGCCATGCTATTCTGCCGAAGTATATGTGCAGGAGGCGGTCCTTAAGCAGTTAAAGGAGCACTCTGAACTGAAAAGTACACCCCACATTTTTGTAAATATTTTATTATATCATTTCATGTGACAACACTGAAGAAATTACACTTTGTTACAATGTAAAGCAATGAATGTACAGCTTGTATAACAGTGTAAATTTGCTGTCCCCTCAAAATAACTCAACACACAGCCATTAATGTCTAAACCGCTGGCAACAAAAGTGAGTACACCCCTAAGTGAAAATGTCCAAATTGGGCCCAATTATCCATTTTGCCTCCCTGGTGTCATATGACTTGTAAGGCCGCGTACACACGCGCGGACTGTTCGCCCAACCTTGTTCGGCAAACAGTTTGTCAAACAGTCCGCTCAAAATTTGCATGAGCGGACTTGCCCACACACGAGCGGACTGTTTCAACGAACTGTTTGCCAAACAGTCCGCTCAACTTTTGAAATGAACGGACTCGCCCACGTAAGGCGGAGGCAAATCCGCCCATTTCGAGCGCGTGTACAGGTAGGCGGGGCCCGCGAAGGAGACGTCGCGGGCTCCGCCGCCTGGAATGGGCTTAAAGGGGAACCCCAACGCCGAAAAAAATCGGCGTGGGGGTTCCCCCAAAGTCCACACCAGACCCTTGTCCGAGCACGCTACCCGGCCGGCCAGGAAAGGGGGGCGAGCGAGCGCGCCCCCCCTCCTGAGCCGTACCAGGCCGCGTGCCCTCAACATGGGGGGGTGCCTTGGGGAAGGGGGGGCCGCGCGGCCCCCCCACCCCAAAGCACCTTGTCCCCATGTTGATGAGGACAAGGGCCTCTTCCCGACAACCCTGGCCGTTGGTTGTCGGGGTCTGCGGGCGGGGGGCTTATCGGAATCCGGGAGCCCCCTTTAAGAAGGGGGCCCCCGGATACCTGCCCCCCACCCTATGTGAATGAGTATGGGGTACAATGTACCCCTACCCATTCACCTGTGAAATAAAGTACAAAAAAAAACACAACACAGGGGAAAAAATATTTTATTGCACAGCTCCGGGGGTCTTCCGTCTTCGGGGGTCTTCTCGCCGGACTCCTCCGCTATGTGTGTGTAGCTCTTTTACTAGCGGAGGAGTCCGGCTTTCTTCCTCCCCGCCGCCGGCCTCTTCTCCCGACTTCGGGGGTCTTGTCCCCCTCTTCGGTTCTTCTGCCGGGCCACCGCGCCTTCTTGTAGCTCTTTTACAGGCGGTGGCCCGGTCTTCTGTCGCCGCTGCCTTCCGTTCTTCTGTCGCCGCCTTCGGTTCTTCTGCCGGGCCACCGCGCCTTCTTGTAGCTCTTTTACAGGCGGTGGCCCGGTCTTCTGTCGCCGCTGTCGCTGTCGCCGCCTTCCGTTCTTGTTCTTCTTCTTCTTCTCCAGGCGATGTTGACACGTCGCTCCCTCCGGCCGGAATGCCAGGGACACGCTCCGCTGCCACTTATATAGTGACAATGGGGCGGTGTCACATGGTATATGTCACATGGGTTGGTCACATGGTGACCCCGCCCCCTTACGATGTCATAGTCCCCATGTGACATCAACCCATGTGACCAACCCATGTGACATATACCATGTGACCCCGCCCCATTGTCACTATATAAGTGACCGCACAGCGCGGCTCTGGCATTCCGGCCGGAGGGAGCGACGTGTCAACATCGCCTGGAGAAGAAGAAGAAGAACAAGAACGGAAGGCGGCGACAGCGACAGCGGCGACAGAAGACCGGGCCACCGCCTGTAAAAGAGCTACAAGAAGGCGCGGTGGCCCGGCAGAAGAACCGAAGGCGGCGACAGAAGAACGGAAGGCAGCGGCGACAGAAGACCGGGCCACCGCCTGTAAAAGAGCTACAAGAAGGCGCGGTGGCCCGGCAGAAGAACCGAAGAGGGGGACAAGACCCCCGAAGTCGGGAGAAGAGGCCGGCGGCGGGGAGGAAGAAAGCCGGACTCCTCCGCTAGTAAAAGAGCTACACACATAGCGGAGGAGTCCGGCGAGAAGACCCCCGAAGACGGAAGACCCCCGGAGCTGTGCAATAAAATATTTTTTCCCCTGTGTTGTGTTTTTTTTTGTACTTTATTTCACAGGTGAATGGGTAGGGGTACATTGTACCCCATACTCATTCACATAGGGTGGGGGGCAGGTATCCGGGGGCCCCCTTCTTAAAGGGGGCTCCCGGATTCCGATAAGCCCCCCGCCCGCAGACCCCGACAACCAACGGCCAGGGTTGTCGGGAAGAGGCCCTTGTCCTCATCAACATGGGGACAAGGTGCTTTGGGGTGGGGGGGCCGCGCGGCCCCCCCTTCCCCAAGGCACCCCCCATGTTGAGGGCACGCGGCCTGGTACGGCTCAGGAGGGGGGGCGCGCTCGCTCGCCCCCCTTTCCTGGCCGGCCGGGTAGCGTGCTCGGACAAGGGTCTGGTGTGGACTTTGGGGGAACCCCCACGCCGATTTTTTTCGGCGTTGGGGTTCCCCTTTAAGCCCATTCCAGGCGGCGGAGCCCGCGACGTCTCCTTCGCGGGCCCCGCCTACCTGTACACGCGCTCGAAATGGGCGGACTTTCCGAGAGGGAACAGTCCGCTCATTTCGAAAGTACAGCGGACAGGCCCACACACGGGCGGACTGTTCGCTCAAACACAGTTTCAGCGGACAGTTTTTCGGAATTTCCGAAAGACTTTGTCCGTCCAACTGTCCGCTGAAACTGTCCGCTGAAAGCCCACACACGAGTGGACTGTCCGCCCAAACACTGTTCAGCGGACAAGGTTGGGCGAACAGTCCGCCCGTGTGTACGCGGCCTAAGTGTTACAAGATCTCAGGGGTGAATGGGGAGCAGGTGTGTTAAATTTGGTGTTATCGCTTTCACTCTCTCTTACTGGTCACTGGAAGTTCAACATGGCACCTCATGGCAAAGAAATCTCTGAGGATTTGAAAAAAATAATTATTGCTCTACATAAAGATGGCCTAGCCTATAAGAAGATTGCCAAGACCCTGAAACTGAGCTGCAGCACAGTGGCCAAGACCATACTGCAATTTAACTGGACAGGTTTCACTTAGAACAGGCCTCACCATGGTCAACCAAAGAAGTTGAGTGCACCTGCTCAGTTCATATCCAGAGGTTGTCTTTGGGAAATAGATGTATGAGTGCTGCCAGCATTGCTACAGAGGTTGAAGGGGTGGGGGGTCAGCCTGTCAGTGCTCAGACCATACACCGCACACTGCATCAAATTGGTCTGCATGGTTGTCGTCCCAGAAGGAAGCCTCTTGTAAAGATGATGCACAAGAAAGCCTGTAAAAAAGTTTGCTGAAGACAAGCAGACTAAGGACATGGATTACTGGAACCATGTCCTGTGGTCGAATTAGACCAAGATAAACTTACCGTATTTATCGGCGTATAACATGCACTTTTTTCCCCTTAAAATCAGGGGGAAATCGGGAGTGCGTGTTATACGCCGATCCCCCACCGTCTCTAACCTTTTCTGTCGTTCTCGGCGGCTTTTTTCCGGCTGTATTTTCCGTTCTCGGCTATCTTCGGCCGTTCTTGGCTATATT
The DNA here is from genome assembly GCF_037356315.1 of Lithobates pipiens. Lineage (NCBI taxonomy): Eukaryota > Metazoa > Chordata > Amphibia > Anura > Ranidae > Lithobates > Lithobates pipiens. The sequence goes on from NW_027507758.1 coordinate 71,504,440, forward strand.
TGGCCGCACTCTGCCATTCTCAGCAGCTTTTGGAAAGCGGAAAGCTGCCGAGAACGGCCGAGTGTTGGCGAAAAATAGCCGAGAATGTCCGAAAATAGCCGAGAACGGCCGAGTGCGAATGAAAATACTGAAAGCCGCCGAGAACGGCCGAGAACTACCAAGCATCGCCGAGGTACACAGGACATCCACTCTGTATCTTGGCGGTGCCATTTTTAAACGAAAAGACACTGACAAGGCTGCAAATGACTGACAAGGCTGCAAATTACACCGACAAAGCTGCATTAATGGGCATTTAAATGTACGTTTTTTTCCTTAAACTTCCCTCCTAAAAGTTTTTTTCTTTTAAATTCCCTCCTAAACTTGGAGTGCGTGTTATACACCGGCGCGTGTTATACGCTGATAAATATGGTATTTGGTTCAGGTGGTTCAGATGGTGTCAAGCATGTGTGACAGCAACCAGGTGAGGAGTACAAAGACAAGTGTGTCTTGCCTACAGTCGAGCATGGTGGTGGGAGTGTCATGGTCTGGGGCTGCCTGAGTGCTGCCGGCACTGGGGAGCACTGGAAACCTGTGAAGCTCTGGTGAACTCCATGCCCAAAAGGGTTAAGGCAGTGCTGGAAAATAATGGTGGCCACACAAAATATTGACACTTTGGGCCCAATTTGGACATTTTCACTTAGGGGTGTACTCACTTTTGCTGCCAGCAGTTTAGACGTTAATGGCTGTGTGCTGAGTTATTTTGAAGGGACAGCAAATTTACACTGCTATACAAGCTGTACACTCACTACTTTACATTGTAGCAAAGTGTCATTTCTTCAGTGTTGTCACATGAAAAGATATAATAAAATATTTCCAAAAATGTGAGGGGTGTACTCACTTTTGCAAAATGCTGTAGTATATTTGTAAAAGTGAGGAATCGCTGAAATAAAATAAAAATGTAGCCACTCTACTTGAAATTGTTGGTCGGCTAATATATTGTAAAGGACCCAACGAATTGACCGATATTCCACCATTGTTATCTTAAAGTGGTTTTTGATGTTTCTTTTATATATTTACATGTTTGCTGTTCCATATATGAATTAATGAAATTTTCGCTCTCATATTTCTTTGGAAGTCTGAGCAACATCCCTACTGAACCATTGTAGAGATAAAACCAATTGGCTACGAAAAGTATGTATTGATTTCAGACAGTGTATGTGCACTGGCAGACCTGCAGTTAGGGGCAGTAAGGGTACCTTTAAACTCGTACATTCTGTTATGCACTTTCATTTGCATTGTGTTATGGCAGCCAAGTCCTTTGAAAAAAGAATGTCCCTACAGAAATTAATAAACACAGTGCATCAAAATGCATTGCAACGCAGTGACATTGGGGTGCCCTTCTAATTTTTTTTTTATTGCACCTCAACACAACACACAATGAAGCTAGCCTAAAACTGGACATAGACGAACAGATTCCTTCATCCCCCAGCCGAGACGTTGTATTCTGACAGTTACTCCTGCTCTTGTCATAATACACTGATCAGCAGGCTGCAGCCTCTGATCTACATACTTTTTCCAGCATGTCCGTTCGACAGAAGTTGATCTAATGGTTAACTTCTGTCCAACAGGGAAGGCCACACATAGATTGAAATTTGTCCGGTGCTTGCTGTATCAGTCACATTTTGATGAATCTATGCCCAGCTTAACAGTAAAGCACAACTACTATGCAGGGCCGGTGCTTCCACTAGGCAAACTAGACAGTCGCCTAGGGTGCACTGCTGCCTAGGGCGCCTGGCCACTGGTGCTGCTACTGTCTTCTCTCTGCAGCAAGCAACTAAGTCTTAGCATCAGCAGGCAGCTGCCGCTCCACACATAGTCCAGTCACTATGCAGCTTTGCTTGGTTCTGTGCTACAAAATTTGTCACAAGCTTTCAGCATTAAACAATCTATCTATCTATCTATCTATCTATCTATCTATCTATCTATCTATCTATCTATCTATCTATCTATCTATCTATCTATCTATCTATCTATCTATCTATCCAGGCACAGGCTGGGACAAAAAATAGGCCCGGGCATTTTGGATTGAGCAGCCCATAAAATGTTAAGTCTCCACCCTGACGGATCCAACGGGAGGGGGGAGGGGGGAACCCAGCAGAGGTGTGGGGGGCGGGGGGAACCAAGAAAGAGCATGGGGGGTGGAGAGCTCAGGGGGGCAGTGGAGAGCATGGGGGGATGTGAAGAGCACAGGGAGGGCGGTGGAGAGCATTGGATGATGTGGAGAGCACAGGGGGCTGCGGCGGAGAGCATGGAGGGATGTGGAGAGCATGGGGGGATGTGGAGAGCACGGGGGGCTGGTGGAGAGCATAGGGAAGTGGAGAGCATGGGGAGATGTGGAGAGCATGGGGGGAGGTGCAGAGCACAGGGGGGCAGTAGAGAGCCTGGGGGAATGTGGAGCACACAGGGGGAGGTGGTGGAGAGCATGGGGGGAGGTGGAGACCCCAGGGGGCAGCAGAAAGCATGGGGGAATGTGGATGTACAGGGGGCCAGCAGAGAGCTTGAGGGAATGTGGAGAGCAGGGGGGGGGTGACGGAGAGCATGGGGGGAGATGGAGAACATGGGGGTGGCGGAGAGCATAGGGGAATGTGGAGAGCACAGGGGGCAGCAGAGAGCATGGGGAAAAAGTGGAGAGCATGGGGGGAGGTGGAGAGCACAGGGAGGGCAGCAGAGAACATGGGAAATGTGGAGAGCACAGGGTTTGGCGGAGAGCATGGGGGGAGAGGAAGAGAACAGGGGGCAAAAGAGAGCCTGGGGGCATGTGGAGAGCACAGTGGGAGGTGGCAGAGAGCATGGGAGAGGTGGAGAGCCCAGGGGGGTGGTTGAGAGCATGGGGGAAAGTGGAGAGCATGGGGGGAGGTTGAGAGCACAGGAGGACAGCAGAGAACATGGGGGAATGTGGAGAGCACAGGGGGGTGGCAGAGAGCATGGGGAGATGGAGAGCACAGGGGGGCAGCAGGGAGCCTGGGGGAATGTGGAGAGCTCGGGGGTGGCAGAGAGCATGAGGGGAGGTGGAGAGCCCGGGGGGTGGCGGAGAGTCCGGGGGGGGGGGGGACAGAGAGCATGGGGGGAAGTGGAGAGCACAGGAGTGGTGGCAGAGAGCATGGGGCAATGTGCAGAGCACAGGGGATGGCGGAGAGCCCAGGGGAGCAGCAGAGAGATGCAATATAGGAGGAGTGGTAGGGGCGGCAGCATATAGAAGAATCATTCTCTCTATCTTCCTCCTGCAGTCTCGGAATGCCTGCTTCTCCTCTACCTCTCGCAGGTATTCAGAGACTGCAGGAGGAAGATGAAAATAATTATTGTTCTATATGCAGCCGCCTCCACTGCTCCTCCTATCCAGGTTACAGGGGGGCTGCACTCACATTTTCTCTTACCGCTTCTCTTACCACTCGTCTCCATGGTGTCTGCTCTCCCCCCTTCGCAGTCATGCCCCCTGGCACCAACGGCTGACCTATACGGCTGGGGCCATAGGTGTCTCATCTAGATCCTCCCCCTTCATGTTTCCACCCCCCGGCGGCCCCCCAGCGTTCAGCGCTTGACTGGCAGCTGCGGAGAAGCTGGGTGAGCGGCACGGTCTCAAAGAGCAGCCCAGCTGCCTTTTGCCCCGCAAGAACTTGGAGCCCCGGCAAGTGCCCGGTTTGCCCTATGGCCAATATGGGCCTGTATCTATCTATCTATCTATCTATCTATCTATCTATCTATCTATCTATCTATCTATCTATCTATCTATCTATCTATCTGTCTATCTATCTATCTAATTCTAATGGAGAACCGCCTTTAAAGTGCTAATGCCCACAACCAAATTCTTTTGGTAAACTTATAATTATGTCAATGTTTTAGAATCTGACCCTAATTTGCCAAAAGAGTAGAGCATGTTCACATTCAATTTCACTTATTCAGGGCTGGCCTGGCCTACCGGGATAGCGGGAAATTTCCCGGCAGGCTGCCTGCCCTGGGGCTGCTGTCAGCTGGAAGCTTTGTGATTTTTTTTTACAAGAACAGCTAAGAGAGAAGTAGCGGCTTTGCTGTGAACAGCATGCAGGGCTGTCCCTGGAGCCTGCACTGCTCTCCCAGCCCCAGCAGGCTGTCCCTGGAGCCTGTGGCAGCCCAGCTGAGCTGTTCCTGGAACCTGCGGCTGCCCAGCCGGGCTGTTCCTAGAGCCTGTGGCAGCCAAGCTGGGCTGTTAATGGAGCCTGTGGCTGCCCTGCTGGGCTGTTCCTGGAGCCTGGGCTGCTCTACCAGCCTCCTCATGGCTGCCCGGCAGGGCTGTCCCTGGAGCCTGTGGCTGCCCAACAGGGCTGTTTTTAATTTCACTTATTCAGAGCCGGACTGACTTACCTGGATAATGGGAAATTTCCCGGTAGGCTGCCTGCCCTGGGGCTGCTGGGAGCTTTGGGCAGTGTTTTTTTTGCAAGAGCAGCTCAGAGATTAGTGTCGGCTTTGCTGTGAACAGGAGGTGGGGCTGTCCCTGGAGCCTGCGCCGCTCTCCCAGCTGTTCCTGGAGCCTGCTGCCACAAAGCTGGGCTGTTTCTTGAGTCTGTGGCCACCCAGCTTGGCTGTCCCTGGAGCCTGCAGTGCCTAGGTGGGCTGTTCCTGGAGCGTGAGGCTGTTCCTGGAGCCCACGCTGCTCTCCCAACCCTTTCACGGCCGCCCAGCAGGGCTGTCCTGGAGCCTGTGGCCACTCACCCGGGCTGTTCCTGGAGCCTGTGGCCACTCAACTGGGCTGTTCCGGGAGCTTGTAGCAAGGTTTACAGAGGGGAACAGATGTGCAGGGGGGGGAGGGGGGGTACAGAGAGCAACTGATGTGTGTGTGAGTGGGGGGGGGGGGGCACAGAGAGGAACTGATGTGTGTGTGTGTGGGGGGGTACAGAGAGGAACTGATGTGTGGGGGTGGGGGTACAGAGGGGAACAGATGTGCAGGGGGGTACAGAGAGGAACTAATGTGTGTGGGGGGGGTACAGAGGGGAACAGATGTGCAGGGGTGGTACAGAGAGGAACTTATTTGTGTGTGGGGGGTACAGAGGGGAACAGATGTACAGGGGGTACAGATAGGAACTGATGTGTGTGTGTGGGGGGGTACAGAGAGGAACTGATGTGTGGGGGTGGGGGTACAGAGGGGAACAGATGTGCAGGGGGGTACAGAGAGGAACGAATGTGTGTGGGGGGGTACAGAGGGGAACAGATGTGCAGGGGGGGTACAGAGAGGAACTTATGTGTGTGGTGGGGGGGTACAGAGGGGAACAGATGTGCAGGGTGGAGGTTGGGGAGGCACAGAGAGGAACTGATGTGTGTGTGTTGGGGGTGGGATACAGAGGGGAACAGATGTGCAGGGAGGTTGGGGGTACAGAGAGGAACTGATGTGTTGGGGGGGCTAGCCTGCCCATGTTCTACCGTAGCCTGTCCATGTACTACCCAGCCTGTCCATATACTACCCTGTTTCCCTGAAAATAAGACCTAGCGAGATTGTCGGTGATGGCTGCAATATAAGCCCTACCCTGAAAATAAGACCTACAAGGACTTTAACTAGGGCTTATTTGGGGGGTAGGGCTTATATTGCAGCCATCACCGACAATCACACTAGGTCTTATTTTCGGGGAAACAGAGTATCCTAGCCTGTCTATATACTACACTAACCTGTCCATGGCTGGTGTGACGAAGCGAGCCGGTGCCACCCCTATTTGTCTTCAGGCCAGGTCCAGAGGCGCAGGTATGGGCCTGTGGATCACGGCTGAAGAAATAGGTGGAGTGGCACTGCAAAAATCCCAGTGAAGGGCAGAGCCAATGGGCGGGGAGCGGCAAAATGAGGTTTCACCTAGGGTGTCAAAAATCCTTGCACCAGCCCTGGTCCTATGCATGAAAACACAGGAACCATCAGGGAAGCATGTGATTGCCCCACATTTATTCTATGGCAGAGCAGCCACCCCAAACATTCAGACAATGTCATTGAAAACTATCTTTAGCGTAAGGCTCTATGCACACAGAGCTTAAAAAAACAACAGTTCCCTTGGCCGAAAAAATGCTCATACAGAACGTTTTTTTTTTGTACATAGTTTAGACAAGTTTAGGAGAGTTTTGCATTTTCTTTCTGCCAGAAAGCCTCAATCAGAAACGCAAACCAGAAGTTTTTTTTTGTTCTGCCTCGAAATGTTGAGCTTAAACTATGCCTGTAATCGTCCTAATGTGCATGGACACATAGGATAACACTGAGCTGCTTCTACAGGCAAAACACAAAACTCCTGTAGGAGCGGGGATTTTTATGCCAGTGTGCATGGAGCCTAAAGAAGAACAAGGAGTCCTGGCAGTGATGGTTTGGCTCCACAGAGCCCTGATCTCAACATCAGGCAGTCTGTCTGGGATTACATGAAGAGCCAGAAGGCAGCCTACATCCAAGGAAGATCTGTGGTTAGTTCTCCAGGATGTTTAGAACAACCTACCTGCTGAGTTCCTTCAAAAACTGTTTGCAAGTTTACCTAAAAGAATTGATGCTGTTTTGAAGAAAAAAGGGTGGTCACAACAAATATAGATTTGATTTGGATTTCTCTTCTGTTCATTTACTTTCCATTTTGTTAATTGATAAAAATGAACTATAAACTATTAACACGTATTTTTCTGAAAGCATATATATATATATATATATATATATATATATATATATATACACACTATATATACACACACACACACACACACATATATATATATATATATATATATATATATATATATATATATATATACACTGTATACACCTGCCTGCAATGTTCTCACTAGCAACTGTTTACATATATCCTGTGGACCTGTCACACCTTAGTTTTAATAACAGGTAAATAAATATATTTCTGTTAAGTATGTCATTTAGAATACTAACAAAAGGATATGATAAGTACAGGCGCCGTCTTCCCCTTGCCATACAATGTCACTTAGCTCCCCATAACGTCAATGTTTAAGCTTGATTCCTCTGTTGCCTGCCACAGCTCTTCAGCCATAGCATCCCGAGAGATGGCAAATTTTCTTTCATGTCGACACACAAGAAAAATGTACTATTAAAATGCAATTGAGAAGTGATAAAAATTGTAAGTGCAGCAGCCGGCTCACAGCAGCTCTTCTGTATACTCAGGGACATTGGGGCCACATTAATTTTTTTCACTGATGTCCATCCCATGTGCAAATTAGCATTGCAAGCACCGTAATCTGTCTTGTATGAGAGCTGCCGATCCCGCGAGGGTTTACATGCTTCCGCGCTGTTGTATAATTTAAGGCTAAATGAACTAGGTTTAATTGTGGAATTTTTAGCTTCTAAATGAAATATGCTCTAAAACTTTTAAACATGTCTCTTTAAATATATATACTGTGTATATATACACTCATACACACACATACACACGTATGCACAATTAATTATCCTATTCACAAACACACATATGATGTGTGATTTTGTTAACAAAAAATTAGGAGTACAGGAAGTAAGTTATACTGCCGCCTACAAGAGAACTGGTTACTAACAAACTAAAACTGTAGCCAAGTCTAGGAGAACCCTTCCTATTACCAGCATGCTTCAGTTTTTGCTAGTGTCCTCAGAGGATGGATGTATTTTTTGCTCTGTAGTATAAAATCTATTTTTTTTTTTTTTTTGCTAGCATTCTTTTTTCTTCTTTTTTCAATTAATCAAGACTCTGCTCCACATTTCTCCTGGAACTTTGTCTCTTCTATTGCTACTCTCCGGAACAGTAGACATCAGCATGGATTTTGGAGTATTGTACCTGTACCATGCTGGAATAGATGTTTCAGGGATACCCTGGAAGGTTTCCTAGACTTCTTTCTAGCAAATGTTAGCTACCTGAGTTTTCCAGGTCCAGAGCCACTTATATTGCCTCAGAGTTAGCCCTGTCTCTGAAGACTCACCCAATGACTAGGTCTTTGAGCTAACTCAAGTACTTGGATAGGTTGATGCCTTTATTTTCTAATGCTGCGGAACTGAGCAGTGATGTCATCCGCTGAGAGGAGTGTCCCACACATCCTCTCTGAGCTCTCTTTCATGCCATTCAGCGGTGAGAATCACCCTGCTTCTTCCCCCACTTGCAAAGAGCCCTGTGAATCTTCAATCCATTCCTGCTGTCTGCTTACAGTGAGTTTGGTCACCTCCGGCCAGCTACACCTCACTTGCTACCAACTGTCTGGGTACCTGAGACCTTGCCTCTTACTCTGAGTTTATACACTGACTTACCACCAGGCAGTGGCAACATGTCCGATTCCAGACTCAAGGGTGGGACAGTCGCACTGTACCAGGTGCCTATAAGTCACATTCTGCTAATCGTTGTAACGATGTCTGCAGCCTAGAATCATGTGATCCTCTGAGTCTGTTTCTTTCTGGGAGTCCTCTGTGGCTCCATTGGTGTGGCTCAACCCAAAAAGTTGGCTTCCAAGCTCTTTCCTGCAGGTTCTATATCTGAGTTGCCCATGGCTTTAGCGGCTTCCAAGCCATCAGCCAGGGTAACTCTGTCTGATTCTAAGTCATTCCAGTCCTTGACTGATGGACTTAACCCTTAGAAGTTTCAGTTTTCTGCTATCACTCCCAAGTTAAAAGAAAGTTTCTGCTCTTATGGATGCAGTGCACACCACTCTGAATCTAAAGTATCAGCCTGTTGCTTCTACCAGTGCTGTCCAGTCTTGGGTCATTTAAAACATCTAAGACCGCAAGGACTTACCTTGTACATCTGCTTTTCCAAATTGAAAGCATCCTGATAGGCTGTTTACTCCCTCTAAGCACTTAAGCACTTATTGGCCTTGTATCTGTTTGGTGAGGACTTTGTGCATGGATCCTAGACTGTAGCCATCTCCAAAGTTTGGATGTACTGTTCTAATAGGCTATTTGAGATATACTTACATATACAGTATTACATATTTTACTTCACCGCTCTGGTATCCATCTTTGGAACTCTAGTTTACTTATCTAATGAGAGTGGTCAAAGTGGTACATGACTAATGCAGGTTTGTTTGTTTTCTAAATCTTTTTAGATTTTGCTGGGAGTTTACATTAAGCAGGTCATATATGTATCAAAATTTGCCTCCTTCCGCAGGGACTGGCAGAATTTAGATACATGTATGGGTAGGCTGGTCGTATAGAAGTCGATTTACCGATTTTGCCCACTCGATCAGCGCTACCAGCTTTAGCCAGCAGTGCTGATCAGTGTATTCTGACACTGAGGAAGTCTTTCCGCTGTCAGAATACAATAGCGCAGCAAGGAGGATTCCCCCATCCACATTGAGTGTGTGGATGGGGTAATCAAGCAGTTTTTTTCATTAAACCAACAGGTGAAAAAAAACGACCAATCTATGGGCTGTCAATCAGTGAATAAAGTCATATACTTTATACATTTGTCATTTTGGATTTTTTTCTATGTATATGTTGATGAATTTTGGAGTAGTATTCCTAGCTCATGCTTTTTTTTTCTAATTTGCCATTTGTGGTGTTTGGAGCCAGGGTGCACTTCTCCTTTTTTACATTTATTTTATTTATTTATTTTTTAATTGGCTAGTTTGCATTGTAGCACATCAGCTATTTATCAATGCTTTAGATTGAACTGTCTGATGTACATCTGTTTATTAAATAATTTTGTGTACAGTAATGCAAGCGAAACACCCATCAAAAATGACTTTTAAGTAGCTTTTGCCATTAAAAACTCAAAATGTGTGTTAATAGTACACTTCACTGGAAACATCTGAATGCAATAGTTTGGAGGGATGCCCGCATACTTTCTGCTATATAGGTAGGTATGATTTTCAGTTGACTGCAAACTCTTGGCCATATAGTGTACATAGTAAATTATTAAGTGTCTCTGTAGAGATCCTATTCATCCATCCATCCATCCATCCATCCATCCATCCATTCATTCATTCATTTTCTATTTTATTTCAGATTTGCTCCATTTGCCAGTTTTCAAAAAAAGAAACCCTATGAACCATTAATTCACACATCCACTGAATACAAGAGGATCCCATATGGCAGTCAACATTTTCGTGATGAGGATCCAAACACATGGGTAACAAAAAAGGTAAAAAAAAACAAAAACCTTTCTATGTGTTTATATTTCAAGTGTGTTGTAGCACATGAAAGATTGAATTTAAAGTGGAGGTCCACCCTAAAGTGGACCTCCGCTCATCGGAACCCCCCCCCCCCTCCGGCGCCACAATTGGCACCTTTCAGGGGGGAGGGGGGTGCAGATACCTGTACAGTACAGGTATTCTGCACCCACTTCCGGGATAACTCTCTGCGGAAAGGGGCATAGATTACGCCCCTTTCCGCAAGTGCCCGCCCCTTTCCGCAAGTGCCCCGCTGCCTGCTGGGAAACACACAGATCCCAGAGGCAGCGGGGACCGTCCTTATTGCGCAGCGCGATTCGCGCATGCGCAGTAGGGAACCGGGAAATGAAGCCGAAAGGCTCCATTTCCTGATTCCCATACCCAAGATGGCGGCGGCAGCACCTTACAGACGATCTAGAGATCGGCTTCGGGTACCGACATCGCGGGCGCGCTGGACAGGTAAGTGTCACTATTTTAAAAGTCAGCAGCTGCAGTATTTGTAGCTGCTGGCTTTTAAAAAAATAAATAAATGCGGAGTCCCTGTGGACTCCCGCTTTAAGTGGGTGGAAAGTCAACATTATAACTTGTCCTCATCCGTAATTTAATTATACATTATACATGTTGATAGCATACAAATTCTCTAAAGCTGTTCAATTCACGAGATATAGATGTTGTTATTTCTGTCATAAATTGCATGCCCATTCACACTCACATCCTGGCTGTGCAGAGATATTCAAAACACACTACTGTGATGATTTCCTCATCTGTCTCTGACATAGGCGCTTGCTCTCACAATTCTTTGTTTACATCCTGAAAACCCATGTGACTAGAATGTTGTGGGATTTGGGAACCCAGTGCTGTATATGCACCGTGGAGGAAGTCTGCACTATGACAACCTTGAATTTAATACAAGGCTTGGCTTTATTGGTCTGGGCATGCATGGGAAATGTTGTGGATGTCCATGAAAGGTAGAATAAGAGATAGGATAAGTAAATGCCAAGACGCTTCAGAAATGAGGCTTCAAAACGAAAGGGAGTCCAAAGGGTCTTCATCAAGAGCATACAGATACTAATGTCAGTATACCCCTGATGAAGACCTGCTCCAAACATGTTGGGCTCTGTTCTCTGACAACTGCTATGGACATCACTATATCATTATTCAGTATACATGTGCATCTCAAAAAAATGTAATATCATCAAGAAGTTAATTTATTTCAGTAATTCAATTCAAAATTCCATTCAAAAAGTGAAACTCATATATTATATACATTCATTACACACAGAGTGATACATTTAAAGCATTTATTTTAATTTTGATGATTATGGCTTACAGTTAGTAAAAACCCCAAATTCTATATCTCAGAAAATTAGAATATTACATAAGACCAATAAAAAAAAAAGGATTTTTAATACAGAAATGTTGGCTTACTGAAAAGTATGTCCACGTACAGTATAGTATGCACTTAATACTTAGTCAGGCTCCTTTTTCATGAATTACTGTATCAATGCGGCGTGGCATGGAGGCGATCAGCCTGTGACACTGCTGAGGTGTTTTGGAAGCCCATGTTGCTTTGATAGCGGCCTTCAGGTCTTCTGCATGTCCCTCATCTTTCTCTTGACAATAACCCACAGATTCTCTATGGGGTTTAGGCCAGGCAAGTTTGCTGGCCAATCAAGCACAGTGATACCATGACCATTAAACCAGCTATTGGTATTTTTGGCAGTGTGAAAAAGTGCCAAGTCCTGCTGAAAAATGAAATCAGCATCTCCATAAAGCTGGTAAGCAGACAGAAGCATGAAGTTCTCTAGAATTTCCTGGTAGAGGGCTGTGTGCTGACTTTGGACTTGATAAAACACAGTGGATCAACACCAGCAGATGACATGGTTCCCCAAATCCTCACTGTGGAAACTTAACACTACACCTCATGCAACTTGGATTCTGTGCCTCACCACTCTTCCTCCAGACTCTGGGTTCTTTATTTCCAAATGAAATGCAAAATGTACTTTCATCTGAAAAGAGGACTTTGGACCACAGAGCAACAGTCAAGTCCTTTTTCTCCTTAGCCCAGATAAGACACTTCTGATGTTGTCTCTGGTTCAGGAGGGGCTTCATACAAGGAATGTGACGGCTGTAGCTCATGTCCTGGATTCATCTTTGTACAGTGGCTCTTGAAGCACTGACATAAGCCATAGTCCACTCCTTGTGAATCTCCCCCAAATTCGTGGATGGCCTTTGCTTCACAATCTTCTCAAGGCTGTGGTTATCCCTGTTGCTTGTGAACCTTTTTCTACCATACTTTTTCCTTACACTCAACTGGCCATTAATATGCTTGGCTACAGCACTCTGTGAATGGCCAGATTCTTTAGGAATGACCTTTTGTGACTTACTTTCTTTGTGGAGGGTGACGGTCTCCTGGAAAATTGTCAAGTCAGGAGTCTTCCCCATGATTTTGTAACCTACTGAACTAGACTGAGAGACCATTTAAAGGCTCAGGAAACCTGGTGTTTTGAGTTAATTAGCTGAGTGTGACACCATAATTCTACAATATTAAACTTTTTCACAATATTGAAATTTTCTGAGATACTGAAGTTTGGATTTTCACTAGCTGTAAGCTTTCATCATCAATATTAAAATAAAGAAATGCTAGAAATATATCACCCTGTGTGAAATTAATCTATGTAATACATGAGTTTCACTTTTTGAATTGAATTACTGAAATAAATGAACTTTTTGATGATATTCTAATTTTTTGAGATGCGTCTGTATATTAGGATAAATATACTGATGAGACATAAATGAAATTCTGCATTAGACCAGTCAAGTAATCTTTTATACATACTTTTATGATTGTAACTATAACATTTACTGTGGTATTGTATATACCTTTTTTTTGGTTACCATTTGTGTCCTAAAAGTCCCAGATACCCAGCTTTACTTTGTATCTTATGCATTCTTGTTGTGTGATGGTGGAACATGCACAGCACAAAGTCACACTTCATTTTCTATGAATAAGACTCACAAGACAAGTGTAATAATATTGAACATATGGTACATAAAAGTAAATACCCTCACTTGGCAAAAATTACCTCTGGACAGCTATTTTTAGGGGCACCAAGGCCCATAATTGGCATTAGCAATGTGCAGCCTGTTTTTTTACACTGGGTGCTATCAGAGGCAAAACCGTTTTCGCCATGAAGAAGAGGGTGCTACACTTTCTGAGTAGACTTATTTGGTTTATTAACCCCTTACTGCTCGTGCCACAGTGCGGGCCTAAATTGCCGCAGATGTCCTCCCGTGCTCGAGCGGCCAGCACACCGCCTGCGGTGCATGCACTGTGCACTCTGTTGTCGGCAAGTCAAGGAGACTCGGCTGATCATAGATCGGAGTAAGGGGCTGATCCTGACCCCTTACCACGTGATCAGCTGTCAGCTAATGACAGCTGAACACAGAGCTGGTAATTGGCTATTTTTTCTCCTCATGCTGACAGTTACAAAGCTCTTACCGGAATGTCTATTCCTAAATTTTTACAGTTGTGCCAAAATCAGTTAATTTCAGTACCAAGAACCTGGTATTGGTTCAGAGAGCAGGTGGTTTAAGCGTCTGTTCCAGCAAAAGATGACAGATATTTATAGAAATAGCAATGTTAGTATTGGCTTAGCCTTTGAAGGGGTTAATGTAATGTTAGGGGTTAAGGTCAGTGTAAGGGACTAGGCTAGGCTTAGGTTCAGGTATTAGTTCTGGTGTTAGTCCTTTCCTGACTATCGATTGCGGAGATCGTGGACTGCCCATAGACATACGATAGCTTCCAATGCAATCGTTATCAGCCAACAAACATTTTCTTTCATGTGCGTTTAATGTAAATATGGTTGACTGAAGTTTTGAAAGTTGTAGTTTAGACTTTCAGCTTTCATGAAATGAGTTTGAAGGACCCAGTTCCATTTAATTATATGCATGAGTTTGTAGGCTGTATACAAGGCTTATTTTATGATACACAACGCATACAAATATCCAGAGCTCCAAAGATTTCATTTCGAGAGCCTAAGCATATTGCACAGAACATAAAGTTGACCTTTACCATCTGGAATAGAGTGGGATGTGGAACACATCATAGATTTAATGTAGCACAACGCTGTATGCGGGAAAACTTGGGTGGGCCCGTGACTGCCTGCCCATTGCGCCCGGTGATTGAATCTGCTGTCACCAGCATCCCCATAATAATGAACGTTCAGCTTAATGACCGTGATTATGATTATCATAATTGATGTGCAAGAGCAGTGTGTGGGGATCATTACAACTCAACTGTTTAGCTGAAAATCAGACTTTCTTATGGGTCATTTTACTTTTACGCAATGATTGGAATAAAATAGGCCTCCTCCCCAGGTGATTCCTCCGTTTTCACATTAAAAATGAATTAAACCTTGCTGGACTTTTGTCATTCATTTTAAATTGTTAAAGCGTGATTCTGCCTTTGGGTAAGTTTCCGAGAACATGTACAGCATAATCAAAATATCATTTCCACCTATATAATTGCTCACCTTATTCCATTACTTTTGTTTGTAGCTCTGATCATGTGCCCCACATTGACCTATTCTGTCTGTAAAAAATGCACATTGTCTAGGGGGATGAATCTTTGTGGGAAATTCTGAAAATTAGGACATAGGAATTTGTTATCTGATAAAAAGAAAAGATTAGCTTCTAACATACCTGAGAATAAAAGCATGTATTAACACATCATTGTTTATTAATTGTACTCATATATATAGAATTAAAGCTGAAATATCGTCTTTACTGAAATGACTAACTGATTTACTGCACACTGTGGGTTTCTCACAATGTGCATTAGAAGTTAAATCAAGTCAAACAGTTCCTGCTTCATTTCTTGGTTGCAGCATCATCTGCTTTTTCCTCTCCAGCCTTACTGTCCTTGGCCTGCCCCTTTCATTCATTGTATTTCAGTTCTTTCAATATTACCAGACCATAGAAATGGTAGCTGCATTTGTTTTTCTATTTTCAGGCTTTTTCTTTCCTATTTCCATATACTGTAATGTACCTGCCATGTAACACACTTCTTTTCTTAGGGGGACTAAGCTCATTGACAGTATTGTATCTGTGGCAGTTTACACCTGAGTGTTCATTTTTTTTCTTTTCTTTCCGAGAGATTTTTACAGGGCTCTAAAATGTAGAATATACACGTTGCTAGGTCAAGTGCGTTAATGCTCAATTTCAAAGTAATACAGTACAGTGTGTAGCCGGATGCTGCCACCGACTGTGTGCTCGCACCCCACCACTATGAACAGTGACCCAGTTGCTGTGTGTGTTCCTGTGCCTGCTATCCTCTCATCGCCGCTGCTTGCTGTGTGTTGTTTCCTCCTCCCCTGCCATTGTGAGCTGTTACAGAGCAGCTGGAGGAGTGGTCTGTGTTCCTCTCTTTCTTAGCTTCCCTGCTGCTGTTGCACTGTGCCAGAGCTGGCTGTGTGATCTCCGCTCGTTCCTGCTCCCTCCCTCCTGGCAAGCAGCAACAGAGACCAATCAGAGCACCAGGGAGGCTGGGAAGCAACTGGGACTAGCAACTAAGGATTCTGGGAAATGTAGTCCTTAAAGGGGCGCTGCACTATACAAGTCAATGGAGGGTGATGGAGCTGTGGACTTCATGACTTTCACAATAGAGGAGGAGATACAGGACTTTTCCTGGGTAATTCTAGAGAGATTTGAGTCTTTGACCAGGGGAAAGCAGAGCGTGCTCTTGGACATGCCAGTGCCCACCAGTGAGACAAGTTAGAAGGCTGAGCCACAGAGAGTACCTGTGTCCTGGGACTAGAGCTGGGGAGACTCGTTTCCGCATGAGGACCTGATCATGCAGACATGATTGGGAGGACCTTTTCATGAGAACTGAGACTTCTGGGGAAACTGACCCTCAAGCATATGGAACATGGTCTGTTGTATGCTGGGAGTGGTGAGCAGAACTACCTAGCTTAATCCTTTTCTGCAAACAGTGAATACCTATAGAGACTGTGGTTTACCTAGCAACCCATCAGCTATCCATTGTATAGCCCTAAAGTGACAACTTAATGTGCCCCACCTAAGAGAATGGCCTCAATGTCAGCCGGCTTAACATTTCATAATAAGCAGTAGGTATCACTACAGTGTACACACAAAGACGTTCTTTGGGTTAGTTAATGCCTATTTACAGTTCAGCTTATTTCTTTATTATGGAACAGCCTTTGCATCCTCTAGTATGGTAACTTTAAACCCATTCAATTGCCTGTTTGTTAATTCATGTATTGTTTAACTGCATTGCCATAATACATCATTTCAGTCCAACATTTAGTTGCTTGTGGCCTTTTTTCTGTGCAGCATACTAACTTTCAAGTTACACAGCTCAACCATTACTCATGGCCCACTGGGGGGAGGTGGTTAGGTAAGTCGTGTACGACTCTCATCTCATAGTTTTAGGAGGTGCCTGCCAAAGGTAGGTGGGAGAAAGCGCTTGTGTAAAGTGGTCTAAATTTTTTTGAAATTAGTCATTCTATCCAGCAGTTTTGCCACCATATTTTAGTATTCCAGGGACTTAACTTTGTGGAAATTCAAGGTTGGGATTTTTTCAATATTTGGCTATATTTGCTTAATTGCTATATAAAAAAAAGTTAAAATGATGGGAGCAGATGTTGTGCAGTTTCTTGTTGAGTAAAGTTTCACTGGGGTCTGGGTTGTGGTAGGTAACCCAAGATAATGCACAACCAACCAATGCCACCAGGTATGTATGAAAGTTTCAGGTTCTGGGCATCCTCAAAAGCACGCTGAGGAATATTCTGGACAGAATTTGGCAATTCTAGCCAATACTAAGTACCACATGGCGATGAATTCTAAAAGCAAGACATGTTAGTGGAAACTATCATATCTATGTTTCATCACCCAAAGGGGAACATAATTGGCTTCCCATTCTGCCACAAATGCTGGAGAAATTAGTTTTAGGCTGTGATGAACTCAAACTGTGTATATGTATCATTGGCAGTGCCTAGGATGAGACTGTTTTGAAAGAATTCAAGGTAAAGAAACTTGCATTTGTCTTACAAAAATTTTAAGATTTTTACGCTGTCTGGGAAAATAAAATTTATATAGGAGTGTGTTGGAGTGGACCCTAAAAGATTCATGAACTTCAATGCCCAGAGCAAAATACAAAATAGGGAATGTTGAAATATGAAAGTATTGGGAGGTCCGAATGTTTGTACTTACATCATTATAACTGTACCACATTAGATCATTTTAGTGGTAAGAACCCGATGCTGCATGTTGTTAGTGCAGAGAGCAGGTAGTTCAAGTGCCAGTCCCGACACACAAAGGCAGATACTGTCCACAATGGTACGGTTAGTTTGGATTTGAGAAGGTTAACCTAGTGATTTAGGATTTAAGGTTAGTGTTAGGCACTAGTTTAGGGTTAGGGGCATTTGGATTAGGTTAATGTTAGGGTTGGGCTTAGGAGGTTAAGCTTTAGGTTAGGTTTTTGTCTTCAGTGTTAAGGTGAGGGACACGAAGAGTATTGGTACCAAAGGTTCATCATAAAAGCCAGGAAACCAGCATTGACAGATGAAGCAAAAAGAGAAGCTTTGAGGAATATAGGGGGGCATGTTATTTACACTTCTTTTCATAAATCCTAGCATGGTGCCTGTCTCTTTTGCTACCTTAACAAACCTGTCATTAGGGCATTGTATGTTTCTTAAAGGAAAATGTGGAGTTAAAACAATACCCTCTAGTGGTTTAGTGAGAAGACAACCAGCCTTAGAAATAGCTGATTTCTCTTCTTCAGGCATGGTTATGGTCAGTCCTGACCTGTTTCAAAAGCTTGCAATGGTAATCAATCTACTTCTTCCAAAAGCTATAATGGTACAACACTACTACTATGTTCCATTGACATCTTGCCTATCAAGCCATATGACACACTGCTTCCTTTACCTGACTTGCCCAGCCAATGTTTGTCATTATGATCCCAGTAAGCAAGAAAAAAATCATATTGTGAAAGAAGAAGAGGGGATCCAATCAATCACCCCATCAAACCTAGAACCCCAGCATCAGAATATTAATCACACACTTACGCTGCTCACCTTACCGTCTTGCTGGTTGATTGAGCGGCATAGTGTCAGCCTGTCTCCCTTTTAATACAAGGTGTAATGTACATGGACAGAGTGACAATCACAGCGCAGCCTTCCATCAGCTGCAATTAATCTTTTTGTAACGTAGACAAGGAAAAAAAAAAGAACTTCCATCAACCCCTTCTGAAGACTAAGGGACCCTGTTTTTGATGTTTGCATTCACAGTAAAATTGTCCCTACTAGTCCTGACAAATTGAAACACCGGCCTAATTATGGCAGCTAATGAAGTGTGGGGACTGGTCACAGCTTGCTGCGAAAGTCTTCCTTCAGCTCGCATTATCCATTCATCAATCACTTTTTTAAACTGATCCAGAATCTTGTGCCGAGAGCCTGGCATTTTAATGCTGTTTCTGTAATTGCTTTTCTCTTTGAAGCAGTCTTTTTTTTATTTTAATAATACAAGTATAGTTGATAAAAACTTTAAAGAAGTGCTTGAAATCAGGCTAGGAAACCTGGTTGATCCATTAGCATGCACTAATTACCTTGTGCCTTAAAGCTGAACACCAAAAAATAGATGAAATACAAGTTGTTTAACCTGCCAAAGGATTTGTATTTTTGTCCACCCAGTTCTAGAATTGACACAGCTTTGTCACATAGCACAGCCCTGTCCAGGAGACCTGATTTTTTTTCCTTCTGTAAGAATTTAATGCATACAGGTCTTCTGATTGGACAGAGAAGGAGAAGCTCATCTCTATGTCACTCTACACTCTATTGTTTTGAGCATGTTCCCTTTTAGCACATGAGTACTGCAGAATTGCCTATTTTACAAAAAACATACACCAATCAGCCATAACATTATGACCACGGAAAAGGTAAAGTGAATAACATTGATTATCTGAGTACAATGGCATGTTAAAGTAGGTGAAATGTATTTGGCAGAAAATTAACATATTGTCCCTGAAGTTGATGTGTTGAAAACAGAAAACAATGAGCAAGAGTAATGCCGCGTACACACAATCGGATTTTCCGATGGGAAATCTTGGATGTGAGCTTGTTTGGATTAAGTCCAACCGTGTGTATGCTCCATCGGACATTTGTTGTCGAACTTTCTGCCAACAAATGTTGGCTAGCAGGATCTCAAATTTTCCACCAACAAATGTTTGTTGTCGGACTTTCTGATCGTGTATACACAAGTCCGACGGACAAAAGTCCAGAGTACAAACACGCATGCTCGGAATCAAGGACGAACCAGAAGCGCTCGGTTTTGTAAAACTAGTGCTCGTAATGGAGATATCACATACGCCTTGTACGTCACTACGTTTGTAATTGTTGGCCAACAATTGTGTGACCGTGTGTATGCAAGACAAGTTGGAGCCAACACCCTTTGAACAAAAATCCACAGTTTTGTTGTCCGAAAGTCCGATGGTGTGTACGCGGCATAAGACGTTGAGTGACTAGACCAGAGTCTATGATGTCACAGTCCCGGGGGATGCTGGGATTGTGACATCGTAAGGGGTGGGGTCACCATGTGACATCACCCGGTGACCCCGTCCCTTATGCCTATATAAGTCGCCGCACACCGCGTCCCTGGCATTATGGCTGGAGAGAGCACCGTGTCAGCATCGGAAGGAAAAAGAACATAAAAAGAAGAAGAAGAAAAAAGCGGCGACAGCGACGAACTATAAGACCGGGACAACGCTAGTAAAATAGCTATAAGAAGATAGCGGAGGCCCGGGAGAAGAAGTGCAGAGTGGGACAAGACCCCCAAAGTTAGAAGAAGACCCCGAAGTCAGAAGAAGACCCCCAGACGGCGGCGTCAACGAAGAAGAAAACCAGGCTCCTCCGCTAGTTAAAGAGCGGTAAAAGAGCAGAAGATAGTGGAGGAGCCCGGCGAGAAGACCCCCAAATATACAGAAAACGAACAAAACTCTGGATAGCCACACTCCGGATTGAGTAAAAAGTAAAAGTGCCTTTATTTCTTCAAATGCAAAAACTCCATATTGCACAAAACATCACAGCAAAGGGAAAAATAAATTAGAACAAGATTACTGACGCGTTTCACGCTAAGACCAGCGCTTACTCATGGCTGTGATGTTTTGTGCAATATGGAGTTTTTGCATTTGAAGAAATAAAGGCACTTTTACTTTTTACTCAATCCGGAGTACGGCTTTCCAGAGTTTTGTTCGTTTTCTGTATACTTGGCTTGTGCAATCAGCCTGCACCTGGAACCCCCACCTATCTGGAGAGTCAGTAGCCTGTCGGTGGATCGACTTGGAGCGGTGAATTTTTGATTTCTGAGAAGACCCCCAAAGTCGGAAGTCGAAACTACTTTAACCCCCCTGACGGTATTCCCGAGTCTGGCTCGGGGTGGAATTTTTATACCAAAAGCGGTAACCCCGAGCCAGACTCGGGACTGCATCGCTGGATCCAGGAGGAGGTTTACTTACCTTCTCCCTCGGATCCAGCGTTGTCTCCCCGCTGTACGAGCGAGTTGTGTCTCGCTCGATCTATCACGGAGCCGAGCTCCGTTCCCTGCGAGCGTTGCGACGCAACGGGGACGAGATTGGCGCCAAATTCAAAAAGTGAAACACACACATTACATACAGTATAATGTAATCTTACAGATTACATTGCTGTATGTAATAATTTCCCATCCCCTTTGTCCCTAGTGGTCTGCCCAGTGTCCTGAATGCAGTTTTATATTATAAAAACTGTTCTTTATGCCTGGAAACTGGAGATTGTCCATAGCAACCAAAACTGTCCCTTTACATCAAAAATGATTTCAGACCAGCTAGAAAACAGCAATAATAAATTGGAATCACTCGCAGAATTGAGCGATAGCGATTTGTAGGGAGATCCGTCATCAGATACTGAAAAGTAATGACAGTGACAATTCTTCAACTGAGCAAATTTCAGTGTTTTTGATTTGATTACATTATTGAATAATTTTTTTTATTCTTATATTATTATTTGGTACAATTATTTATAATTATTTATTATATTATAATTTATTATTTCATTTTTCAAACTTTATTATACCCGGGATGTCTGCTAGACTCTGGTTTGGACAGATTTAAGAGAGTTATTCCTAATGCCCCGTACACACGAGAGGGATTAAGTCTGACAGACCTCCAAAGGAGTTCCGCCAGAGTTCCGACGGAGTTCTGGCGGATTTTTCGACCGAACGGACTTGACCACACACCATCACACCAAACTCCGACGGAGTCGAACGTGATGACGTACGACTGGATTCGACGTAGGAAGTTCATAGCCAGTAGCCAATAGCTGCCCTAGCGTCGGTATTAGTCCGTCGGAGTAGCACACACACGAGCGAATTTTTCGAAGGGGACCGGGTCCGGCGGAGTTCCGACGGGAAAATTTAAAGCATGCTTCATTTCTAAAGTCCGTCAGACTTTGGCGAATCAAAAGTCCGTTGCAGCCCACACACGATCGGATAGTCTGACGGACTCGGTCCGTCGGAGTTTGGATGTCGAAAAGTCCGCTCGTGTGTACGGGGCATAAGAATTACAGGACTACAAAATAAAACGCCAAATTTTCATGCAAAATAATGGTACCGCTTTTAGCACCTAAAATCCGAAATAATCGTACCGCCAGGGAGGTTAAAAACCTGTGTTGTGTTTTTTTTATTAACCCTTTTTCCCCTCAGGTGAATGGGTAGGGGTACCATGTACCCCATACTCATTCACATAGGGTGGGGGGCCGGGATCTGGGGGCCCCCTTATCCGGGTACCCGGATTCCGATAAGCCCCCCGCCCCCAGACCCCGACAATCAATGACCAGGGTGGTTCGGGAAGAGGCCCTTGTCCTCATCAACATGGGGACAAGGTGCTTTGGGGTGGGGGGGCTGCAGGGCCCCCCTTCCCTAAAGCACCCACCCCCATGTTGAAAGCACGCAGCCTAGTATGGTACAGGAGGGGGGCGCTCGCTCGTCCCCACCTCCTTTCCTGACCGGCCGGGCTGCGTGCTTGGATAAGGGTCTGGTTTGGACTTTGGGGGGACCCCCACGCTGTTTTTTCAGCGTAGGGGTTCCCCTTAAAATTCATACCAGGCGTCGGGGCTAGTGAGGTGTCAATCTTGCTGATGGAGGCAGCGACATTGACTTCCTTCGCTAGTCCCGTCTACCTGGAGTCATATTCAAAATGAACGGACATTACTCTGTGTGTGAGCAAGTCCGTTCATTTCAAAAGTCCGGCGGACCTCCGCCAAAAGTCCGGCGGATTGTCCACCGGACCTAGTCCACCGCAAAAGTCCGGTCGTGTGTGGGCGTGTGTGGGCAAGTCCGCTCATTCGGAAAGTCTGGCGGACTTCTACTGCAAAGTTCGGCGGATTGTCCGCCTGATAGTCTGATCGCGTGTATGCGGCATGACAGGTTCCTTATGCCCTGTACACACGGTCGGACATTCCGACAACAAAATCCCACAGATTTTTTCTGACAGATTTTGCCCCAAACTTGTCTTGCATACACATGGTTGCACAAAGTTGTTGGAAAATCCGATCATTCAAAACATGGTGACATAGAACACGTACAACGGGACTATAAACGGGCCAGTAGCCAATAGCTTTTGTCTCGTAATTTATTCTGAGCATGAGTGGCACTTTGTCAGTCGAAATTGTCTACACACGATCGGAATTTAAACGAGTGGATTTTGTTGTCGAAAAATTTTAGAACCTGCTCTCAAACTTTGTGTGTCGGAAACTCCGATGGAAAAAGTCAGATGGAGCCCACACACGATCGAATTTTCCGCCAACAAGATCCGATCGCACATTTTCCATTGGAAAGTCCAACCGTGTGTACAGGGCATTAGAATGTCTAGACAACTGGGTCAGAGCAACTCCAAAACTGCAGCTTTTGTGGGATGGTCCTGGTCAAGACCTACCACAAGTGATCCAAGAAATGAACGAGAACCAGCAACATGGTCTGGGCAGCCAAGGCTCATTGATGCATGTGGAGAGCGAAGGATGCTCTGTGTAGTCTAACCCAATATAAGAGATACCAAATTGCTGAAAAAGGTAAAACTGGTTCTAATAGAAAGGTGTCAGAACACACAGTTTGTTGCGTTTTGATCTGCAGACTGGTCAAGGTGCATATACTGACCCATGTGCATAACTAAAAGTGCCTACAATGGGCACGCTAGCATCAGAACTGGACCACAGGAGCAATTGAAGAAGGTGGCCTGGTCTGATGATTCAAATTTTCTTTTAAAACATGTGGATGACCAGGTGCATGTGCTTCGCTTACCTGAGTAACAGATGGCACCAGGATGCGCTATGGGAAGAAGATATACTGGCTGGGCAATGTGATGCTTTTTCTAGCGAAGTCCATTCCTCTTGATGGCTCAGGGCAAAAGGGGGGTCCAGTCAATATTAGGTGGGTGGTCAAAGGTTATCATGGGTAGTCTTAACATTATGGCTGATCGATGTTTAATGCATATTAATGAATAAACAGTTGCATTGATTTGAGTCTTTTAGATTTGCCTGAAGTTCAGAGTTAAAAGAACCAATTACAGTTGGGCTTGTGAAAAGAATCTAAATATTCAGCCCTAGATTATTATGTTTTTTGCAGGCTCTTTTAAAAGATTTGCATTTCTGCCCTTATCATACCTCACAAATTTACAAGATGAGAAAGAGTAGCTCCATTTAGCACAATGGTTATAGGAAAAGAACGCACCCCTGCCACAAGTTGTACAGACCATGACAAATCAGAACATATCTAAAGTCTTTTTAATTTTGCATAGAACGGGGAAAGATTTCAACGCCGTCGTTTTTGGCCACAGGAATTACAATAGGGCGATTACTGATTTATTTTTCCCTGCAGTCACAACGAGTTAGAGGAAAAACTTTCCGAAGCAGAGGGGTAGCTAGAACTTTCAGGGCCCCGTTGCAAGAAACCATGAAGGGCACTCCTGATCCCCGGCCGGGGCCCTTTCCTCTGATCCCAGGGTCCTTCTGCTTTGAGACAGAGAAAGGAGATTGAGGACACAGACCTCAATCTCCATCTCTGCAGCCACAGCAGCACAGAATTAATGGACAGAAATAGCTCTGTACAGAGATTCCCGTTCATTAACAAATTGAAGCATAGTAAATACAGTTAACTGTGCTTCAATTATGTGCAGACATGTGCAGAAAAATTAGTTTTGTTTCGGATAGATTTGTTATATTACTAATTTGTTTATTATGGAATTCATTTGTTTGGTTTGGGAAGTTGTTTAGTTTCGTTTCATTTTTGTTAACTTTTGTTTTGTTTTTGGTAAAATTTTTTGATTTATTAATTTTCTAATGAATTCCAACTTTTCAGAATGAGTCAAATTCAGATCAGTCTAAAACCAATTCTGTGTGAAGAAATAGCTTGTTGTTAAGCAGAGGGCCAGGAAACCCACCTGCCCACCCGCATTCTTTACAACCACGAGTCATCATCTGTCAGCTGGCTTCCCCACTGACAGATAAATGTAAAGAAAACAATACTGGCAATTGCCCGGCAATAGAAAAATGTTACAAAAAAGCAGAGTAGGGCCCCCCCCCCAGTCCATATCAGGCCCTTTGAGTCTGATATTTACTTTAAGGGAAACCCCACTCTAATTGTTTTAAAATAAAGCTGCATAGGGCCCCCCCCAAAATTGTAGGTCAGGTAAGGGGGGGGGGGGAGCGAGTGAGCACCACATCCCTCCTAAACCATACCAGGCCACATGCCCTCAAAATGGGGGGGTGGGGATGCAGAGCCCCCACCCCAAAGCACCTTGTCTTCATGTTGATGGGGACAATAGCCTCTCCCCGACAACCCGGGGTCTGCGGGCAGAGTATATTTCGGAATCTGGAAGCCCCCTTTAACAAGCGGGCCCCCAGATTCTGTCCCGCCCCATTTGAATGGGTATCGGGTACATCGTACCCCTACCCATTCACCAAAAAAGTGGCAAAAAGTAATAACCACAAGAAAAATAGATGTAAAACCATCGTCAATTACGTCGCCCACCGGTCCCGAAAAAGAGAAAAAAATAAAAACGCTCTTGCCTCCTGAGAGGCCTCCCTCTGACTGCCCACTCTACGTTTTGACAGTTCTTATATAGGCAAGGAGTGGGGCCACCTGTCTATGTCACCACCCCTTTTGACGTCACATATAACCAAACATTTGTCCGAATTTGTATTTGGACCGAAAAAAAAATGCACATGTCTACTGATTCTGATTATTGTCTCTGTCCATTCAGAAAAGGAAGTGGACGGTAAATGATATATTTACCAGCCCCTTTCCCCCCGTGCCAAGATTTTTCTTATATTCCTATTCTGACAACTCAAAATATGAAATATTCACATCACTTTTAGTCTTGGTGACAATGGTAAGCAGGACAGATAGCAAGAGTGAATCTCCAATGAATAAAAACATGACTGGGGTTCTAATCCTTCCCCACTCTATCCAAAAAAAGAGGATGTTTTTGATTTAGAAACACGTTAATACACCGAAAGTTTTTTGGTTGAAAGTGCTGTATTCACCACTACTTTTCCTTTATATTGACTTTTCAAAATAACACATTTCTGCCTCATTTGAAATTTCAGATGGTATGTTAGGGAAAATGGAGATTTAATATATATATATATATATATATATATATATATATATATATATATATTACAGTTTTTAGGTTTGCCTGGCATTCTTAAGGGAAAATGTTATTGCCTCTATCAGCTGATCAGCTTCTAGAGAGCTAATAAAATGAGGCGAGAAATAAAGGTGATATATAGCTTTTAATCCAGTAAAAGGTAGCCGTAAAGTAAATTCATGTGTATGTTTATGAATCATGAACATTTCAGCCTGGATGTGTATTGAAATCCCATGAAACATGGTTTGTGGTCTAGATGGTTTAGGTCCAAATGTGACAACGGAAAAATAAATTTGATGGCATAGACAGACGGATGATTGTCTTCCACGTCAACTTTTAAAATTCATTCTGACATTTTTTTCCTGAAAGGCCAAGAACACATCAGCTAAAAAAATATGTATTTTCTTCTTAAAATATATTTCCCAGGCTTTAGATTAGACAGGAGAATGGCCATGGCTAGATAAAGTGTTATCATAGCGTTGTTTATTCAGGTAAGAGTAAAAAAATTCTAGAGTTTTGTTTAAAAAAATAAAAAAGTGATAAAAGACATTTAATTGTTACACACGTCTTATTTTTCTTAAAACTTATCTTCAGAATATATCTTGCGGATTCCACATGTCAACACCTTATCACAGACATTTATTCCCCCTTTATTACTGTTGATACCACTCCATTTCCCAAACACAGCTATATATGATGAAGTGGGAAAGCGTCTTAGGTCAGATCCGGGAGTTGGAGGAATGGGAAGCTACCTGGAATAAGGCCACAAAAAAAGCCATATGTACATTTTATAAGGAAAATGAGTATAAGATTTTGTTTCATTGGTATCTTACACCTTCAGTTTGACATTTATTATTATAAATGTGAAAAAAAACTTTCCATGGTATCCTTGGTGTATAAACCACTCTATATACAGTGCCTTGAAAAAGTATTCATATCCCTTGACAGGGCTGTCTTTAATATTGATTGGACCCTGGGCAAACATTTTCTTTGCCCCCCGCCCCTTCCATGTAATTTCGCTCTCCACCTGCTTTGAGACATACAATAAATAGCAGCTAGACTCAAAATCAGTTTACTGGATCAGATAAGACAGTGATTGCGACTGGTTGACAGAGGTTACAGTGCATCTTTGCTGCTCACTGACTGCCTACTAGAGGTTACAGCACACAATATGGATTATTTGCTAGATGTTACAGCACATGAGTTCTCCTTGTTGATTGGTTGCTAGAGATTATTGTACATAAATACTGCTCACTGGTTGCTAGAGGTTACTGGACATCCTTACCACTCACTAATTGGTTGGTAGAGATTACTGCGCATTGTTACTGCTGACTGGTTGCTAGAGGTTGCGGCATATCCCTAACGCTCAATGATTGATTGCAAGAGGTTAGTGCACATCATTACTGCTCACTGATTGGTAGCTAGAGGTTACAGCACAACATCTCCTCACTGCCTGCACGCCATGGACTGGGGAGGTGAGGGGACCCATCAATAGACAGAAAACTCCTAGGGATCCTGGGACTCCTGCGATCAGGGGCAATGCTGGGGGCGGGGGGGGGGGGGGGCTGATCATTGGCAATGCTGGGAGGGTTGATGGGATCAGTAGCAGTGGTAGGGGGATGGGATTAGTTAGGAGGCAGTACACCGTGGTAGCTGGACATCTTTGGTAAGTATGTAGTGGGCAATTCTACACCAATGTAATGGGGTATATACAGTGACCACCAATGTAAGGGGGGGTTTACACTGACCACCAATGTGAAGGAGAATTTGCACTGACCACCATGTAATGGGGGATTTTACGCCACCCACCAATATAAAAAGGGATTTCTACACTGACACCAATGTAATAGGAACCTTTACACCAACCACCAGTGTAAGGGGGAGTATACAATGACCTCCATGTAAGGGTGAATTTACACTGACAACCATTGTCATGGATATTTGTACTGACCACCAATGTAAGATGACACTTCTACACTGACCACCAATGTTAGGGGGGATTTACATTGACCACCAGTGTAAGGACAATTTTGTACTTACCACCAATGTAAAGGGAAATGCACACTGATCACCAATGTAATGAAAAATGTACACTGACCACCAATGTAAGGGCTTTACTGGCCACTAGTGTGAATGAAAGGATTGTACACCAAGCCTCAATGTAATGAGAACATTTACACTGATCACCAATGTAACTGAGACATTTAGCCTGCGTTCACAATTTCTTTGTGTTGGGAGTGCATGTAAAATCGCTTTCCTTTCCAGAACACAGCAGTGGCATTAATTGTTAATGACATCTTCACGCATCTGCTGACCTGTGCGTATTTACATCCACCAAAATTCACGGTACTGGGGCACCATGTTATTTTGAAAAAGGTTTCCACCTTCAATTTGCTTACCGTTGCTGAACAGGCTGATGTTAGGCTTAATGACCACAGTTGTAGGCAGGACTTTCCAGCATGCCCCTTTTCCTCCCCAGTGGGCAGCATTCAGCAGAGGTGATGGTTGATATGACCTCAGGGGGGCACAATAAACATATGAATGCCGCCTATATTTACATATTAATGCCATCAGTCTGCAGCTATTTACATATTAATGTCGGTTATTTACATGTAAACACTGGGTCTATATGTGAGTCATATGTACACAGCAATAGGGCAGAGCTGGACAGCATTAGTAACAGGACTTCACACTAAGATATCAGGACACAGCACGGGACTACAACTTCAAGGGACACAGGAATTTAAACTGGCATAGTTGGCAAGTATGAGGCAGCTTTTTTGGGCCCCATAACAATGATGGAGCCCAGGTCAGCTTCCCATTTTGCTCTACCTTAAGGACAGCCCTGCCTCTTGAAATTTTCCACATTTTGTCACGTTACAACCAAAAACGTAAATTTATTTTATTGGGATTTATGTGATAGACCGGCACAAAGTGGCAAATAATTGTGAAGTGGAAGGAAAATTATAAATTGTTTTCAATTTTTTTTACATATAAATATGTGAAAAGTGTGGCATGCATTTGTATTCAGCCCCGCT
This sequence comes from Lithobates pipiens, assembly GCF_037356315.1. Taxonomy (NCBI): domain Eukaryota; kingdom Metazoa; phylum Chordata; class Amphibia; order Anura; family Ranidae; genus Lithobates; species Lithobates pipiens. The sequence continues at coordinate 71,533,294 of NW_027507758.1, forward strand.
GAGTTGATACTTTGTAGAACCACCTTTCGCTGCAATTATAGTGGCAAGTCTTTTTGGAGATATCTATACCAGTTTTGCACATCTAGAGAGTGACATTTTTGCCCATTCTTCTTTGTAAAATAGCTCAAGCTCTGTCAGATTGGATGGAGAGCATCTGTGAACAGCAATTTTCATGTCTTGCCACAGATACTCAATTGGACTTAGGTCTGGACTTTGACTGGGCCATTCTAAGCCCTTGTACACACGGTCTGAGAATCCGTCGGAATGTGTCCTATCGGACCGTGTTGTCGGATAATCCGACTGTGTGTGGTATGCATCAGACTGATTCCGTCGGACCCAATTTTCCAACTTGTTGGAAATATTTCCCCGACCAACTGGGTCGATCGGACATACTCCGATCATGTGTAGAGAATTTTGATCGGACCATGTGCCACGCATGCTCAGATCAAATTCCTACATCAAAGCTATTGGCTACTAGCCTGAATGTAGTCCCATCGTAATGAAATTATGTCATCACGTTCTGAAAGATCGGATTTTTCGACAACTTTGTCCGACCGTGTGTATGCTACAGTTTCGGACAAGATCCGACGGACAAGATCCGACGGACAAAATCCGACGGATTTGGTTGTCGAAATCTCCGACCGTGTGTACAGGGGCTAACACATGAATATGCTTTGATCTAAACCATTCCATTGTAGCTCTGGCTGTATGTTTAGGGTCATTGTCCTGCTGGAAGGTGAACCTCCACCCCAGTTTCAAGTCTTTTGCAGACTCTAGCATGTTTTCTTCTAAGATTGCCCTGTATTTTGCTCCATCCTTCTACCCATCAACTCTGACCAGCTTTCCTGTCCCTGCTAAAGAAAAGCATCCCCACAACATGATGCTGCCACCACCATGTTTGACAGTGGGGATAGTGTGTTCAGGGTGATGTGCAGTTCTTAGTTTTCCACCACACATAGCATTTTGCTTTTAGGCCAAAAAGTAAAATTTTGCTCTCATTTGACCAGAGCACCTTCTTCCACATGTTTGTTGTGTCCCCCACATAGCTTCTCGCAAACTGCAAATGGGACTTCTCATGGCTTTCTTTCAACAATGGCTTTCTTCTTGCCACTCATACATAAAGGGCAGATTTGTGGCGTGCAAGACTAATAGTTGTCTTGTAGACAGATTCTCCCACCTGAGCTGTGGATCTCTGCAGCTCCTCCAGAGTTACCATGGGCCTCTTGGCTGCTTCTCTGGTGAATGCTCCCCTTACCCGGCCTGTCAGTTTAGGTGGATGGCCAGGTCTTGGTAGGTTTTCAGTTGTGCCGTACTCTTTCCATTTTCTGATGATGGATTGAATAGTGCTCTGTGAGATGTTCAAAGCTTGGGATATTTTTTCATAACCTAACCCGGTTTTAAACTTCTCCACAACTTTATCCCTGACCTGTCTGGTGTGTTCCTTGGCCTTCATTGTGCTGTTTGTTCATCAAGGTTCTCTAACAAACCTCTGAGGGCTTTACAGAACATACTGAGATTAGGAATTGAAATGAGGAATGATGAGGAATTTCCCCCTTGTATTGAAACAGCCACATTATCCACAGCTGCCTGAATACCCGAACAGTGACTGCATCTGATTGGATGCAGTCATTGTCTGTCCAACAATCCTCCTTCTGGCTCAACAAAAGTAATTTTCAAAATTGAAGAAGCCGGGTGGATAATTATCAGCCGAACAGTGACTAAATCCAACGAGATGTTCAAGTATTTAGGCAACCGTGAGTCAAAATTTCAGCCAGTTCAGCAGGAATCAGCCTAAGTTTGTATGGCCACCTTATGTTTTTATTAGTATATATATATATATATATATATATATATATATATATATATTTGTTGACCTACACATAGGGGTTGATTTACTGAAACAGGGGAGTGCAAAATCTGGTGCAACTATGCATGGCAGCCAATCAGCTTCTAACTTCAGCTTGTTCAATTAAAGGATATGTTTTTTCATACAACCAGCTAGACAGTGAGGTAAGAAGTGTGAAGATAAATAGAAAGCTTTTTTATTTCTGCAAAAGAAGTACACTAATGATATATTGGTACATATGGGAGCTGGAATTTAGAAAAAAAAAAGGTGAACTTATCCTTTAATTGAATAAGCTGAAGTTAGAAGCTGATTGGCTACCATGCACAGCTGCACCAGATTTTGCACTCTCCAGTTTTATAAGGCCTCTTTCACACGGGCTGTCCGATCTGGTCCATCTGCCAGTTTTTCAGATGGACCTGATCGGACCCTGCATTGTCCTCTATGGAGCTATCCAATCCAATCATGTCCCCCAAAAACAAACGGATGGTGGTCCTATTTTCCATCTGTCCAGTGGATCGGATGGTATCAGATGGAAACAGACAGGCGGCCAGTTTCCATCCGATTGCCCCATAGAGGAGAGCTGGACTGTGTCCGTATCCACTCTGCATAGTGGAGCGGACACTAAAGCCGCGTACACACGGGCGGACTGTATGGCCAACTTAGTCCGTCAGACAATCCGACGGACAGTCCGTCCTACTTTCGAATGAACGGACTTGACCACACACGATGCACAAACAGTCCGTTGAAAGCTTGCGCGATGACGTGTACAGCACGTACGACGGGACTAGAAATAGGACGTCCAATACACAGCAATGCAACCTTCGGCCGTGTAAATCCTTTCTGAGCATGCGCCATACTTAGTCCGTCGAACTAGCCTACTCACGAGCGGACTGTCCGCTGAAACCAAAGTTGGACGGACAATATTACGGAAATTCCGAAATACTTAGTCCGCCAGACTGCACGCTGAAAAAGTCTGCTGAAGCCCACACACGAGCGGACTGTCCGCTGAAATGTGTTTCGACGGACTAAGTTGGCCAGACAGTCCGCCCGTGTGTACGCGGCTTTACATGTCATCCGCCTGCTCAGAGAGATCCCCCGCTGAGCAGGCAGATTCAGCTTAGCGGATGCACTTAGGGGCCTTAGTAAATCAGCCCCATAGTGGTCCACTTCTCTTGGATGCATGAAAGCCAAATCATAGAAGCATGGTAATACAAAGAAGGATTTCTAATTAGGGATTAGAACAAGTAGGGAATTACATATTTTTGGTATACAGGAAAACTATTGTGGCCCTGCAATTTTAGATTATCCTTTGATAATAATTATGAAAGTACCTAAAAAAATATATATGGATAACAATCCTTTTGCTTCTTTTGTAGGGTGAAAAGTTATAGTAACATTTTAATACTTACTGAAAAAAATATCAGTAAAAATTGAGGTAGCCTCAAATATTTATTCTGTTTGGTTTCTAAGCAATTAAGAGCCAAGAACTGCAAAAAAAAAAAATCAATGCTTTTAGTCATAAAGTATCTAAGGAATTGCTATTAAACATGTTAAGTATAAACACACAAGACAGATTGGGTGGCGGTGCTTATTCTTAAATACACTTTACTCACAATAAATTTCATACAATGCACTTAAAGTATTTTGCAGCACTTGTGAAACTGCCTTTGTTACCGTGAGCTAATTAACATGATCTATACTCTGAATAAATTCATAGGTCATTAATGTAAATGTAAATTGTAAGGTCATGGAGAATTACATGCTTTGCGTTTAGAAAAATCAGGTTAGCAACTCAATGATAGTAAATTATGACATGCCTAAAGAATCAATTCAGCCCGGGCCCAGGCTCTGCTGTTTGTAAAAGCAATATTCAGTGTCATGTATCTATTGTTAGTTTATTGTATGAGTATACTGCGTGAAAGTGAAAAAACGCACTTTCCCCACACTGCGATTGGGGTGGAGGCTTCCCCGCATACACCAGATCAGCTACTTTGACAGCTCCTCTGAGCTGGTCTTACCATCTGTGTAGAGAACGCCTCCAGGTAGCCATATTGCAATATGACTTGAGTTGCAATTGTATACACTATATTATTTTATTTATGTACTAAAATTGTTTACATCAAAGTTGAGTTACCCTTTATTCTGGGTTCATACTGCAGCATGCTCCGGCTCACAGCAGGAGTCCAGTCCGTTCCCATTCACTGTTTTAGATCCGATTTCAGCACAAATTTTTGGCTGAATTTGAACCTGAAATGGACCAAAAGATGCACAGGACTCCTGTGCAATACGCACCGGAGCCGCTGCGTAGATGTGTGAACCGGCTCCATAGAGAGTCGGTTATAATCTCCTGCTATGCTAATTGGATGCGGGGAAATCAGCATCCAATTTGCAACAGTGTGAACCCACCCTTAAGGTTGAATGATGGTCAGCTTCATTCAACCCACTTCCTTTGAGCTTAGGCTGTCATGGACCTGCCCCAGTCTTTGACTGAACAGTAAAAGAGAAGTAGCAAAGGGATGAGCTCATCTCTCTGATACTCTGCTTTTTTCTTCTAAGAAGTATGTTCCTTGTCAGCACACAAACCGATTAGTTACCTTTGCTGCTTCTTTCTCTCCCACTTTAAATGCTTACACTGCTTGCATTTAAGAAAAATACATTGAATGATGTACTAATGATTATAGGCATACCCCACTTTTAAGTACACAATGGTGTTTATTTACTGAAGATGGAAAGTGCAAAATCAGGCTCACTTCTGCAATGATCTTCTAACCCCAGCTTATTTAATTAAGCTTTGGTAATAAAACCTGGAAGCTCATTGCTTTCTATGCAGAAGTGAGCCTGATTTTGCACTTTCCAGCTTTAGTAAATAAACCCCATTGTGTACTTAAAAGTAGGGTATGCCTGTACAGAGCTGCTTTAAAGTGTGTCTGTTAAAGTTGGCTAGAGTTAAACTTTAATCTGATCCAGGTTGGATTTCAAGTTACAAGACCTTGCAAATGGCAGCAGGCAAGATTATGGTGGGTTTTCCATTTTTCTCCCAAGGGCTAATTCTCTTTAGACACATGCATAAAACTGAACAGCATGGCAGTCAGGTATGGCTGCCTAATCATAAACATTTTGTATAAACAGAACTAATATTTTGTTTGTGGTTTGGCATAAGTGGTATAAACCATACACTGAGTTCAGGGTCCAAACAACAAGATCTCCATACTGGACAACACACATCTGCCATCTTTTCTCATGTCATATTTCTCCTACAACAGCTAAAGAAGTTCCAATTTTATATGTAATCTCCATAAATTAAAAAATAATCGATCCATCATGGAGATCAAACTGTCCCTTTTATTGGCAATTACATTAGGGTGGAGCTGGGAACTCAGATGAAGAGTTCTCTTTACAGAGGTTTCCAAGATATGCAAGAAGCTGTCAGAAACACATAAATCAGACTGAGACAGAAGAAAAAAGGGAAACACAGTAAACGCAGTCAAAACATAGCCAGAGTTCAGGAGCCTGAACGGATAGTCAGACAAGCCAAAACGTCAGAGAGCCAGAAGGAATGCCAGCCAAGTAAGTCTTTAACCACTTAAGCCCTGGACCATTTTGCAGCTAAAGGACCAAGCCCCTTTTTGAGATTCAGCACTGCGTTGCTTTAACTGACAATTGCGCGGTCGTGCGACATGGCTCCCATAAAAAATTGGCATCCTTTTTTCCCACAAATAGAGCTTTCTTTTCGTGATATTTGATCACCTCTGCGGTTTTTATTTTTTGCGCTATAAACAAAAATAGAGCGACAATTTTGAAAAAAATGCAATATTTACAGTTTAGGCTGACACGTATTCTTCTACATATTTTTGGTAAAAAAAAATTGCAATAAGCGTTTGCCCAAAAGTTATAGCGTCTACAAAATAGAGGATAGTTTTATGGCATTTTTATTAATATTTTTTTTTTTTACTAGTAATGGCGGCGATCAGCGATTTTTATTGTGACTGCGACATTATGGCGGACACGTCGGACAATTTTGACACATTTTTGGGACCATTGGCATTAAATCAGCGATCAGTGCAATAAAAAATGCACTGATTACTGTAAAAATTTCACTGGCAGTGAAAGGGTTAACAACTAGGGGGCAGTGTAGGGGTTAAGAATGTGTTTTTTTTTACTGTAGGGGGAACATGGCTTGGCTTGTGATGTCACTGATCGTCTTTTCCTATAACAGGGAACAGACGATCAGTGACAGCCTCACTAGGAAGCACGAGAAGAGGTTTGTTTACACTTACCTTTCCCCGTTCTTCAGCTCTGTGACCCGATCGCGGGACACTGGCGGCGATCGGGTCCACGGGTCCCGCAACCACGGTCACGGAGCTCAGGACCATGGCTGGGCACTTAAAGGGCAACGTACCTGTACATGCTTGTGCCCAGCTGCGCCATTCTGACAACGTATATCGACGTGAGGCGGTCCTTAAGCGGTTAACAGGAACACAGCAGAGCGTCTCTAGAGATGTGACCAAGGTGAAGGCAGAGATCATCTGGACTGGATAGCTTAAGTAGGCAGGACCGACGAGCAGGATCATCAACAGGTGAGTCACTGTGGAGAGATAGGAGCTGGCAATTAGCCGACAGCTGAGCAGCCAGCCCAAAGAAGGAAGGGCTGGGCCGAGCCCTGACAGATGTAATGGTTAAACAAATCCACCAGCATCCACTCCACACTAAGCCCTATTCCGACAACCAAATCCGTCGGAGTAATTCCGGAAGAGGTCCGGAAGTGATGTTGCATGCACACGGTCGGACAAAGTTGTCGGAAAATCCGATTGTACATAACGTGATGACGTTATTTCGTTACGATGGGACTACGTTCAGGCTAGTAGCCAATAGCTTTGGTCTAGGAATTTGATCTGAGCATACGTGGCACTTTGTCCATCGGAGTAGGCTACACATGATCGGAGTATGTCCGATTGGAGCATTTTGTCGGAAAATTTTACCGGCAAGTTGGAAAAGTTGGTCAGTTGGATATTCCGACAGAAACAGTCCGATGGAGACCACACACAGTCGGAATATCCGACAAAACGGTCCGATAGGAAACATTGCGTCGGAATCTCTGACCGTTTGTACAAGGGCTAAAATATACATTTTTTGTGGGTGTTGATCCCTAATTTCATGGGAAAACTCCTTGTGGCAATTTTATACCTCATTTTACATCTTAAAAAGTGTTACAGTTTAGCCAGCATAATGAACTGTATGAACTAATGACTATCAGCCATTGCTAATGAAAGAGAGCAGAAATATTTATTTTGGCATTAGGAAACATGAAAGGTGGTGTCTGACAATACTATTGGACTTAAAAATTATTGGCGCCAAGTGCTTTCAGTGAATGCTATATTGTAAACGCCTTTCACTGGGGCCAGCAGCAGTGTCAACCCAGTCTGTGTGAAAAGTGCAAAAGAAGCATTAATGTTTGACATGCCTACTTGAAATAAGTGAAATTAATGGAGCTCTATTCATGTAAGACAAGGCCAATGCACCCCTCTCTTGCCGCTTACAGACAGGAAGAAAGTCAATACTTTTTTATTACTTTCAGCTGACCTACATTTTGCTCTACAAGTGCCAAGCCCACTAATTGGTTTCAGTTGTAAGGAAAATTTGCCCCCGACCAAACCTTGGGGTGGATCAATCAATCTCTTTTAGGGTAGCTTAGTGGTCTCTTGGCAATTGGAATAAAATCTGTGTTAGGTCGGAAAAATGATTGTAGTAGGCAAATCCGTCACCCGGGGACATTAATATATCTAATGCGTTCCGTAAGAAAGAGTTAAAGTATGGGATGCTTTTTTCCCTTTCTGGCTAAACAGCTCAGCAGTTTTTTGCCAGTCTTGTCAAGTGAGTCAACGAGATTTCCATTTACAGCATTACAACACAGAGAGCAGAGTCGATAAGGTACAAGCTGGAGGTCAGTGGTCACGTCTTTTAAAAACCGGTGGACAAATCAAAGTGAAATGCCTTTACAGTTCTCTGAATGCCTTTTTACTCGTGGCAAGTCTGCTTTTTAATACTTGATTGAGATGAGCCTGTATATGTTGTGACACTGATATACCGTATACCGTAAGCTCAAAAAATCAAAGTTACAAGGAAAAGAGGCTGCTAGTAATAGTAGCCACAAATGATCAAATATTTCTGTCTAAAGGTTTTAAGAACCTTAAACAGAACTATGGCCTCTAATTTAAAAAATGGTGCTGCGGCACTTAAAGGGATATTAAAAACTTATTTATTTTGGCTTCAATAAAAAAAGATATTATACTTACTTGCTCTGTGCAATTATATTATACAGAGTGGTCCATTACCTCCTCTTCTGGAGTCCCCTGCTGGTGCTGTCCGCGTTTCCTCCCTTTGGGTGTCCCCATAGAAAGCTGTGTGATAGGGGGGCACCTGTGCTGGTGCTCTCCCAAGCTGGGCTGTGTGCGTCCATTGACACACACAGTGTGGCTTGTCCTTGCCCTCCGCTCCCTCCCCACCAATGGCTTTCGCTCCTGCGTAAGTCTCCTGTGAGACCAGGAAGTGAAGGGAGAAGAGCTGCAGTTGGACACAGAGCTGGATTGAGAGAGGGCTTAGGTCACGCCAGGCTATGTATGACCTGTTACCTTTGTAGGACCCTCTAGCTAGTGTGCTAGATGTAACAAGGTTTGTTAGTGTAGGTAAATTGGGTTGAATCTGGGTCAGGTGTGAGTGACTCAGGGAGGCTGGTTGACTCAGCAGGCAGCATCTCTGGTGCCTCCCCCTGTTTCTGGAACGTCGAAAAGCCTCCAGATGTAGTAGGCAGAGGCTAGGAGGAGTGGCTTGGCATATTTATGAGGGCCCAGCTAATCCCCGGCAAATGGGCTGGCAGGGGGCAGGCACCTCATAAATAGTCATGCAAACAGGGTCAGACGGGTGGAAGATGGAGTGCTAAAAAAGATGTCAGTGGCCCTTGAGGGTGCCCCCTAGTCTGCAGGGGGTGACCTCAGGGCTGGGGCTCGGTTTCTGGAAGGATCCCCCACAACACATGGAAAAATCCTTTCCTGGAGGCACGGGAACGTGGAGAGGACAGTGGGAGAAGGTCAGCACGTCTGAGAGATCTCCTGAGAAGTCAGCGGGGTGGGCTGATGAGTGTACAGTCTGAGAGGACTCTGGAGAGAGTGTCAGCCTGGGAGGAATGTGGAGGAGAAAGTTAGCCAGGAGGGCTAGAGAAAGGGGCAGCTGCAGCCAGGCACGTTGGCAGTGCCTGAAGAGGTGGTGCTGGGATCAGAAGCCACATGGATGTAAGCTGGACACTGACTTTTGTTACACACATAGATGGACCTTGGGTTCCTGCCTATAACAGGCTTTTGCTCAAAAAATCTGAGTGCCGTGTCAGATAATTTTTATCACTGTTCCAGCAGAGTTCTGCAAGCAAGTGGGCTGGAGGAAGCAGAGGAGTGTATATAGACTGTGTATAGGAAATGTTGTCCCTGGTATTGTTTTGTCAAGTGGGCATCCCATAAATCCGAATCCCTGCCCAAGTTCTAATCCCTCAATAAAACACAAAAACAAATCACTGGACTGTGAAGATTCGGTGTACCTGGCTGTGCAGGGTGGAGGGGATCCCTTTCTACTTGCGGCTCCATAGGGGGTGCGCTACACCGTCAATCATTTTTTTTATTTTATTGCAGTTTATTTTGTTTGTTGCAATGTATTTTTTTTATCACTTTTCTCAATGAAAAAAAAAAACAATCTTTGATTGGCTAATCATTTATTATGAGTTTTATACATATGATCCTAACTTTTTTTTATATTACATTTAACTCGGGGAAATACATTTCCTAATTCTTAACACATACTTTCTTTTGCCAACTAACTCTAAGAAGCTGCCACCAACTTTGATGCTAAATCTTCGCTTGGAGTGTGTATTTGGCCTTCTCATCAACATATGCTCTGACACATAATTACCAGCTGTTTTATGCTATAAATTGTAGGCAGAATCATTCTCCAGGGTGGCCGTAATGTGAGGACTAGAGTTAGAGCATGCCATAAGGGCCTCGGTTGCCGTGGCAACGGGGGCAGTTGTACAACCAAGACCCAGAATAACTAAAAATATTGAGATTCCCTCTTAACGCTGAGAAGATGAGGTCAATGCTGACGCCTCACTGCTTGCATTTATCATTTGTGAACCAAGGGCACTGCAGAAGATGGAGTTCACTTATAGTTTTACAACTTCATATGTCCCTCAAGATGTACGCTATATGTTAAAAAAAGAAATGAAAAAGATCATCAGTTTGCCAACACTGTACATAAAATTAGTACTGCCACTGGGACGTGATTTTACCTTTTTTTCCCCCTAACTTTGTTATCTAGACCATGCTTCGAATTTATCCTTGTTATTGCAGATCAGTCCTATTTGCTTTATTTTCCTAGAATCGGTCAATTGCGCCATTAGCTTTGTTAAATCACATACATTTAATTAAGCTGTATAAATTAACATTTTTCTTCAAGCACAGATTTCTTCCATTTCCCATTTTGGGTGATTGCTTCTCCTCCTACATGTGTGGCTAGGGAATCTTGACAAATTTTAAAAGTTTAAATGCTTTTTAGAAGTCATCAGTTCATATTCTTTAGGGGGTCCTGAAATCGCTTTTTATATTCTGCAAATGTCAGTTTCTGGGAATCTTGATCAAAAGTCACAGAGGAAATTCGTCTGGCTTTGCCGGCAAGAAAGGAACAATTTGACAGTTATTATAAATATATTAACTTATATCTGTAGAGTGTGTGTGTGTGTCTGTATTATGTTTGATTGTATTATGTCTACTTGCAAAATGTATTCATTTACATTTAAAGAAGAACTATAATAATTTTTAATGAGTATTACAGTGGTGTGAAAAAGTGTTTGCCCCCTTCCTCATTTCCTGTTCCTTTGCATGTTTGTCACACTTAAGTGTTTCGGAACATCAAACCAATTTAAACAATAGTCAAGGACAACACAAGTAAACACAAAATGCAATTTGTAAATGAAGGTGTTTATTATTAAAGGTGAAAAAAAATCCAAACCATCATGGCCCTGTGTGAAAAAGTGATTGCCCCCCTTGTTAAAACATACTATAACTGTGGTTGTCCACACCTGAGTTCAATTTCTATAGCCACACCCAGGCCTGATTATTGCCACACCTGTTCACAATCAAGGCATCACTTAAATAGGAGCTGCTTGACACAGTAAGGTCCACCAGAAGATCCTTAAAAGCTACACATCATGCCGAGACCCAAAGAAATTCAGGAACAATTGAGAAAGAAAGTAATTGAGATCTATCAGTCTGGAAAGGGTTATAAAGCCATTTCCAAAGCTTTGGGAATCCAGCGAACCACAGTGAGAGCCATTATCCACAAATGGCGAAGACATGGAACAGTGGTGAACCTTCCCAGGAGTGGCCGGCCGCCCAAAATTACCCCAAGAGCGCAGCGACGACTCATCCAAGAGGTCACAAAAGACCCCACAACAACGTCCAAGGAACTGCAGGCCTCACTTGCCTCAGTTAAGGTCAGCGTTCATGCCTCCACCATCAGGAAAAGACTGGGCAAAAATGGCCTGCATGGCAGAGTTCCAAGGAGAAAACCACTGCTGAGCAAAAAGAACATCAAAGCTCGTCTCAATTTCTCCACAACACATCTTGATGATCCCCAAGACTTTTGGGACAACATTCTGTGGACCGATGAGACAAAAGTGGAACTCTTTGGAAGGTGTGTGTCTCAGTATATCTGGCGTAGAAGGAACACTGCATTTCATAAAAAGAACATTATACCAACAGTAAAATATGGTGGTGGTAGTGTGATGGTCTGGGGCTGTTTTGCTGCTTCAGGACCTGGAAGATTTGCCGTGATAAAAGGAACTATGAATTCTGCTGTCTACCAAGAGATCCTGAAGGAGAATGTCAGACCATCTGTTCGTGTACTCAAGCTGAAACGAACTTGGGTTCTGCAGCAGGACAATGATCCTAAACACACCAGCAAGTCCACCACCGAATGGCTGAAGAAAAACAAAATGAAGACTTTGGAGTGGCCTAGCCAAAGTCCTGACCTGAATCCTATTGAGATGTTGTGGTATGACCTTAAAAAGGCCGTTCATGCTCGAAAACCCTCTAATGTAACTGAATTAGGACAATTCTGCAAAGATGAGTGGGCCAAAATTCCTCCAGGGCGCTGTAAAAGCCTCATTGCACGTTATCGCAAACGCTTGGTTGCAGTTGTTGCTGCTAAGGGTGGCCCAACCAGTTATTAGGTTTAGGGGGCAATCACTTTTTCACACAGGGCCATGATGGTTTGGATTTTTTTTCACCTTTAATAATAAACACCTTCATTTACAAATTGCATTTTGTGTTTACTTGTGTTGTCCTTGACTATTGTTTAAATTGGTTTGATGTTCCGAAACACTTAAGTGTGACAAACATGCAAAGGAACAGGAAATGAGGAAGGGGGCAAACACTTTTTCACACCACTGTATATATATATATATATATATATATGTATATATATATATATATACACACACACACACACACACACACACACACACACACACACACACACACACACACACACACAGTGCCTTGAAAAATTATTCATACCCTTTGACATTTTCCACATTTTGTCATGTTACAACCAAAAACGTAAATGTATTTTATTGGGATTTTATGTGATAGACCAACGCAAAGTAAATAAAATAGAAGGAAAATGGTAAATGTTTTTTTTTTTTACAAATAAATATGTGAAAAGTGTGGTGTGCATTTATAGTCAGCCCTCTTTACTCTAATACCCCTTACTAAAATCTAGTGGAACCAATTGCCATCAGAAGTCACCTAATTAGTAAATAGAGTTAATCTGTGTGTAATTTAATCTCAGTATAACTATTAGTATTGCACTCCACAAATCTGGCCTTTATGGAAGAGTGGCAAAAAGAAAGCCATTGTTGAAAGAAAGCCGTAAGAAGTCCTGTTTGCAGTTTGCGGGAAGCCATGTGGGGAACACAGAAAAACACGTGGAAGAAGGTGCTCTGGTCAGATGAGACCAAAATGTAACTTTTTGGCCTAAAAGCAAAATGCTATGTATGATGGAAAATTAACACTGCACATTACCCTAAACATGCCATCCCTACCTTGAAACATGGTGGTGGCAGCATCATGTTGTGGGGAAGCTTTTCTTCAGCGGTGACAGGGAAGCTGGTCAGAGTTGATGGGAAGATGGATGGAGCCAAATACAGGGCAATCTTAGAAGAAAACCTGTTAGAGTCTGCAAAAGACTTGAGACTGGGGCGGAGGTTCACCTTCCAGCAGGACAAAGACACTAAACATACAGCCAGAGCTACAATGGAATGGTTTAGATCAAATTATATTCATGTATTAGAATGGCCCAGTCAAAGTCCAGACCTAAATCCAATTGAGAATCTGTGGCAAGACTTGAAAATTGCTGTTCACAGATGCCCTACACCGAATCTGACAGAGCTTGAGCTAGTTTGCAAAGAAGAATGGGCAAAAATCTCACTCTCTAGATGTGCAAAGCTGGTAGAGACATTCCCAAAAAGACTTGCCGCTGTAATTGCAGCAAAAGGAGGTTCTACAAAGTATTGACTCAGGAGGGCTGAATACAAATGCACGCCACACTTTTCACATATTTATATGTTAAAAAATTGAAAACCATTTATCATTTTCCTTCCACTTCACAATTATCTGCCACTTTGTGTTGGTCTATCACATAAAATCCCAGTGAAATACATTTATGTTTTTGGTTGTAACATGACAAAATGTAGAAAATTTCAAGGGGTATGAATAATTTTTCAAGGCACTGTATATAGTGTATATTGTAGATAATGTGACAGACAGTTTCCCACTGTGTAAAGATGCAGATTTTGCCCTTTTCAGCAATAAAATGGGTCCCCCAACCAGTATCAAACTGACTGGAGGCGTGGAAAATTCAGGGAAGGTTATGTCCAGGCCTGTCTGGCCCGCATATCATATGGGGTTTATTTACTAAAGCTGGAGAGTGCAAAATCAGGCTTACTTCTGCAAAGAAACCAATCAGCTTCCAGATTTTATTGACAAAGCTTAATTGAACAAACTGAGATTAGAAGCTGGCTAGGCTACCATGCACAGCTGCACCAGATTCTGAGTGCACCACTCTTAGTAAATGTACCCCATAGGGACAAAGTAATAGACTTAAATGAGACACCAGCACCGGAATGCGTATAGCACCTGTGCATCCCCCTGCTGGTAAAAGATGTCCTTGCATGGGACACGGAGCAAATTGCCCCATTTGAACAGGGCCATTAAAGGATGGAAGGGAAACACTCACTCTCCTAATTTTCCAGTGTACATTTCAGCTTTTGTTCTCTAAACAGTAGAATGTAGGTAAAAAAATATGTAAAAAGGAGCCTAAAGGTACACCTGCTTGCTGAATATGCATATACATAATATTCGTATGCAACATATCATACATACCCGACTTCAAAAAACAGAAGTGGAAAATATATTTTTAATATATATTTTTTTTAATGTAAGTTTTAACCCTGACCGCAATTACAGAAGTGAATTCCCCAGCGATCGGAGATGGAAGTATGGCCTGCATGCTTCTGGGGCACAGAAGACTTCGGGACAATTCACTTGCACATGCGCAGTAGGAAACTACTGTGAAGCCTCAAGGCTTCACTGTTGGCTTCCCTTACTCAAAGTGGAACTTTACCCACCCTGATGAGTTTCTGCCTTTCCTTCTATCCTCCCAATGACATCCCACAAGATGATGGCTGCGCAGGACCCAAGTGCTGGCTACAGAGAAGGGGATTGCAGTGGGACAACATTGGATCCACTAGGTGGGTGAGTATCCTTCCTGTGCAGAACACCACATCAGGTAGGCAGGGTAGGAAAAAAAAATTAAGCAGATTGGGTAAAGTTCTGCTTTAAGATGTCAGCGCCTGCGCCTGAAGCCATTTGAAGAATCAGCTTGGGTGAGGACATCACTGGATCCCTGGACAAGTAAGTGTCCTTATATTAAATGAAAAACTGAAAACTGTAGTGCCCCTCACATTGGTGGTCAGTGGAACAGTAACTTCTAATCTTGGTAGTTGGTGTATTGGTCCCATATATTGGTGTTTAATGGTAGAAGGACCACATATATATGGTCAGTGTAAAAAGGACAATCTTAAGCCTGGTACAAAATCTGAATTTTTCTCTGTTCAACCCAGCAGGTTGAGTGAAAAAACTGCCACCTCCAGTTGGATCTGCTGTACTGCTAGTACAGTGATCTCTCCCGCTGAGCTGTTGTGTTCTGACAGGGGGACGGCCCCCCCACCAGAACACTCCGGTCAGTGCTCTCAGCCATTGGTTGAGAGCACTGATCGGGAGCTGGTTGGCTGCTGGTTTTCCCATTTGGCCGGCTTCTGTCAGACTGGCTGGCATACTGGCATATTGAACCGGCGGATGTTGTCTCTGTGCACTGGACTTTACTATGTTTTCAAGTAGGGAAACTGCCCCTCAACACACAGCTAAAAAGATCATAGATATCAGTGGTTACTGCTAGTTAGAAACTCTTCTTTGCTCAAGGAACTTTTAGCAAACCATGGAGCAACCTTTCTCAACCTTTTCAACACAGAGGAACCCTTGAAATAGTTCTCTGGTCTCAGGGAACCCCTGCTAAAAATTTGAAATCTACAACTCATTAAACATTAGTGTGATGGTCAGTGAGAAGAATGGTCCTTACACTTGTGGTCATTGGGAAGAACTACCTCCTTACAGATATCAAGAAAGATCAATGGTGTCAGTGGGAACTTATCTGAGAGGCAGAAATTTCCCAAAGCTGAAGGAACCCCTAGCAACCTCTGGAGAAACCCTAGAGTTCCCACGGAACCCTGGTTGAGTGTCACAGATCAGCTGCGGAGCTGATCTGTGTCTCACCTTTACTGCAGTGGGTCAGCTGGCATCTGTTGTCCACTGTCTGGTGTTCAGCTCTGTGCACTCTCCAGCTATGGGTGTCGACACCCTTCACCTGTTGCCTAATATATGATTCCTTCCTGCTACTTCCTGTCCAGCCCTCATGTGCTTCTCTATTTAAACCCCTTTCAAACCTGCTACTGGTTGCTTGAGCAACGTTTGTTCCTAGCTCCCCTGTGTAACCTGTTTACCTGTCTTCTCGTGATCTGATCTTCTGTGTACCGACCTGGCTTGTTCTGATTACGTTGTCTGCAGCCCGCCCTGACCTTGGCTCACTACCTGGCTTTCCTTGCTTCATCCATCCATCCTTGTCTACAGTGTCTTCGGGTACTTCCCTAGCGAGCAGGGTGAACCCGGCGGTCGTGACCTGGGGTCAGCACGCAGCTAAGTCCAAACCTTCGTGAGAGGGTAACTGGCGGAACACCGGCTGACTCTTAGATTCCACTCCCTGGGGGATCCCGTGTCACCTGCTCGCCTGAGGGTTCGCTGTAAGTAGTACCATGACATTGAGAATCACTGCCCTGGAGGAACCCCAGGGTTTCATGGAACCTTAGTTATGAAATCCTGTTCAAGATTTACCGTATATACTCGAGTATAAGCCGAGATTTTCAGCCTCTTTTTTGAGGCTGAAAGTGCCCCCCTCGGCTTATACTCGAGTCATCGCTGTCTGCCCGCTCGATCAGCGTGTCGAGCAGACAGACAGCGGCCATTCTATTCAAAAGCCGCGCCTCCGGCTCCGCCTTCGCCTGTGATAGGCGGAACACTGAATTTCCCAGCAGCCTGTGTTCCGCCTATCACGGACATCGTATCATCCTCGTACTACGGACGAGGATGATACGACGTCTGTGATAGGCGGAACACAGGCTGCTGGGAAATTCAGTGTTCCGCCTATCACAGGCGAAGGCGGCGGCGCAGCTTTTGAATTTTACAATGGCCGCCGACGAAGAGGGCACGGGACGGAGGCAAGGCAAGGCACGGCACGGCACGGGACGGGACGGGACGGATGCAAGGAGGCAAGGCACGACACGGGACGGATGCAAGGAGGCAAGGCACGGCACGGGACGGAGGCAAGGAGGCAAGGCACGGGACGGAGGCTCGGGACAAAGGTAGGCTGGACACACACACACACACACACACACACACACACACACACATGGATGGAGACACACACAGGGATGGATGGATGGATGGATGGAGACACACACACACAGGGATGGATGGATGGATGGATGGAGACACACACACACAGGGATGGATGGATGGATGGATGGAGACACACACACACAGGGATGGATGGATGGATGGACACACACACACACAGGGATGGATGGACGGACACACAGGGATGGACGGACACACAGGGATGGACGGACACACAGGGATGGACGGACACACAGGGATGGACGGACACACACACAGGGATGGACAGGCATGTCTCACCCTCGGCTTATACACGAGTCAATAAGTTTGCCAGTTTTTTTGGGGGTAAATTGGGGGCCTCGGCTTATATTCGGGTCGGCCTATACTCGAGTATATACGGTACTCACAGGCAGTTTCACACTGGGGCAGTAAGAGTGTCGGCGGTAAAGCGCCGCTAGTTTTTTCTAGTGCTTTACCGTCGCACTTTGCAGGCGCTTCAGCAGCAGTGCCCATTCATTTCAATGGGCAGGGCATTTTAGGAGAGGTGTGTACATTTTCTCACTCTACTTAGGCATGGTTCTCTGTAGGCAAAAAGATCACAAATGTGAGCTGAATCAGCCCCTGCAAAGTATACACTAGTAAATGTACATTTCTCTCTGTAGATGAGGGTGCACTTACTATACAAATGTGTAGAAGCCAGGGGAATCACACTGCTCAATATTTCATGCAGGCAGCTGTTTAGGCAGCATGGTAAAATAAATAATCCAGCTTTTTAGCATATCGCAAGCTGTATATAAAGTAACCTTTCTATGCGTGTGAAGTGCACAGACAGTGCAGATGCCAATGACCATAACAACACGTCTGTTTCATGCAGTCCAGCCACAACATGTTCCATTTACAAGGTGAGCTAGGAGTCATATTACATAATCCGCCACAATTTATGAGAATAAGAAATATCACTTTATGTTTCTGGGCATTAATTAGTGGAAATTACTGGAAACAATCAGGAAATTGATGTCAATTGCTCCTGTTGCCAGAGAAACTGGACATTTTAGGACCTCCGTTATGGTAATCATCATAATTATCATTCATTACCAGTTGGTTTGGTTGTGTGGCTTAACTCTGACATGACCAGACTGTTTTTTGCAATAAGAAAATATTTTTCCTAAGGTCTCATGCACGTGGGTGCATTTGGGTGTACGGCACAGAATTTAGCAGATTCCTTTGCCCGGGAGCCACAGGTGTTGGTGTGCAGCCACATTGTCAGCCTTTCATTGATTTGTAAAGGCTGCTGGCCAGTGCTGCACACCAGCACCTCTAACTCCATGGTGCATAAATATGCTGAATTCTTGTGTGGTGTACCCTGTGCATGAGCCCTTAAGAGAAGTATGCATTTTTTTTTAAATCATACTTAGGTGTATGCAACATCAATGTGATGCTGCATCTGTCCCCTGCCATATTTAAGGCTGAGATCACCCAGTTCTCCCTAAGCAGAGAGCCATGATTCTCAGTCAGTGTCTCTCTGCTCTCCCCCCCCCCCCAGGCTCACTAGAGCACTGAGCTGTGGAGGGGGTGAGAGCGGCCGGCTCAAACATCAGAGGCTGGTTCCCTGCTGAGAGGCTGAGCCAGGTGCTGGTCCAGGCACCTAGGTGGATAAAGACCATATGGTTGTGATCTTTCTCCAGCCTGAACTGGCTCTGTGACATCAGCCGACAGCGGGCTTTAACACGCTGTTGGCTGAAAATGGGTCACAGAGATTCAGAGCAAACTGCACTGCTGTAATAAACAGAAGATGTACAGCCAAAAGAGCTTAAGACAATGCTTGTGTCCAGGGCCGCTCATCCATCCCTGTACGTGTGTACTCACTCAGATGTGTGGTTAGAGTAATACAGCTGCAGCATCTGTAAGCCTGTCATTGATTTATACAGACTGTTGACTGTACACTCCCACCTGTGACTCTTGGGGGCAGAAATACACTGAATCCTTGTGGTGTCCAAATGTGTCTGTGTACATGAGCCTTAAAATTATTAAAGCTGATTCTACCCAGGGTTTTTTATTCCATATTACATGTGTATATTAAGTGCGTATATTAATTGCTCCATGATCCAAGCTGTTCCCGTTTTCATGAAAATAATCCCAAGTGATCCTGCCATAAAGATTTTTGATAAAGTAGTTGTAATCCCTTACATATACCTAGTGAAGTGACTGGCTTTAGGTGATACACATAGATTAAACAAATTCTTATATATAAGTTGTACCTGCTTATCTGCAATCTTCTCTCCTCTACATCTGTTCAAAGCTTAGAATGTATAATCTTGTCTGAGAGTTCAGAAAAAAGGGGGTGAAATTACACTCTGCAGAGGTCAGTAAGGAGAGCTCTGAGAGCTGATTGGAGGAAAGGGACACCCCCTTCACACAGCACATAGGAACAGTGCTGAGGCTGTCAGTCAGCTGGAGATCCCTCCCCTGTCACCTTTTTTTCTCTTGGTGTCAGAAAAAACTTGTCAGAAGTGACTCATGTTGATAGCAGAGGAAGGAAGCAATAGACAGAAATGACACTTGGTGCTCCTAATTGAGACAAGTACACACTATAGAGGATAAGCTTTGTTCATATTTCATGTTAGAGGTTTATAACCACTTTAACCACTTGCCGACCGGGCCATAGCTGAAAGACGGCTACAGCACGGTCGCTTTTTCTGGGAGGGCGTCCATGGATGTCCTCCCAGAATCTTGCTCTCTCTTGCTCTCCCCCTGGGGTGCGCTCCTGGAAATATCCAGAAGACCCGGCGCATCACGGATCACAGTAAATGCCCACTGGTAGCGGCCGCTTACCACGCGATCGCTCCATCAAATGACAGAGCAATCACTTGTAAACAAACTGGCGTCATGTCATGATGCCGATTCCTCCCTCCCCTCTCTGTACCGATCTGTACAGTGCAGCGGGAGAGGGGGGGGGGAATCGTTTGCAGCAGCACTGTGGGCTGGATCTGTAGTGCCCACAGCGCTGCTCAGTGCCCATACTCTGCAATACTCTGCAGTAATCTGCCCATACTCTGCAGTACTCTGCCCATACTCTGCAATACTCTGAAATACTCTACCAATACTCTGCTATACTCTGACAATACTCTGCCATATGCTGCAATACTCTGGCAGTACTCGCCAATACTCTGCAATAAATTTTAACAGAAACAAAGAATTTTTTTTTTTACGAATTTTCAGGTTTTTTGATTTATAGTACGAAAAATAAAAAACCCAGCAGTGATTAAATACCACCAAAAGAAGGCTCTATTTGTGTGAAAAAAAGAACAAAAATTTCATATGGGTACAGTGTTGCATGACTGAGTAATTGTCATTCAAAGTGTGAGAGCACCGAAAGCTGAAAATTGGTTTGGTTAGGAAGGGGGTTTAAAGAGGAAGTAAACTCTCCCACTCTGATGCTTTTTTTCATTTAGTCCATTATAATAAGTAATTATCAGACTATAGCCACTGTAATCCAGCCCAAATTGCATATTACTTGCTATTTAAAGAAACTTTAAAAAAACTTGTTTCCAGGGGTTAGGCAGCACCATCTTAACCACTTCAATACAGGGCACTTAAACACCTTCCTGCCCAGACCAATTTTGAGCTTTCAGCGCTGTCGCATTTTGAATGACAATTGCGCGGTCATGCTACACTGTACCCAAATGAAATTTTTATCATTTTTTTCCCACAAATAGAGCTTTCTTTTGGTGGTATTTTTTACCTCTACGGTTTTTATTTTTTGCGCTACAAATAAAAAAATACCGAAAATTTTGAAAAAAAATATGTTTTTTTTGTTTCAGCTTCAAAACTTTAAGTTTTCTCCTTCACTGATGGGCACTGATGGGGCTACACTGATGGGCACTGATAAGGCGGCACTGATGGGCACCAATGATGTGGCACCAATGAAGTGGCACTGATGAGGTGGCATTGATGTACACTGATATGTGGCACTGATAGGCGGCACGGATGGGCGACACGGATGGGCGACACGGATGGACACTGATAGGTGGCACAAATTGGCACTGATAGCTGGCACGGATTGGCATGGATGGGTGGCACAGATGGGCATGGATAGGTGGCACAGATGGGCATGGATAGGCAGCACAGATGGGCATGATAGGCGGCACAGATGGGCATGGGTGGGCACTGATAGGTGGCACAGGTGGGCACTCATAGGCGGCACAGGTGGGCACTCATAGGCGGCATAGGTGGGCACTCATAGGCGGCATTGGTGTTATACTGTACTAATGAATGCCAATCAGTGCCAAACAATAATGCATGCCAATCAGTGATGCCCATTGTGGGCACTGATTGGCATCCATTATGGGCACTGATTGGCATCCATTGTGCTGACTGGCATCCCTGGTGGTCTAGGGAGGATTACCTTTTCCCTGGTGGTCTGGTGGCGTCCCTGGTGGTCCAGTGTGGGCATCCTCGGGGGGGCTGTGCTGATAATCGATCAGCACAGACCCCCCCTGTCAGAGGAGCAGCCGATCGGCTCTCCTCTACTCGCATCTGACAGACGCGAGTGAGGAAAAGCCGATCACCGGCTCTTCCTATTTACACTGTGATCAGCCGTGATTGGACACAGCTGATCGCGTGGTAAAGAGTCTCCGACTGACACCCCGCAACAACGATCGCCGCGATGCGCGCCCCCCGGGGGCGCGCAGCGGCTCATAATCCTGATCACGTCATATGACGTCCGATCAGGATTATGAAACCACTTTGCCACCGTCAATTGTCTATAGGGCGGGCGGCAAGTGGTTAAGTATTGTTTTCTGAGTCCACAGTGGAGTGTATTTCCGCCCTTACATTGAGCACTTCCTATACTATTAACCAAGCCTCCTTCTCAATCCAATGTTTCTATGGCAACCCTGATTTCCTGTTCATAGCTTACTTGTTTATTTCATAGTATTTACTTGTGCCGATGTCTAATGTTTCCCTTTGTCAGACTTATCAGCTTCAGCTGATAAGACTGCAGTATTGGCTAAGTTTACACTGCATGTCATGTCACATGGTCACATGGTGTGTAGGAGGAAGCTCCGAGTGATTAGCAGCGTTCAGAGCTGTGCCATAGGAAGTCCTGATAACAGATAGATAAGACATAGAGAGTGTGCCTTAAATCAGGGGAGATCTGGGCATGCTCAGTGACTTCATTCTACAGAACAACAAGGTTTACAACAATACTAAGTAAGGAGATATCTACAAGCAGTGTGCATTAGGGTTTTTATGCTGATTTACATGGGACAAAGTTGTGGGGGAGGGTTTACAACCACTTTAAGTGCCCAGTGGTCAAGTGGTTAAGGCATTTTGTGTTATGGGGTGACAGCTATTTCCCCATTGTGCTCCTGTGTCCTCCCGTCACATGCTCCCCTGGTGTAGACTACAATGGGCCATGCTAGCAAAGGCATGGCACAGGCATGGTTCACTGTTGTCACTATCAGGAAGCTTTGCAATGAATTCAGTGCAATGATGTGCAGCTGAATCTGAAGAGAGTGCATTTAGTCATGAAGTGGTTGCAACAATCTGGAGGAGATCAGCAGCACTGAGATATAAAAAAGGTGTAAAAAAAAGTATTCTATAAAATATTGAAAAAAACATTGTTTATGATACACAGTGGTTTAGCAAACTAAATGTCATCCAGGTAGGGTTTACATTTACTTTAATAAGGTTATTTGTTCACTATGAAATTAGCTGTTTTAATAGCTTGTAGAAGTGTCTGAATTTGTCTGGATATCAATGGCCTATCAATGGCTCTGCACTGCAATGGGCATTAGGAGCCAACCAGGCTTTGCTATATGGGCAGGAGCAAGTGAGTGAGCAAAGGGATGCCCTTATCCTTGGGCTGCTTCAACTTCTGTCTAATCAGCAAACCTGGGCTGTGTTTTGGCCAAAACTGTGCTGCAGCTGCATTGGAGTTAGAGGGTCTCACTGTATTGTCTGGCAGATGTGCCTGGATCACATGGCTACACGGAATTACAGATCTATTTATAGGAAATATCACCCATTCATCCTTAGTCTCATCTTTTCAAGGGTCTGAATATCAGGACTGTCCTTTTCTATCAAAAACTCTTGAAATATGATGTTAACCCAAGAAGAAAAATAAATATACAACTAATGCCTTTCTGTTTTCCTTTAGGACTTCCAAGCCACCTTCACGTCTGTTCCACTTTTTGATAAATATGGACGCATGTATTCCAAGGCGGGGCAAGCAGTATAACTTCTCTACTACACAAGTACCCAAGAGGAATGTGTTATGTACCGTACAGTCTTTTACCACTAATGTATTTTGTGTGTGGAAAACAGATTTTCTTGTCCTGCAACCCCTAATACCACCATCGGATACCATGATCTAATGTGTATAAAGGAAGGCTGCGGTGAGGACATAATGCAGATTCTTAAAACACTAGTTCCCTGGCTGTTATTCTGATTCAGAAGTGTTCCTTTTTAACTCAGTGACTTCAGAGCAAATAGAACCAGCATTTTTTAGATAGCGATAAAAGTCTCTGTATATTTGTTAGTAAAGATTTTATTTTAGGTAACAGTCTGAATAAAAATCATCAGTAAATATATTTATTTATTTTTTTCACTTATATTTTATTCAGAAAATGTTTAAGTTACATTAAACCATTACAGTGCGGTAAACAATGGTGCATATGCATGCATACTTGATAAGAAGAGAGAGATTAAGTAAATTATGTCTAATACCAAATAGTTGCAACAGGCAAAAGTAAACAGCAAAAACTTATAGTGGGTGTCCATCGAATACTACCACAATGAAATGTTATGTTGCGTCTTTATCCAACGTTTAAGAACATGTATCCAAAGAGAGTGAAGATAATATTAAGATTAGTTTCTGAGGCCTACTGTTGAAGAGCAAATGTTCTTAAGCAAAAACAGATCTGGGTGCCGTTCATCTACCCTACAACTGTACTTCTTGAATCTCTAATCCATGGGGTCCAAAGGGAGTAGAATCTAGCTGTAGTGAGTTGAGCCGTAGCAAACATGTATTCCATCATCAAATGCTCAATGAGAATAGTGATCAGCTGCGGTATGGTGGGAGGAGAGGCAGATTTCCAGTTACGTGCCAATGCTAGGCGGGCCGTGATGAGTATGTGGGACAGGATGTTGTGTGTTCACCTGGGCCATACGTTGAGATCTAGTCCCAGGAGGGCCATTGGTGGTGAGATAGTAGCTTGTATCCCAGTTACAGATCAAAGAAGCACATTTACACCTGACCAGAAGGACTTTAATTTCAGGCATTCCCACCAGATGCGTAGCAGGGTTCCCCCCAGTTCACACTGTCTCCAGCAGTTAGGTGATGCATCAGGATATCTGGAGGCGATCCTAGTGGGTGTATAATACAACTTATGGAGGATCTTTTGTACGGTTTCCCAGTGGGTACCAAATTTTGAGTGGGTAAGGAGATTGCTAAGGGCACGTTGGCAAATTGGCTAATGCTGATCAAAAGACAAAAGGAGTGACAACTTAAAAAAACTCATAATGCCATTTACTAAATACCTTGGAATGTCTTCTTTCCAAAAAAGGGTAATTTGGGGGGTATTTGTACTTTTCTGGCATGTTAGGGTCTCAAGAAATGAGATAGGACGTCAGTACTTCAGGTGTGATAAATTTTCAGATATTGGCACAATAGCTTGTGGACTCTATAACTATCACAAAGACCAAATAATATCCACCAATTTGTACTTATTTTTTACCAAAGATATGTAGTAGTATAAATTTTGGCCAAAATTTATGAAGAAAAATTACTAATCTGCTAAATGTTATAACAGAAACAAAGAAAAATTTATTTTTTTACAGAATTTTCGGTCTTTTTTCTTTTATAGCGCAGAAAATAAAAAACCCAGCGGTGATTAAATACCACCAAAAGAAAGCTCCATCTGTGTGAAAAAAAGGCCAAAAATTTCATATAGGTACAGTGTTGCATGACTGAGTAATTGTCATTCAAAATGTGAGAGCACCAAAAGCTGAAAATTGGTCTGGTTATTAAGGGAGTTTAAGTGCCCAGTGGTCAAGTGGTTAAGAGAGCAATAGCAAGAAGGAGACAGGTTTAAGATACACACTGTTATTAACCTGAATGCAACAATCACTAAGAAAAACAAAGAAGAAAACCGGTTGGTGCTTGGCACAACAACTAACCGGGGTGTGTCAGAACAGACATTAAGCCACACTCTTTGGGTGTCATGTACAATACAAGAACAATTATAGTATACCCTTACAAATTTAGTGTAGATAAGCCGATTGCACGCAGAGGCCTTTTATGGCAAGCTATATGCCAGCAGTGTTCCGCGGTTCTGAGATGTCCGGTGGTGGTTTAGAACCCGTAGGAATAAATTGAGGAGCTGCAGTAAGTCCCCAGTTGTGCATTCGCTTCATACCTTCCTTTGGAGAGGTGATAGGAACCAGATGGTTTTGAAAAGTTACAAGTAATTTGGTCCGAAACCCACAGGAGTATGGAATGTTGCGGTCTCTGAGAACTGATATGACAGGTGCAAATTCCTTTCACCTCAGAGAGGTTGCTGCTGACTGAAAGGGTTAATCCTGTGTCTAGGGTGGTCCCTTCAACCTCTCAGACCTTAGATCCAATGTATTGTATAAATTGAGAGCGCTCTGGAATCAATTCTCAAAGGACAAATAAAACCACACACACACCATGGCGTCCTTCGAGAACTAATTGTATTGAGTTATTACAAAGCGGTTGATATAGTACATTTCGCGTCACACAGAATAAGACATGCGCAGTAGACATCAAGACGATTACAGCTGGTCAAAACAAAACGCTATTGTTCTTTGTTCTAAGCTAGCTGAATTAATATAAGAAAAGATACATAATTCCTTCTGTAGCTAAAAGATGCTGAGAAACAGTGTGAAGGTTATAGATAAGTGTGTGAGAACACACGAGTTAGAAGAATCTCATGTTGAGACAGTTATCTGAGAAGTTAAAGGGGTGTTCAAACTGTACATATTGTAAAATGGAAGTTTGTGAATATTAAGATGGCTGACAGAAACAAGATGGATGCTTAACATAACCTTTCAACCCCCTCTTAAGTCATGGAATGACTTCTACAGATCCGCAGCCTCCTGAAATCTACGGTTCTTGCTACGTTTGTTATATTCATTTACATAAAGCTGCAGATATTGTGTATATGCGTGAGAAGGTTGGTCTGGTGTAGTACATTTGCTAATACAAAGTAGAATAAGCTTGAAAATCAAGTAGCCTATCAATCCTAACAATAGTACTATGATAATCATAATCACTATGTCCTTTAACCATGAAAACATTCCACCTAAACCCAAACTAGAAAAGGGGTTCCATCCATAATTACCTATGTCCCTTGCTTGTTTCATTAATTCATTTACCTGTGTTCAGTGTTAACTAATAACATCATAGTAGTCTGGGATTTCCAGGCTGGTATTGTGAAACCTTGTACAACATTCATAATCTTGGGTCATTTCGCATAAACCTGTCAGAGCTGCACTCATGCTTTCAATAGCTAATTCGTGTAACTCTAGTTGTCTTCTAATTGCTTTGAGCTCGACATTGAGTAGTCCTATATCTTGGGAGTTTTTTTCCATAACATCATTTATTAAACTAGTGTAGTTATTTAATTTGTCCATCATGGTTATGCCCCATCCTGTCCAGGATGGAAACCATGTCCATAACTTATCTGAAGTAGAAAACATAGGTGGGGTTTCTCTCTTGTATTTATAAGTTAACCTATGTACTGGACTTGAAGTAACTTGTATGTGATGTTCCTGATTCTGGCCTAGGGCTGACATGACTGGTACCAACTGTGCTAAATAACACCATCCTTCCACTCCTGCGGGGATCCATGGGTAACAAATTTTAGCACAGCATACGTATGTATTGTTTCCCAATGAAAAACCTCTTAGAGAACTACGTTGGGGCTCAGTTCCAGCCTCAAATGCAGCACTAACAAGTTTACTCACAAGTATCCCAGAGGTTGTGTTCCTGTATGTAGTAAGTTCACTAATGGTGTTGTTAAGGGATTGATTTTTGTAACTACACATATGACCCATGATAATGTTACTGGTGTGGAAGGGAATACCCTTTGAAATGTTAAATACAGACTTGGAACACATACCTATTCCGTTGGATGTATTGCCTAACTGAACACACCACTCAGGTTCATGTGTCTTTCCTAAAGTGTAAAACATAATACTCTGATTGCGGTACCCTTGCGAGACATTCTTAATACTTAAGACTAGAGTATTTTCCAATAATGACTTGAGGTTCAGAGGGACAGCTAAAAGTGGGATTTTAGCAGTTTCTGGGTGCAACTTACTACAAATTTAGCATTTTTCATATCCTGACTTTCTAGCATAAGCATATTTAAATTTTAACAGTAACATTTTTTCAGAAAAAACTTGTTTCTTTGATCAATTCATTAGAGACATCTCTTTTACTGCGATTTCTGAGGTGAAAGTCAGTATGGTTGGTGTGTATTTCGCTTTTACCACATATGAGTTTCAAGGCACCTAAGTCTTCAGGATGAAAGATACAGTTAGTTATTATCCACACTGGGACAAAGATCAGAAGTAGAAACATCACCAGAAGGCAAAAGGCCTTCCCAGAAGTCTGTGGTGAAATGAGTGACACCACTGTCCTTTATGTCTGTGCTTGTCTTTTGAGGACTTAAAACACCTGCTTCACCTCTTTTCAGCTTTTCTTGAATTCCTGGGCTTAGATCAACCTTCTTTACTCTGCTGGCATGGATCCAAGTAGGAATTTGCTCTGTAAGGATGGCGGTCCTGGTGACGGCTACCACTTTGGTCACTGGTCCGAATGGAACCTCTTGCGGCTTTCGACCTTTCTGAAGCCTCTGGACCACAACTTGATCACCGACCTGGAACGGGTGGGTTGGTACCTGTGAAGAAGAAGGAGAGGTGCGAGCAACTCTTCTTTCAACAATATCAAGAGTTTTAATCAGTTTTTTTACATATTCCTCCTGTATTTGTTCCAAATCACCTCTCTCTACCATCAAGGGATGATTAGCCCACGGTGTGGGGAATGGCCTACCCATGAGTACCTCAAAGGGGGAATAACCCGTCACACTGTGAGGGGTCATTCTGATTTCAGCTAATACAGCTGGGAGAACTTTTTTCCACTTGCCAAAATTCCCACCCGTAGCTTTCCTTATCCTGTCTTTAATTGTTCTATTCATTCTCTCTACAATTCCTGAACTCTGTGAATGGTAGGGGAGGTGAAATTTCCAGTCTATTTTTAGTACTTTTACAAGATCTTGGCAAATTTTAGCTGTGAAAGCTGGGCCATTGTCTGAATTTATTTGCAATGGACACCCCCATCTAGGAATAATTTCCTGTGTGAGGATCTTCACTACAGTTTGTGCGTTTTCATTGTTGGTGACAAAGATTTTTTGGTCAGCGTGACATGTCCACTATGACCAAAAGATATTGTTGTTTCTTTCCTTCTTTGGGCATATGTGTAAAGTCTATCTGTAAATGGGTAAACGGTGTTGTTGGGTATTCAAGATGTTCATGCTTTGATTTCTTTGGGTTTGTTGGATTGTTCCTAATGCAAGTGACACATCTCCTTACAAAAGCTTTGACTAGATTAGGTAATCCTGCAATGAAAAAATCTGCATCTAGAAGTTCACATGTGGCCTGCCATCCCTTGTGACCCAGTCCATGGTATTGTGCAATGAACAGGGGGGCGCTAGCAACAGGAATACACGGCTTCCCCTCTTTGCAGATTAATCCTGTTTTAGGATCCTTTTGTACCATCCCATCACAGTTCCATTGCGCAATATCATCAGGGGTGGCAAAAGCCTGTAGTTCCGTGAGCCAATGTGTCTCTTTCAGGGAATATGGCTGAGGTGTTAGCATGGGCATTTGAATGTTTGCCTTTTGTGTAGATGCAGCTTCTTTAGCTATTCTGTCAGCTAGTGCATTACCTTTGGCTATATCAGTCATTTGGCCTGTATGTGCCTTACAGTGCATGATAGCTAGTTTTGAAGGCAACTGAATTGCATCTAGTAATGATGTGTCTAGGTCAGAGTGTGAGATGCTCTTTCCATCTGCTGCTACATATCCTCTGCGAAGCCATATTACACCATGGTCCCAGACCACACCATGAGCATACCTGGAATCGGTGTAAATGTTTACCTCTTTTCCTGCAAACAGCTGGCATGCACGGGTTAATGCTATCAATTCAGCAGCTTGTGCAGACTGATAGGGTATTGGATTGGCCTCGAGGACAGTATCCGGCAGTTGGACAACAGCATATCCTGCATGATAGACATTATCACTTGGCCTGCTGCAAGAGCCATCAACAAAAACTGTTTGTGCAGTAGGAATTGGTACTGAAAGCATATCTGCTCTAGGTGAAGTGTCCTGATGTATTGATTGTATACAGTCATGAGGTGGTGGTAAGTCATCCTGTTCTCCTTTAAGACCTAATAAGGCATTCAAAATTGGAGCTGGGCCAGAGTTTATGTTTGAACTTTTTATTTTCAGGTTTGGAATGGACAGGAGGATGACTTCATACCCACTCAATCTTTGTGCTGACATATGCTGAGTATGTAAAGTTTTGAGGAGTGTGGTAACGCTGTGTGAGGTGTATAAAGTAGTGTTATGGCCCAAGGTAAATGGTGCTGCCAACTCTGCAACCATAGAACAAGAAGCCAATGCTCTGAGGCAAGCAGGCATGCCTTGCACCTGTACTGGAACCACCTTTGAGAAAAAAGCTACAGGGCGCAGTCTCCCACCATGTTCCTGGGCCAGTACTCCTGCCATGGTTCTGCAATTTTCCCTAGCAAACAAGTGAAACATTTTGCTAAAATCAGGGAGGCCAAGGCTCGGGCTGGTAACCATTGCACCTTTCAACATGGTAAAAGCATTTAACATTTCATCAGACCATTTTACAATTTCAGAGAGGGTTGCTTGTCTCAATATATTGTCATAGAAAGAACAGTCAGGTATCCATTGGCGGCAGTAACCAATCATTCCAAGAAAGGTTAGCAGGTCTTTCTTGGTAAGTGGGCGGGGCAGACCCACTATAGCAACAGTTCTTTTGTGACTGACTTTCCTAACTCCCGGAGACAGCACAAACCCTAGGTACTCAACCTCCTGTTTACACCATTGTAATTTTTTCTTAGACACTTTGTGACCACACGTATGTAACCATTTCAATAAGGATAGGCTATCAGCTCGGCAGTCCTCCTCTGAAGAACTACAAATCAAAAGATCATCAACATATTGCAACAGTACAGAACCATGAGGGGCAGTCCAAGGCCTGAGGGTGGCTTGGAGTACTATAGAATAGACCACAGGTGAGTCTATATATCCCTGGGGCATTCTACACCAGGTAAACTGGCGATTGTGTTGGTCAATCGACACAGTAAAAGCAAAGAGTGGCCTTGTCTCCTTGTCTACAAGGACAGAGAAAAAAGCATTCTTTAAATCAATTACAGTAAAACATTTGGCTGTTGCTGGAATGGAGGACAGTAGAGATGGAACATCAGGTACAATAGGTGCTATTGGGACTATGAGGTCATTTATGGCCCTCAAGTCCTGTACAAATCTGAAGGAGCCATCCGGCTTCTTTACAGGGTTAACAGGTGTGTTGTATGGAGAAATAATTTCCTCCAGGATTCCATCCTGCAGAAACTCTTTCGCCATTGGCAATATGCCATCCATTTTTTCTTTAGAAAGTGGATACTGTTTATGATAGATAGGAAATGCACCTTCTTTGAGAGTGGCCTTGTATGGTGTGCATGAAACAAGTCCTACATCCAGATCTGATGTAGACCAGACCTGGGGGGTCTATATCCTCAAAATCTTCTTCACTATTTTCTTGTGACAGCATCAAAAAACCTGGTTTGCATGCTACTATAGTGATTTTATCTGAGGAAATGTCTAGACCTCCTTCTGAGTTGGTTCTAATTGTGATTCCTAGTGGCCCAAACAAGTCTCTTCCCAACAAATTTACAGGACACCTTGGTATTATCCTGAAAGAATGTGTGCATATGGTGTACCCTTCATCATCTTCTATTGGTAGGGGTGGAGTCCTATATGTTTTTGTCAGTATCCCATTAATTCCCAAAGAGGGTTCCGCTGGTTCCCATTTGCCTCTGAAATGATCTTCACAAATAGTACTCCTAGTGGCCCCGCTATCAACGAGATAGGGGAGGAGTCTCCCATTTATTGAAATAGCAACCATTGGACTGTCAGTGAAATCATCTGAGACAAAAGGAAAAGCTGGGACACTACCCTCCGGACCCCATCATTGTTGTTGATTTCCCCATTTGATTGGAAATGTTGGACCTTGTTGGATGGATGCCTGTGGTTGTTGTGTCTGGTTAGGGACAGAGCTGGAATCGGGAGTCTGAGTAGCGGTGGGGTGAGGACACTGACTCACCCAGTGATCCTCAGCACCGCAATTGAAACATCCATTGTTTCTAGAGCGACTCATCCCTCTTCCATTTCTGCCTTTAAATCTGCCTCTAAAACTTCCTCTGCCTCTAAAGTTCCCCTTCGTATGGGATTTGAGATTACTCAGGAAAGTCTGGATCAATAATGGATCCAAAATTGTCAGAATACCCAAACCGGCTTTCTGTCCATCCTGCCATATGATCCATCCAAGGGTTAACTAGGCATTGCTCCGCACATTTCATTTTCCTATGAAAGCAAAACAATTTACCTTGCTTGACTGCCACCTAGCGGTGCAGACAATCAGACAACGGTGTGAATCAGACAATTAGACAATACCTCAACCTAGATTCCTTTACCAAAAAGAAATCAGTACTGTCCGTGATACTTTTTTTATACTAATACAGCTACAATCACTTCAAGACTGTAACAGAATAAATTTGGAACAAGTTCAAGAGTATTTCAGACATACAATAAACACACAATCTTGCTCATGGACCTGCTGTTTTGTTTCAGACAAATTTAAACCACAGATGAATTTAACTTGCAATGTACATTAATCTGTTTACCTTTCACAAAATAACTTTACCCAAATTATAACTTTATAACCGCCGGGAATACTACTCACCAAGTATGCCTTTTGGTTCTGGAAACAAAATAGCAGTCCACATATACACACTCAGCGCAATTCATTCAGCGTGATACATTTAAAGCAAAAGCAGTTATACAATCATACACAAAGTTTACACAATACATTGATCATCAGTCACCAGTTCTGTCCCGAACAGAACTAAAACTCTAGAGTACTCTGTAAATTTTTCTAGGTCCCCAAAACCTATTCTTCTAAGATCGCCAAGATCTTTAAAAGTGTCCCCAAAACACTATATGACCCCCAAGGTCATGACCGGTCAACTTATGTATACTTATGAGAGGTTCTATAACCCAACAGCAATCTCTGTGGGAATGAAGCCAAGTCACACACCTGACACCCGGACCCCGGCAAGTCAATTTCACTCAATAAGAATAGAATTCACTTACCGAGCCGTAGCTTTCCAAGTCCTTTAAGGGTTAATATACATCCATCCCGGACGAGCCCCCAGTGCTGAAAGGGTTAATCCTGTGTCTAGGGTGGTCCCTTCAACCTCTCAGACCTTAGATCCAATGTATTGTATAAATTCAGAGCGCTCTGGAATCAATTCTCAAAGGACAAATAAAACCACACACACACCATGGCGTCCTTCGAGAACTAATTGTATTGAGTTATTACAAAGCAGTTGATATAGTACATTTCGCGTCACACAGAATAAGACATGCGCAGTAGACATCAAGACGATTACAGCTGGTCAAAACAAAACGCTATTGTTCTTTGTTCTAAGCTAGCTGAATTAATATAAGAAAAGATACATAATTCCTTCTGTAGCTAAAAGATGCTGAGAAACAGTGTGAAGGTTATAGATAAGTGTGTGAGAACACACAAGTTAGAAGAATCTCATGTTGAGACAGTTATCTGAGAAGTTAAAGGGGTGTTCAAACTGTACATATTGTAAAATGGAAGTTTGTGAATATTAAGATGGCTGACAGAAACAAGATGGATGCTTAACATAACCTTTCACTGACAAATCTTGGAAGAGTGAGATAGTGGCGTATGGTGCCGGAGTGTACGGCCATCTCTAGCGGCTTTAAGGAGTCTATCCTTAATATAGTAAAAATGTATGTGAGCCAATACATCCTTGGGGACTGTGTCAGGCAAGTGCTTAGGCTTCATGATCCTGTGTGCTCTGTCAATCAGGATATCTCAGGGAGTAAGATCTGGGAGCAGTTTGAGGAACAGCTAATGAAGATATTATACCAACTCTTTGTTTTTTACAGTTTCCCGGGATGGCCCGAAACTTAACGTTGTTGCGCCAAGAGCGGTCTTCTAAGTCACCGACTTTGAGTTGTAGCCTGCCCTGCGGATGTCTTCTTTATGGATGTCATGAGCATCCAGCAGTTCATTGTGGGCTATGGCAACATTCCTCAGTTGTCCCTCTACATGTT
This sequence comes from Lithobates pipiens, assembly GCF_037356315.1. Taxonomy (NCBI): domain Eukaryota; kingdom Metazoa; phylum Chordata; class Amphibia; order Anura; family Ranidae; genus Lithobates; species Lithobates pipiens. The sequence continues at coordinate 71,566,738 of NW_027507758.1, forward strand.
CTGTGCACTCATCTATGTAGTCTAGCCTGGTGGTAAGATGTGAAATAGAGGAGCGCAGTTCTCTTTACAGCCCAGTTTGTAAGGGAAGTAGAATGGCTTTTAAGGTGGATTCAGAGGCAGGAGCATCTGAGGCAGGGGAAGCTGCGAATGTCTCCTGGCTGTCAGTGTCCTTGTCTGCCTGAGATCCTAAGATCATATAGCTTTTTAGCTTAGGGAGGCTTAGTGGGGGGCTGTATAGGAGACAGTGCAACCTGCTTACCTCTGTCAGCAGCTTGCCCTGTAGCTGGAGACTTGGTGGAGGATTCCTCCATGTCTGAGAGCTCATCCTCATCCACACACCCCACCGGAGACACAGACATTCCTCCACTGTCTGTGTCTCTGGCGGGGTGTGTGTGGGGGGACCTCTCCAGTGCCATGCCGAGCCGTTGTGCTTGTTGGCGGCATGACAAATCCAGTCAAGTGGCATGGTCCCTGTGACATCGGCTTCCTCCGAATCATCCCCAGTAGATTGCTGAGGCATTTACCCTCTGCCAGGAGGTACTGTCAGCGGGTGAAGTTTCTTTTAGCCATAGAAGACACCCAGAAGAGCGAGGAGGAGAAGAATCAAGCGTCCATCTCGCCTAGCAGCTTGGACACGCCCCATCAGTAAACATATTAAATTAATTGATTATGTGTACCTCTTCTGCAAGTACTGCATGGCCTACACTAAAGAATAAATATTAGCTTCCAGCAGGTTTCCTTACAATTATCTGCTGCCGGAAATGATGTTATGGTCAATGTTCTCTATGTGCCCTAATAGGGAAGTGCTGTACTTTCTAATGAGGATAGCACATAGTATGGAATTGGTATTACTTATTAATGCCAAGAGGGTGGGATTTTAGTGCCCCATAACCATCTATGAAGATAAAAGCGGACGCCCCATTGGATCCTGCTGGCTGACACGGACACACGTAGCAAGTAAATAAATAAACCTCCCAGTAATGTTTTACTAGGCTGCAGCTAGAGTGAGCTCTAATGATTTGTAGTGTGACTTCAGGAGACTGATATCAACAAGCTCACATTAAACTTGGAATGCAAGTGAGCAACACGTGTTTTGTGTTCTCCTCTTTGATATAGGTACTGCAGGCTGCATCTTTTGCCGCGTACACACGGTCGAACTGTTTGACGTACTTAGTCCGTCATACAATCCGACGGACAATCCGTCGTACTTTCCACTGAACGGACTTGACCACACACGGATACCCAAACAGTCCGACGAAAGCTTGCGCGATGACGTGTACAGCACGTACGATGGGACTAGAAATAGGAAGTCCAAGACACAGCAAAGCACCCTTCCGCCGTGTAAATCCTTTCTGGGCATGCGCCATTCTTAGTCCGTCGAACTAGCATACTGACGACCGTATTGTCCGCTGAAACCAAAGTACGATGGACAGATTTTTGGAAAAACCGAAAATCTTAGTACTCCGGACTGCACGCTGAAAAAGTCAGCTGAAGCCCACACACGAGCGGATTGTCCGCTGAAATGTGTTTCAACGGACTAAGTACGTCAAACAGTTCGACCGTGTGTACGCGGCATTAGTCACACCTTGCATTCAGATCACTTAAAAAAGCCTGTTACATACACATACCATCAAGCCTTTACATTAGCACAAATGCCTGTGCCCGTTCATGTCTTCATAGGCTTGAACGGGCTGCCTGTATGCAGCACCTGCCGGTTAGGGACATAAACAAATGGCCTGTTTACTTTCGATGTGAATGAGGCCTAAGGGTGAAAGTTCACTATTTATCGTCTGTTGTGTATGGGAAGAGGGGGGGTCTGGCATACAATGGAGAAATCTAACTGGCACTTGAAGGCTTACCATGCACACTGCTACCCAGCTCTCTCTCTGACGTTCTGCCATCTGCTCTCATATTTCCTGACCACAGCCTAAAGATAACCTCAAGGGCAAGGGGTTTGTTAAGCTTTTCAGAGGGTGGGGTTTTTTCACTAATTCACAGGCTCAAGTCCCCACTTTGTATAGGTGAAGACAAATTGTTGTGGAGTTACTAAAGAGAAATCACAGTAGTAGCCTTTTACTTTTAACATAACTAAGTCTGCATGGGGAAGGGGGGGGGGGGGGGGGCATTATTCTTGTGTCTTATTTAAAGGGGTTGTAAAGCTTAGTTTTTTTATTTTCTAAATAGGTTTCTTTAAGCTAGTGCATTGTTGGTTCACTTACATTTTCCTTCAATTTCCCTTCTAAATGTTTTTTTTTCTTTGAATTTCTCACTTCCTGTTTCTCCTCAGTAAACTTCACACCATCATCCGAGCAGTGTTTAGTCAGCCAGAACAGCTTACTGAAAAGCTTACTGAGGAGGAACAGGAAGTGAGAAATTCAGACAAAGAAAACAAAGAAAAAAAAACATTTAGAAGGGAAATTGAAGGAAAAGGTAAGTGAACCAACATTGCACTAGCTTAAAGGAACCTATTTAGAAAATAAAAAACAAACCTTTACAACCCCTTTAACTGTGTGTGTAATTTAAGCTTGGGATATTGAACTCTGTATGCAATATTCTTTTTCAACACAGTAATCAGTCTGGTAAAAGAAAAAATATGAAAAGAAGCCTTGAGTACCCCCTTCTCTTATTGGCTATAAAAAAAAAAACGAAATGACTAATATGAGTAAGCGCTAAATTCAGCGTGAAACGCGTCAGTATTCCTTGTTCTACATTCCCTTTGCTGTTGTGATTCGCATGATGTGAAGACTTTTTAGTGGAATCAATAAAGGCACAATCTATTTTACCTGATCCGGAGTGCGGCTGTCCAGAGTTCCTTTGGTTTTTTCATTTGGCTAGTGCAATTAGCCTGCACCTGGGACCCCTATCTGTTTGGAGTTGCCAGTTTCTTGGTGGATCAGCCTGGAGTGGTGGATCCTTCTACCTATATGAACTAGTTGGACATTTCAGTCCAAAACCATTGGCATTCATATTTAGTTGGTCCCTCTCTGCAGCTATAACAGCCTCTACTCTTCTGACAAGGCTTTTTACAAGATCTTGAAATATGTCCATGTGAATTCACCATTAACCATTCAGTCAAACAAGCATTTGTGAGGTTAGGTACTGATGATGACTGAGAAGACCTGGCTCACAATCAGCTTTCACACTCATCTCAAAAAGGTGTTCAGGAAGGTTGAGTTCGGGGCTTTGTGCAAGTTTCTCCACACAAAATTCATAAAACCATGTCTTGATGGTGCTGGCTTGAACAGAAAACAGCTTTCACTGAATTGTTACTCCAAAGTTGGAAGAGCACAATTGTCTAAAATATCTTTCTATGATGTAACATTTTTGAACCCTTCAAAGGAAACACCTACATACATTTGGCCATATAGTGTAACATATATACGGTACATACACATAGATAGATAGATAGATAGATAGATAGATAGATAGATAGATAGATAGATAGATAGATAGATACATGAACTCCATGTATTCCATTTACAATAAGTAGTGTCCCCTCCTTCTTTCTCAGAGACATTTCTACATTAAACATAGGTCATTCTACCCCATTTCATTTGCAAGATAAAAACCTAACTTTATTGAACATTTCGTCAGCCCTCACACCATAAAAGATGAGCGATGTAGGTGGCATTTTAAAAATACAGAGAAAAAGTTGTAGCCTGAGAACGGCATTAAATCTTACCAAAAAAAGTCTGCTGTCCTTTTGCTCTTGTCGCTGTTTTATGAATGTAACATTTTGAAAAGTTTGTCTTTCTGAACTGCAACAGGAAATTAATTTCATTTAATACCGGTAAGTGAGAAACAGGCCCTTCTGGACTCAGATTTAATTTCACCAAATAAATGTGAGTGCTTTCTCCAGCGAGGCGGTGGGGGCTGAAAAAAGGGGGTTTTTGTACACAAAACCTGTTGATGAATAAAAGGTGGCGGTGATTTTTAGCCCGCGGTGCTGTCTATTTGATTGCTGTCGCTGGAGAGCAGTTCATCGCTTTACAATAATTCACTCTGTGCCGCTTTTCACCTTCCAACGACAATATGCCATCAGGGCGATTAGAAATGGCAAAAGCCTCTATCGGATTAAAATGGTTTTATTTATTGATAAAAATATCTTGCTCTGTAAGAAATGCTCACACTCATGTGGATTGCTTGAGGATTTTTCATTGTAAGATGCCGAGTTTAACGAAGAACTCTAAACTGAATACAAAACAACTGAAAGCAAATCTGGAAAAACATTGACCAAAAACTCTGTTTGGAGTCTCCATAACAGTCAAACGTGTGGAATATTTAAAAATCACTCCTTAGCGAGGTAGGGCAAAAGCCCCGTACACACGAGAGGACTTATGTCCGACAGACTTCCGAAGGAGTCCTGCCGGAGTTCTGCTGGAGTTCCGTCAGAATTCTGACAGACTTTTCGACTGAGCGGACTTGGCCACACACAATCACACCAAACTCAGACGGATTCGAACGTGATGACGTACGACTGGACTCGAATAAGGAAGTTCATAGCCAGTAGCCAATAGCTGCCCTAGCGTCGGTTTTAGTCCGTCGGAATAGCACACACACGAGCAAATTTTTCGAAGGGACCGGGTCCGGCGGAGTTCCGTCGGAAAAATTTGAAGCATGTTCCATTTCTAAAGTCCGTCAGACTTTTGCGAATCAAAAGTCCGTTGCAGTCCACACACGATCGAATAGTCTGACGGAATCAGTCCGTCGGACTTTGGATGTTGAAAAGTCCGCTCGTGTGTACGAGGCATAAGTATACCTGGACCAGGAGCAACATAAACAAATTAGTTGGCAGGACGTAGGAAGGGGGAACGGAGTGCATTCTGTATTGCCGCCTGGAGTATAGATAGCAGAGAGAGTTGGAGAGAAGGGTGTGTGCTCCCTCCTCTCTGTATACCGGGTTAGCACAGTGCTAGTTTTTTGTCCCTTTGCCACGGCACCTCACGGGCCTCTTTGCAGAACCCCAGTTGAGAAACATAGCTCTACATCACAACTGATTGGCTCATTGTGCTGCTTCTCCCTTCCCCCTTCCCTAGTCCAAGTTCTGTTGTACAGGGACTGCAAGAGGCTGATAGCAGGTCACATTCAGGTATTTACACTTTTTGCATTCACACAAAGTGCATTTAACAATGTATTAAAGTGCTTGTATACCCACTTTTTGAATTTTTACCTACAGGTAAGACTATAATAAGGCTTACCTGTAGGTAAAATTAATATCTTCTAAATCTGTATGGTTTAGGAGATATTCACTTTGATTGAAGCTGCTGACTCTGCCGGACCTTGCCGGGAAGAAGTCATCAGCCACTCACAGCGCCGGAACTGCGAACCCCGGAAGACACACTGAGGGCAAAATGTCAACTCCCTCGGCGTGGACCGGCCTGCGATACAGGGACCTCGTTCTAAGGTAAGTATTTCATAATAGCTCATTATGCCTTTGCCTTACAGGGGTTTTTTTTTTTTTTTTTTTTCTGTGGGAATACAACTGCTTTAAGACCCCTTTCACACCGAGGGCATTTTGCAGGCACTATAGTGTTAGAAATAGCACCTGCAATCTGCCCTCAAACTGCTGCTCCATTCACTCCAGTGTAAAAGAAGGCTTTCACACTGGAGCGGTGCGCTGGCAGGATGTCAGGAAAAGTCCTGCCAGCAGCTTCTTTGGAGCGGTGAAGGAGCAGTGTGTTTACCACTCCTCCACCGCTGCTCCCCATTGAAATCAATGGGGCAGCGCTGCATTATTGCGGTGTATTGCAGACAGTTTTAACCCTTTCTCGGCCGCTAGTGGGGGGTAAAAGCTCCCCGTTAGCAGCTGAAATGCGCTGCAAATCCGACGGTAAACCACTGCTAAAAATAACGGTGTTGTGCACCAACTCTATGGACGGCTTGGTGTGAAAGCCGTCTAATGAATACAGAGCTGCATACATTTGTATTTTTTATATTTGTCTGGAGGGAGGGGCTGTGCCAGGGAATTGACTCCTCTTGGAGTCAGTTCAGCTTTAAAATGATATTAAACCCTCAGGGACTCTAGTTTCTGCATGCAAGGGTGACTCCACAGGATGCTTCAAGAGAAATGAGCCACCCTGAAACAGGAAACCTGGGGCAGAGTGGTCATGGCACTAGCTTAAAGTGGAACATAGGCAAGGATTAAAAGATAAAGAAGATGCATACTCAGTAAGGCAGGCCATAGATAAAACTATTTTCTTTCCGTCCGGCACGGGCGGAAGGAAAGAAAGTGGCTTGATTTCCCCATCAAAACAGTCAGTGTTAATGAGGGAATCAATCTGCTAGCGGCTAGCGTGTGTAGAATAATCAGACAGGCTGGTTGTACTCAAGCTTATTGATGGATTGACTTCAGTACAATTAGCCTGCCCATACATGGATCGAGATCTGTCTGATCCCTGTTGTACCGGCCAAATTTTTATTCCAAGTCCTTTTCTACGTTCCAGTTTAAGCTGGTGCCATGATAACCGCCCCAGGTTTCCTGTTTCAGGGTGGCTCCTTTCTCTTTGAGCCCTTACACCCTTGCATGCAGGGCTTGCTACACAGCCCTGTGGCCTAGAATGGCAAGCCACTCCTCTGCTTGTCCTCCCTTCTTTAAGCTAACAGACTGGCAGACTGGCAATGTCCAACGTTTACTCTTTCCTGTGGTTCAGGGAAGCAGCACTGATAGATCATAAACAGTTACAAAATGGAGAATTTTTCCTCTATGGTACTTTGTAAGGCTGAGAATCTTAGAACAGTGTCAAAAATTATAAATGTATTAGAATTAATTAAAACATGGTGCAATTGAATAAAAAAACGGATGCATATGTACAAAAGTAGGGTGATAATAATAGAGAAAATTGCAATGATACAATAAATATCACTGAACTCTGTCTTGATAATTAGACTAGGACAAGAAATCCCAATGTGTTTCAAGGTTGGAAATTATGAAAACCTCTTCTTCGGGGGCTAGTGGTGAAGTGAATTGTTATCTGAAAATTTTGACAAAGAAGACAGTAATAAACAGTCAAAAAACATTGTACATATATAAGTTGCAAGTAAATAGAGTTGAAAGTGATCACAAATAGTAGTGATCACACATATTTCAAAAAATATTAATAAAATACATTCTAATCGTATAATTCCTGAAAGATCACCAAATAGCATCTAGTTTGAAGAAAATGGGGATGTAGTTCGCTGCCAAGGATCAAATCGGTGGAAAGAACTCTCCACAAAGCGAGCTGCGTGGAATCAGGATCAGGGCCGGACACAAAGGTCACCCTGCGGCCAAAAGTGGTGAGCCACGAACGCACCCCTTATTTGCCCAGCATCTATAAAGGGAAGGGGATAATGTAGCAGATAGAGACAAGAGAGAGAGAGGGAAAAAAAGGTGTATATATATATATATATATATATATATATATATATATACACTTAGTGATGTAATGAAAGAAAAAGTATACTGGACATACTCAATATTAGTATGTGCAGAGATTTAAATATATCGGTCTGTCTACACATACCTTCTGTAAGCAAAAGATACATTTATTGCAGGTGGATGTTCGTAAGAAGGGTGGAGAGTACTCAGAAGACTATATAGGACCAACAGGTAAAGGCCCCAAGCAGTCTAGAAAGAAACAATAATATATGATTGATTGCAATGATATGCAGTACATTAGAAGATAATATGGAGTTCTAAATATAAATCCAACACAAAAATAGACAAAAAAGCCCACAGATCCAGCAATATTAATGTGCTATTAATTATATTATGTGGAATGTGATTAATATCACATTCCACATTAATATTGGTGAATCTGTGGGCTTTTTTGACTCTTTTTGTGTTGAATTTATATTTATAACTCCATATTATCTCCTAGGGTACTGCAAGTCTATATATCAGCCTTCTTACCACCACTGTAAAAAAGGGCTTTCTTCTCACTGACCACCAAAGTAAGGGGAATTGTTCCCACTGACCCCCAATGAATGGGTTTATTAGGGGTTCCCCGAAACTTGAAAATTATTTTAAAGGGTTCCCCTGGGGTAAAAAGGTTGAGACATGCTGTTATATATGATTGTAATCAATCATATATTATTATATTTTATTATTATTTTTTGAAAATATGTCTGATCACTACTATTCGTGATCACTTTCAACTGTATTTACTTGCAACTTATATATGTGTAGCACTAACCCCCAAAGGAGCTGCTGGTTATTTTTGGGCTTACCGTTACCCTCCGTTCTCCTTATTGCACATCTAGGGGATGTCCCGTGGTAGATGGCCCAGAAACTTGAGACTGACAATAGATCCACTTGAATGGATTTTATTTGAAAACTCAGACAATTGAACAGTCTTTCAACTTGGGATCAGAGGGTTGGAAAAGGAAGTTCAGGTACTCTTAGTATCAAAGTCAAAAACACATTGAAGAACTTGCTTACTTTGATTGCATCCAGGGAATAGCCATTCGCAGCTGGATGATCACTCAGGTTAGACAGTCCCTCTCTCACAAGGCCTAGCAGCCAACTTGGTGCTTACTCAGGAACAAAGTCTTTGCCTTTCAGCCTGCTTGGCGATATTCACAAGACCGGATTCTCTCGGTTACTTCAGCCCTTCCAGGCTCTTGCTCAGAAAACCAACCCGTATGTGGTGTTCTTCTGAAGAGTCCTCCCCTGGAATGCTCGAAGTACACAGGGTCTCTCCCGAACCGGAGATGGCACCCAACCACCTCAGAATCCTCCTTTAGTTTCCCTGCCTTGAGCCAGCCAGCTGCAAGACATTAAAGTCAGGTGGATCTGCACCCCAGGCAATAGCCTTCCTGGGGGCTGGTCAAGAGGACCAGGACCATGTAATCAGCACATCATACTGAACCAGAACCCCAAGCCACGTGACATCCGCATCTTATGTACCCTCTCCCAGAAGCACAGCGAAAGCGCCACTCCCACTGAGCGGGCTCCGAGAGAGAGTAACTTAAGCGCCTGACCAGACCACAGTTCCATGCCTGCCAGAAGACACAGTGCCCCCTGTGGCCAGGCTAAACATCTCACAGTCAAGTCAGACTGATGCTGAGGCCCAATTTAGATAATTACACCCAAACCAAACTGCAGTTTAGGCAACTTTAATTTTAGAAAAAACACATAGCGCGTGCTCTTCAGGAGCCGCCGCTACACATGTACAATTATAATTAACAAGTATTTTGACTGATTGATGTCTTCTTTGTCAAAATTTTCAGATAATACTTCACTTCACCACTAGCCTGAAGAAGAGGTTTTCATTAGTTCCAACCTTGAAACGCGTCAGATTTACTTGTCCTAGTCTAATTATCAGGATAGAGTTTAGTGGTGTTTATTGTATCGTTGCAATTTTCTCTGTTATTATCACCCTAATTTTGTACATATGCATCCGATTTTTTATTCAATTTCACCATGTTTTAATTTATTCTAATACATTTATAATTTTTGATATAATTCTACTGTTCTAAGACTCTCTTGCCTTACAAAGTCCCATAGAGTAAAAATTCTCAATTTTGTACCTAAATTAGGGATGTGGGCAGAGTGTCTTTTTCCATAAAGTTCTTGGCACTACCACAAGATCATAAACAACTTTCGTTTTTCTAGCTTGTCCACCTTATTTTTATGGGACTTGCTGCTACTTCAATCATTTTTAGATGTCTACCCTGTGCCTGAGAGGGGAACTCAAATGTTTGTAAAGTCCCTGGGGGATTAGACACCAATACTTGTTGTGAACCATCCATGTGGGGCTTGTTACTCTAACACCCCTCCCCGTTTCATTGTTGGGCCATACAGGACTCCATTTGTTTTATTCGTCTGTATTGCTTTTTACCATGTGTATATGGCACAGTTTCCTTTCTAGCAATGAAATGATTGCTATATGAATGTACTTACACTTTAAAATGCTAAAAAAAAATATTGAACCAGAAAAAAACATAAGCAGGTGAATATGGCAGGTGTCTGTTTTCAGTGTTCATATTTTTCCTGGTGTCCCCCTTAAGCCTACTTATCTGAATTGGACAACACCAGGATTAGTGGCCTAGAATGTGCGTCACATAAAGCAGAACGAATGTGATCCATAAAACGTTGAACGATTTGCGCAGACACGTTTACATGATGTAAGGGCCATGTTAGCTATTGTGCTGGAGGTGCAGTTATCTTTAAAGCGGTGCAGATGTTCTGGGTTATATAACATGACACAGCTCTCCAACTGGAACTGTTTAATTATAGGGATTTCTAGAGGGAATTCACACTAATTTTTCTCCTGAGATCTACACTAACATCATAATCTGACACTCTCTAGTTTCTATTACGTTCCTGAAAACCTCAACTTTAAAACAATGTAGGAATCATTTATCCATTTTTTTACAGTTATACTACTGGGGCTGAATGTTCAGCATTAGGAAATTATTGGGGGGAGGGGGGTTGCCCCATTCTGTATAAAGTTTAGCTCCACTTTTGGGACCTAAATAAACAGAGTGGGAAAAAAAAAACGAACAAACAAATGGCCACTGCCCCCACCTATAACTGGCCTTCGCAGCAAGGAGCACATGGAAGTCCAACATATGTCAAACAAAACCAAAGAAAATTCCCAGCTCAACTTACCAATCAGCCTGCAACCAACCGAATCATTTGAAAATACGTGCGTAAGCTGCAGAGCCTCTTCATGGTACCCTGGTATTTTCTACAGTCCTAACTAATTTTTTTAGAGCATCCATAGTGGAAGCACATGCATTAATGAATAAATAGAGGGCAGGTGAGCCTGGAGGGAGCCCCCCCCCCCTTCTTAAAGGCACAGTGGTGCACTGGGCATCCAGCATATAGCACAATGGGAGTGAAGGTGCCCAGTGTGTCCCCTCACCAGTATTCCAACACTACAAACAAATGGCCACTGCCCCACCTATAACTGGCCTTTGCAGAAAGGAGCGCATGGAAGGGCAATGCATGTCAAGCAAAACCAAAGAAAATTCCCAGCTCAACTTACCAACCAGTCTGCAACCAACCGAATGATCCTGTGTAACAATAAAATAAACTGTGTAGATATAGTCATTTTCAAATTTGTTTAATATCATGCTTATGAAGTAACCACTGTGGCTTACTGGGGAACATTCCTGTCTACAATTAGTTATGGAATATTTGAGTAAAACTTTAAAATACATCTGCCCCAGTTTGAGATATTTCCGTTCACTACTTATCTGTCCCGACCCTGGTTAGCAACATCAGTACCAAACAGTATATCAAATGATATAAATGCATAAACTTTGAAGTGCAATGTTTAAGGTTTGTCTCAGTGCCAAAAGTGAAGATTGTGCATAGCATAACCGTCTAGGCCAGGCCTACGTCTGGTGGCTGGGCAGTCTTAGTAACTGATCAAAAAAAAAAAAAACAGATGAGACAAAAATGAAAGACAACATGGGCTAGAAAAGGAAGAGAGAAAGCAAAGAAGAAAAAAAAAGTCCCAAGGAAATCCCCTGTTAGACAGTTGTCACCAAAACAAGTGTCCCCAATGAAAGATTTCCCCTCTATTGTTCTTGTGGTGAAAACTCAACATTTTCCACTTTTCCTCACTTTCACTCATGTCAGTTTGTGTCTTGCCTGAAGTTCAGCATTAAAGAGACCCTGTCACCTAGCTAAAAAATTGCAGTTATAAACACAGAATAAACATAGGTGGGAACGATTAAATATTTCTGGTGGTCTTGCCTGAAGGTGTGCAGACTTTGGGTCAGGGTTTACACCCTACTCCACACTTTGCTTCATACTGACCTCAGAATCCAAATAAAGCCCTTCTCTGTAAACTGACTGAAGAATTACTTTGCCCAGAGCAGCAATTGGTATTACATCTTTTTACAGCAACTAAATTGACCATAGCAAGGGCTTGGAAATCCCCAATTCTTAGTTTTGAAGCTGTTAAAAACAGCATGAATGACACTATGATCAAAGAAAAACTAACAGCCATATTGTCAGACACCCATGGGAAATGTCTCTGGTTGTAGCAACTCTGGATTGTACATGCGCAGCCACCTTGGTTTGACAGTGCTCTTTTGTCACTCTAATACTCTAACAGCCCTGCGTTGGGACTCCTCCTCTTCTTCTTTCTTTTCTTTCTCTCTTCCTTTTCTAGCCCATTCTCTTTCTTCTTTGTCTCCTCTGTTTTTTATTTTTTGATCGGTTACTAAGACTGCCTAGCCGCCAGGCGTAGGCCTGGCCTAGACAGTTATGATATGCACAATTTTCACTTTTGGCACTAAGAGAAACCTTAAACATTGCACGTCAAAGTCTATGCATTTGTGTCATTTTATATGCTGTTTGATACTGATGTTGCTAACCAGGGTTGGGTGGGAAGGACGACTGCCCTGGGCACTGTGGTATCATGTGAGTTGGTGGGGCACCGCAAGGAGATTGGGGGGGATTTATTTTGGAAAAGGGAGGTGAATTTGGGGGGTGTGCTTGGAGTGGTGATTTGGAGGGATTCGTGTTGGAGTAAAGAATGGGGAGGAGGATTTGTGTTAGAAGAGGTCGTATGGTTGAGAGGGAAGGGGACCTTTTTTTGGAGGGGGGGGTTGGTGCTAGTAGGGATGATTGTAGGGGGAGGGGGGCTTTAGAGTGGGGGGGAATTTGTGATCAGAGGGGAAAATTGACAGGTAGAGGATTTGTGCTAGTGATTTTTTTTGCAGGGGTTTGTGCTAGGGAGATTTTGGGAGAGAGGAGATTTCAACTGGGAGGGGGACAGGAGGCAAAGATTTTAGTTGGGAGAGGCGATGTGTATTTGGAGGAGGGGGAATTTATACTTAGGGGGTAAGCATGCAGAGTAATGTTTTTTTTTTGGGGGGGGGGGGGGGGGTTACTGACACACAATGGCCATACATCTTGGTGGGGGTAGGGGGAGGTGAAGTTTAGCATGTTTGTTCTGGGCTCTAAATTGCCTTGTCCCAACACTGTTGCTAAAAACTATACATTAACCTAAATCTTCTATGTTTATACTGTATAGCTCAGTACACTGGTTATGTGTGCTTTTCATGCTCACACATATTTATTGTTAAATGACATGTAACAGTCCGATTGATGGCTCTGTCTATTTGACTGATTAATAATAAAATTTGTTGCAAAAACAAAAACATAAAAAAAAGTATTTTTTTGGAATAAATGAAAGAGTTGCGCTAAACCAGTGACATACAAAAATTTAAATGTATACAAATAACCAAAGTCTCACTGGCCGTGTCCAAAGGAAACAGTGCTATTTTGTGTGAAAACAACTATGTGAACATATTATACATAGACCTATACATATATGTGCTATACAAATCATATAATGGAAGACAATACATAAAAAAACCTCACAGAAGTGACATTAAAAAACAGAAATAATGGCCTAGAAATAGTCCAAGGATAAGTGTAATTACACAAATGGCCTGCACCAGTGCAAAACTAAAGTTAAAAATCAATAAATTAAATATATAAAGTCCATCCATAAATAAATCAAATCTTCAAATTGTGAGCCGCGTGCGAACCACTACCAATGTGTAAGGATTTACTTCCTACCAGAAGTCTATGACCCCCCCCCCCCCCCCGTTACAGAGTTGCACAGAAAACTTGTGATGAAAATGTGTCTCTCCTGGGCCCTCAGACATTCCTGCTGATCTCTTTAATGCACAGACTCCATTTACTCATCAGTAAATACCAATAGCATTAAAGAGATAAGAGGCTCCAATAGTGTAAAACCCACGATTTATTTAAAGTAAAAAACAACAATTGCACTTACAGCAAGTGAAGATTTCAAGAGCCTTAAGTCCGGTGCACCGGCCGGCACACACAGACAAACCCATCCTTCCTGGATCTCCGACCACAGACACGAGGTAATGTCAGCGCGTCGCTCCGCCCTACGTGTGCCCCTGGACGACGTAATTATATTACAAAACGCGTAGGGAGGGGCGACGTAAGGTGAGTTGTTCGGGTAAGTGCAATACCTATGGGGGGCACTATAAGGATCGCAAAGGCATGGATTTGAAGAGCACTTGTCACTATATTTTACAATTTGGATTTTACTAATTCACAGTATATGATCACGGTTTATTAATTTACTTGTTCACATGAATTGCATATAAACACAGTATTAATTTTGAATACGTGTGATACTAGTACTGAATTGTTTAATTGAACCACTTTGCACTTGGCACTTTGTACGCACTTAGATTAATGTATGTAGGATTTTTTGTGTTTAATCAATTTTATATGAGAGTTATGTTTACACTTCAGAATATAATCTGACACAGAGTCACATAGTGTGGAGAGAGTGTTGCACTAATATATCATCAACTCATGTAGGAGTTGCAACACATGAACAGCGCCATACCTACCTTTTGTTATTTTTTACCTGCTGTGGCTGGAGACATCACTTCAAAGATCCAGCAGCAGTCTCAGGACTTTTGGATATCTACACAAGGGAGGCTTAAAATGCATTGCATGCACATTTAGTCTTATGGGGAGATTGTTGTTAAAATGAATGGTATGATGACAGGGTATATTTAAAGCTAAACTTAGAGCACAAAAGCTGTCATGTAAACTGTAAGTTCACGTTTTCAGAAACACAGGTACATTCTCCCCTCCTCCTTGGTCCCCACTCCACTTACCTTCGTGAGTTGGTAAGTGAGTAGTTTTTTACTGAAAACATGGAACAACTCTTTAAATATATTCTTCAATAGCCACTGAGGATATTCACTTTGTGTGCACCAAATACCTTTTCTAACTCAGATATCACCTTGTATAAATTGCAATAACATCATCACTGTGCTATGTATAGTCTATGCAGACAGCAGAGCTGTGAGAGGAACTCAGTAGGCCTCATCTACTACAGGCTGCCTGCAGAAAATACAGAAGGGGGCAGAAACTAAACCAGTTTGTGGGGAGGTGCAGCATGGTGCAGTAAACACTCAGAGTCCAGTTGCATGACACAGAACTTGAATTAAAGTTCAGCAATTCACAACACACCCTGCAAGAAGGCACCCGACCAGGAACACTCATAGGACATAACAACGATGCGTAGCAGAGCAGGTCTCGGATGTGCTGACAGCGTCTGTCTTGAGAGGCAGAATGCGGCCTGGTCGGTCCATCCTCAAATGGGGAGGCTTCCAGGAAGGATGGCGTGTTCCTATCCTTTCCCTACTCATCTGGAACCTCTGCCTACTGCTATTCAATGTCCCTGACAGATGGATGACTTGTCCCTAAGCTACACACATGCAAGCCTGGAGGCCAGGGTTTTAAATAGACCCTACCTAACCCAAGATGGCCACCAGATTCACATGGGGTGGCAGCATCCAACCAGATAGCTTCTCCAGTGACCCAGGAAACTATAGAGACCCTTGACATCCTCTCCCTCTGCAATGCTGCTGCAGTTGAGTGCCACCTGCAGTGAAGAAATTAGACTGCACCTACCAACAAAGAAATCACCATGCACAAAGAGAGACCAGCAGTCACCGGTCTTTGTCACAGAAAGCTGAGCAGAGATCTCTACAAAATACACAAAGTATACCAAGATTCAAATAAGAATACACATGGCTCTTGTATTTAGACAATATACAATATTTGCTTATCTTGGAGTTCAGCTTTAAGTATCTGCCATATAGCCTATTTGCAACATATAGAGTTGAGCTGAAGGTTTTTTTTTTTTTTTAACCCAACAACATAACTGGACTTTCATTTCGATCATATTTTTTTTTTATTGATGGACACAGTGTATAAAGCACCTGTCAGCCAATTTCATGGGAAGCACCCTTATTCTCTAACTTATTTGTAGCCAGAATTCATTAAGTATTAGTTAATATCCTTTGTTTTATGCCTATATAAAAATGACATTAAGCACGATTAGACATTAACAGATGTTAAACTCTGATGCCTGAGGGATCCTCTTTGCATGTAACCTTTTAATAGAATGATTTCAGTGTAATATAAAAGCCATAGTGTGGGAGAATTGCCCCAACTTCAGTACACAAAAAAATGTACATTAAAATATCCTGTAATGTGTCCAGGACGTGTTTTTAATAACAGATTTCGGTCTCGTCTTAGAGCAGATATACGTTTACAGGTGAAACAATTCGGGATGCAGCAACATACTGTCAATGGGCTCAATTAGCCATAAAAATAGCCGTGTAAAACTTGTGAAGTGCTTGAAATGGCAGTAAATGCATAATAATGACGGTATTCCTTCATCGACTATGTCTCATCTGGAACTAGGTGTAACGAAATTAAAAGGGTTTAAATGAAAAGGGCTGGAAGCAATATTTTCTGTTTATGATTAAATCTGGGTAACGATGAGTGATTGTACTCGATGACTTTGTAGAAGTTCTGGCATAAGAGCTAAACTCTGAGAGATGAGGTTCCTGTGGTTTTCAAATGACGTGGGATCTTACAAAACATAGCTCCAACAAAAACTTTTATTGGGTTTTTTTACTAAAATTTTTCTAACGCCCACCTAACCTATTGCCCCCTGGACCCTGTTCCTTCTCAAATACTACGGTCACCATCTGACTCTATCCTACATTCTTTAACTCATATCTTCAACCTCTCACTCGCTACTGGCATCTTCTCCAATCCTCTAAAAAATGCACTAATCACTCCCATGCCAAAAAAGGCCTCACTAGACCCCACCAATCTTAATAACCTAAGACCCATCTATTTACTCCCTTTTGCCTCCATACTCCTTGAACGTTTCGTCTACAACTGACTGAGCGACCACATCATTGAGAATAACCTTCTTGATCCCCTTCAGTCTGGATTTCGCCCACAGCACTCCACAGACACTGCCCTCCTAAAACTCACAAATGACTTACTAACAGCCAAAACCAATGGTCATTATTCCATACCCCTACTCTTGGACCTTTCCGCTGCCTTTGATACAGTTGACCACCCCCTCCTCCTCAAAAAACTCAATTTGCTTGATCTCCATAGCTGCACTCTCAGTTGGTTCGAATCTTACCTAATTCATGGCACCTTCAGTGTCACTTACAACTCCACTTCCTCCTCTCCTACCCCTTTTACCATTGGGGTTCCCCAAGATTCTCTCCTTGGACCTCTACTATTCTCTCTACACATCCTCCCTGGGTCAGCTGACAACCTCCCATGGCTTCCACTACCATTTATATGCTGATGACACCCAAATCTATCTCTCTGCCCCTCAGCTCATCCTATCAATCTCCTCAGGTATCACTGATTTACTAACAGACATACTGAATCTATCTAAAACTGAGTTCTTAATATTTCCTCCCCCACATGCCCCTTCCCCTGACTTCTTTGTTAAGATCAATAGCACATCTATCAGTCCGTCCCCATATGTAAGGGTGCTAGGGGTAACCTTAGATTCTGAACTGCCCTTTCAGGCCCACATACAATCCCTGTTTAAATAATGCTGCCTAAGCCTCCACGACATTTCCAGAATACGCCCCTTTTTTAACTAATGACACCACCAAGCTTCTAATTCACACCCTGGTTATTTCTCGCCTCGACTACTGCAACTCCCTCCTCATTTTATTACCTTCATATAGACTATCCCCCCTTCAGTCCATAATGAATGCAAAACTCATCCAACTTACCAACCATTCAGTGTCCTCCACTCCTGCCAATCCCTCCACTGGATTCCATTCACCTAACAAATAAAATTCAAAGTACAAACAATAATTTACAAAGCCATCCATAACTCTGCCCCATGGCTACATCACTAACCTAGTCCCAAAATACCAACCAAGCCGCTCTCTTCGATCCTCCGAAGACCTCCTGCTCTCTAGCCCCCTTGTCACCTCCTCCCATGCTTGCCTCTAGGATTTCTCCAGAGCTTCTCCCATCCTTTTGAACTCCCTAACTCAATCTGTCTGACTGTCCCCTAATCTATCCATCTTTACACAATGCCCGAAAACGCTTATTTTTAAAGAAGCCTATCCTGCTTCTAACTAACACTGTTTTACTTCCTCCATCAGCTCATCCGCCACAGCTATTACCTTTTGTATCAATTGACTCTTACTTTTTAGATTGTAATCTCTAATGGGCCTTCTGATTCCTCTTGTACCAAACTGTAATGTAACTGTAATGTCTGCCTTTATTTTGTTAAGCACTGCGCAAACTGTTGGCACTATATACAACCTGTATAATAATAATAATAATAGGGTTTGGGATAAAGTGCAGAAGGGTTAGAACTTCTGCTGGATTTTTATTACTTGCACATACAAAGAAAGCAGTTTGAACTTCAAATATTAGTATCCAGTATTGTGACAGTCTGTCTTTTTACTCAAGCTGGTTGCGGCCCCCCAACCCAAAGCACCTTGTCCCCATGTTGATGAGGACAAGGGCCTCTTCCTGACAACCCCGTCCGTTGGTTGTCGGGGTCTGCGGGTGGGGGGCTTATCGGAATCCGGGAGCCCCCTTTAATAAGGGGGCCCCCAGATACTGGCCCCCCACCCTATGTGAATGAGTATGGGGTACAATGTACACCTACCCATTCACCTGGTGAAAAAAGTGTAAATAAAACACAACACAAGGTTTCAAAATAATTTATTGCACAGTTCCGGTCTTCCGTCTTGGGGGGTCTTCTCGCCGGATTTATCCACTATCTTCTGCTAGCTCTTTTACTAGCGGAGGAGCCCGGCTTTCTTCTTTGTCGCCGTCATGGCCGCCGCTCGGGGGTCTTCTTCCGACTTCGGGGGTCTTGTCCCTCTCTTCGGTTCTTCTTGCCGGGCCTCCGCTTTCTTCTCGCAGCTCTTTTACTAGCAGTGGCCCGGTCTTCTGTCGCCGTGGCAGCAGCGACGAAGAAGAAAGCCGGGCTCCTCCGCTAGTAAAAGAGCTAGCACAAGATAGCGGAGAAGTCTGGCGAGAAGACCCCCCAAGACGGAAGACCACCGGGGCTGTGCAATAAATTATTTTTTTGTGTTTTAGTTACACTTTTTTCACCAGGTGAATGGGTAGGGGTACATTGTACCCCATACTCATTCACATAGGGTGGGGGCCGGTATCTGGGGGCCCCCTTATTAAAGGGGACACCCGGATTGCGGTAAGCCCCCGCCCGCAGACCCCAACAACCAATGGCCAGGGTTGCCGGGAAGAGGCCCTTGTCCTCATCAACATGGGGACAAGGTGCTTTGGGGTGGGGGGGCGCAGGGCCCCCCTTCCCCAAAGCACCCCCATGTTGAGGGCACGTGGCCTGGTATGGCTCAGGAGGGGGGGCGCTCACTCGTCCCCACCCCCTTTCCTGACTGGCCGGGCTGCGTGCTTGGATAACGGTCTGATATGGACCTTGGGGGGACCCCCATGCTGTTTTTTCAACGTAGGGCTTCCCCTTTAAGTCCATACCATGTGACGGGGCCAGCGTGGTGTCAATCTCCTCTTTCGCTAGTCCTGCCTACCTGGAGCCGCGTTCAAAATGAACGGAGTTTCCTCCGTGTGTGGGCAAGTCCGTTCATTTCATAGTCCAGCGGTTTGTCCGTCGCATCTAGTCCGCCGGAAAAGTCCGGTCGTGTGTGGGCAGGTCCGCTCATTCGGAAAGTCCGGCTGGACTCTTTTGTTAAGTCGGCCCCACTGATTCCATTGTAGCACATTCCCACTCCATAGCCCTATTCAATGCCTTCCTTCTAAATTTCACAAAATCTCCTAGCACACATATATCCTTCACACCTTCCCTTGCTAAATTCACTTATGTCAGGGGGTTGAAGAACTTTGGGTAAGCAAAATCTGGGAGTATTCCACTTCTTCAAAGTTTGTTTGAAAATTGAGAGATGTTGATGAAATGCGTTGGAATGTATAGGGTAGGTGAAATGAAACCTAGCAAAAAAAATTTTCAAATGTATACGTGCATTTTTTTTTACGCTTAAAACCCCAAACTTTGTGTATTTTATGAAAGCATAAGATTGAATAATCACACAGTAGTTGTAATTGTTATGTTGCACAATATTAGCACTACTGCTTAATCAAACCTATATTTTCAGTTTAACATACATTTCATTTTAACTTAGTGCATAGGAACACAATATCATGAATTTTACTGTAAAATATAAAAGATAGGACAAATATAGAACTAATAGATACCAAATATGTCAAGACTCAGAGTGCGCTGCAATGTCCAACATATGTTGTGCAATTGTTGTTTATGTACATGGGTTGTGTCATACGCATGTGCTTGTAAAATATTTTTGGTTTTATTATTTACTTTACAATACATTTTATCATTCAGGTAGGGGGAAACATGAAAAGGCACCGCAAAAGTAATTGGAATGCTAGATAGCACCTTTTTTAATATAGCTGGCAGTCTGCATTTAATAACCCATTCTGGCCATGTGTTTGTACACATGCCACTATTGCCACTGACATAGTAGGTACGTTGGTGGTAGCAATGGGATTAAAGCGGATGTGTAGCTGCTGACTTTTAATTTTTGCAGCAGTGGGCGGACCTCCACTTTAAGGTCATTTTGGTGTGTTTTGGGGTTTTTCAAAAAAGGAGATATTATTATCTTAAGCTAATTTTATCTAAGCAGCTCTGTTATGCCACGTACTCACGATCGGACTTTCCGGAAGAAAAAGTCAGACGGAATAATTTCATTGGATATTCCGATCGTGTGGGGCTCATTGGACTTTTTTTTTTTCAAAAATTCTGACGGACCTAGAAATAGAACATGTTTTAAATCTTTCCGATGGAATCAATTCTTATCAGGAAAACAGCTCGTCTGTATGCTGTTCCGAGGGACCAAAAACAACAAATGCTCTAAAGCAAGTACGAGACGACAGCTATTGGCTACTGGCTATTAAACTTCATTTTTCTAGTCCCGTTGTACGTGTTGTACGTCACCATGTTCAGGACAATTGGACTTTGGTGTGATCGTGTGGAGGCAAGACCGTTTCAGCAGAACTCAGTCGGAAAATCCGGCAGAGTTTATTTCGACAGAAAAACAGGTCGTGTGTATGTGGCATTGGTAGATCTTTCCATCTCACCAAAATGACCCAATAATTCCAAGTGAAAGCCAAAGTGAGGTATCATATAGGAGGGCTACAACACATTTACGTTACATGGTGGGTCATCTTCTGTGCTGCTGCTTGTGTTTGTACTGGAAATTCACTCCATAGCACACTCCAGGCACAGAGACTATGCTGTCACTGATGCTAACAATCAGGACTTGGGAGAACAGGCTCCCAATCATATGATCGCTGTGATAGCCTGTAATTTCTATCACAGTAATCACTATGAAATCCATCCCACAAACCAGCAAAGCACAGTACAAGTCCCAGCTTACAATGTCCAATGTCAGTAATATCAATAAAATTCATACTGATCAGAAAGGTGACCAAGGGGCATCTGATTTCTTGTATGAAATTTACCCCTGTAGTCTTTCTCATCTTGAATAAATAAAAAGATAAATTGCATTTTTTTTCCTCTATAAAGGAGACTAATATACATAAGTAAAATTCAAATTAAAAAAGTGTGTAAAAACAAAAAAAATAAAACATTGGTTCAATTAGGGTTTCATTAGGTCAGTTTTAGGGGCAAGGTCAGGGTCAGTGTATTTTAAGTAGGATAAAAAAAAATGGACTGCTGAGGACTGCAGCGATAACAGCTTTGGGTCTTTGGGCAGAACTGCAGTACAAATGGTCCAACAGGGACACACCCCATCCTGCCTACTCCTCCATTACAGTGGTTCTAAAGCCAAAACATTTTTTTTGCATTTATTCATTACCTGTATTGATCCAGTCCTGTACTGATCCAGTGCTGAGCATCTGCAGCAGCATTGGTTCTCTCTCTCCCCTCTCACAGGCTCAGTGCCAGAAATGGGAGCCATTGGCTCCTGCTGCTGTCAATCAAATGTCACGTTGTGTGTGTCCATAGATGAAAACAGCCTGGCTTGGGAACGAGCTGTTCTGTCCCGAAGCTGTTAACCATTGCACTGCTGGGAGTTCAGAGACAGGAAGAGGACGGGGCATCCCTGCAGTGAAGATTTCCCTAGGATTCAGCTGAACAATATGGTACAGTTTATTACAGGTAGGTGTGGTGACTAAAGCTGTAGGGATTTTTTTTAGCTAACTTTCAGCTTTAATAAAGAACTACAAACAGGATATTACATGACCGGTGGTCTGGGGACGTTATTATGTGACATTCCAGGATTTATCCTGCAGTGTATGGAACATTTAATTTACTATGAATAACATATTTGCTATAGATAACCATTGACCTTTCTAAAAATGCTGAAAAGTTTCTGCCCGGAGTTCAGCGTTAAAGGCGCATGCGTTTCAAAGGCACTTATTCTTCAAATAATTTCCTTTAAATTGGCAGGAACACGTTCAATAACAACACGCTCAGTAAATAAACCTCCGTTTAGAAACAGCTGACAAAAAGAATGTACAAAGCAGAGATATTAATTTACACTGATAACAATGCCTCAGTATGAAGATAGAAAAATACCATTCAGGGATTTCAATTTCACCATTAATATTTCATCGCTTTAAATATTTAATATTTCTGTACTTTAGAGGATATATTATCCTATTACAATTAGTTGCAAAAAAAAAAAGCATTCTTTATATAGCTTGTGTATACATTGAGATGGTTCCATGGTCCCTAAAGAATTATATAGACTTGTTTATGCCGGATGAAAAAATCCTTTGACATTTCACAATCTGCAGAAAGACTGGAAGTCACCCGGAGTGGGTTCAATTTGATACTCGTTTTCGACCATAAAATTCGAAGGAGCAAGACCAAAAATAATTTTTAAATGAATTTTCAACAGCATACAGTATGTGTTTTTTATTCAGGAAATTACATTCATCCCAAAATCGAACGCTAACAAAATTTTTAAGTACTTTCATATGACATTCATCAAATCATTGAATGTACTAATAAGAATATTCATCCAAGTAGGGATGTTCATTTGTAAGTACACATGTGACTCTGGCGACCATCTTGGGTCAGGCAGAGCTTATTTAAGGCCCTGGCTCCCGGGTTTGGCACGCTTTTGGCGAGTTGGTAGAGCAAGGACAGGTACCCTGCCTGTGAGGGAAAGTAATAGCGCTAGGAAAAGGTTCCTGACCAGGCGAGCAAGCATAGGGTCGCAACTCCTTTGGACACCTTCCCGATTGGGCACGGGGTGGCCAAGCCTCATTCTGCCCCTTCTCAACAAGCGCTGTCAGTCTGGCTGGAATCTGCTAATTCATGCTGTTGGAAACTGTGAGTGCACTTGGCCGGGTATCTTCCCCACTGGATTTGTTGTGAACTGTTGCTACATTGTCTCAATGCAATGCAAGTTTTACGTTACACCCGACTGTGACTTATTGCTGCCGCACACACTGCACCCTACCTACAAGCTTTACTCATTCATTTCATTGGCCTATCCCACACACAGCCAACGCGGCAAAAGCTTCAGAGAGTTTTTTTGCTGTTCTTTTTCATGTTAAAACATGTGTGGAATGGTTGACACATTTGGAGTGCAACGAACAAGCATGACCAACAGTTTTTGTTGAGATCCTGAGCAAGTGGAAAATCATGCAATTCCGCACTTGCTTATGTGCTACACAAATGGGTAAAACTTCCATATAGACATTTTTTACATATGACCGCTGCCAGTAACCTCTGCTGGTGACAAGAGGTTACAAATATGAAATACAACCTCTTGCCGCCAAATAACATATATTTGCAGAAATAAAGATATGGGATTTAACAGCCACACACGGTGCATACAGTACCTTGAAAAAAATGTTCATACTCCTTAAAATTTTTCACATTTTGTGTTACAATAGAAAACATAAATGTATTTTATTTGGATTTTATGTGATAGACCAGCACAAAGTGGCACATAATTGTGAAGTGGAAGGAAAATGATAAATGTTTTTCAAATTTTTTTTACAAATAAATATATGAAAAGTGTGGCATACATTTGTATTCATCCCCTCTGAGTCAATACAGCTTCAAGTCTTTTTGGGGATGTCTCTACCAGCTTTGCACATCTAGAGAGTGACATTTTTGCCCATTCTTTGCAAAAGAGCTCAAGCTCTGTCAGATTGGATGGAGAGTGTCTGTGAACAGCAATTCAGATTCTCAATTGGATTTAGGTCTGGACTTTGAGTGGGCCATTCCAACACATGGATATACTTTGATCTAAACCATCCCATTTTAGCTCTGGCCAGTGGCGGCCCGCCCATAGGGGGCGCCCGGGCGCCGCCCCCCCTCTCCCTAGGTGTAAAAAAAAAAAAAGTAAAAAAAAAAAAAAAAAAAAAAAAAAGTAAAAAAAAAAGTAAAAAATAAAAAACGGGCCCTTTAAGACATTTAAAAAAAAAAAAAAAAATGTCATTTAACAATTTAACATAGTGTACTGTGGCGCCGGTCACAGTGCACTATGAGAAGCGCCACGTCCATGCAATCACAAGATTGCATTCATGGCGCTTCATTTGCGGGTTAAAAACCCGCCTTGCGGCGCACAGCAGAACGCCGACTAGCTTCCGCCCGTAAAATCACTGTGATTCTACGGGCGGGAGCATTGTCACTCTTAGACAGGCAGTCACTTCCGGCTTTCGGCTGCTTCACGAAACCCGGAAGTGACGTAGGCAGCTCCGTTCCTTAGCCCGAGCGGAGCTGCCAGACAGTGAGAGGTGAGTCACCGCATAAAGGCTTTCTAGCCTCTACTTTGTGGAGAATGTTCGTGCATTTAGCTGAATGAATGCAAAAAGCTTTCACAGCCAGAAAGGTTTCCCCAGGCCAGGCGACTTTTGCCGTGGCCAATCAGAGAATGAGCTCTGAAGGGGGAACTCCACGCCAAATTTCTGAAAAAAAATTTGACGTGGGTTCCCCCTCCGAGAGCATACCAGGCCCTTAGGTCTGGTATGGATTCCAAGGGAAACCCCCTACGCCGAAAAAACGGCGTGGGGGTCCCCCCCAGATCCACACCAGACCCTTATCCGAGCACGCTACCCGGCCGGCCAGGAAAGGGGATGGGGACGAGCGGGCGGCCCCCCCCCCTCCTGAGCCGTACCAGGCCGCGTGCCCTCAACATGGGGGGGTGCCTTGGGGGAGGGGGGGCGTGCGGCCCCCCCCACCCCAAAGCACCTTGTCCCCATGTTGATGAGGACAAGGGCCTCTTCCCGACAACCCTGGCCGTTGGTTGTCGGGGTCTGCGGGCGGGGGGCTTATCGGAATCCGGGAGCCCCCTTTAATAAGGGGGCCCCCGGATACCGGCCCCCCACCCTATGTGAATGAGTATGGGGTACAATGTACCCCTACCCATTCACCTGTGAAAAAAAGTACAAAAAAAAAACACAACACAGGGTTAAAATATTTTATTGCACAGCTCCGGGGGTCTTCCGTCTTCGGGGGTCTTCTCGCCGGACTCCTCCGCTATCTTCTTGTAGCTCTTTTACTAGCGGAGGAGTCCGGCTTTCTTCCTCGCCGCCGGCCTCTTCTCCCGACTTCGGGGGTCTTGTCCCCCTCTTCGGTTCTTCTGCCGGGCCACCGCGCCTTCTTATAGCTCTTTTACAGGCGGTGGCCCGGTCTTCTGCTGCCGCCGCCGCCGCCCGTTCTTCTTCTTCTTCTTCTTCTTCTTCTTCTTCTTCTTCTCCTTCTTCTCCAGGAGATGTTGCCTCGACGATCTCCCTGGCCGGAATGCCAGGGACGCGCTGTGCTGCCACTTATATAGGGACAATGGGGCGGTGTCACATGGGTTGATGTCACATGGGTTGGTCACATGGGTTGATGTCACATGGCGACTGTGACATCAACCCATGTGACCAAACCCATGTGACATCAACCCATGTGACACCGCCCCATTGTCCCTATATAAGTGGCAGCACAGCGCGTCCCTGGCATTCCGGCCAGGGAGATCGTCGAGGCAACATCTCCTGGAGAAGAAGGAGAAGAAGAAGAAGAAGAAGAAGAAGAAGAACGGGCGGCGGCGGCGGCGGCGGCAGCAGAAGACCGGGCCACCGCCTGTAAAAGAGCTATAAGAAGGCGCGGTGGCCCGGCAGAAGAACCGAAGAGGGGGACAAGACCCCCGAAGTCGGGAGAAGAGGCCGGCGGCGAGGAAGAATGCCGGGCTCCTCCGCTAGCAAAAGAGCTACAAGAAGATAGCGGAGGAGTCCGGCGAGAAGACCCCCGAAGACGGAAGACCCCCGGAGCTGTGCAATAAAATATTTTAACCCTGTGTTGTGTTTTTTTTTTGTACTTTTTTTCACAGGTGAATGGGTAGGGGTACATTGTACCCCATACTCATTCACATAGGGTGGGGGGCCGGTATCCGGGGGCCCCCTTATTAAAGGGGGCTCCCGGATTCCGATAAGCCCCCCGCCCGCAGACCCCGACAACCAACGGCCAGGGTTGTCGGGAAGAGGCCCTTGTCCTCATCAACATGGGGACAAGGTGCTTTGGGGTGGGGGGGCCGCACGCCCCCCTCCCCCAAGGCACCCCCCCATGTTGAGGGCACGCGGCCTGGTACGGCTCAGGAGGGGGGGGGGCGCCCGCTCGTCCCCACCCCCTTTCCTGGCCGGCCGGGTAGCGTGCTCGGATAAGGGTCTGGTGTGGATCTGGGGGGGAACCCCACGCCGTTTTTTCGGCGTAGGGGGTTCCCCTTGGAATCCATACCAGACCTAAGGGCCTGGTATGCTCTCGGAGGGGGAACCCACGTCAAATTTTTTTTCCGATTACATAAGGGGCGTGTTTTATGAGAAGTGGGAGGGGCCAAAATGGTGGGCGGGGTCATGATGGGCGGGGTCTGGCGCCCCCCCATCCAAAAACTTCACCAGCCGCCACTGGCTCTGGCTGTATGTTTAGGGTCATTGTTCTGCTGGGAGGTGAACCTCCACCCCAGCCTCAAGTCTTTTGCAGACTCTAACAGGTTTTCTTCTAAGATTGCCCTGTATTTGGCTCCACCCATCTTCCCATCAACTCTGACCAGCTTCCCTGTCCCTACTGAAGAAAAGCATCCCCACAACATGTGCAGTGTCCGTTTTCTGCCACACATAGCGTTTTGCTTTTAGGCCAAAAAGTTTCATTTTGGCCTCATCTGACCAGAGCACCTTCTTCCACATTTGCTGTGTTCCCCACATGACTTCTCACTAACTGCAAACAGGATTTCTTTTGGCTTTCTTTCAACAATGGCTTTCTTCTTGCCACTCTGCCATACAGACCAGATTTGTGGAGTTATCATGGGCCTCTTTGCTGCTTCTCTGATTAATGCTCTCCTTGCCCAGCCTGTCAGTTTAGGTGGATGGCCATGTCTTGGTAGGTTTGCAGTTGTGCCGTACTCTTTCAATTTTCGGATGATGGATTGAACAGTGCTCTGTGAAATGTTCAAAGCTTGGGATTTTCTTTAACACCTAACCTTGCTTTAAACTTCTCCACGACTTTATCCCTGACCTGTCTGGTGTGTTCCTCATGATGCTGTTTGTTCACTAAGGTTATCTAACAAACCTCTAAGGGCTTCTCAGAACAGCTGGGTTTATACTGTGATTAAATTATACACAGGTGGACTCTATTTACTAATTATATGACTTCTGATGGCAATTGGTTCCACTAGATTTTACAAACAAGGAAGACACCGCTCCAGGCGAGCAGTCACTACAGTCTGAATGCACTGGGTGCAAGCCTTCAGGTTTTGAAGAAGCACTGAGGTCAGTGTGAAACGCACGCATCACCTCTTGGGTTCGGACACTCTGTCTTTGTTGGCTGTTTATTGCTATTTTTTGGAATAAAATCATTGGAATGTTCCTGTGTGTGCAGCTGTTCTTTTCTTCCACTAGATTTTAGTTAGGGGTATCAGAGTAAAGGGGGCTGAATACAAATGCACGACACACTTTTCAGATATTTATTTGTAAAAAAAATTTTAAGACATTTATTAATTTCCTTTCACGTCACATTTATGTATCACTTTGTGTTGGTCGATCACATAAAATCCCAATAAAATATATTTACGTTTTTGGGTGTAACATGGCAAAATGTGGAAAATTTCAAGGGGTATGAATACTTTTTCGAGGCACTGTACGTGTCCATGGGTGGCAGAGGTTTCCGTCCTGAGAGTGTGCACACTCCACTCTCCCAGTACAGTGACCGATCTGTCAAAAACTGTTTCTGGTCCCTGGTAATGATTGGTAAATGAGCAATGAAAAACCCCACTGCGGGCCTACATTCATACAAATTAATAATAGCTTAAATTTAAATATAAAATTTCAAATACAATTTTTATTAAACAAAATGTATTTAAAACAAATTGTGGCTGATATGCAGTTAAGTAGAAAAAATCCTAATCTAGTAATGATAGGAAGCCAGTGGAATATGCTCCTGATTATCTGCCAATGTGTCTGTGACAGCCAAACACAGCAGTCATGTGATCAGGCAACCATTCCCATAACCCGGGTGTATTAACTCAGTTAAATAGACTCCAGTGCTGGGCGAGAAGGGGTTGAGGTTTAGACTTATTAATGTCCCTGGTGAAAAGTATGAGGAGCTAAAACTCAACATTTTGGTGATGTAAGAACCCCCTTTCTGAAGAACCTGCTGCCTTCTTCACCTGCTTCTTCTCAAAGCAGGGATTTATTTGAGAAAGGGGGATCTCACACCCCTGATATGTTGAGTTTTTCCTCCTTTCGTTTTTTAGCAGGGTTTAGCTCAGCTACCCTTTTCATTCTATGTAGAAAATTCTGTGCAACAGTCTCAAATATAAATAAAAACAAGCTGGAAGCACTAAGTCATAAACCACCCCAAAATTGCATAAATAAATATGCTGCACTAAACAATATGCTAGCTCTCTTCTCAGCCTCTGGAACTCCCTACCCCATTCTGTCTGACTTTCTCCTACTCTGTCCACTTTTAGGCAATCCCTGAACACCCTTCTCTTCAGAGAAGCCTATCCCCCCTCCAACAAACAACTGTACTTTTATTTTTTCCATCAGCTCATCCCCCCCACGGTTATTACTTTTTGTATCACTTGACCTTCCCTTTTAGTTTGTAAGCTCCAATGAGCAGGGTCCTCTGATTCCTCCTATTGATTGCATTGTAACTGAACTGTCTGCCCTCATGTTGTAAAGCGCTCCGCAAACTGTTGGCGTTATATACATCCTGTATAATATTGATAAATTTTTTTGAAGAGCGAGGGCCACTTAAGTGATTTGATAACCAGGCACGGGCCACAATGATATTAAATGGTTCACAATTTCAATTTTTTTATTTTGAATAGCAAAATGAAGATTTTAAACAACAATCGGGATCATCATTTTCCGTGGCACCAATCCCCGTTGGATGTCTATCCACTGTTTAATCACAATCACAAAAAGAAAGAAAGTGGCTGCCAAGATCGAGGCAACCCTGCATGACAGAGTTCATAAATATCAGAAAGTTTGGCAGCCATGGATTGATGAAAAAATATTGTGGTGCCCGTTTCTACCGCACTATTAGTTTACAACTGTTTAGATAATTGATATAGTAATTACTTCAACCTTTCACCATGTAGTATCAACAACACGGCACAGTCCATGTGACCACAAAAACAGCATATAAGAAAAAAAGAAAAAAAGATATACCCACTTGTTTGTTTTATGCACATCCATCCACATCTCAATCCGTTTACAGCTAAATATCCTGTTTGGGATGACCACAATCCACTGCTTGATTAGGAAGGAGGACCAGGGGCGTAACTAGAAATCACAGCGCCCCATAGCAAAAGGTTGTATGGGCCCCCCCCACAAACAGCCCCCCCCCCCCCACAAAAAATGAACTAATGCCACTGAACAACAGATTATCACACTCATGTGACACAGTACCCAGGCAACAGCTTAGTGTGTAGAGTGTATACAGCAAACTAATTTTGGAGGGCTGGAGGGTGGATGTTATCTATGTGTACCTGCTATCAGTATGCCTTGGGTTTTGCCAGTGTTTCCCACAATACAGTAGCCAATATTTGTTTGCCCATACTATAATAAATACGTATATGATGCCATTATACTGTACACTGTGAAGTCTGAATATGATTGCATCAGCTACAGACTGTGTATAAGGCTGGGTTCACATTGCAGTGATGCGGGAATGCTGCGAATCCGCTGTGGGTTCCCGCATCGCATGCCTCCCGGCGGCAGTTCACACTGCCCTATGCGAACTGCTGGGAGTGTCAGTGAAATGTTAATGACACCCCCAGATCAGTTCGTATATCGCAGTGTAATCTGCAAACTTGGACAGGAATCAGATCGCATGGTGTGAACACCCATGCAATCCGATTCTGCTACGGACCAAAAAAAGGGTCCTGCGCGAGTTTGGGCCGGATGCGATGCAAATTCAGCCATACTATCTGTATGGCTGAACTCGCATCGCACAGAGATCGGATGTGATTTGCACTGCAGTGCGGTGCGAATCACATCCGATCTCATAAACCGCTGCAGTGTGAACCCAGCCTAAAACTGTCTGTCTACAGCTTGAGCCAGGCAGCAATTATTGCAGGACACACTATCTGACTGACACACTGTGTTACACAAATGAGCCAATTACAGGCCACACTGACACTGTTACACATCAGACTGTCTGTACCTTCTCTTCTTCTCAGCTCTAGCCTGAGCCTCCATTCCAAGCTGCAGACCGTGTGGGACAGCCAGCCAAAGCACTGCGCGGGCTCCTCTGCACCATTGTGGGTGGGACTGGAGGAGGGAACGACATCACGATAAGGTGGACAATTCACCGCGCCTGCGCTCAGCACCTCATTGCCTGTCACGGCACCTGTCACTGGGCACACAGGAAGCAGCCTAATTGTAATCGTGATGGGCATTGGCGGAGTCTGGCGGATGGCGGTGTCACTTCCAATTCAATTGGCAGACACAGACAGCACTGGTCGGACAGCACACTGCATGGTCAGCAGCAATGCAGAGTCAGAACACACAGAGGCATCACTATGCGGCGGAGCCGTGGCCGCCGCCGGGCCCCGCAGACTGACATGCCACACTCACATGATGTTTCATCAAGGTCGGCCTGCATCCTCCCAGCTAGTCTAGGCAGCAGTGCACCTGTAGGCAGCCACCTAGCAGGAGATCGCCCTGCATTCACAAGTGAGATGTCTGCATTCCTCATCCTCACTGGGCCCCTCTCAGCTGCGGGCCCCATAGCGCCCGCGTGTGTCGCTATGGCGGTAGTTCCGCCACTGAGGAGGACGATAGTATATGCAATATATTGATCAACAATACTTTAGTCAACTCCCATCCTTTGAGCTGTGTGTATGTCTGATTGTGTGGATGTATGTGCAACTGCGATCCCTCTTTTTAAATGACAATGTTGTCTTTTTTAATGTTTTGGAAGGTTATACTCAGACTACTATTTTTGGTATTTTGTCATATTTGATATTATGGTGCGTTTTTCTAAATAAAATGTAATTAAATTCAACCATAGTGTTTAGTTACTGCGACCCCTTTGGAAAGCCATGGATTGATGCATATTTGCCTCCTGATTTTTACACAACTTTATTGGAGCCTAAAGACATATCACCCATCCTGACCTTTGCATGTCTTTTTACTGAGTACTATAAGCTATGTCCGAGCAATGTGACCTACCTCGACCCCCTCCTCCCCTTCCCTTCCTACTTCATCGCTACTGGTATTTTTCGTGAGCTATTTGTCCCTACACAACCCAGATCTATGGCTGGAGAGGAACAGTTGGCACCACCTTTCCTGATAGTTTTGATATCTGTCTATCTTTGTGTGTGAATGTGTTTTCTAATGTTATTTATTAGGCACTATTGCTATATTCTGCTCAGCGATTTGTTATGAAACGCACAATGTAACCAAACTCTGGGTCTTAATACATGATATTGCTTCCTGTGCAGGGACAACAGTTGTTAACAGTTACACAATATAATATACAATGTATTTTATTGCAGTACTAAATAAAATATTTGAACAAGAAGGTGAGTGGACACCCTTTAGGGTATCAGTGGAGGTCATTCACTTGGGAGAGCACTATCATTTTTCTTTTAAGGATTATGGAGTTTGTGGACTGATCATAAATTTAGCACATAACGTTCTTTTCACATATATAGCAAAAGGAAAGGAATACCCCCAAGACTTTTAATTTAAAGCAGTTGTCATATATATATATATAAGGGTAAGAGAGAGTATAAAATCAAACTATTTTATTGTAGCATATTAAAAAAGCGATAACGGTCATCACAAAGCAAGGTTAAGAACAAGAAAATATCCATACAAAATTTGTATACAGAGCTAAAATCTGAAGCATACGATTGGTCTCGTGGTGGGAGGCCAAACCACAGGCAAATACACAGAAGATCCCAACATGTTTCGGAATGTAATAAATTCCTTCTTCATGGGAGGATTAAAGCAAGATGTATTTTTCTGATGGTATAATAAGAACATGTCGGAAAAAACACATGAACCCCCATTGATGGGTGGGACTTTAAAAGTGACCAAGAACAATAATTTGTATCAAAAATAGAAAATGTATTACAATAAAAATATATTCAATCAAGAACCTTATATCAACAAAGACAAGAGAATACATCAATATGGGTACATATGATTGAATTTGCAACATTTCTGGCTTGATATCCTTCTTCAGGGAATTTTTAACTTCCAGAGCCCGGTGTCTATTTGAGAGATCCATATGTACATATCACTATATAAACATCAATACACAAAATTTTTATTTTAAACATAATTAATCAGATTCTACAGTAGATTTTCTGATTCTACTGTTTTACCTTTTGGGACCCTCTCCATTCCCACTATTTGTGGCTAAACTATACCATCTGGTACGCTATCAGTGCTATTTTATTATGTGTGCTATACAATATCACTTCAGTTGATCCCTTTTGAAATACAAAGAAAACAGATACAGTGGTGTGAAAAAGTGTTTGCCCCCTTCCTCATTTCCTGTTCCTTTGCATGTTTGTCACACTTAAGTGTTTCGGAACATCAAACCAATTTAAACAATAGTCAAGGACAACACAAGTAAACACAAAATGCAATTTGTAAATGAAGGTGTTTATTATTAAAGGTGAAAAAAAATCCAAACCATCATGGCCCTGTGTGAAAAAGTGATTGCCCCCTAAACCTAATAACTGGTTGGGCCACCCTTAGCAGCAACAACTGCAACCAAGCGTTTGCGATAACGTGCAATGAGGCTTTTACATCGTCCTGGAGGAATTTTGGCCCACTCATCTTTGCAGAATTGTCCTAATTCAGTTACATTAGAGGGTTTTCGAGCATGAACAGCCTTTTTAAGGTCATACCACAACATCTCAATAGGATTCAGGTCAGGACTTTGGCTAGGCCACTCCAAAGTCTTCATTTTGTTTTTCTTCAGCCATTCGGTGGTGGACTTGCTGGTGTGTTTAGGATCATTGTCCTGCTGCAGAACCCAAGTTTGTTTCAGCTTGAGTACACGAACAGATGGTCGGACATTCTCCTTCAGGATCTCTTGGTAGACAGCAGAATTCATAGTTCCTTTTATCACGGCAAGTCTTCCAGGTCCTGAAACAGCAAAACAGCCCCAGACCATCACACTACCACCACCATATTTTACTGTTGGTATAATGTTCTTTTTATGAAATGCAGTGTTCCTTCTACGCCAGATATACTTGGACACACACCTTCCAAAGAGTTCCACTTTTGTCTCATCGGTCCACAGAATGTTGTCCCAAAAGTCTTGGGGATCATCAAGATGTGTTGTGGAGAAATTGAGACGAGCTTTGATGTTCTTTTTGCTCAGCAGTGGTTTTCTCCTTGGAACTCTGCCATGCAGGCCATTTTTGCCCAGTCTTTTCCTGATGGTGGAGGCATGAACGCTGACCTTAACTGAGGCAAGTGAGGCCTGCAGTTCCTTGGACGTTGTTGTGGGGTCTTTCGTGACCTCTTGGATGAGTCGTCGCTGCGCTCTTGGGGTAATTTTGGGCGGCCGGCCACTCCTGGGAAGGTTCACCACTGTTCCATGTCTTCGCCATTTGTGGATAATGGCTCTCACTGTGGTTCGCTGGATTCCCAAAGCTTTGGAAATGGCTTTATAACCCTTTCCAGACTGATAGATCTCAATTACTTTCTTTCTCAATTGTTCCTGAATTTCTTTGGGTCTCGGCATGATGTGTAGCTTTTAAGGATCTTCTGGTGGACCTTACTGTGTCAAGCAGCTCCTATTTAAGTGATGCCTTGATTGTGAACAGGTGTGGCAATAATCAGGCCTGGGTGTGGCTAAAGAAATTGAACTCAGGTGTGGACAACCACAGTTATAGTATGTTTTAACAAGGGGGGCAATCACTTTTTCACACAGGGCCATGATGGTTTGGATTTTTTTTCACCTTTAATAATAAACACCTTCATTTACAAATTGCATTTTGTGTTTACTTGTGTTGTCCTTGACTATTGTTTAAATTGGTTTGATGTTCCGAAACACTTAAGTGTGACAAACATGCAAAGAACAGGAAATGAGGAAGGGGGCAAACACTTTTTCACACCACTGTATATTATTATGTGTATTGAATATTTATCTAATGCTATGTATTATCTTTATGTATGTACATACATATGTACATACATATGTATCTTTATAATAGACACTGGGCTCTGTATGTTAAAAAAACCCTGAAGAAGGGCATCAAGCCGGAAACGATGGGTTCATCCATAAGCCTATTTTTTCTGTATGCACTTTGCAAATTCAATCATATGTACCCATATTGATGTATTCTCTTGTCTTTGATGATATAAGTTCTTGATTGAATATATGTTTATTATAATACATTTTCTACTTGGTCACTTTCAAAGTCCCACCCATCAATGGGGGTTCATGTGTTTTTTCTAAAATTATGGGATGTGGTGACCTCTAACAAATGACTCCACGGGTCTTGGAATTCTTTTTCTCAATAACAACGTCAGTATACATAATCATGTACAGATATACACAAGCAGTATCAATACAGGTAAGGGTTCCAGCATGTATTGATGTTAAAAAAACAATGGATACTCACAATGCATGGCTATATCATATCATATGTGCAAAATTATTTTTATCCTTCCAGTGTGACCCACCACATTTGAACTTATTGATACATAAGTATCATTTTCATTATTTTATTCTAGTTACTGAATTCCTACATGTGTTTCTGAACATCAGTTGCTATATGACTTAGTGGTGCTCACTCTACCTATATATATGCATGTATTTTTGTTACTTGGAGTTAACAGTGGAGCGAATACTTATGCTGCATTATGCTTACTATGATATCACATACTTGGATATTTGTACCTATTGTATAATTGTATGCATATTGTATTAAGAGAGGTATAGAGTCCAGAGAGAGAGATATAATTTTCCCCTGTACAAAACATTAGTAACACCTCATCTGGAATATGCAGTTCAGTTTTGGGCACCAGTTCTCAAAAAGGATATCTGGGAACTGGAGAAAGTGCAGAGAAGGGCAACCAACTGATAAGAGGTATGGATGAACTCAGCTGTGAGGAAAGATTAGAGGAACTGAATTTATCCTCTCTTGAGAAGAGGAGATTAAGGGGGGTATGATCAACGTGTATAAATACATAAGGGGTCCATATAGTGAACTTGGTGTTGAGTTATTCACAGTAAGAACATCACAGAGGACAAGGGGGCACTCTATAAGTCTGGTGGAAAAGAGATTTTATCTCCAAATACAGAAAGATTTATTTACAGTAAGAGCTGTGAAAATGTGGAATAGACAGAGGTGATTATGGCCAACTCAGTAGATTGCTTTAAAAAAAGGCCTGGCTTCTTTCCTAAATGTACAGAACATGAGTGGGTACTAACATTTACAGGTGAAGTTGATCCAGAGATCATCCGATCAGGAAGGATTTTTTCCCCTGCTGGAGTAAATTGGATCATGCTTTGCTGTTTTTTTTTTTTGCCTTCCTCTGGATCAACTGTGGGTGAAGGATTGTGCATATAGGATTGTAAAAAAAAACTTTGTGTCTTTTTTCAACCAGACTAACTATTTACGCTGTGTGCTTACTTTAAATATTTAAAGCGGAGGTCCACCCTAAAGTGGAGCTTCTGCTCATTGGAACCCTCCCCCCCTCCGGCGCCACAATTGGCATCTTTCAGGGGGGAGGGGGTGCAGGTACCTCTACAGTACAGGTATCTGCACCCACTTCCGGCATAGATATCTGCAGAATATACGCCCCTTTCCGCAGATATCTACGCCCCTTTCCGAAGGTCCCCCGCTGTCTGCTGGGAAACACACGGATCCCAGAGACAGCGGGGACCATCCTTATTGTGCAGAGCGACTCGCGCATGCGCAGTAGGGAACTGGGAAATGAAGCCGCAAGGCTCCACTTCCTGATTCCCATAGCCAAGATGGCAGCACCCGAGAGACGATCGAGAGATCGGCTTCGGGTGCCGACATCGCGGGCGCGCTGGGCGGGTAAGTGTCATTATTTTAAAAGTCAGCAGCTGCAGTATTTGTCTTTTAAAAAAAAAAAAAACAGCGGACTCTTTAAAGTAATTCTTACTAGCAGATTGATACGCTGTGAATGAATCTATTGTTGGTTGCTAAATGGTATAGATGATAGTGGTGTGCAGACTTTTTTCTGCTAATTACATGGATTAAATGGGCCCTCAGAATTTATACCTTTAGAATAGGTTCACACTACCCTACACTAAGCTGCATTTTCTGGTGCAGTCCATTGCTGTGATAGCTCCAGCATGGAGCTACAGTATGTGATGTGTGTTTTAATACGTATTGCGCCTTTTTCTTTTTCACATAGTGATACTTCATTCATGCCACTGTACAGCATATGCGGTTGCATGCGGTTGCATGCGGTGTCATCCAGTGAGGTGTGGAAAAATTCAGACATGCTGCATTTCTCTGCACTGCAACACACCATGCATCACATCAGCATTTTGGTGTAAATGGAGCACATAAAAAACAAATCATTTTTTTTGTGCCCCCGTGGTGACCAGCATTTTTTTAGACCTTTTTTAGACATTTTTTTAGACCAATAACATTTTTTGGAATTTTTATTGTAGGGTGTAGCAACTGAATTATAATCAGGTAAGAAAAATTTAGAAGGAAATGCTAAATCTAAAGCAACAGAGTTGTAAACAGGTCTCCCCAGCACCGTCGCAGTAAGAAAGGGACTCAGTGTGCTCAAAGCTTCTCCAAGCAGAACTGGAAGGTGGTAACAGATGTTGTGTAAGTGAAGTTCTTTGTTCACCCACTTAAGGCAAAAAGGTGGCCCTGGAATGTAGTCAGCATCTGTCTGCCTGCGCATGGAACAGTTGCTGAGCAATGTAGCAATATGTTGGATGACTGCTACTTGCTTCAATTATTTAAACCTGTTTCTAAATAGCTGCGATGTGTTATGCCCCGTACACACGAGAGGGATTAAGTCTGACAGACCTCCAAAGGAGTTCCGCCGGAGTTCCGCCGGAGTTCCGACGGAGTTCTGGCGGACTTTTCGACCGAACGGACTTGACCACACACCATCACACCAAACTCCGACGGAGTCGAACGTGATGACGTACGACTGGATTCGACGTAGGAAGTTCCTAGACAGTAGCCAATAGCTGCCCTAGCGTCGGTTTTAGTCCGTCGGAGTAGCACACACACGAGCGGATTTTTCAAAGGGGACCGGGTCCGGCGGAGTTCCGTCGGGAAAATTTAAAGCATGCTTCATTTCTAAAGTCCGTCAGACTTTAGCTTCGCTAAAGTCCGTTGCAGCCCACACACGATCGGATAGTCCGCCGGACTCAGTCCGTCGGAGTTTGGATGTCGAAAAGTCCGCTCGTGTGTACGGGGCATTAGACTAGTTCCTCCCAGCTGCATGTGAGTCCTGCTAGACAGAGCAATAGTGTGTTCATATTCACAGCCTGGAGTGCCAGGAAATTTCACAAAAAGGTTAACATAAGGTGCTGGATGTAACTTTTCAATGGGTCAGTTGAGGGATTATTGAGCATCATAGTTCTGCTTCAATAACACTACACAAAAACAAAAAAATAAATCAGAATGGAGAGAACCCAAAATTGAGAATCCACACATAAACAGTCCAATGAGAACACCAAACCAACGTTCAAAAGTCTAGAAATGTAATTGACAAAATTGGTTCACAGAAGATAAACAAAAACCAGCCCACCTGTTTTGGGGGTAACAGCTCCCCCTTCTTCAGGGCTTAAATATCAAAGTAGTAGGACTCTTTAAGTGACACCAACCTCTGGTTAAAAAAAATCTATTAAAAAATCTATTTTTTTAAAAATTAATTAATTTATTATTTATATATAATAAAAAAAAAATGTTTAACTAAAATAAAAAAAGGTGGCCAAGCTTGTGTTGCTTAACTGAAGTTAAAGCGTTTGTTAATCCAAAAAAATAAAATAAGGATCCTGTTCCTTTAAAGCATCTTATACAGCACAGTGTTTGTGCTGTGTCATTTGTCCCCCTGTAACACCTGAAATACCTGGCTGATCCTGCCAGTTTTTACCCTCCTCACTGTACAATCACCACAATATATCAGGGCTGCTGAGCCCTGACACCATTGTCAGTGTATGTGCCTCTGTCATATGCTGCTATCTGCAGCTCTCCTGTGTCTCCCTCTGTCCTCCTCCCCTCCTTGCCTGTCATCTCTCACTATCGCTGATCTGCTTCTCTCCTCACTGCTTCAAAATGAACTGATCTGTATATCATCCCCTCTGTCAGATAAAAAGCTGTGTCCTAGTGCATATGCTTTATATAAAAAAGGATTTCTACCTGTTTTAACAGCATCTCCCAGCGATCACATGACTCCAGGCTCTCTGCTTCTCTCCTCCTACCTGGCTGATGTCAGCAGGGGAATCTCTGCCACTGGAGATATCACATGGGGACAGCTGAGAGCCTGGAGTCATTTGATCACTGGGAGATGCTGTTAAAGCAGGTAGAAATCATTTTTTTAAAAATAAAGTACAGACACTAGGATACAGATTTTTATCTGACAGAGGGGATGATATAAAGATGAGATAGTGGCTTAACAACCACTTTAAGTAAAGTCAAACTAGCAGGGTAGTGTAAATCTCAGAACTGGAGGGACAGAAATGCAAACAATTGGGCAGGTAAAAGAGATATCTTAAAAAAAAAAAAAAAGAACATATTTTAATTTTGCATTTAGCTGTTTGCCTGGAGTTCTGCTTTAAAGAATAATCCAAAATTAAAAGAATTCCCAGAGCACTGTTGGCTTGCTAAAGCAAAGCATACCAGTTGTTTCTACCTGCCTCTGTCAAACTGAATCCTGTATTTCAGTGATGCATTTAGAGCCATAAAAAAATAGAAAGTTTTACCTATGAATGCAGTAATTTATGCATATGCCTGTGTATAAAAGGACTTTACAGAGCATATTCTTTTTTTTTTTTTTTTTTTAACTTCCCCTGCTAGCAAGATCTTGTGTATAAACTTCAGTAAATTACTACATCTGTCTGCAAGAGGCCAAAAAAGTTTTATATTTTTTAAATCCTGACCATAACAAATATGTACAAAACAGGAATGTGCAGTGCTTCGAGGGTTGTAGCTCAGCGACCTGGGGTCAAAGAGACCCCAAATTTGTCCTAACCCACCACTGGTAAAAATTTGGGGCTCCTACGACCTATGGTTCCAGAGATAAGGGGCTCCTTGCGCAGCCTGTCAGAAGCTAAATCCAGAGAGGCCACTTCAAATACAAGCTAAAAAAAAACAGCTTGGAGTCTTGGACCAATGGTAAAGTACCATCGGTCCCAGCTGTCCAATAAAAATGCTGCAGGGGAGGCACGCCTCTCACGGCAGTGTCATAGAAGGCGGCAGGTGTCTAAAAGACAAATGCTTCCTTCCAGTTCAGCCCTCTTAACTACAAGGAAAAAACAT
Source organism: Lithobates pipiens (assembly GCF_037356315.1). Lineage (NCBI taxonomy): Eukaryota > Metazoa > Chordata > Amphibia > Anura > Ranidae > Lithobates > Lithobates pipiens. The sequence goes on from NW_027507758.1 coordinate 71,606,539, forward strand.
GGGCTTATGGGTATAAGATTTACCAACTACCCCATGTTTTTCTCACACAGTTAAGAGGGAGAATGAGAATCTGTTGAAAAGGTACTGTTGTATTCAGGCTAAATCATATATTTATATGCTATACGTTATAACGTATAACTTAATAATTTATTCTTTATCTATTTACTGTGAAATTACTGGTCCGAAGTTATAACTTCTGACTTCAGTAATTTCTCCGTTAAGCCACCTGCTTGAGTACAGATTTTGAACATATAGTAAATGACCTTAAAAACAATATATAATAATTGTTTGTATATTACTTACGTATGGTAATTAACCCCTTGCCACCCAGGCCAATTCTGACACTTCTCTCCTACAAGTAAAAACCATAATTTTTTTCCTAGAAAATTACTCAGAACCCCGAAACATTATATAGATTGTTTTAGCAATCCTGGGGAATAAAATGGTGGTCGTTGCAACTTTTTATGTGACACAGTATTTGCGCAGCAATTTTTTTTAAACTCATTTTTTTGGGGGAAAAAAACTGTTTCATGAATAAAAAACAAAACCAAAAAACACTAACGTTAGCCCAATTTTTTTGTATAATGTGAAAGATGATGTTACGCCGAGTTAATAGATACCTAACATGTCACACTTTAAAATTGCGCACACTTGTAGAATGGCGCCAAACTTCGGTACTTATAAATCTCCACAGGTGACACTTTACATTTATTTACAGGTTACATATTTAGAGTTACAGAGGAGGTCTAGTGCTAGAATTATTGCTCTCGCTCTGAAACCTGTGTGTATCTTGCTCTGTTACTAGCCAGTTTCTCACCAGCCACTGACCTCACCGCACATCCCTGGTACAAAACCACTACACTATAACCAGTTGCCTACATTTGGTGTGGTACAATCGTCCATTAAACCCCCTCCTCTGTACACATGACGTCTCCTCTACGTCCAGGAGACCGCCTGCAGTTTCTTATCTCCCCTGCTCCCTCCCATGCACAGCTATGTGAGACCTGGCATCTGTAGAACCATGAGCTTCCAATCTTATGACTAGGAACCAGTCAGAAGTCTTCCTCATTGAATGATCACTCTGACAGCCAATCATAGAGATCATTCTGTGTCACAATTGTTAACAAAAACAAAAGCAACTTACTAGCTGTCTTATCTCCTCCATTCCTTGAAAGCAATCTATGAGAGAGAGAGCTGCAGCTGACAGAGAAGAGATGTTTATTGTGTGCACAGGGAGTTAGATAACTCTTAATTAACCAGGGTATGCCCTTATTTTACTACTTAACCCATGCATTTTAGACGATCAACCTGTATAAGCACTATTTAACAGTTTCATCTCCTGTTTCCGTGTTTCTATTTTAGATTATTTGTTAGAAAAAAAAATATATTATAAAGCACATATATACATTGTTATCTTTAGGGGTTTTCTGTTAAAAAAAATGTGGTTTAGGGTTTATCTGTTTTATACTAACTCAGTAAGAACTTTAAATTACTGATGCATTTTGAGAAAAATGAAATATATGTGAAAAAAACAAAAACCTTTATTTCTTGTGTAAATAACTTTAGCATGCTTTGTACCAAAAAAAAATATTTTAATGTTGCAGTAAATAGAATAAGCACTAGAATAAAATGTATATGTTTTTCCCACAGTAATGGTACTTGTGTTCACAATATTACTGCTCAAAGTTGAAAAAATATATTTTTTTCTTCAAATTTTTACTCCACTTAAAGTGCAAATAAGTTTTAAAAATTCTCAGAAGACTTTAGAATGACAAGAAAGTCCTTTTTGCCCACCCCCCCCCCCAAAAAATAAACATAAACAGTTTGTGTCAATTATTTAGTATAAGTATATACAAACTTATAGATTCATGAATACATACAGAGGAAATTTGAAAATATGGGCTGGTCCATAGGGGGTAAACAGATATGAAAGCCAAAGTGGTTAAAGGGAAGAAGTTATAAAGACTGTTTAGTCTTATTTCACATTTGTTTAACCCTATTGAAGCTTATAAATGTATTTATTTTATTTTATTTTTTTACGTTTACGTACAACCCTCACATTTTTGTAAATATTAATTATGTCTTTTCATGTGACAACACTGAAGAAATTACACTTTGTTACAATGTAAAGTAGTGAGTGTACAGCTTGTTTAACAGTGTACATTTGCTGTCCCCTCAAAATAACTCAACACACAGCCATTAATGTTTAAACGGCTGGCAACAAAAGTGAGTACACCCCTAAGTGAAAATATCCAAATTTGGCCCAAAGTGTAAATATTTTTTGTGGCCACCATTATTTTCCAGCACTGCCTTAATCTTCTTGGGCATGGACTTCACCATAGCTTCACAAGTTGCCACTGGAGTCCTCTTCCCCTCCTCCATAAAAAAAATCATGGAGCTAGTGGATGTTAGAAACCTTGCGCTCCTCCACCTTCTGTTTGAGGATGCCCCACCAATGCTCAATAGGGTTAGGTCTGGAGACATGCTTGCACAGTCTATCACCTTTACTCTCAGCTTCTTAAGCAAGGCAGTGGTTGTCTTGGAGGTGTGTTTGGAGTCATTATGCTAAACTGCTTTCTAACGCCCACCTAACCACCTGCCCCCTGGATCCTATTCCCTCTCAAACACTACGGTCGCCATCTGACTCTATCCTACACTCTCTAACTCACATCTTCAATCTCTCCCTCACCTCTGGCATTTTCCCCAATGCTCTAAAACATGCATTGGTCACTCCCATACTTAAAAAGCTGTCCTTGGACCCTACCGATCTTAACAACCTACGCTATATCTCCTTGCTCCCATTTTCCTCTAAACTCCTTGAATGCCTGGTTTACAACCAACTGAGCGACTACCTCATTAAAAACAACCTTCTTGATCTCCTTCAATGTGGATTTTGCCCTCAACACTCAACAGAAACTGCTCTTTTAAAACTCACAAATGATTCTGTACTATTCTGTACTCCTACTTCTGGGCCTTTCAGCTGACTTTGACACAGTTTACCACCCTCACCTCCTCTAAAAACTTTACTCCCTTGGTCTCCATGACTGTGCTCTTCAGTGGCTTTCATCCTACCTATCCCAATGCACATTCAGTGTCACTTACAATTCTACTTCCTCTACTCCTCTTCCCCTCTCTGTCGGAGTCCCACAAGGTTCTGTTCTTGGACCTCTTTTATTTTCAAGCTACACCTCTTTCCTGGGTCAGCTGATAGCCACTCATGGCTTTCAATATCATTTCTACGCTGACTACGCTGACGACACACAAATCTATCTCTCCACCCCTCAACTCACTCCATCAGTCTCCTCACACATCACCAACTTACTAACAGACATATCTATATGGATGTCACAACACTTCCTCAAATTCAACTGGTCCAAAACCGAACTTATAATATTTCCTCCCCCACGCGCCTCTTCTCCTGACTTCTCTGTCAAGAGCAATGGCACATGTCAGGGTGCTAGGTGTTATCCTGGACTCTGAACTCTCCTTTCAGCCCCACATCCAATCACTTTCCAAAGCTTGCCGCCTCAACCTCCGAAACATCTCTAAACTATGCCCCTTTCTAACCAATGAAACCACAAAGCACAATTCACTCCCTGGTTATCTCGCGCCTTGACTACTGCAACTCCCTCCTCATTGGCTCACCTCTATATAGACTATCTCCCCTTCAGTCCATCATGAATACTGCTGCCAGACTCATACACCTTACAAACTGCACAGTGTTTGCTACCCCTTTCTGCCAATCCCTCCACTGGCTACCACTTGCCCAATGAATTCAATTCAAAATACTAACACTTACTTACAAAGCCATCCACAACTCTGCCCCCAGCTACATCACTAGGCTAGTCTCAAAATACCAACCGAATCGCCCACTTCATTCCTCCCAAGACCTCCTGCTCTCTAGCTTCCTCATCACCTCCCATATCCGCCTCCAGGACTTCTCCTGAGCCTCGCCAATCATCTGGAACTCACTACCCCAATCTGTCAGAATGTCTCCAAATTTATCCACTTTTAGGCAATCCCTGAAAGCTTTCCTCTTCAGAGAAGCCTATCCTGCCTCCATCTAACAACTGCACTATTTTCTCCATTAGCTCATCCCCCACAGCTATTACCCTTTTGGATAACTTGACCCTCCCTCCTAGATTGTAAGCTTTAATGAGCAGGGCCCTCTGATTTCACCCTGTCTTGAATTGTATTGTATTGTAATGTCTACCCTAATGTTGTAAAGCGCTGCGTAAACTGTAGGCACTATATAAATCCTGTATAATAATAATAATTATCATGTTGGAATACTGCCCTGCAACTCAGTCTTCGAAGGGAGGGGATCATGCTCTGCTTCAATATGTCACAGTACATGTTGGCATTCATGGTTCCCTCAATGAACTGTAGCTCCCCAGTGCTGGCAGCACTCATACAGCCCTAGATCATGCCACTCCTATCACCATGCCTGACTGTAGGCAAGACAGACTTGTCTTTGTACTCCTTACCCGGTTGCCGCGACACATGCTTGACACCATCTGAACCAAATAAGTTTATCTTGGTCTCATCAGACCATGGTACATGGTTCCAGTAATCTATGTCCTTAGTCTGCTTGTCTTCAGCAAACTGTTTGCGAACTTTCTTGTGCATCATCTTTAGAAGAGGCTTCCTTCTGGGACAACAGGCTTGCAGACTAATTTGATGCAGTGTGCGGCACTCATACATCTATTTCCCGAAGAAAACCTCTGGATATGACGCTGAGCATGTGCACTCAACTTCTGGTGGACCAGGCCTCGCCAAGGTCCACCAAGGACCATGGCGAGGCCTGTTCTCAGTGGTACCTGTCTTGTTAAACCGCTGTATGGTCTTGGCCACCGTGCTACAGCTCAGTTGCAGGGTCTTGGCAATCTTCATATAGCCTCGGCCATCTTTATGTAGAGGAACAATTATTTTTTTTCAGATCTTCAGAGAGTTCTTTGCCATGAGGTGCTATGTTTAACTACCAGTGACCGGTATGAGAGAGTGAGAGCGATAACACCAAATTTAACACACCTGCTCCCCATTCATACCTGAGACCTTGTAACACTAACTAGTCACATGACACCGAGGAGGGTAATTTGGCTAATTGGGCCCAATTTGAACGTTTTCATTTAGGGGTGTACTCACTTTTGTTGCCAGCAGTTTAGACATTAATGGCTGTGTGTTGAGTTATTTTGAGGAGACAGCAAATTTACACTGTTATACAAGCTGTACACTGCATTGTGAATAATCTGATCTCCTCTGCAGTTCAGGCCTATTTGGAGCATTACTGTAGCTTAGTATTTGGGGCACAACGGTCAGCAGTCTATTTTGACTTTCCTGGACAGCAGTATAAGAGACTGTGCTTAGAACAAATTCTATAAAAATACAATGGACACACTGCACATTTATTTTTTAGCTATTTATGATTTTAAATGTTTCACCAAAATAATATATTGGTGAAGTTGGCGGAGCAGAGTGCTCAGTACCTGTGTCCTGTTGATGTAGATATGTTCTAAATGACTTTCCCAATACCTGAGTTACGTTCAGCCAAAGGATACAATGTGACAAAGGAGATTTTCTCAACACAGCTGCCCTCTAAACATAGAAAGCAGTGAAGTGTGCGGAGGGAAGTACAGCTGTTTTCAGATTGGAAATATTTCTCAGAGAGAGCGTACTTTTTTTTTAACTCATTCAGAAAAGTGTTATGTAGAGAGGGAAAAGTTTTTAAAGTGGACGTCTAGGCTAGATCTAGCTAAGCTTAAAGTGGATGAAGGACTTAATTTTTTTTCTGAATATAATAAACATGTTAGAACTACCGACTCTATACCATGGATTTGTACAAAGCGGCCCTGAGACGCCTCTTCTGGGGTCCCCCACCAGCGCTGTAGTCTCCTCCTTTTCTGCATATGCCACCATAGCAAGATGCTTATGCATATGTGGGCACGCTCCCGAGCCCTACTATTTGCGTCCATAGACATACACAGCAGTTCCCTCCTCACAGGATTCGACTGACAGCAGCGGCACCCAATGCTGAGCCTCCTGTGAGAAGATAGATTAGGCTGAGGTAAGTGTTTGGGGGGGGGGGGGGCTGATGGAAGCAGCTAAGATATTTTACCTTAATACAGGGAATGCATTAAAGTATCATTAAACCCAGACTATGAAAAACTCTTATTACATGTTATATAACAGAGTGTTCATAGTCACAAAGCCATTAAAGCATTTGTTTTGTGACCAGCCCCCAGGGCTCTCATGGCCTGGGGTGTGGATCCACCCAACTCCAAGTCTTGGGGCTGGCTAGCCCGAGGCAAAGTAACTGAAAGAAGGATTCTAAGGTGGTCCGGTGCCATCTCGGTTTGTGGAGATGCCCAGCAACTGTGAAGGCATCCAGGGGTGGATTCTTTGGGAGAAGGCCACGCAAAGGTTAGCTTCTCAGCAGGAGTCTAGAGGCTAAGTTGGAAGACCCCAAGTGAATCTAGTCTCGTGTGGTATTGCCGGACCAGCTACAAGATCCTGGTACCATACGAGGGTTCTCTGAGTTGTCTACATCTTTCAGTTCTATTCAAGTGTTCTACAACAAGTCTGTGGCAGAGACTTTGATTGAAGCACTCTATCGGCTGCTAGACCTAGTGAGAGAAGGACTATCCAATAAGGGTGAGGATCCAGTTGTGAATGGCTATTCTCTGGATTTCCTAATGTGAGACACTCTTTTGTCTGTTCAATTTGGTTTAAGAGTACCTGGACTTTCATACCTAAAACCCTCTAACCCTACTTTGAGTGACTATGTTTCGTATATTCTTTTGCAAATAAAAATCCCTTAAGCCGATCTAGCCTCAGTCTATACAGTTCTTGGGCCATCTACCTCAGGAAACCCCTAGACGGACACGAGGTCAAGAAGGTAACGGTAAGCCCAATTAAATCAGCCGCTCCTTCGGGAGTCAGTGCTACATTAATATATTAAATGTAATTGCTAATATCTTAAAAGTAAAAAAAGAGCCTTGGATGTAGATATTGTCTGAACAAAATGAAGGTTAATGTCAATCATCTTTGACTCCACCCACCCCATATTAATGAACAAAAAAATGCGCGTTTGATGTTTTATAAAGATTTATTAGGAGCTGTAAAACAATTATTTGATATTTATCATCTAGTTTGAATTGCTCTGCTGAAAGTGTTTTTTTTTTAATTCATGTGACAGGCACAGCACCAATCAGAGAGCATACATCAGCAGATTAATAGCTACGGCGGTTTGCGGGATCGTGCCAACATGCCACCGTAAAATTACGGCAGTTGGTCGGCAAGCGGTTAATGCAAGTTGTGCCCTTAGCTCTGGTAGGCACGATCGGCAATACTATTATAAACTTTAACAGTTAAAGTGAATAACATTGATTATCTCAATTCAATAGCACCAGAAAGTTAGTGAAATATATTAGGCAGCAAGTGATTATGTTATCCCTGAATTTGTGTTAAAAGCAGAAAAAAATGGGCAAGTGTAAGGATTTCAGGGGCTTTGACAAAGGCCAAATTGTAATAGCTAGAAAACTGTGTCAGAGCAGCTCCAAAATTGCAGCTTTTGTGGGATGTTCCCGGGCTGCAATCGTCAGGACCTACCAAAAGTGGTCCAAGGATCACTTATGCACATGGGCAGTGAAGACTGGCCCATGTAGTCAGATCCACTAGAAAAGCAACTGTAGCTGAAATCGCTGAAAAAGTTCATGCTGGTTCTGAAAGAAAGGTGTCAGGACACACAGTGCATTACAGCTTGTTGCATATGGTGTTGCATAGCCACACACTGGTCAGGGAGCCCATTCTGCCCTGTGTCCAAAGGCAAAACCACATAAAATGGGCTTGTGAGCATCAGAAGTGGACATCAGAGCAATGGAAGAAGGTGGCCTGGTCTGATGAATTCAAGAATGATTTGAGGAACCCAACAATGTGTTTTAGTTGTTGACTTCCCCTCCAAATTCTGATCCAAATCCAATCAAGCATCTGTGTGATGTGCTGGAAAAACAAGTCCAATCCATGGAGACCTGACCTCACAACTTACAGGACTTAAAGGATCTGCAATTGACAGCTCGCTGCTACAGCACACCCTCAGAGGTCTAGTGGAGTCCATGCCTCGACAGGTTATAATGGGTCATCATGATGTTATGGCTGATCTATAAGTTATAAAGGTAATTTGCAGTCTTTACCACTTTCAGCTGCTTTGATGTTAATGGAATTAACAACAGGTGCACTAGATGGGCAACAATGAGACAACCTCTAAAAACAGGAATGGTTTTACAGGTGGAGACCACTGACATTTTTTCCCCCTACTCATCTTTTCTGAATGTTTTTCACTAGTTTTGCATTTGGCTAGGGTCAGTGACACTACTGGTAGCACGAGACGATACCTGGAACCTATAGAGGTTGCACAGGCAGTCCAACTCCTCCAGGATAGCACATCAATACGTACCATTGCCAGAAGGTTTTCTGTGTCTCCCAGCACAGTCTCAAGAGCATGAAGGAGATTCCAGGAGACAGGCAGTTACTCTAGGATAGCTGGACAGGGCCATAGAAGGACCCACAAGCAGTATCTACTCCTTTGTGCAAGGAGGAACAGGATGAGCACTGCCAGAGCCCTAAAAAATGACCTCCAGCAGGCCACTGGTGTGAATGTCTCTGACCAAATAATCAGAAACAGACTTCATAAGGGTGGCCTGAGGGCCCGACATTCTCTAGTGGGCCCTGTGCTCACTGCCCGGCATCGTGGAGCTCAATTGGCATTTTCCATTGAACACCAGTAACATCATTCAGCATGACAGGTTTGGTGGTGGGTCAGTGATGGTCTGGGGACGTATATCCATGTAGGGATGCACTCAACTCTACAGGCTAGAAATTGGCACCCTGACTGCCTTTAGGTATCCAGATGAAATCCTTGGACCCATTGTCATACCTTACGCTGGTGCAGTGGGTCCTGCCTGGAGTTTAACTTTAATTGCACGACAATGCCCGGCCTCATGTGGCTAGAGTATACAGCCAGTTCCTGGCGGATAAAGGAATTGATACCATTAAATGGCCCCCGCGCTCACCTAACCTAAATCCAATAGAACACCTTTGGGACATTATGTTTTGGTCCATCCAACGCCACCAGGTTCCGCCTCAGTCTGTTCAGGAGCTCAGCAATGCCCTGGTCTAGATCTGGGAGGAATTACCCAAGGACACCATCCATCGCCTCATTGGTAGCATGCTCCGACTTTATCAGGCATGCATACAAGCACATGGGGGCCATACAAACTACTGAGTACCATTTTGAGTTGCTGCAATTAAATTTCAGCAAAATGAACTAGCCTGCTGCATCATTTTTTCACTTAGATTTTTGGGGTATCCTTAAATTTTGCCCTCTGTAGGTTGATGACTTTCATTTTCATAAAAACGATGTGACATTCTTTTGTTCCTAACACATTAGCCAGTCCATATCAGTATAGATAGTAAAACCAGCATGATATTTTTCCTCATTGAGATCCGATGTGTTTTCAAAGTGTTCCTTAAATTTTTTTGAGCAGTGTATATTCTCAAGATAAACCACACTAAATATACCACTGAAACACACACATTGTTTTACTTTTGTTATCCTTTTCTACTACTCTTGTGATCCTAACACCTGCCAGACAGCGCAGCTCCCAAGGAGGTCCTCTTTTCAGACTACACTGCACTTAGGTTCCAACCCTGCCTTTGAGGCCGGCTATACATTGAGGATTGCAGAAAGCTTATATCAGTTTTAAATGTAAGTGTTCAAGTATTTAAAAAAAAATATAGAAGTGTATTCATTTTTTCCTGCCTAGAGTTTAACTTTAATTGCAAAGTACACAGTAATTTCTACTGTGTAACCTTCATAAGAGACATGTTATAAAAATGTTTCCGGTCATTAGCATCACCCGAGCTCTCAGGTCTGCTGTAACTGTGTTTACAGCCAACTCCCAGCCAAGAGACAATGCTGCTATGTGCATTTGTTATCTGCTGCCCATGGCATTGCATTCATATGTTCATTATACACACATAGATGGACAGCTGTTGGTTACCCTGCCAGCAGGAGCGAGCAGCATCACAGGTCCGCGAACTTGTCAGGGCACAGCAACTTGATGCACCGATCGGGCACATTTGGCATTGGGCAATTTCACATCCTAATTTAATCCATGTGTTCATGATGAAGCCAAATGAGGCTACACCCCAAGCTCCAAATACAGCATGAAAGTTAAAACTGTTTGCATGGTGTTTTCTCAAAGACATACTCACTTCTAATAACTACATAGGGGAGAGAAAAACTACAAGGAACCCTTACCAAACAATGCAGCCATTTTTCTGATGTGAGACCGACAATAAATGACGCACTTTGCCTCAAAGTAAACATTTAAAACCTTTTTTTGTAGCTGATTTATAAACAAAAACGAAATGTTCAGTTGAAATAAATATATGTAAACTTGAACCAGGGTGTAGGGCCCCTTTACATAGGCTGGGTGTGGACCTGCACTTGGCAGAGGTTGGTGATCCAGAATGTGGTGGAAAAAGAGTGGAGTGGGTTGAGAGATAGCGGTCAGCACACTTTCACTAAAGCATTGTAGAGCGAGGCCTCCAAGGTTGGTATAGATTGAAAAGCAGCCAAAACATGAACATGGTTGCTTGATTTATATGGGACTGGGCTATGTGAGTGCCGTGATTTTTCCTCTCTTGCATTGCCCCCACCGTGACAAAAAACGTATTTTTTGAAATGTTATAAGAAAGTTTTGTGCCATTATCATATTTTTGGCCATGTACAGTGCCTGGAAAAAGTATTTATACCTCTTGAAATTGTCCACGTTTTGTCATGTGACAACCAAAAATGTGTTGTTTTGGGATTTATGAGAGACCAACACAAAGTGGTACATAATTGTGAAGTGGAAGGAAAACGATAAATTGTTTTCCATTTCTTTTTAAAAGTAAATATCTGAAAAGTGTGACGTGAATTTGTATTCAGCCCCCTGTACTCTGATACCCCCAATTAAAATCTAGTGAAACCAAGTGCCTTCAGAAGTCACCTAATTAGTAAATAGAGCCCACCTGTGTGTAATTTAATCTCAGTATAAATACAGCTGTTCTGTGAAAGTTTGTTAGAGTACCTTAGCGAACAAACAACATAATGAAGGCCAAGGAACACACCAGGCAGGTCAGGGATAAAGTGGAGAAGTTTAAAGGAGGGGGGAAGTTATAAAAAAAATATCCCAACCTTTGAACATGTCACGGAGCACTGTTCAATCCATCATCTGAAAATGGAAAGAGTATGGCCCAACTGCAAACCTATCAAGAAATGGTCGTCCAGCTAACTTTGGAGGAGCTGCAGAGATCCACAGCTCAGGTGGGAAAACCAGTCCACAGGACAACTATTAGTCAAGCACTCCACAAATCTGGCCTTTATGGAAGAGTGCCAAGAAGAAAGCCATTGTTGAAATAAAGACATAAGAAGTCCCGTTTGCGAGAAGCCACGTGGGGGACACAGCAAACGTGGAAGAAGGTGCTCTAGTCAGATGAGACCAAAATGTTACTTTTTAGCCTGAAAGCAAAATGCTATGTGTGGCAGAAAACTAACACTGCACATCACCCTGAACACACCATCTCCACTGTGAAACATGGTGGCAGCATCGTGTTGAGCGACTGCTTTTCTTCAGATGGGACAGGGAAGCTGGTCAGAGTTGATGGGAAGATGGATGGATCCAAATACAGGGCAATCTTAGAAGAAAACCTGTTAAAATCTGCAAAAGACTTGAGCCTGAGCGGAGGTTCACCTTCCAGCATGACAACAACCCTAAACATACATACAGAGCTACAATTGAATGGTTTAAATCAAAGCACTTTCATGTGTTAGAACGGCCCACTCAATGTCCAGACTTAAATCTAATTGAGAATTTGTGACAAGACTTGAAAATTGCTCTTCACAGATGCTCTCCATCCAATCTGATAGAGCTTGAGCTATTTTGCAAAGAAGAATGAGCAGAAATGTCACTCTCTAGATATGCAAAGCTCTGAGACATCCCCAAAAAAGACTTGCAGCTTTAATTGCAGCAAAAGGTGGTTCTACAAAGTATTAACTCAGGGGGGCTGAATACAAATGCACGCCACACTTTTCAGATTTTTTTTTTTTCATTTTGAAAATCATTTATAATTTTCCTTCCACTTCACAATTATGTGCCACTTTGTGTTGGTCTATCACATAAAATCCCAATAAAATTCCACATCCTTTCCTTCAAAAGCTCCTGTGTTGCTTTTGCAGTGTGTTTTGGATCATTGTCCATCTGTACTGTGAAGCACCATCCAATCAACTTTGCTGCATTTGGCTGAATCTGAGCTGACTGTATATCTCTAAACACTGCAGAATTCATCCGGCTGCTTCTGTCACATCATCAATAAACACCAATGACCCAGGGCCACTGGAAGCCATGCATGAATGAATGAATGAATGAAATACTTATATAGCGCACAATGCGAACTGAATCGCCTCTAGGCGCTGTGGCGAGCTTTGATCATCTGCTAAAAGAGGAAGGTCTTGAGTTTTTTCCTAAAAGCCAGGTGATTTTCTTCCAGGCGGATGTTGATTGGTAGAGCATTCCATAGCCGAGGCCCTTGGACAGCGAATCTCCGATCACCCTTGGATTTATACCAGGCTTTGGGCACGAGGAGGAGGTTTTTGTTGGCTGATCGAAGACTGTGGTTTGGTGTGTAATGATTTATTTTCTCCATTAGGTATTGCGGAGCTTCTCTATGCACGCATTTGTGGGTGAGGCAAAGGGTCTTGAACGTGATCCGATTTTTTACGGTTAGCCAATGTAAGCTCCTCAGTGAAGGAGAAATGGATTCCCAGGGTTTTTTCCTGTTATCAGCCTTGCCGCCGTGTTTTGGATCAGTTGTAATCGCGCAAGTTGATATTGTGGTAATCCTATGTAAAGCAAGTTTGCGTAGTCCAGTCGTGAATTAATGATTGTTCCAACTACCACTGCTTTGTCATTCTTTGGGATAAAAGGGATGAGTCTGCGAAGCATTCGCAGCAGATGGTGAGATCGACTGACTACAGATCCTATTTGCGCATCCATTGACATTTGTGTGTCTAAAATAACCCCGAGACTCTTCGCTTTGGTCTTTGGGGAGATAGTCTGCCCAAAGACGGTTGGTGGAGACCAGGAGGTTTTGGTTGCGGGCTTATGATTTGGGTGTAAGATAAGAAGCTCTGTCTTTGATTGGTTCAGCTGGAGGGAGTTGGTGGTCATCCAGTCCTCTATTGATTTGAGGCAGTTTTCAAGTTGTTGTTGGTGATCTTTTTTTCATGCCCATGCCATCATACTACCTCCACCATGTTTTACAGATGACTTGTGTGCTTAGTATCATGAGCTTTTCCAAACCTTCTCCACACTTTTTTGGTCCCATCATTCTGCTACAGATTAATCTTAGTTTCATCTGTCAAAAGAATGCTTTTCCAGAACTGGTCTTTAGCAAAATCTAATCTGGCTTTTATATTCTTCAGGCTTATGAATGGTTTGCACCTTGTTATGAACCTTCTCTATTTTCTCTAAAGACTTCTCTTGATTGTAGACTTTGACAATGATACGCCCACCTCCTGGAGAGTGTACTTCACTTGTCAGGATGTTGTGAATGTTTTTCTATTTACCATAGAGAGGGTCCTGCAATCGTCCACCACTGTTGTTTTCTGTGGATGTCCAGGCCTTTTTATGTTGCTGAGCTCCCCAGTGTGATCTTATTTCCTCAGAATTTACCAAACTGTTGATTTGGCCACTCCTAAGGTTGCTGCTATCTCTCTCTGGATTTGTTTAGTTTTTAAAGCTTTACAATGGCCCATTTCACTTGCATGGACAGCTTCTATGAACACGTGATGTAGGTTCATAGCATTAGATTCCAAATGCAAATATCACACTTATGCCTCGTACACACAATCAAACAACCTGGCGGAGTCCGCCATACAATCCCCCCGTGTGTAGGCTCCGGCGGACTTTTTTTTACCCAAAAGTCCGGCGGACTAAGAAAGTATTTTTGCACTCCAATCTGTACGCCGGACTTGCATTTCGGCAGACAATCTGGCCGTGTGTGTGCCAGTCCGCCGTACTTTTTAAATGAATGGACTTTTCCCGCCCAGAGAACCTCCTTCGCTGGCCCGGCTACCTGGAGACGCGCTCAAAATGAGCGGACTTTTCTCCGGGCGGGAAAAGTCCATTCATTTCAAAAGTACAGATTGGAGTGCAAAAATAAAGATAAGGGTCTGATGGGGACCTGGGGGGGACCCCCACGCCGATTTTTCGGCGTAGGAATTTCCCTTTAAGTCCATACCAGGTGACGGGGTCAGCAACGCCTCCTTCGCTGGCCCCAGCTACCTGGAGATGCGCTCAAAATGAGCGGACTTTCCTCCGTGTGTGTGGGCGAGTCCGTTCATTTCAAAAGTACGGCGGATAGTCCGGAGGACTTAGTACGCCGTATTAGTCTGCTGAAAAAGTGCCGTGTGTGGGCAAGTAGCTCGTTCGGAAAGTCCGGCAGACAGTCCGGCGGGAAGTCCGCCAGACTAAGTCCGCCGGATAGTCGGCTATGTGTGTACGCGGCATTAGAAATAACTCCAGACCTTTTACCTGCTTAATTTATGAAGAAATAATGAAGGAGTAGCCCACACCTGGCCATGAAACAGCTTTTGATTCAATTGTCCAATTACTTTAGGTTCCCTGAAAAAGGGGGAGGGGGGCTATTCTTAAGAGCTGTAATTCCTAAACCCTTCCTCCGATTTGGATGTACATACCCTCAAATTAAACCTGAGAGTGTGCACTTTCAGGCCATATCCATTAAATAACTAAAGCTTGAAAATGTTTTGGTAAATACCTGAAAAAAATAAAACTGTGCCCGTGTCCAAATATATATGGACCTAACTGTATACAGTGACTTAAAAAAGTATTCATACCCCCTTAAATTTTCCACATTTTGTCAAGTTACAACCAAAAACGTAAATGTATTTTACTGGGATTTGATGTGATAGACCAACACAAAGTGGCACATAATTGTGAAGTGGAAGGAATATGATAAATGGTTTTAAACATTTTTTACAATTAAATATTTGAAAAGTGTGGTGTGCATTTGTATTCAGCCCCCCTAAATCAATACTTTGTAGAACCACCTTTCACTGCAATTACAGCTGCAAGTCTTTTTGGGTAAGTCTCTCCCAGCTTTGCACATCTAGAGAGTATCATTTTTGCCCATTCTTCTTTGCAAAATGTCTCAAGCTCAGTCATATTGAAAGCATCTGCGAACATCAGTCTTTAAGTCTTGCTACTAGGGATGGGCCGAATACCCCCCTGTTCGGTTCGCACCACAACATGCGAACAGGCAAAAAATTAGTTAGAACACGAGAACCCCATTGACCATTGTCTATGGGACACGAACATGAAAAATCAAAAGTGCTAATTTTAAATTCTTATATGCATGGTATTGTCTTAAAAAGTGTCTGTGGACCTGGGTCCTGTCCCAGGGGACATGTATCAATGCAAATTTTTTTTTTTTAAAACAGTCGTATTTTCGGGAACAGTGATTTTAATAATGCTTAAGTAAAATACAATAAAAGTGTAATATTCCTTTCAATTTTGTACCTGGGGGGTGTCTATAGTATGCCTGTAAAGTGGCGCATGTTTCCCGTGTTTAGAACAGTCTGACAGCAAAATTACATTTCTAAAGAAAAAAAAGTCATTTAAAACTACTCTTGGCTATAATGAATTGTTGGTCCATACACATGAAAAGTTCATTGATAAAAACGGCATGGGATTCTCCCACAGGGGAACCCCAAACCAAAAGCTTTTTTAAAAAAATGCGTGGGGGTACCCCCAAATTCCATATCAGGCCCTTCAGGACTGGAATGGATATTAAGGGGAACCCCGTGCCAAAATTTTAAAATAAAATGGCGTGGGGTCTGGTACCTCTCAGGTCTGGTATGGATTTTAAGGGGAGCCCCATGCCAAAATGTAAAAATAAATGGCGTAGGGTCCCCCAAAAATCCATACCAGACCCTTATCCAAGCACGCAACCTGGCAGCCACTCCATTATATAAGAGCTGTCACCTGAACAGAAGCGTCACACAGCCGGAGACTGCCATTGAGGCGAATCGGAGGACGAAGCGGAGAAGAAGAAGCCAGAGGAAGGTGCCAGATGAGAAGACCAAAGGAAGATAGAGGAAGAAGCGGGGGGAAGAACAAGATGGAGGAAGAAGAAGAAAACCTAAGGAAGACCAGAAGAAGATGGAAGAAGAAGCGGGGAAAGAAGAAGACATTAATATAGGAATTGTCAAAAACCATCTATTGTCTTTTTTTTTACATTTTTGACACTTTTTTTGTGAAATGGTAGGGGTACCCAATTACCAATTCACATGGGGGTGGGATCTTGATAAAGGGGGCTTCCAGATTCCGATAAGCCCTCTGCCCGCAGACCCCCACAACCACTGGGCAAAGGTTGTGGGGATGTAGCCCTTTGTCCCCATCAACATGGGGACAAGGTGCTTTGGGGGGCTACCCCAAAGCATCTTCCCAATGTTGAGGGCATGTGGCCTAGTACAGTTCAGGAGGGGGGGTGCTCTCTCGTCCTCCCCTTTTTTCCTGCGTCCTGCCAGGTTGCATGCTCGGATAAGGGTCTGGTATGGATTTTTGGGGGGACCCCACGCCATTGTTTTAAAAATGTTGGTGGGGGTTCCCCTTAAAATCCATACCAGACACCTGAAGGGTCTGGTATGGATTTGGAGGGGGATCCCCACGCTATTTTAAAAAAAAAATGGCACGGGGTTCCGCTTAATATCCATACCAGGCCCTTCAAAATTTTGGCGTGGGGTTCCCCTTAAAATCCATGCAGGTCGGTATGGATTTAAAAAAAAAATGTTGGTTCAGGGGTTCCCCTGCGGGGGACTCCCATGCCGTTTTTATCAATGAAATGTTATGTGTATTGCCGAGATCGACAATTCTTTAAAGCCGCGAGTAGTTTTAAATGACTTTTTTTTCCTTTAGAAATGTAATTTTGCTGTCAGACTGTTCTAAACACGGGAAGCATCCACCACTTTACAGGCATACTATAGACACCCCCCCAGTACGAAATTTAAAGGAATATTACACTTTTATTGTTTCACTTTAAGCATTATTAAAATCACTGCTCCTTAAAAAACGTCAGTTTTTAAAACTTTTTTTGCATTGTTACATTTCCCCTGGGACAGGACCCAGGTCCCCAAACACTTTTTTTGACAATAACTTGCATATCAACCTTTAAAATTAGCACTTTTGATTTCTCTAATTTCTCTCATAGACTTTTAAAGGGTGTTCCACGGCTTTCGAATTTGCCATGAACACCCCAACTTGTTCGCTATTCGGTGAATGGGCGAACAGCCAATGTTCGAGTCAAACTCAAATTCAACTCAAACATAAAGCCCATTTCTACTTGCCACAATTCTCAATTGGATTTAGGTCTGGACTTTGACTGGGCTATTCCAACACATGAATATGTTTTGATCTAAACCATTCCATTGTATGTTTAGAATTGTTTTCCAGTTGAAAGGTGAACCTCCACCGCAGTCTCAAGTCTTTTGCAGACTCTAACAGGTTTTCTTCTAAGATTGCCCTGTATTTGGCTCCATCCATCTTCCCATCAACTCTGACCAGCTTCCCTGCCCCTGATGAAGATAAGTATCCCCACAACACGATGCTGCCACCACCATGTTTCACGGTGGGGAGGGTGAGTTTAGGATGATTTGTTGTGTTAGTTTTCTGTCCCACATTGCATTTTGCTTTTAGGCCAAAAAGTTAAATTTTGGTCTCATCTGATCAGAGAACATTCTTCCACTTGTTTACTTTGTCCCCCACATGGCTTCTCGCAAACTGCGAAGGGACCTCTTTATGCCTTTCTTTCAATAATGGCTTTCTTCTTGCCACTCTTGTCCTGTGCAGAGATTCTTCCACCTGAGCTGTGGATCTCTGTAGCTCCTCCAGAGTTACCATAGGCCTCTTGGCTGCTTCTCTGATTAATGCTCTCCTTGCCCGGCCTGCCAGTTTAGGTGGCTGGCCATGTCTTGGTAGGTTTGCAATTGTACCATACTCTTTCCATTTTCAGATGATGGATTGAACAGTGCTCTGTGAGATGTTCAAAGCTTGGGATATTTTTTATAACCTAACCCTGCTTTAAAGTTCTCCACAACTTTATCGCTGACCTGTCTGGTGTGTTCCTTGGCCTTCATGATGCTGTTTGTTCACTAAGGTTCTCTGAGGGATTCACAGAACAGCTGTATTTATACTGAGATTAAATTACACACAGGTAGATGCTATTTATTAATTAGGTGACTTCTGAAGGCAATTGCTTCCATTAGATTTTAGTTAGGGGTATCAGAGTAAAGGGGGCTGAATACAAATGCATGCCACACTTTTCACATATTTATTTGTAAAAAAAATTGAAAACCATTTAGCATTTTCCTTCCACTTCACTATTATGTGCCACTTTGTGTTAGTCTATTACATAAAATCCCAATAAAATACATATACGTTTTTGGTTGTAACATGACAAAATGTGGAAAATTTCAAGGGGTATGAATACTTTTCCAAGGCATTGTATGTATATATTTTTTTCTTTTAATAAAAGTGGAGTTAATGTATTATTTCTGCATTGGTTAAAGTTAAGTTACATATACTAACACTTTTTCCAAACTCATTTTACAGGTGTCTACTTTATTTTTAATATACAGAAGGTTGGGTTGGTAGTTGACTAGTTGACAAAGAGGATCCAACAAAAAAGTAACCGTTCATATCTTAATATTTTATGGAAGGGACGGCCTGTCCATTCACTGTAATTAGTACATATGGTCCAGCTGTGACAGCGTAGCTGAAGACTTCTAACTCGTTATTAATTAGCCTCATTAAAATTCAAGTATGGGAGCAACCCTAGGTAAACAATACCTTATGCCATAAAGTCATTTTTTGACAGATAAAGGCCTGATGTGCAGACCTTGATACTAACATTTTTGCAGGGGAAACTGTATTTTTTTATAGGCTCAGTAGGTACTGGTTAACATTTGACTGACATCAAGGACAGACTCGAATAGCTGGAAGGGGCTAGCCGTTCAGCAATGTAATTCCTCTCACATCATTCCAAAATATGCCTACAGTAGGTCAAAGGTTGACAGGCAAATGACAGGCCTTCCTCAATTGCTGCGGTGTCACAGCGGGAGTACGTCAAGTAAAATTTCTCAGGCCCCTTTGCGATTTTTTTTTTTTAACATGTCCACGTTTCTTCCCCTCTCTTAAATTGGGAGGAATTGGCACATTTATGATTAATGCCTAAGCACATCGGCCTGTTCTATTGTTCTTGCTAGTTGTTTAAGCGGTCCCGGAGGCGGACTGTAAGACAAAAGAGTAAAGCTTTATTTAAAGAGCACTTAGAACGTTGGCGCAAACTGAATTGATAACACCTGCTGGTAGTGACAGAATGTAGGAAGAGGTATCACTATATCTACTCATTGAGAATCCCCTCAAGTCACCATTGCATGGATTTCACTGAGACATGCATAATGCAATTCTGAGCCATACTTTACTGTAGACACAGAGGGAATATGATATAATGCAGTTTGGTCCCTTAGTCGACACTTAATGATGGCTCCAAGTTAGCCTCTTGCTTGCCCTTTCCCCCACTGTGATGCCAAAACTTAATAAAGGTCTCATCGGTTTTGAGAAGTGTATGATGTCAGTAGACAGAATAGAGCTTAAGAAAAAGCTGTTTTAAATTGAGATGCGTTATATTTTTTCTTTGTATTAAACTTTTTGTGTTAGAAAGTATGTAACTGCAAATATTAGATTTGTGCATCATTTTTTTTTAGAACTAGATTTAAAAAAAAAAAAGTTTAATCATTCATTTTTATGCTATGATAAAATAGCAAACTTGTGTCCATTTGCTTAACTGCATCTCTGTAAAAAAAAAAAAGAAAAGAAAATTGAATAATTTGTTTTAAAATTAAGTGTTTCATTAATGGTAAGATAAGATTTTGTTTTAAAAAACATTCTTACTATTAACATTATTATTTTAATTGGAATATCGTAAACTGTACTAATTCTCTTTTCAATAATTATTATTATTATCACTTAAAAATAATGTTGTATATCAGTTTTGACATTGAGAAATACTTTTTTTTGGCTATACGTTAATTTAAAATGGATTGAATATTTGTCTTTTTTGTAGAATGTGGATAGTTATCATTTTACTTTAGTCCATTATTTGATGTTATTTTTCACCTCTGTCTAGACATTTTTTTAAAGTATCTGGTAAATGCTAATTAACTGTGTGCAGTTTTTTAATCAGGAGTCATTTTTAGCTCTTGTACTTATGCTGCTGTTACAGAGTAATGCGTAGCTTTGCATCTGTATATTATAACTTCAAATAGGATACAATCACTGGTAAACGTACATATTAAAAGGTCTCAAGTTAATTCTTTTTAAAAATAAAGATGAGGAAAACTTTATCTAATTCATCACAAAGCATGGGGAGAATTGAATGCTAATTCACAGTGAATTGTGTTTTTATTTTTTATTTTTTTACAAAAGGCAGTGAATTGTGTTTAATGGAGGTTCAATGTTCAAAAATGTTTTGCTAAAAAACTTTTTTGTTTTCCAAATAACAAAAGCAGACATGAATAATAGATTTTCACTTTGTAGATTTCTTACTATATTTGTGTTTTTTTGTGGTCAACCGTAAAAAATATGTTACCCCAAGACTTCATATTCCTGGGAATTGCCCGTTGAACCATGTACTTGTGTTAAAAGGTATTCCGTTCTCTTTGTATTGCTTCGTTTGTATGATCCTACCAGTCCCCCTGCTTTCCTATTGCAAACTGACCACGCAAGGCATGAAATCACACCCACACTCATGGTCAGTTTTCTGGCTGTGCTTACAGCAAAGCTTGTCTGTCCTTTTGGCAGACATGTGCTGACATGCCCCCTACAAAGATCAGGGAAGATCAGTGTATTGCTGTTTCTCTGCCTCATGCTGCCATGCCCCGCCCCCTCAGTCTCCAGACCCAGCTCTCTGAGCTCCTTATGCAGCTGAAAACAAAAAGGTATATATAATGTGTGTTTATATATATATATATATATATATATATATATAATTATTAGTCCCCAAATCTACATTTAATACTTACAAGATTTTTGTTTACTGCTGAAAATTGATAGCACAGAAATGGATCTCTTTTACACCGCCATTGTTCATACAATAGAAGAGTACAGTAAACGAGTTGATAGATAGAGAAAAACTTAGGGATAGCATAGGGAATCTCCCTAAAAAGACGTCATGCTGGGGTCAACATTGTTGATTTTTGCCCAGTTTAGCCCCATCCCCAACTGTTTTGGTTAGATGAATGCAGTAAAAACTGCCTACTCTTATTTATACCCAGTGAAAAATGATAAGGGGCAATAACCTGGTTTTATGTAATCCTAATTGCTATTTTCTGAGTTCTTTGGCTCATTTGTCACTTAGTACATTGAAATCGACTGAAACATGACTTACTTTGTGGTTGGAAAAGACTGTATTTGCCAGAATTTTTCTGTAATTTTCTATGTGGTTATAAAGGTTTTAGTTCTAAAAAAAAAAAAAAAAAAAAAAAGATATTAAAAAAAGATACAACAAAGGAACAATAAACATAAAATATGCAGCGCTGTGATGATTATAAACACGAGTTACATAAACATAAAAAACATAATAAAGTCCTTCTTTGTTAAACAAATAAGTCCAATGTTCCCACTCAGTAAGTGCAAAAGAAGCTGTCTGATCACCATAAGGATTGAAGGCTTACCAGAATTTGTTGTTACACAATTAAAGTCGTTGTAAACCCCCCCCCCCCCCAACTTTGTCCCATGTAAATCAGCATAAAAATCCATAATGAACACTGCTTGTAGATATCTCCTTACTTGCTTAGTATTGTTGTAATCCTTGTTGTTCTGTAGAATGAAGTCACTGAGCATGCCCAGATCTCCCCTGATTTAAGGCACACTCTCTATGTCTTATCTATCTGTTATCAGGACTTCCTACGGCACAACACTGAACTCTGCTAATCACTCAGAGCTTCCTCCTGCACACCATGTGACCATGTGACATGACATACAGTCCAAACGTGGCCATTACTGCAGTCTGACAAAGGGAAACATTAGACATCGGCACAAGTAAATACTATGAAATAAACAAGTAAGCTATGAACAGGAAAGCAGGGTTGCCATAGAAACGTTGGATTGAGACAGAGGCTTGGTTAACAGTACAGAAAGTGCTCAATGTAAGGGCGGAAATACACTCCACTGTGGACTCAGAAAACAATATTTAAGATGGTGCTGCCTAACCCCTGGAAACAAGTTTTTTAAAGTTTCTTTAAACAGTAAGTAATATGCAATTTGGGCTGGATTACAGTGACTATAGTCTGATAATGACTTATTATAATGGACTAAATGAAAAGAAGCATCAGAGTGGGAGAGTTTACTTCCTCTTTAAGTGCAGCAAACACGCTTTGATAATGCCACTCAGATGAATCCTTTCCTTTTGTCCTTATCTCGAAAACAAAAGATCATAAGAAGCATCCAAGGTGAAAACAGGCATTCAGTACAGGTTTAGGTACAAGGATTTCCTCTCATATTATCTCACTTCACAAAGTAGAGCTCCATTCACATGTCCCAAAATACCAAAGGCCATAAACAAAAGATATGCCTCATAGTGTAGTATTTATTAAAAGGACATACAATGAACAGGTAAAATTGCATAAAAACAATATATAATGCTGCTAGACTCCCATTTAACCCCGCCACATGGACCTCCGCTGTGACTTTGCAAGGTTCTGCCTCTATAATCCTACCCTTTTCGATTTGTATGCAAATGCATCCTCAGTGGCCTCTCTGAGGATGCGTTGTCCCCTCATGAACCATACCAGGCCACATGCCCTCAACATGGGGGGGTGCTTTAGGCTCTGCCCCCTCCTACCCCAAAGCACATAGTCTCCACGTTGATGGGGACAAGGCCTCTTCCCAACAACCCTGGGCTGTAGTCGTGGGGATTTGTGGGCAGTGGGCTTATCGGAATTTCCCAGCCCATCCTCTATGTGAAGGAGTATGAGGTACATTGTACCCCTACTTATTCACCAAATAAGTGTCAAAAATAAATAAAAACACAGGCACAGTTTTGTACAATCACGCCGTCCGCCGCACAGCTGGACCTTAAAAAAGAAAAATCTCCGCTCATCCGTGTTAGTAGAAGTTTGGTGAGTGTTTATTTGCGCTTTTCAGTTTGTGCTTTTCATTTTATTGCTTTTCAGTTTGTGCTTTTCATTTAGTGCTTTTCAGTTTGTTTCTGAATGGCCGTTCATCAACCAACCATGTTGCGGAATCGGAGGATATAACATGTTAATTATTATTGGCCTTGGATTTATTGCTTTGACCCAAGTCCAGTCCAGGAACGGGGGAAGGAGGAGTTCTTGTACCAAAAATGTGTTGCTTTATTAATCGTGAACAATTATGTCATATGCCTTTGCTGCGGGAGCTCAAGGAGAATAATCCAGATGATTTTTGGAATTATCTCTGGATGACGGACCCCTGCAACTCTTGGCTTTGCTGGCCTACAACTCTTGGCTTTGTTGGCCTACAACTCTTGGCTTTGCTGACCTACAACTCTTGGCTTTGCTGACCTACAACTCTTGGCTTTGCTGACCCCATATTTTAAGAAGCGGGAAACATGCATGATGCTTTATTTTATTTTTTGATTGAATAATAATGATTTGATTTGTTATATTTTCGATATTTTTGGATGCATAGAATTTACTTTTTGGTTAAGTTCTATTGGCAGATAGCATGTCTAATTTTATTTGTTTTCTTTTTTTAATGCACAATAAAAAAATGTGGAGAATAATACATGGCTTTGTGTTTTACTTCAAATGACAGTTTGGGAGTAGGCAGTTACTTTTAAAAAAATACAATGTAAAATTGACAAGGGACACCAACATAGTTGTATTTTTCATCTTAAAAATGATGGGATAATGGTGTTGTGGTAACTTGTCCAAAAAAAAAGCATAATAATATTATTCTTGATATCACTAGAAAAAAAAAGCCTTTGAAAATTCATTTACAATAACTCCATCATTATCACCAGCAAAACAGCTTCATTATTAATTATCCCATTTAAGAAGAAGAGAATTGTGTGCTGCATTTTGAGATTTCATAATTTGCCACGTCATGAATGTTAATTCTCCATTACAAATGCTAGTTTACAAGACCGACCGCTTCTGGCTCATCCTTGCTTCCGAGCATGCATGTTTGTACTTTGGACTTTTGCCTGACGGACTTGTATACACACGCTCGGAAAATCCGAAAACAGACATTTGTCCGCGGAAAATTTTAAAACCTGCCATCCAACATTTGTCCACGGAAATTCCAACAACAATTGACCGATGTAGCGTACAAACGGTCAAATTTTCCCCCAACAGCCTGATATCGAACATTTCACCTCGGAAAATCCGATCGTGTGTACGAGGCTTAAAGCCTCAATAACTCCAAGGCCAATAATAAATAAAGGTTATCTCCTCTGATTTCATAACATGGCTGGTTGACAAACAGCTGTTCAGAATGAAACTGAAAAGCGCTAAATGAAAAGCGCGAATCCACACTCACCAAACTTCTACTAACACAAAATTAGCAGAAGGAGCCCAAAGGGTGACGCTAAAGATCTGAAAAACCACGTAGTATGTCAGTACGTCAGTACGTTCATGTTTGCTGGCCAACAATTCCTTGCCATTTGTATGCAAGACAAAAGTCTGAGGTTTTGTCTGCGGAAAATCCAAGCGTGTGTACGAGGCTTAAGTGTGCATGGACACATAGAACAACATGAGAGGTGTTTTGAAGCTGGAAAAAAAGTCTAATGCTGCTAAAAACAGCAGCGCCCTGTGTGCATGAGGCCTTAACATTTTTAAACATTTTATCATTTAAATATTTTCAAAAACGGTAATGCCCCATACACACGGTTGGACATTCCGATGACAAAGTCTGTCGGATTTTTTCCAACGGATTTTGGCCCAAACTTGTCTTACATACACACGGTCACACAAAGTTGTTGAAAAATCCGATCGTTCAGAACGCGGTGATGTAGAACACGTACGACGGGACTATAAAGATTGCAGTAGCCAATAGCTTTTGTCTCGTAATTTATTCTGAGCATGCGTGGTACTTTGTCCGTCTTAATTGTCTACACACAATCGGAATTTAAAAGATCGGATTTTGTTGTCGAAAAATTTAGATTCTGCTCTCAAACTTTGTGTGTTGGAAATTCAGACGGAAAAAGTCCAATGGAGCCCACACACAATTGGATTTTCTGACAACAAGATCCGATCACACATTTTCCATCGGAAAGTCAGACCCTGTGTACAGGGCATAACAGCGTATCCAGTTTTGTTGAGTATAAAACTCACCAGTGACAGTTTTTTTTTTTTTTTACTACTACAGACCATAGGGAACTATAGGATATTTTGTTATTTTGAATGTTATTTGTATGCATTAGAACATTTGATTAAATTGTATATATGAATTAGGGATATATTTTTTATATACCTATATATATATATATATATATATATATATATATATATATATATATATATATATATATATATATATATATATATATATATATATATATATATATATATATATATACACACCTATAAATATATATATTATAGCCAATTGATTGTGGATCATTTGTAGTGTAATAAAAAGTAACTCTTTCAGTTTATATTGCGTTCGCTAAATATTTTTAAATTGGAGTTAAAAAAAAAAAGAGTTTGATGTTTTATTCTGATGTTTATTTGGGGATATAATGCGCACGGTGTAATTGTCCAGGATATTAATGCACGAAGGCTTTGCCAAGTGCGTCTCTGACCTTCTCCCTCCCTCCCTGCCGCACGCTGACACTTCCAGCCTAAATTTACGTCCTGCATCACCTCAGGAAACCCTTGGCTAATTTCATTATATTGTAGAGAAAATGCAAATGAAGGCAGACAGCTGGCACTTTCCTTGTGGCTGGGAGAGAGCGAGGGGCCCCAGGCTTACCTCGTCAGAGGTTCCAATACCCTATCGCTTAGACAGGCCCCAGTGGGGAGAGAGCAGGGAAATTTCTGGAGTGCGGGAACAGATGGTCACCGAGCTGAGTAAAATGGGGAGACTAGGTGTATTTTCCTTATCTGAGCATCACCTGCCAGGCAGCTTTGCACTTTGTTTATTATTATAACCTCAGAAATCATGTACTAAGGGTAACGACTGTACATGATAATGAAGAGTGGTTGTGTTATTCCTATCCAAGAGACAGAGGCTGTCTTTGTAATCGTGGTGATGGAAAGGCCTGA
Organism: Lithobates pipiens; assembly: GCF_037356315.1. Lineage (NCBI taxonomy): Eukaryota > Metazoa > Chordata > Amphibia > Anura > Ranidae > Lithobates > Lithobates pipiens. Next base: position 71,632,967 of record NW_027507758.1, read on the forward strand.
ACATTATTTGAATTGTTTTGTTTTATTGCACTTTTTTATAATATTTTATAGATTTTTTTTTTTTAACTAAAGACTTTGGATTGCCAGTATTGGGTTGCAGGAGTGACTTGCAGAGTCATTTTTGATTCACAAATTCACTCAGCTATGAGGAGGCCAAGAGTTAAAGTAGATGAAAAACCAAGTCACTGAAACGTGAAACTAAAACTGAAAACTAGAACTAAATTTTACTAGTGTACTAGTGCTACTATAGCGATACCCCTGTAGGAGCCTCTTGGTAATTAGGGTTCTCTGTTCTGCGCTTCAACTCCATGAGCACCCTCTGACACACCTGGTTGAATGAAAGTTACTGCAAACACTTATAAGAACACAAGTATAGATACATTTACTCGGCTCCAGGAGCCAGACGCAAGATTGTTTAAAGGTAAATTACCTGTATTGGTATGGGTTAGAATAAACGTGGTTTGAGCAAAAATGAGCACACAGAATGTTGATTCTGACACAGTTCGCTAGACAGTATAATCACAATGCCGAGGTAACTTAGAATAGAGTTCTGTACCACTAGACTGGGTTTAACTCATGAATAAAGAAAGTTAGCAATAAACAGTGCATATAAGCTTAACTGCAATGTGAACAATAATACTATATCTAGTCTAGAGTGCACTCTAGGAGAATGAGTATGATATGGTGCGATCTTCCCTGAAAGGTACCTCTTAGCATAAGCAATAGATGAAGGTCTCTGTGTAGCAGCTGTAAAGGTACAAGTTAGCGTTTAGGCCCAATTGTACCATTGGTGCTCATGAGACTAGTCCCAGTCAAGCCTGCAGGCAGCACTAAGGCTACCAGATGGCCGTATGGTAAGTTCCTAAAGGGTTCAGTTTCTCTAGCAACAGATAGTATATCCCCACAGCAGCAGCTCACTAATCCCAATGATATTGCAGCTGTCGGCACATCTGGACTCAGTACTTCGGATCCTGCTCAGGCTGTTATGCAGTAGTGGTGGCGCACAGTGGACAGCAATGTGCTCTCTCTGGGCTCCCTCATGGCAAGAGGGAGCTGTGACCTGTAGCCTGAAGAAAAGCAGCTCTTTCCCCTCCTCCTGGCAATCTCGCTGTAGGAAATGCAGCTCAAAAGCTCTTGATAATACTAGAGTCTTTCTCCTCTGGACTACAGTTCCCACAGTGCATTGCTGCCTGAATCAGTCTATTGAACTTTTGTTCAGCAGTTCCTTCCTCTCACTGATACAGCTGTTAACCAGTTCAGCACCACAGGGCAGTAGCTACAGAGAGCCGCTCTAGCCAGTGTTTCCTCTTACTGTTCATTCTTAGCCAAGCACAGGTCTACGCTACTAGACCACCTCTTTTAGCACTTGCTTGTGTGGCAATGGAGGGGGGGGGAATTATACTTTACACCTAGGTCCTGCTATGCCTAATAGGCATAAGTCACACCACAATTTGCACCAAAATTGTATCCTGAATGGTCGTGAGAGCGTCCAAAATGCAACAATGTTCCATCAGGCTTGGTGTAGGTTGTTATGGCATGATGTAGCTCTACATGTTACGCGCATCAGCGCTTCTTCAGGAGCTTAGACATATATTAGTATATCCAAAATAGTTGAGGTCAACCAATAAAAACACAAAAGAATGTCCAGGAGACAGCAAAGACTGCGGAATATGTCACCAATCAATAAAGTAGTCCATAAGGATCAGGGCATTGATTAACCAAGACCCATCAATAATTAGTAAACATCAAGGTATAACAAACAAAGGATAAGTGAAGTAGTTTAGCAATGCAGGTCCTATGTAGCATCCAGATTCCAGGGCCTAGATAAGTCTGAAGCTCCCAGTCCCTTAATGGCTGCATTGCTTAGATAGGTGTATAAAGTCACAGATAGGAAAGATGTCCGCCTGATACATCTGCCGCTCCGTAGACCACCCAGCAAGATGACACCCATCATCTTGTTGGGTGGTCTATAGAGTGGCAGATGTATCCGGCAGACATCTTTCGTACACCAACCTACACAAAGCCTGATGGAACATTGTTAAGTGTTACATCTTGGACGCTCTCACAACCATTCGGGTTACAAGTTTTTGGTGTAATTGGTAATGTGACTTATGTCTATTAGGAAATATTTATATTCTGATTTCTTTTAGAAATGTGTGTGTATTTTATAAGATTATGTGGTACTTATGCGGTTGTGATAGGTTTATCCCACTGTTTCGCTAGTTGTGGTTTCTTTTGGCTCTGTTTTTCACCATGGTGGACTCAGTCTCACACTTTGCTCCACCGTTAGTCATTAATTCATTTGATTACTTTATTTCACTTATCATTTACTTCCATATTTAACAAATTGGTGCTATTTTATGCACTATAATTTAGTGTACCTAGCATTCTTGATCCTTTTTATGTTTCACATTTAACACATTTTCAATGAATTCCTCTGTCACACTCAATGGAAATGTATAACGGAGGGTCCTATCTTATTATTTAATAAGCATTTTTTTGCATTTTTAGCACTCATATTCACTGGCACTACATCGGTAGGTTGAGATCTGATGTCTACCTGTGGGGTTCGACATTGAGAGTGGAGTCTTCTTTCTCCTACTCCCTGCCCCTCCTCAGCTCCTGGTTGGAAAATAGTGGACCCTGTGGATATTCCTTTTTTGGGCTTTAGTTATCAGATATACCTGAAGTATATTGGAAAAGTATTTGGAAGTAAAAGTATTTGAAGTATATTGGAAAAGTATTTGATCTTAAACCATTCAGTGGCTACACCATCATTGATGCGATAGTTGACTACTACTTGTAACAATTGTAAGCTGACCTTGTGAGGTTTGATATGCATTAATTTTGATATATATATATATATATATATATATATATATATATATATATATATATATATATATATATATATATATATATATACATATATATATGTTATACATATCTATTTTTCCCCCTCCCCCCCCCCTTTTTTTTGTGCGTGCGTCTTGTAGTTTGGTTGTGCATTCAAACGTGTTGTTTGTCTCCAGATAATTTCTCTGTGCTTCTCCTGAAGATCCAAGGTTTTCCTCGCAAAACACGTTGAGGATGTCAGCACAGATCTCCCACGTTGATGTTGGATATCAATATTAACTGTAATGGGTTTTCTTATTGATTGATATTCAGTAATATATATATATATATATATATATATATATATATATATATATATATATATATATATATATATATATATATATATATATAACTTTTAACTATGTGTATCTCAGGGCCTACAAAGCCCATTATATGTTTCTAAGGTAGTATTCTGATATCTCGAGCAATGTCATCAGCTTTCCAGCTGTAACGTACACAACACTTTCTCCCTATGTAATGGATATGAGGAGAGGGTAGGTATTTGTAGTCCAAATCAGGAAAGCAGCCTGGTGTGACAAAACTGTTCCTCCATAGATGTATTGCAGTGAGTGAATGCTGTCACCCTAGGACAGGAAGTGGATTATTATAAGGTTCCACAGTTAACAGTACAAACCAAGCCATGGAGTACAAGGAATTGTATGTGGACCTTCGAGACAGGATTGTATTGAGGCACAGATTTGGGGAAGGGTATAGAAACATTTCTGCAGCATTGAAGGTCCCAATAAGCACAGTGGCCTCCATCATCCATAAATTCCAGCGACTGGTATTTCCTGGCTGAGGAATACCTGAAGAAGCCCTGATGCCCTACCTAGGTCAGAATTGGGGACAGGACTGAGAGTGCTTGACCTGGGAAAGTGCCAATGGCTGCAACCAGAATTGATGAGAAGTTGTGTGCCCTGTAGTTGTGGAAGAAAAACGTTGACATTTATTAAACTCGCCTCTTCTTGTTACCAATGGCCTATCCTTGGAACTGGTACCTGGCTCAGCAAGGAAGAAGGAGGGTGAAGTATCAGGTATCATATTGTACCTGTGCCTGTGACAATACACTCTATTTGCTTCCTCTGGAAGCAGGGACTGACATTAACATAACAATTAGAGCAAAAGGCCTGTTAGCAGTACCCAGAAATAAAATGTTATGCCCACATTCCCCTTTTCCCCTGCCTGCAGGTGGACATGGCTACCTAATGTATTATTCCATTTAGTGGGTCTCCCCACTAAGAGTGAATTTAGAACATAGATGGCGTGTCATGCTAGTAGTGCAAGATCTGTATGGTTTTCTGTATCAAAGTTAGAAGTGTTAATCTAACTTTTTATAGTTAAATAATATTTTTATTCAGAGAATGTATAGAATATTACAAAATGCACAGTAGGTAAAGGTTAAAACAATAACCAACAAGCCCCCACAAACAGAAAAAGGGGAGGAATACACTATATTGTCAAAAGTATTGGGAAACCTGCCTTTACATGCACATGAACTTTATTGGCATCGCAGTCTTATGCAGCGTAGACGCGGTCTGATTTTCTGATGGGAAATGTTGGATGTGAGCTTGTTTTCGTAAAGTCCGACCATGTGTATGCTCCATCGAACATTTTCTGTCAGACTTTCCACCAACAAATGTTGGCTAGCAGGTGGTCAATTCTTCCGCCAACAAAAAGTTGTTGTTGGAAAGTCCTATCGTGTATACACAAGTCTGCGCACAAAAGTCCATGCATGCTCAGAATCAGAAGCAGCCGGTCTTGTAAACTAGCATTTATAATGGAGAATTAACATTCGTGATGTGGCAAATTATGAAATCTCCAAATGCAGCACACATTCTCTTCTTCTTTAATGGGATAATAATGAAGCTGCTTTGCTGGTGATACTGATGGAGTTATTGCAATCAATTGCAAACAAATTTTCAAAGGCTTTTTTTTTTTCAAGTGATATCAAGAATAATAATAATATAATAATAGCGCAAAATAAAGGAAGGATAGTGCAACGTATCACAATAAGAAAAATCTGCAGATTGCCAAAGAAACATAAAACCCTTGACATAAAGTTAAAGCTGAGTTACGTGATCAATAGAGTCTCACATGCTATAGAACCAGACTGCCTTCCCCCCAGGGGGCGGCTCGAGAGAAACTGCCATGAAAAATAAAATGAAGACATTTTTACTTAAACCCTAGAACAAAAAGAGCCGTAAAAAACACACCAGACAAGGTAGCGTGAGAAGGGGAGGTGGTGCACAGTATGGTGCCTGTATAGATGTCAGAACACGAGTCCTGACCAATCTGTCTGAGAGGCTCCATCACCACATCACTGAGTCCTCTCAGCTGTTCCAGCCAGCATGTGAGATCCCATCACGTAAGATGCTTTGTGACACGTGAAAAGTAAGACGTCCACAGCCATTGCGCTCTCTGTGAGATGGTTAGCTGCATCATAGATGAGTTAAAGTCTCGGATTCTTTGGCCAGCATTCCCCTTGGTGAACATGTGAACCCTGCTGCTCAGCTAATAGAAGTTTCCAATAAATGACCGTTAGGAGATCCCTGCCTGTCAAGTTAGTTCTGGAATATCTTCCAAGTAATTGGGATTTCTCATGTTTGACATTTTTAAAAAGAACTCCAGAGAAAATATGAAACCAATGAATAACATGAATTGCTATTTATACATAACTGAATTTTGTCTTGTCACTTTGCATTACAGTATGCTTAAAAAATATATATTTGTAATGTACATAACTGGCCTAGTGAAAAGACTTTGGGGGTCACTAAGGCAAATAGGCTGTTCACTTTGTAAGAGAATTCACACTTTGCAAGGAAATCTGCCCCAGAGCTTAGTGAATGTGGTGAAGTTTTACTTTGCAAATCATCATCATCATTGTAACAAAGAAAATAGAACAGCAGCATTTTGCTTGCACATGATTGGATGATGGAATTCAGCAGGGCACCACCTCGTTCACTAAGCTGTTTTTTCACTCTTGTGTTTATGATTTAGCTGATTTACATTGCTATGTAAGTCATTTTGTTTGCTTTTGGTATGAGTTCTGCTTTATTGACCGCCAGGGGCACTCCTGAATAGGGTGTCTTTAAACTTTTGCCCCCCGACACAATGTTTCTATCCTTTTCGCTATTATTAATAAAAATGCCATAAAATTATCCCCTATTTTGTAGACACTATAACTTTTGCTCAAACCAATCAGTAAACGCTTATTGTGATTTTTTTTTACCAAAAATTTGTCGAAGAATACATATCGGCCTAAACCGAGGAAAAAAAATGTTTTTTTTATATATTTTTTGGGGATATTTATTATAGCAAAAAGTAAAGAATGCATTTTTTTTCTAAATTGTTGCCATTTTTTGTTCATAGCGCATAAAAAAAACTGCAGAGGTGGTCAAATACCACAAAAAGAAAGCGCTATTTGTGGTAAAAAAAGGACGTCAATTTTGTTTTGGAGCCACGTCGAACGACCGCGCAATGGTCGTTATATATTGTCAATATATATATATTTATACCATCACCATTCCGACCTTCAAGAAGAAGAGACCCCTGCCACCAAAACCTGAAACAACAAGAAAAACACACAGAAAAAAACACAACACACAATTATACACCTGCCTATAGGGAGAGAGGGAGGGAAAAGCTCTAAGCTTGTGTGTTATCTCTTCCCACGCTGTGCCTGACTGGTAAGCTCCGCCCCACCCTCGTGCTTAGTAAAAAGATGGCGGGACTGCCCCCCCTGAGGCTACGGAAATGCCTCCCCCTTCCTGCCCACTACTCCCTGGTGCATCTTTGTACAGCTTTCCCCCAGTCATGCAGCTCCTTCACTACAGTTCCTTCTACTCCGGGGCTTTTCTTTACCATTTCAGCAGCCCCACACTCATTGAGACCCTTGCAACCACGCAAAACCGTCTCGAGCAACCGCCCACCCATCAAGACCTTTGTGACCACACAGTCTCACCCCAGCAACCTGACAATCATTGAGACCCTTGCAGCCAGACAAATTGTCTTATGCCTCCTGTACACTGCTGCTGGTAAACAGACGTTTAGGACCAGTTGGGCATTTTTCTCAGCTCCCTGAACTCTCCTCTATGTTGTCTTATCAGTACATGTACACAAGGTCGTTTATAGTCGTTTCTAGGCAGTTGAGTTTAGAAGCTTTTTGAAAAAAAAAAGAAAAAATGGGTTCAGATGGATGCTCAGAGGCATTTCAAAAGGCAAATGCCTGTAACAGCTCTTAAATGTGGCTAAACGCGGTAACTCGCGTTTAGCAGGGTTTCGTTTACAGTCATTTTCATTTTAACAGAAAAATAGGCAATATTGTCTCAGCAGCTTGACACTCATTTGAGGCCCTTGCAAAACGCAATATCATCTCAGCAACCTCACACTTGTTGAGACCCTTGCAAGCACGCAATTTCATCATAAAAATAAATAAACAACAAACCTCATACTCATCGAGACCCTTGCAATCATGCAATCTCGTCTCAGCAGCCTGACACTTACTGAGACCCTTGCAACTATGCAATATCGTCTCAAAACAACTTCTTACTCATCGAGACCCTTGCAACCACGCAATATCGTCTCAGCAAAATCAGACTGAGACCCTTTCAATCACGCAATGTTGTCTCAAAAAACAAACCTTCATACTCATCGAGACCCCTGCAACCACGCAATATTGTCCCAGCAACCCGACATTCACTGACACCTTTGCAACCACTCAATATCGTCTCCAGTATATAAAACACAATAAAACACTTTGCAGCACACACCTACATGCAAACCTGCATACAAACTAACTTACAAACACACCTCAGTGACAAACAATCAGCCACACAAACACGCAGTGGCACCCAGTTTGCCATTCATCTCCAGTGGCATGCGGGCCATTCATCTTTTCCTTACCTTTCTCCCTGAGGTTAGTTCAGGTTTCCATCTGGCACCAGATTGGACTTTATTTCCCCAGATTCAAAAAATAAATAAATAAATAGGAGGGGAAGAAAGTACAGTTTGCATCTTCACAAGGGTCAGTCGCATGACAGGGTTGAGACAGTTCATTTCAGGTAAAATCACACCAGGCCCACCGTCAGATGGTTATCCACTACCGCTATGACTCCCTGCTCACCAAACAACCAGGCACACCACCGGCAGACCTAGACAGGTTGAGGATAGTGTTCAGCAATCTCAACGTGCCCATAGCTGAGCATAAAGTGTCCTGGGTATCACTCTGGACATGCATGCCATAGCCTGCCCCCGGACAAACTAGCCTGTATCAGGACAGTTATCCACAACTTCACCTGGTCACAAGGGGGCACGATGAGGCAGTCACAATCCTTACTAGGGATGCTGAACTTTGCCATGAGGATTATTCCTGAAGGACTGACTTTTATATCACAGCTTTTAGTTTTTCTCACACCAGTGCAAGATCCAGACCAAGTTCTCCAACTAGACTAAGGCCGCGTACACACGGGCGGACTGTTCGCCCAACTTTGTCCGCTGAACAGTGTTTGGGCGGACAGTCCGCTCGTGTGTGGGCTTTCAGCGGACAGTTTCAGCGGACAGTTTGACGGACAAGGTTTTTCGGAAATTCCGTAAAACTGTCCGCTGAAACCTTGTTTCAGCGAACAGTCCGCTCGTGTGTAGGCTTGTTCGTCAAACAAAGTTGCGCGCATGCTCAGAAAGGATTTTCACGCCGAAAGCTATAATGCAGTGTATAGGACGTCGTATTTTTCGTCCCGTCGTACGTGCCGTTCACGTCATCGCGCACGGTTTCAGCAAACTGTTCGTCCGTCGTGTGTGGCCATGTCCGTCCATGCTAAGTTTGAGCGGACTGTTTGCCGAAACTGTTGGACGGACAAAGTTGGGCGAACAGTCCGCGCGTGTGTACGCGGCCTAAGCAGCAGTAGCAGACTTAGCTATGTGGGACAAGTTCCTCACCAGCTGAAACTACATTTTAATGTTCATTCCGGCAGTGCCAGCCAAGCCACCACGGGCGGTCACAGATGCCGCAGCCTCTACGGGCTTCACAGCCTTTTTTCGGCCACCACTGGTTCGCCAAACCTTGGCCCCCAGAAATTCTCTTAAATTTCTGCTTTCGCCCAGTCTTCATCACTCTTCGAGCTGTATCCCATTGTGGCAACTACCCAGGTCTGGGGCCACACTTGAACAGGACAGACAGTGCTCTTCACCACGGACAATCATGCCACGGCCAACATCAGCAATTAAGGTAGATCCAAGTCACTCCCCATCATGTCCTTCCTGCGCTGGCTTGTGCAGATGTCACTCCGTCACCAGTTTAATACCTTCTGTAGACATATTTCGGGTAAAAAAATGAAAAATCGCAGCTGTCCCGTTTCAACCTTACTTTGTTTTTCTAGCAAGAGCCTGGAGCTGACCCAACAACTACTCCTGTCCCCCCCTGGTCATTGCTGACGATGGACTGAAGTTGCATCTCGCCACTGCAACCCAGTTCATTAACCACTCCTTGGCACATAACACACTGAAGGCATATCGCACTGCTTGGAACACTTATCGCACGTTTTTGGCCTCTTGCCCCGGAGTAGCGACAAGCAACGTTAGACACGTCCTAGCCTTCATATCGTATTACCACACGCAGCTTGCCCTTTCTCACAATACTATCACACTATACCTAGCTGGCATCCAGTATTTCCAGTCCTTACAGGACCCCAGTATACCGTCAGTATTCTCGGCCCATGCAGTCAAGTCAATCCTACAGGGCATACAGAAGCACCAACCTGTAATCAGTGGCAAACACCTACCTATCACGAGTGCCCTCTTCAGGGACAAGTCTGAAATTCTTACTCGTTCTCTGTTTGGGGCTTTGCTCAGCCTAATTATTCGGGCGACCATCTACTAGGCCTTCTACGGTTTCCTATGACCTAGTGAATTTACTGTCAGTGGCTCCTGCAGTCAGACACTGCTCTGATGACACTCGCTTTCTGAACCATTACACCCTTTATCTCACAGTCTGCAAAATGCAACAAACCGACTCCTGGGGTTGACATTAACCTGTTTCAGACTAACAATGCCTGGTGCTCAGTGACGGTGCTCGACCGACTATTGTCCCATCTACCCAGCCAATCTGATGGTAGCTCATTGTTACCCTTTCTAACCCCCCCTTAAAGCGGGGTTCCACCCTAAAGTGGAACCTCCGCTGATCGGAACCCTCCCCCCCTCCGGTGTCACAATTGGCACCTTTCAGGGGGGTGGAGATACCTGTCAAAGACAGGTATTTACACCCACTTCCGGGCATAGACTCCTGTGGGAGTCTACGCCATTTCCTGTCCTGCCGCGCTGTCTGCTGGGACACACACGGGTCTCAGAGACAGTGCGGACAATTCCTATTGTGCTGCGCGACTCGCGCATGCGCAGTAGGGAACCGGGAAGTGAAGCCGATTCGCTTCACTTCCTGATTCCCTCACCTAGAATGGTGGCGGCAGCAGCCGAGGGCCGAGCGATCGATCGGCCTCGGCTTCCGGCATTGCTGGAACCCGGGACAGGTGAGTGTCCATTCATTAAAAGTCAGCAGCTGTAGTATTTATAGCTGCTGGCTTTTAATATTTTTTTTGTAGGTGGAATCCCTCTTTAAGCAACTTGGGCTTCAACCCCAGTCAGTCCTCTGGACATTCCTTCCGGATCGGAGCAGCCTCAGCTGCCTCCCAACATGGAGTACCAGACCACGTAATCAAGAAACTAGGCCACTGGAAGTCTGCTTGTTTTGCCACATCCCAAATCCTCAGGAAGAAATGGCACAAGCCTTTACCAAGCTGGCTTAATAAACACAAGAATCAGTTAAGAGTTATTCCCATCTGAGTCTTTTAGGAACTACCCATTCTTTACCTCTGTCATAGGGTCGTGGCTATATATATATATATATATATATATATATATATATAGCCGCGACCCTATGACAGAGGTAAGGAATGGGTAGTTCCTAAAAGACTCAGATGGGAATAACTCTTAACTGTATATCACTACAGCAGACTTTTGGTCTCATTCCTAGTTTGCCCAATTGAGAGAGATGTTGCACCAGTGACCACTTTTTGTAAGTAATGGACAGTTTGAAACTAGTTTTTTTTTCTTGTTTTGTTTTTTTACCAAAATTGATCAGTACTGATTGTTTTACATTCCATTGTTCTCATAGGTCTTAACACCCATCAGACTTGTAAGTTCTGTACTGGTCCACTCCTCCATCTGATTGTTTTAATTTTTACTGTTTCTTTACGATCTTGGTCGGAAAAAGCTCTGATGGTTTTCCCCAACAAAATTCCGACGGGATTTCGCTCAAGCTGTCCTGCATACACACGGTCACACCAAATTCCGACCGCCAAGAACGCCGTGACTTACAACATGTACGACGGGACTAGAAAAAGGAAGTTCAATACCCAGTAGCCAACAGCTTCCATCTCGTAGTTGAATCTGAGAATGCGTGAGTTTTTGCACGTAGGAATTACATACACAAAATCGGAACGTTTTTCTGTCTGAAAAATTGAGACCATGCTTTAAAATTTTTGCTGGCGGGAATTCGGCCAGCTAAAATCCCATGGAGCATACACACGGTCGCATTTTCCGATGAAAGGTTCTCATTGGTCTTTTGCTGGTCGAAATTGCGATCGTGTGTACGCGGCATTAGAATCTCTTTTGTTTCATCTAAAAGATTTTTACTTTTGTAGCGCTGGCTCCTGACAGGCAGGTGCTATATTTTTTTCTAAAGTTAATTTGCCTGAAACCACAGTTGAGTTTTGGGGCTATTTCTTGAAATTTCTGGTTTCAGTACCAGTCCAACTGGGTTGCACTGGGTTCTCCTTGACCGCAGGTGTCGCTGTCACCGCCGGCAATAGTAGGAACGCAGTCTAGCTGGGTGTATTGAATGCCACTGTTCTCTCGGAATCAGCCCAGTGGGAGTGTTCTCCTACATCGCATTCTGGGGGGTGGTATTTAAGGTACCGATGCCAGGTGGTTCAGGGTTCCATCTTTATTTTCTGTCTGTTCGGTTCTGGTGGTCCTGCTGACCCAACCCCATGGCTCTCCTGGCCTGGGGTGCGGAACCATGCATCCCAAGTCTTGGGGCTGGCTGGCCCGAGGCAACGCAACTTTAGGGACAGGCCTGACTGGATTTTGGGGCCTACTGATTCGAGGGTGGTCTGGTGCCGTCTCATCTGAAGGGAGAGGCCCAGCAACTGAGGAGCCCCAGGGGAGGACTCTTCAGGAGAAGGCCGTGCGCAGGGCTGGCTTCTCTGAAGGAGCCTAGAGGCTTAGTTGAAGGATGCAACCTGGATCAAAACACATATGGTATCACCGGATCAGCTGAGAGAACCTGGTACCATATGTTAGCTTTTTAAATTTATGTACGTCCCTCAGTAACGCTCAAGTGTACATCACAAGTCTGTGGCAGAGACTTTGTTGAACACCCTACCGGCTGCTAGGCCTAGTGTGAGGAGGTCTATCCGGGGGTTGTTAAATCCAGTTGTGAAATGGTCTTTATTCTCTGTATTTTCTATAAGGACTTCCATTATTTTTTGCAGTCTAAAGTACCTGAACTTACTCCTAATCCTCTACCCTTTATTAAAAGACTCTGTTTCTGTTCCCAATAAATAACCCAAAAGAAGATTCAGTGTCAGTTTCCACATTCTTTGGGCCATCTATTACGGGAATCCCTGGTGGGCTCTATTTTTGGGACATCTGGTCTGGGAGGTGCTCCTTGGTGACATAGGTGAACTCCATTTTCTCACACATGGTTGATGACTCTGTAAGTGTGGAAAAATAGGCTTGATATTTAGTACTTTTTCATTATTGAATACTATGTTTTTTTGTACATGTTTCTCCTTATTCTATTTTGCTTTATAGAACTACTACCCCAGTTATACCCTGAAAAAGATTGCAAAGCTCAATTGAAACACATTGGGAAATATCTGGCAGTAATCTCACAGAGCCCTACCCCCCGCTCCAAAGCACCCCCCCCCCTCATGTTGGGGGGAAGTGGCCTGGTATGTTTTTTGGGGGGGGGCATGCTGTTTTTCTCTAAAATTTTGGCATGGGGCTCCCCTCCAAATCCATACCAGACCTGGAGGGCCTGGTATGGACTGCTAGGGGGGACCCCACACCGTTTTTTTCTTCATTTTTATAACCAGCACTTTTCTTTTGTTGTTCAGCTGTTAACGGGGAAACCAATTGACAGCTGATGACTTAGGGGTTGTTAAGGACACTGTGGCCAGCTTCTCGTCCCTGCTCCTTAACAACCAGCTTACACTGCTCCTTGAGGGCGCAGAATGCACTGTGCTGCGCTCAGTGCATTGAAGGGTGTTCGATGGGGCTAACCCCCATGCAAATTCGGGTGTTCAGTGAACGGACAAACTGGCAGATGTTCAGCCCAAACTGATGCTCGGCCCAACTGTTCGCCCATCCCTAGCTATGCATTGGCATGGCTGTCTTTATTTACAATGTAAGAGCTCACATGCAATAGGAGCTGATAGTTCTAACAGGAAGTTATATTCAATAAAAAAAAATTGGAACAGTATATATTTTTTTTATACTAAAAGTAATTTTACTGCAGGCATAATATAAAAAATCTGATATATACACAAAATTTGATTTGGGGTTTATTAAGTCAATATTACTTTTTTTTCCCCCCAAATATAAATTTTATTTAACTCCTTATAGGGGATGAGGGCCCCACAACACAATCGTGAGTGAGTAAATAAGCGTGGTTACATTGGTTATGCCAAGGTTAAATACATTCAGAACAATGTACAGAACATGTGTAAACTTGAAACATTAAAACCCATGTTAATCTCTGGCAGAGTTCACAATCGTCAAAAGCAATGTTTGTTATAGACATCATAATATCAGGATTCTCCCCACCCACTTTTTCAACTTTTCTTAAGGGAAGAGGCAAAAGGGGGAAGTAATATTTGGGTGGAGGGAAGGTAGATAGAAGAAAGATGGGGTGAGTTGGGGAGGAAAGAAAAGGGAAACAGAAAGGGGCAGAAGAGGGGAAAGAAGAAGACATGGTGGTAGCTGAGCTTGCGAGTTATCAAAAGGGATAGGTTTGACCATGACCCTATCAGGCGCGGCCCTTCATCTGAATAGATGAAGACATTCCATATGTCCCAGTTCTTCTTATAAGCTTCTTGTTTATGTTGGGCAGTAAGAATCAAATCCTCCATTTTCTTCACATCCTCCACCCTCCTCAGCCACTGTACGATGGTCGGGGGGAGTGTTGTTTCCAGAGGAGGGGGATTCATGCCTTTGCTGCATTAAGTAAGTGACATTTAAGTGATTTCTTATATGTATTAGTAGGGATCTTGGAGTGATGTAGGAGAAAGAATGGGGCATTGGCTGGGATGGTGTATTCTGTGAACTTCTGTGTGATTCGGCGGACCCCTCCCCAGAAATCCTTTAGCTTAGAGCAGGACCAGAAGATATGGATCAGAGTTCCCTCCTCCTCAGCACAGCGCCAACACCGGCCCGAGGAAGAGGGAAAACACTTCTGTAGTCTGGAGGGTGTCAAACACCAACGTGAGAACAACTTGAAGTTAGTCTCTTGTATTTTAGTACATAGGGAAGATTTGAGGGCCAGAGAGATGATGCGTTGCTTTTGTGTTGATGAAAATGTGCAATTCAAGTCTCTCTCCCATCTGGTTAGGCAGGGCAATTGTGGTTTTCTTTAGGAGTATTTAACAAGTTGTATATTTGGGATAGTATGTGGGCCAACGGGTCAGTCCCCGAGCACAGGTCTTAAAACAGCATTAGCTGGCGAGCAAATTCTTGAGGTCTAGGGAGGGAAACAATATTACTTTACTTTCTTATTTTACTTCTACTTCTTTAGCAAAATCAACCCCAATTATCTTGATGGTTTATGTAGAATAGAAATTGCCAGGTATACAGCATACTGTAGAGAGATCAGGGTGAAAAGAAGGCCACCTTATACAGACAGCAAACAGGAAACATCAGGATGGTTCTTCATATCATGAGCATAATTCAGGAGAAGTGGGGTTTCTAGTGTGAGGAGGATAATGCTAATTATATTATAATAGGTTCCTGCTGACTTTTCTTAGCAAAAACAAATTATAGAACATAATCTTCATCATGAGGACTCGTAGAAGACGTTTTATTACATCTCTAGGTTTATTAGGAGCTCAGAATTTGTCTTCCGTGGCAATGCACTACAATATGATTAAGAAGACCCTTTGGGATGGTAGATTGTCTTACTATAGAAATGAATGAAGACTGCAACGTACAAGAAGAAAGGCTGAAAAGTTTTGAAGTGGTGGCTCTCAGCAAGCCCTGCAATAAAAATCTCAAAGTCACAGGGACAGGTAAGTATAAGGCCGCGTACACACGGGCGGATTGTCTGCCCAACTTAGTCCGCTGAACCGTGTTTCAGCGGACAATCCGCTCGTGTGTGGGCTTCAGCTGACTTTTTCAGCGGACAGTCTGACGGACTTAGTCTTTCGGAATTTCCGTAATTTTGTCCGTCCAAACTTGGTTTTGTCCGTCCAAACTTGGTTTTGTCCGTCCAAACTTGGTTTCAGCGGACAGTCCGCTCGTGTGTAGGCAAGTTGGACGGACTAAGTATGGTGCATGCTCAGAAAGGATTTACACGGCCGAAGGTTGCATTGCAGTGTATTGGACGTCGTTTTTCTAGTCCCGCCGTACGTGCTGTACACGTCATCGCGCAAGTTTTCAGCGGACTGTCTGTTCATCGTGTGTGGTCAAGTCCGTTCATTCAAAAGTTGAACGGACTGTCTGTCGGATTGTCTGACGAACTTAGTTGGGCAGACAATCCGCCCGTGTGTACGCGGCCTAAGACTTGGGCAAAGATGCTGGAGAACAGGTGATGGTATTTAAAGGATAGCTGAACTAAAATTATTTTTAGCTTTTTATGATTTGGGAGAGCTGACACATACCTTATTAATTCATGGGAAGTTTGAATTATAAGAATTTATCATTTTAAGATTTTAAAGAATTAAAAAAAATGGGGTTCATGTATATAGGCCTCATATGCAGGTAAATTGAAATATGCTTTAAGAAAAATATTACATTTGTATTGCTTTTAATTACTTATGAATAGCTTGAAATTAAAGTAGAACTTTAGATTTAGAAAATGGGTGAACCATTAGGGCTTTTAATGCAGAAGAGCCATGCTCTGTCTCTTCTTAACCACTTCAGCCCTGGAAGATTTTATCTCCTTCCTGACCAGAGCATTTTTTGCGATTCGGCACTGCGTTGTTTAGGTGACAATTGTGGGGTTGTGCGACGTTGTATCCAAACAAAATTGATGTCTTTTTTATCCCCACAAATAGAGCTTTCTTTTGGTGGTATTTGATCAGCTCTGCAGTTTTTATTTTTTGCGCTATAAACAAAAAATTGTGACAATTTTGAAAATAAGGCAATATTTTTTACAAAAAATATCCCCCAAAAATATATAAAAAAAACAATTTTTTTCCTCAGTTTAGGCCAATATGTATTCTTCTACATATTTTTGGTAAAAAAAATTGGAATAAGCATATATTAATTGGGTTGCGCAAAAGTTATAATGTCTACAAAATAGGGGAGAGTTTATGGCATTTTTATTCTAATTTTTTTTTTTATAGTAATGTCGGAGATCTGTGATTTTTATTGTGCCTGTGACATTATGGCGGACCCATTGGACACTTTTGACACTATTTTATGACCAGTGACATTTATACAGCGATCAGTGCTATAAAAATGTAATGATTACTGTGTAAATTACACTGGCAGGGAAGGGGTTAAACACTAGGGGTTGATCAAGGGGTTAAGTGTGTCCTAGGGAGGGATTCTAACTGTGGGGGGGATTTGGGCTTCCACTCACATGACAGCGATCACTGCTCCCGATGACAGAGAGCAGTATATCTCTGTCTTGTCACTAGGCAGAACAGGGAAATGCCTTGCTTACATAGGCATCTCCCCGAACTACCTCTCCACACCGCAATCGCGGGCTGCCGGCGAACATTGAATTCCCGGGTCCAGAACCCTGTGGGGAAGCAGCGGTCTCTCTGCTGACATGCCTTCTGCTGAATCAGATCTATAACCTTACAGTCAGTAAAGCTAATGCTTTCGGCTGAAGATTGCTTTTTAGATATTTTGGGGTGTCAGACCTCTGTAGAGAGGTTGCTGCTTTAACACAGACAATAAGGGTCCTTCTCTACATCATGCTGACAAGGGACAGTCTTTAGTACTCTGGAACTTTGAACACATTTAGTTTCGATGCACTTAGCTGATTTTAAACTAAAGGTTTAGCCCTCATTTACATTGAACGCGGCTTTAAATTTGTACAACTTCATCTGAAATCGCACAATTTCAAAGCCGCATGTCAGTGCAACTTAGGGTGTGACGTGAAAGACATCTGTGGGGTTTCATGTATAGATGTCTATTGAAGTCACACCCGAAATCTCCGAATGTAGTGCAGGAACTACTTTTGCAAATCGGTGCGGTGCTGCAAAGTCAGCGTTGCACCAACTGGAGTGGTGCCAATGCCAGCAATAAACTGCAACTTGTCGTGCGATTTGACCTGTCAAATCGCACGACAAATCGACCCAATGTCAAGGGCATAGTTGGGTTTTAAAGCAAACACTGCAAAAATCACCCTAAATAAATGTTCACTAAAATACACTTTACTTTCCCTCTAACACTATGACCTAGCAAATGAAATTCCATACATGCATTCAGACCCGTAAGTTTTAATAGAATTTATAGAGGAGTTAGTAAAGAGCAATGTTTTGTAATATAATTATATCTATTGCATTATTTCTGCAAAACCTCTTTAAAGTTGCCGTCTCCTGTGAAAGTAGGTAGCAAAGAGGATGAAAAGTGAGCGGCGGCAGGAAGAGAGCAGTTTGTGGGGAGTGTGGGTAGGCTCTGGGCATTTATGGACAGTCAGGCAGACGCAGGCAGACAGTGGCTGTTGGGGAGGTCACTGTTCCTTTAGTCCTTGCCTTTCCCAGGAGAGGTAGCTGTAAGCACTGAGGAGTGATGGGAGCTTTATACCGAACACGGCTGAAAAAGTGCATCAAACAAATCTGTGCCCCTGCCGTACAATGACATCCAGCCCTGTCAGTGAATCAGACTACTTCTAGTTCTGAACATAATTTTATGTGCATCAGTAGTTGTTGAAGGACCATCAAATATATATTATAATAGTATATATAACTGTTATGTATATATATATATATATATATATATATATATATAAATAATTTGATCTAAAAACTGTAAATTTTGTTGCTGGTGAAATTTGGTAAAATTTGGTGAAATTGGAAACTCTGAATTTTACTAACCAAGCTACTTAAATTAAATTTTAGTAACTTGGTTAGTAAAATTCAGAGTTTCCACAAAACAAAACTAACAAAATTAACAGTTTTTAGTCTTTTTTTTTGTTTTTGTTTATTCTTTCTTTACTTTTTATTATTATTATTATTTTAAAGCATATATTTACAGCTGTGCTCATAAGTTTACATACCCTGGCAGAATTTATGATTTCTTGGCCATTTTTCAGAGAATATGAATGATAACACAAAAACTTTTCTTTCACTCATGGTTAGTGTTTGGTTGAAGCCATTTATTATCAATCAACTGTGTTTACTCTTTTTAAATCATAATCACAACAGAAACTACCCAAATGACCCTGATCAAAAGTTTACATACCCTGAATTTTGGCCTGATAACATACACACAATGGGGTTTGGATGGCTATTAAAGGTAACCATCCTCACCTGTGATATGTTTTCTTGTAATTAGTGTGTGTATAAAAGGTCAATGAGTTTCTGGACTCCTGACAGACCCTTGCATCTTTGATCCAGTGCTGCGCTGACGTTTCTGTATTCTGAGTTATGGGGAAAGCAAACGAATTGTAAAGAGATCCGCGGGAAAGGGTAGTTGAACTATATAAAATAGGAAAGGGATATAAAAAGATATGCAAGGAATTGAGGATGCCAATCAGCAGTGTTCAATCTCTAATCAAGTGGCAAATGAGGGGTTTTGTTGAAACCAAACCACGGTCAGGTAGACCAACTAAAATTTAAGCCACAACTGCCTGAAAAATTGTTCAGGATGCAAAGAAAAACCCACAAATAACTTCAGGGGAAATACAAGACTCTGAAAACATGTGGTGTGGCTGTTTCAAAATGCACAATAAGGAGGCACTTGAAGAAAGATGGTGCATGGTCGAGCCGGCAGAAGAAAGCCATTACTACACAAATGCCACAAAGTGTCCCGCTTACAATACGCCAATACGCCAAACATCACAGAGGCAAGCCTCAAACCTTCTGGCACAAAGTAACTTGGAGTGATGAGATCAGAATTTAGCTTTTTGGCCACAGCCATAAATGCTACATTTACAAGGCCTATGATGAAAGGTACACCATTCCTACTGTGAAACACAGAGGTGGATCACTGATGTTTTGGGGATGTGTGAGCTACAAAGGCACAGGAATTTGGTCAAAATTGATGGCAAGATGAATGCAGTATGTTAACAAAAAATACTGGAGGAACATTTGCATTCATCAGCTAGGAAGCTGTGCATGGGATGTACTTGGACATTCCAACATGACAATGATCCAAAACACAAGGCCAAGTCGACCTGTCATTGGCTACAGTAGAATAAAGTGAAGGTTCTGGAGTGGCCATCTCAGTCTCCTGACCTCAATATCATTGAGCCACTCTGGGGAGATCTCAAACGTGCAGTTCATGCAAGACAGACCAAGAATTTACAGGAACTGGAGGCTTTTTGCCAAGAGCAATGGGCAGATTTACCATCTGAGAAGATAAAGAGCCTCATCCACAAATACCACAAAAGACTTCAAGCTGTCATTGATATTCAAAGGAGCAATACACGATATTAAGAACTGGGGTATGTAAACTTTTGATCAGGGTCATTTGGGTAGTTTCTGTTGTCATTATGATTTAAAAAGAGTCACCACAGTTGATTGATAATAAATGGCTTCAGCCAAACACTAACCATGAGTGAAAGAAAAGTTTTTGTGTTCTCATTCCTATTCTCTGAAAAATGGCCCAGAAATCATAAATTCTGCCAGGGTATGTAAACTTATGAGCACAACTGTAGATGAGTATAGTGTATTTCTTCTTCATATTTGTGCTTTCTCTTGTTTCTTTGATTTATTATTTCTTTACTGTCCCTTTATTTTATTTCTTTTTTCACCTTCTGATGTATTTTCTGTAAAAAATTGTAAAATAATTAGATTAATGAGGAGCCATTATTGGCACAAGAACAGGTCCAGGGTAGTTGAAAGAATCTTCTGTATTGCTGCCCATCGATTAATCGTTTTTTATTTTTTGTTCAGCCAGCGGGCAAAAAAAAAAAAAAAAGGACAAATGGATTCCCCCATCAATAAAAGTGTTATTATGTTCTGACAGCGGGACTCTTCTGCTGTCGGAATACACTGATCAAAGGCTGCAGAAAAAGTTTTCCAACATTCCTGTTTGAAATCGATCATTAGATGAATTCTGTAGAGTGGGAATGGCCATAGATGGATGGAAATTCAGCCAATCTCTGCTGAATCTATGGCCAGCGTAACCCCCAGGAGCCATGTAAAATCCTATGCACTGCAAAAAAAAAAAAAAAACAAGAGAATATACCCTAAAGTGGAACTATAGGTAAAAAATCTAAAAAGATGTTTATGATCAGTAGTGGCAGTTGTATTTTTTTTGGTGGGGCTGGAAACAGTGCACAGCCACCCATAACACTTACCCTGGCCATCGCTTCCCTCCGGGCGACGAGCGTCTGGCTTCCCCTGCGTCTCCTCCTCAGCGTCACAGTGGTGTCCTGTGGGTCTCCTCCCTCCTCCTTTCTTGGCCAATAGTGCAGCTTTTCCTTTTGGTCAGTTGGGAAACTGGTCTCAGGACCTGCTTTCGATTGGCCAGGAGGTAGAATCAGTGTGACAATAGCAAATATTCATTTGCTATTGTCACACAACTGTTTGGGCTTTGAAGCATATAAAAGCCTCTGGCATCAAATCATGTGCTTCAAAAAAAATGAATAAATCCTGCATTGGAATCCATGTGTCCGGCACCCTGCATGTAGGTTAGGGGACCGATGCATGGATAGGGGGTGCCACGCCCGTGCGCCTCATGTGGACGGGCCACCACTGTTTATGATGCAGTCTGTTAATAGCATTGTGATATATCATATACTATAATACACTGCTCAATTAAAGGAACGCTTTTTAATCAGAGCATTATAATTATTATTATTATACGGGATTTATACAGCGCCAACAGTTTATGAGAGAATCTCCCCAGCAGAGACACAGACAAATTGGACAAATATTCTAACCTCCGGTGGCTCTATCCAAAACAAAAAAAAAAAAATGCTTGTTTACATATACTTTAACCTCCTGCCACCTGTGCCCTAGCCTAAAGATGGCATGTGCTACCTGCAGGCCCCCTGCAGTGCGTTCTGTGATCAGCGAGTCCAGGATACTCGACTGACCACAGATCGGAGTAATGGGCTGATTCCAGCCCTTTACCACTTGATTAGCTGTCAGCCAATGACAGCTGATCACGTTATGTAAACAAAAGCTGGTCATCAGCTTTTCTTTTCCTCACGCTAATAGCGTGAGGATAAGAAAAAAGGCGATTACCGGCTTGTGTAAATGGAACATCGGTACCTACCAGTACCCACCAGTGCCACCTGCCAGTGCATATGACTGTGCAAATGAAGATATGGATGGCCACACTCCAATGCAAACACCTTTATTGTGGTAACAAAAGATGCATACAGCAACAGAGGTACAGAAGCAGATAAATTGATGCTTTTCACACCCTTACTGGTGCTTAGCCATAGCTAAAAGACCACAGACCCCAATTTTGAATTTATACATATAGGGAAACTGATCACATGTTCAATTAAGTCCTTAAACACAATCAAGTGTGGTCTACCAGTGCATATCAGTACTGCTAAGCAGTGCCCACCAGTTCCATCTATCAATGCCCACCAGTGCCACCCTGAGCTCTCACTGGACTCTTCTGCTGACCTCCTGTAATGGTGTGAAGGTCAGTAGTATGACACCTGCTGTAAGTACTAGTTACCCTGCTGACGTTGGGGACCATTTCTTGGGATATGAGAGGCGTTCAGCAGTAATGCTAACAGGAAAGATAAGTATGTACAGTTATATTTACAGGTATGCTACAAGATTTTGGTATAGCAACAGGATCATTTAACAACAAGTAAATAGATTAGTGTCCATAGTCTTGGCATTGATGCACTTTAACCACTTTTTTACTGGGCTCTCACACTTTGAATGACAATTGTATGATCATGCAACACTGTACCCACATAAAAATGTTATCATTTTTTTCCACACAAATAGAGCTTAATTTTGGTGGTATTTAATCACTGCTGGGTTTTTTATTTTTTTGTTAAAAAAGCTTAAAAAGACCAAAAATGAAAACAAAGAAGGTTTTTCTTAATTTCTGTCAGTAAATTTTTTAAACAAGTAATTTTTCTCCTTCACTGATGTGCACTGATGAGGCGGACTGATCGGCACTGATGAGGCTTAAACTTATGGGCACTGATGAGGCGGCACCAAAGGGCACTGATGTGGTGGCACAGAAGGGCACTGATTAGGTGGCCCTGATGAGGGGGCACTAATATGTTGCACCGATGGGCACTGATAGGTGGCACATTGATAGGCGGCACTGATGAGTACTAATGGGCAATGATAGGTGCCTCTAGTGGGCAATGATAGGCAGCACGGATAGGTGGCACTGATGAGCACTGATAGGTGGCACTGATGTGTGACGCTGAGGAGCACTGATAGGTGACACTGGTGGGCAATGATAGGCAGGACAGATAGGGGAAACTGATGGGTCCTGATGGGCAGCACTGATGGGCACTGAAGGGCAGCACTGACTGCCATCACTAATGGGCAACAATTGGTGTCACTGAAGGGCACTGATTGGTGTTACTGATGGGCATTGCTGGGGCTTTACTGTAATCAGAGCACTGATGATCAGTGCTTTGATTTTCTTTACAGGTCTCCCCTGCAAGGAGATGCCTCGGATCCGCTATCCTCACCCCACACTCTGCTGATAAATGATACTTCCTTGTTTACATGTGATCAGGTGTGATTGCACACAGCCGATCACATGGGTAAAGACGTGTGTCTTTGGCTCTTTACCAAGATCGGGGTTGTGCCACATCCTAGGAACATGGCACCTGCAGGTGTGTGAGAGCAGCAGTATTCTATGACGGCGTCCCAGAACGAGAGTGCATCCTGCCTGCTGTCATTTTACTATACGGCGGGTGGGAAGTGGTTAAAGTGTTACTAAACCCAGGACCCTGCATTCACTATATCTGGTCTCCCACAGTACACAGAATATGGAAATGTAAATATTTTAGTAAATATAAACTGCTAAATACCATTTATCATCAGCAGTATATAGGAGTCCTATGACTTCTATCAGTGTCTGGTTAAAGCTTGTAGTAGGAGTTTTCATTCTCCTCCAACTGTCCTATGAGGCTGCAGGACCCCTGACCCTCTGTCTGGACAGTGCTGATTGGCGTTTTGCTGATCACAAGCACCCTCCCAAGACAAAAACTCTCTAGCAATACACACCAAACAGAGCAGGTGCAAAGGGACTCCAAAGGCTCTGTACTATCAGAAGATGGTTGGGGACAGTGTAAGAAGGGGAGGATCAGAAAAGACAGGATGAAACAGCCTTTTTTACACTTTTTTTTTTACAATGCAGAGGATTAACCCCTTAGGTTCCACAGTGAGTATAACAAGCGTGCTTTACCACATATACTGTACAGACTGGTTTTACTGTTGTGGGTTTAGTAACTCTTTAGGAGCTCCCTCTAGAGGCAATCTGGAACAGCTTCTTTGGGAGCACTGCAGGATGGGAGTAGAAAAATGAAGGCTTCAGCCCATGTTCTATTAAACTTAATGTGCAGCCTGCTGGGCCATTTACACCTAAGTATAAATACTAAAAGTGCCATTATATAAAAAAAAGTCTAGAAATGTCAAAGAAAATAAGGTTCCTTTGTATGACTTTCCTAATGTTTTTCTTTTCATATTTAAATGTGAAATAATTAAAAATGGCCATTTATTCTGGTACTCCCCCCCATCCTCTTGCCCAGCTACCCTTCACTTCCTATTTCCACCCTTCTTCACAATTTTCCTCCTCAGTTCATGATCTACTGTTTTTCCTGCCTGTCTTTTTCTAGTGTTTAGTTCTAGCTCACTTTGTATTAACCTTGATGTTTGTCATCAACCTAAAAGTGAAACTTTACCCAAAACAACTTGATGAAAAATAATGTTCTTTAGCAAGGAACATACATTCCACATTAATATTTGTTCTTCCTAAATTAGCGTGTACTGTAAATTTCCTCCAACATTGTTCTTGTTTCTTCTTTTTTCTATTTTGCTGAAGCCCCTGAACAGCAGTAAATTTTTAGGCTGCAAGCAGATTGGCCTCTACATTTTTGGCACTGTGTCTAAAAGTAGAGAGCAACTGAGCATGTGTAAAGCAGGATGAGACAATTTTTTTACTGGATTTTATTCACTTCAGCCTCAGAAGGATTTGCCCCCTTAATGACCAGCCCAGTTTTTTGCGATACGGCACTGCGTCACTTTAACTGACAATTGCGCGATCGTGCAACACTGTACCCAAACAAATAGAGCTTTATTTTAGTGGTATTTGATCACCTCTACGTTTTTTATTTTTTGTGCTATAAAACAAAAAAAGACCGACAATTTTGAAAAAAAAAAAACAATTTTTTTTTACTTTCTGCTATAAAACATACCAAAAAAATTAAAATAATAATAAAAAAATGTAGTCATCATTTTAGGCCGATATATATTTTTCGTCATATTTTTGGTATAAAAAAAAAAAATCACAATAGGCGTATATTGATTGGTTTGCACAAAAGTTATCGCGTCTACAAACTACGGGATAGATTTGGGGACTTTTATTTTTTTATTGGTTTTACTGGTAATGGCGCTGATCTGTGTTTTTTAGCGGGACTGCGACATTGCGGGGGACTTATGTCCAAATTACACTTTTTAGGGACCAGTGACATTATTACATTGATCAGTGCTAAAAAATGCACTGATCAATGTAAAAATGACACTGACAGGGAAGGGGTTAACACTAGGGGGGTCAAGGAGTTAAGTGTGTTCCTTGGGTGTGTTCTAGCTGTAGTGGGGATGGACTCAGTGGGACATGACAGAGATCACTGTTCCCGATCACTGAGAACAGAAGATCTCTGACATGTCATTAGACAGAATGGGGAATCACCTTGTTTACATAGGCAGTTCCCCATTCTGCCTCTGTACACAGCAATCACGAGTTCGCCGGCAGACAATGTGGCTGCGAGCATGCTCTTGCGGCGCGTGGTGGGCGCGCGTGTGGCTGCTATCCTCCTTGCACAGACCAAAGTACAGGTATGTCTGTTTGCACAGGAGAGCCGACCTGTCACAGTAAATATATGTGAGCACTGCAGGTTTACAAGTGGTTAAACAGTATAGGCACTTATTTTTAAATGTATTTTACATAGATATACCGGCAAAAAAGGGCCAGCCTGAAGTGATATAGCAGGACTTTGTAAAAAATGACAAATAAAAAATAATAATAGCATATACAATTGCGACTCAAGTCATATTCACTTTTGCACCACCACCCCTTCCTTTAGATTGTAAGCTCCATGAGGAGGGGCCTCCCATCCCTTCTCTATTGGACCGAATTGTAATAGTACTGTCCCCCCTCTACATTGTAAAGTGCTGCACAAACTGATGGTGCTATATAAATCCTGTATAATAATAATAATAATAATAATTAAAAATGACCTTTCCTTCTTAATCTGCAGCTCTGTAATTTTCTGTAACATGCAAAGCAATATGGCTGCCTTTACACAGATGATGTATAGAACGCCCCACAGAAACATAATTTCCTGCTTGTGTGATTGGCTCACTGATTTTCCCAGAAGTCTGAACTAATATACAAGTCAGGTATCAGGTATCCCCTGCAACAAAAATGTCATTTTTGGTGAGATACTCCCAGTAGGAAATCACATCTAAAGAGACGCAGACCCTGCAATGTTCCCTATTAGAGCCCTGCAAGTGCAGCAGCTATTTGATAATTATGAAACCACTCCCATTAGATTCACTTAGTCACATGGACACAGACAAACACACAGGGATTTATTCAGAATAACAAAAGGTAGGAATCTGCAACAAAGTTTGTTAAAATCCTTGTAGCATACATAGATCACCCAGAGGGGGATGTTTTTGTTTCCCAACATAAGTGGAGTTACTCTTTAATTTTCTGACTAAAATTCATCATTGGGAGGAATTGTGTCCTGTCATTGGTGTCATTGGGCCTCATTGTTAGTGTCAATGGGAGGAATTGGGTCCCATCATTGGTGTAATTGGGAGAAATTGTGCCCCATCAGTGGTGTCTTTGGGAGAAATTGTGCCCTATCATTGGTGTAATTGAGAGGAATTGTGTCTCGTCATTAGTGTAATTGTGCCCCATCATTGGTGTCATTGGAAGGAATTGTGTCCCGCCATTAGTGTAATTGTGCCCCATCTATGGTGTCATTGGGAGGAATTGTGTCCCGCCATTAGTGTAATTGTGCCCCATCTATGGTGTCATTGGGAGGAATTGTGTCCCACCATTAGTGTAATTGTGCCCCATCTATGGTGTCATTGGGAGGAATTGTGTCCCGCCATTAGTGTAATTGTGCCCCATCTATGGTGTCAATGGGAGGAATTGTGTCCCGCCATTAGTGTAATTGTGCCCCATCTATGGTGTCAATGGGAGGAATTGTGCCCCATCATTGCTGTCATTGGGAGGAATTGTGTCCCAACATTGGAATTATTGGACCCCATTGTTAGTGTCTTTGGGGGAAATTGTGCCCCATCATTGGTGTCATTGGGAGGAATTGTGTCCCGTCATTGGTGTCATTGGGCCTCATTGTTAGTGTCATTGGGAGAAATTGTGCCCCATTAGTGGTATCAGAGAGGGGAATTATGCCCCATTGTTTGTATCAGTGTATGAAATAGTGCCAAGGGCCAGATAAAAGCAAGCAAAGGGCCACATCTGGCTCCTGGGCTGCAGTTTGGAGACCACTGGTTTAAAGCAACTGATTACGACTCTTCAATATTTGCAAATGTGTTTGCTTTAATTGTGCTTGGTCTAGCATTTGTCCAACATTGTGCTTGTAATTGTAAACTGCTTTTATGTGCATCCACTGTAATGTGCTTTGGTGTATTCTTTCGGAATGTAATAAAAAAAAAATTAGAAAATTGGAAAAACAAAAGTTAAAAAAAGAATCACCTTTTCGTTGTCAGTCTGAACTCATCATTAATCAAAACTTACTATAGCTCTTTTATTATGTTCTACATGTCCCCCCACTGTGCGGAGCAATGTTTTTTTTTCATCCAGGACATGAAAGGTTAAAAGTGCTCGAAGTTTCAATTCCCAGTGAAGCTGTGGGTGAACTATGGATAGTGCAAAGCGCTGCAAATTTCCTCTCGTTTGACCATGAACTTTCCATGATCTAGTTAACGTTACTGTCAAGCCTCCTGCGGTCCTTTTTTGAAAAGCAGGACTTGTTTGTGCTGCCCTCTGGCCAACTTGAGTGGGACTGAAGCTCTTGCAGGAGCTATCAAGCTGGTTGACAGCTTGTCACTGCCGAGGCTCCGTTAATTTCTATGCTTTTTCCGCCGTTTGGCATCTGCCATTGAAGCTTTCCCTCTCTTCCGAGCCGCTCCTGTTTGCGTTTAACACTCGGGTTAATTTTCCTCAGAGTTTAAATTTAGCCATCAGTTATATGAGAGAGCTGTCAGCCAACATATGGAAAGAGAGAAAGATGAAAAAAAAAAAAATTAGAGATGAATTTATTGTAAGCGTGTACAAATCTGTTGAATGTGGAATAGAGCAACCTAGTGCGGAATATTGGAAGGGCCCCAGTGGGGGACGAAGGGTCACGACAGAGTAGCAGACTGGATTAGCTGGTCTATTCACTAGAGTGGCATCAAGGCTTCCTGGGAGCTTCTGGATATATCAAAAACTGATGGAAAGACAAAGTTCAATTTGTCCCTCTTTTATAAAGGATAATTAACCTGTCACTCTTTCTGCCTTAACAGCTTCATTATATGGCAGATAAAATGGGTGCTCTACTCCCTGTTCCTATTCCAGCAGGGATAAAGGGGCATCGCGCACGTGGTTAAAGGGGCAAAGCTTTAATAATCTTTCCCGTGTACTAAAATAATTGAAAGCTGCAAGTTGTGGACTTGGAATAAGTCTTGCTTCCTGCAGCTGGTCTTGGGTCTTTGGAGAAAATGGGCAAAATGGAAATAAAAATGATAACAAATTAGCTGAAAAATTGATGGACATTGAGTCCAAACAGAGAGATAATGAAGCACTCATGCCGGTGAAGCTGTCTTTGTTTTAGGTGCATTTGACAGACTAGAATAAATATGCTGGTTTGAGATCATATTGAAGTTCCTTGACATCTGTTTGTACGCCTTCTATCAAATGCCAAGCTTTAGAAGTTGTGCGAAGGAGAGAGGCAAGAAATGGAAAAATAGTGAGTGAGTGTATTGTGTAGAGGGGGTGGCCGTAGCATAACGCTGTTCAGATAAAAAATACTGTAAATAAATAACAGACGGAAAAGTCCTCAAAACTTGTAATGCTCCTCGGCATACACCTACATAGTCCGTAAAGATCTCCAAAGAATTGTAGCCTGTTCACAGGTCACATCAATTCTAAGGAAAAGCAAAATTAAGAATTATCCAATGGTCAATTATAAAAGAAAAATGAAGTTGGTCTTGATGCTTTTAAAGGTGCGACCGGCTTTAAATAGCTCCTGCATGTTGTTTAACCTCCTTTAACCGCTTCAATACAGGACACTTTTACCCCCTTCCTGCCCTGGCCAATTTTCAGCTTTCAGCACTGTGGCACTTTGAATGACAATTGCACGGTCATGCAACGCTGTACTTAAACTAAATTTTTCTAATTTTTTTGAGATAGATACAATAGGTACAGCTTTCTTTTGATGGTATTCAATCACTGCTGTTTTTTTTTTTATTGCTAAAAAAAAAAATAAGGAAGTCTGAAAAAAAAGAAAGAAGGTTTTCTTAGTTTCTGTTATAACATTTTGTAAATATGTAATTTTTCTCCTTCACTGATGTGCGCTCATGAGGCTGCACTGATGGGCACGGATAAGCGTCACTGATGGGCACTGATGAGGTGGCACTGATGGGCACTGATGAGGTGGCACTGATATGCAGCAATGATGGGTGACACTGATATGCAGCACTGATGGGCACTGATGAGGTGGCACTGATATGCAGCACTGATGGGCACTGAGGAGGTGGCACTGATATGCAGCATCAATGGGTAGCACTGATATGCAGCACTGATGAGCACTGATAGGTGGCAGTGATGGGCACTGATGGAAACTGATGGGCAGCACTGATGAGCAGGCACTGATGGGCACTGAAAGGCATCACTGCTGGGCACTGATTAGCATCACTGCTGGGCACTGTTAGGGCTGCACTGATAATCAGGGCAATGATGATCAATGCCCTGATTATCTATGCAGATCTCCCCTGTAAGAAAATGCTGCTAATCGGCTCTCCTCTCTTCACACATTGTCAGTGTGAGGAGAGGAGGGCCAATAACCAGCATTTCCCTGATCACATGTGATCAGCTGTGATTGGACACAGCTGATCACATGGGTAAAGAGCCTCATCATCGGTTCTTTACCGAGATCAGTGATGCGCCGTGTTCCAGGGACATGGCGGACCACCGGTCCCCACATGCCCTTGCGGGCGCACAAGCACGATGAGAGTGAGACGTCATTATTTGACGTCACCCCAGAATGAGAGAGACACTTTGCGCCCATCATTTTACTATATGGCAGGCGGGAGGTGGTTTAACTATTCTGGGCCTGTTCTTGTGCCAAAATAATTACCCTTTATTAGACTAATTTTGTTATGATTTTTTTTTGCACAGAACAAAAAAGATAGCGAGAAAAGGCAAAATATAAAATTAGTAGCACTAAAGCCCCATACACACTATCAGTTTTTCTGCTGAGTTTTTCCTTCAGATTTACTAAAACCATATAATATGAGGTCAAACCTTAGGAGTTTCAATGTGTATGCAATCAGGCAGCTCCTTGCACTACATGGTTTTGGTAAATCTGAATCAAAAACTCAGCAGAAAACTGATAGTGTGTATGGGGCTTAACAGTACATAAATAACAATCAAATTCACTAAAAATAGAAAAAACACAAATAGAGAGAAAATTAAATAAAATAAACCACCCTACAGCCAAAAAGTACCCCTAAATAAAGGAAAGTGTTTTCTTCCCCCAGCAATTTTAGCCTAAGCAGCTCAATTAGCAAATTTTTTGGTCATATTTTGTAACCAAATCAGTCCGCTTATCTCTTATGCCGTGTTCACAAGATCAGGCTTTCCAGCAGAAAAAGTCAGACGGAATAATTTAATCGGATATTCCGATCGTGTGTGGGCTTCAGATTACTTTTTTTATCAAAAATTCTGATGGACCTAGAAATAGAACATGTTTTAAATCTTTCCGACTGAATCAATTTCTGTCGGGAAAACCGCTCGTCTGTATGCTGTTCTGACGGACCAAAAACAACGCAAGGGCAGCTATTGGCTACTGGCTATTGAATACGTGTTGTACGTCACCACGCTCTAAATGATCAGACTTTGGTGTGATTGTGGGTAGGCAACTCTGTCAGAACTCTGTCGGAAAAACCTTCAGTTTAATCTGATGGAAAAACCGGTCGTGTGTACGCGGAATAAGACTTCTTTCACACTGAGGTGCTTTTTAGGCACTTTTGTGCTAAAAGAAACACCTTAAAAGTTTACAAAAACCTATTTCTATTAATCTCAATGAGTGCTTTGACACTAGGACGGTGCGCTGGCGGGGCGGTGAAAAAAGTTCTGCAAGCAGCATATTTGGAGCGTGTTTGGAGTGCTTAAAAAAGTGCCTCAAAAACGCTCCTGTCCATTGAAATGATTGGGAATTGCTTCAAAAGCGCCTGAAAAGCTAACAAAAAGCACTTCAAAAGCACTGCAAAATGGTTCTTTTGAGTCCCGTGACCGTAAAAAAGCACTAACGCTGCAAAAGTGATTAAAAAGCGCCGCAAAAACACCTGGCGTTTTATGGTCAGTTTTCAAGCTCTTTAGTGTGAAAGAGGTCTAACCAATTGCTGTGCGTGCACAAACAGTTTAGGAGATGTGCATAGTGATATTAGTTACCTCAGACTGACCTGGGAAACATCACCTGACCGGGAGTTGACATTTTTTAAAGCATGCTAGTGAACAATGGTACCCTAGATGGGCAAAGTGACTGTGTCTCTTTACGTACCAGCATTTCCCTTAACTCTTGTTAAGCCAAGAACTTTTTTACCTGACATCTCAAAGGTATCCTACTGACTGGGTTGACTCCACCCTCTCGTAAACTCATAGGACTGTATATACCACTGGTCATCAACCCTGTCCTCAGGGCCCACTAACAGGCCAGGTTTACAAGATAACTGAAATACATCACAGGTGATATCATTTTCTGCTCAGTGATTGCAGTATTCTAGTCTGCATCTCCCCAAGGTAATACATAAAACCTGGCCTGTTGGTGGGCCCTGAGGACAGGGTTGATGACCACTGGTATATACCTAAGCCCTGCCTTAGTCCAGGAGGAGTGTTCCTTTTTCCTATCTCTCCTGTGTACTGCATGGATAGAGGTAATTAAGAAGGTACTTACTGCAATAAAATTGTGGTTTTGTCCACCGTATTCAGGCTGCTGGCAAAGCTCCTAGCGTGAGCCCCTAAATGGGGCAGAATCAAAGTGATTTTGTCTGGTGGTCTTTTAGGTTGGAAGCTGAAGAACATTCTTGAATTTCTTCAATCTGGTCTGAATTTGATCGGGTCACTCAAAGTTCAGGTATAATCCCTGTGTTCCCAAGACACCTTTTATTTTGAAAAAAGCTGGTAACCCAGTTCCTGTAGGTTGTATTTTTGAATAGACCCTGAGAATGCCTCAGGAAAATCAGGCCACTAGACTAAAATTAGCATGTCTTACTCTTTCTATTGGATAGAATCATATTTACCCACAGACTGAACTTTATCTCCAAGGTGGTAACTGCCGACAACATCAATCAAGATGTAGTCTTGCAACCTAAGGTTCCAGAGACAAAGCAGACACATCTGCTAGCAGGGCCGTCTTTAACCACTACAATACAGGGCACTTTCACCCCCTTCCTTCCCAGCCCAATTTTCAGCTTTCATCGCTCTCGCACTTTCAATGACAATTGCGCGGTCATGCTACACTGTACCCAAATGAAATTTTTATCCTTTTGTTCACACAAATAGAGCTTTATTTTGGTGGTATTTATTCACGACTCCGTTTTTAATTTTTTGCGATATAAGCGCAAAAAAAGCGGAAATTTGGAAAAAAAACAATATTTTCTTCTTTCTATTTTAAAATAAATCCGATGAAATCAAATTTTGTCATAAATTTAAGCCAAAATGTATTCTGCTACATGTTTTTGGTAAAAAAAATTCCGTTAAGTGTATAATAATTGATGTGATCACGGACATATGTACGCAAATGATCATGTACATATGTGTGCAGGTGATCACGTACATGTGTGTGCAGATAATCATTGGGACATGTGATTTTAGTGGGACATATGTGGGGGACATGTGTTTTTATTATTTGGGGACATGTCTTTTTATTATTTGGGGACATGTGTGTTTTGGGGACATGTGTGGGGACATGTGTTTTGGGGACATGTGTGTATTACACTAGACTAGTGATCAGTGAGTAAAAAGCTGTAAAAACAGCTCATACTCACTGATCACCAGCCGGCTGCAGCGATCTGCTCTCCTCTCCTCAGCGACGACTTCCGTGTGAGGAGAGGAGAGCTGATTGCCTAGCAACTGGCTGTTTGTTTACATCACATGACGGCTGTGATTAGACATGGCCGTCATGTGATCAGGAGGGCCAATCACAGAGCCCTCCTGCCGATCCGAGATGCACCGTGTCCGGGTTACACGGGCGCATGGGGATCGCACTACTGAGTGGGCAGGCGCGCGCGCGATCCCCCTCCTTCTGATGGACGTTCCTGAACGTCCAGTCAGAAGGAGGCGGCTCCCACCCGGCCGTATATGTACATTGGTCGGGTGGGAAGTGGTTAATATTGATTGGACCTGGGGCAAACATTTTCTTGGGGCCCCCCTTCCCCATGCAATTTTGCTCTCCACCTTCTCTGAGACATACAATAAATAGCAGCTAGACTTAAAATCAGTTTACTGTATCAGATCAGGCAGCGATTGAGATTGGTTGACAGAGGTTACAGCATATCATTACTGCTTACTGACTGGCTGCTAGAGGCTACAGTACACATTAAGGCTCACTGATTAGTTGCTAGAGGTTACAGCACATGATTTCTGCTTGTTGATTGTTTGCTAGTGATTATGGTACAGTAATACTGCTCACTGATTGGTTGCTATAGGTTACAGCACATCTTCTCCTCACTGCAGGGGGCATGATATATATGAATGTCACCTTTATTTACATATCAATGCCACCAGCTTCAGCTATTTACATATGAATGTTGCTGCTATTTACATATGAATGACGGTTATTTACATGTAAACACAGGGTCTGCAGGTGAGTCATCTGTACACAACAATAGGGCAGAGCTGAGCAGCATTAGTAGTTTCACACTGAGATATTGGGACACAGCACAGGACTAAAACGTCAAGGGACAAGGGAATTTAAACTGGAATGGTTAGCAAGTATGAGGCAGCTGCTTTGGGCCCCACAACAATGACAGGGTCCAGGGCAGCTGCCCCTTTTGCCCTGCCTTAAAGACGGCCCTGTCTGCTAGACACAGAGAGAGTTATGGAATCCTATCTAGAGGCAACAGTAGGTTTCAAAAGATCAGAGCAATTTGTAGTGCTGTTTGGTAAGAACACACCATAGCATCCTGGATTGTCAAGCTAATCCACCAGACATACTGTATAGAGCTAGAGCTCTATTTCAGAAGGGGTGACCACCCACAGGATCCTGGCTATCTTCTGGGCAGCAGGTCTCAACAGAAATGGTCTGCTAGATAAGAATTTAACAGGGATTATAGGCTTCCACTACTCTACTAAAAAAAAAAAGTAAAATGTAAGCGAGATAGCAAGTCAGGGGAAATATTTCTAATGGAACATTGGATAGCAGTAAAAACCCACCAGGATTTGTATCCTCTTCTTATGCCGCGTACACACGAGCGGACTGTATGGCATACTTAGTCCGTCATACAATCCGACGGACAGTCCGTCATACTTTCGACTGAACGGACTTGACCACACACGGATGCACAAACAGTCCGTCGAAAGCTTGCGCGATGACGTGTACAGCACGTACGACGGGACTAGAAATAGGAAGTCCAATACACAGCAAAGCACCCTTCCGCCGTGTAAATCCTTTCTGGGCATGCGCCATTCTTAGTCCGTCGAACTAGCATACTGACGAGCGGATTGTCCGCTGAAACCAAAGTACGACGGACAGAATTTTGAAAAATCCGAAATTCTTAGTACGCCAGACTGCAAGCTGAAAAAGTCCGCTGAAGCCCACACACGAGCGGACTGTCCGCTGAAATGTGTTTTGACGGACTAAGTACGCCATACAGTCCGCCCGTGTGTACGCGGCATTACTCTACACAAGAAAAAAGATTGCTGACTTAAAATACTCTTTAACTTTGTGACTGGGCTAAGGCCTAAATGTGAAGGCCATATTTAGGTGTGTCTATATGTATTGGTTAGCTTGTAAATGTAGGAAGAGGTAATAGGCAAAGTTTTGAGTTTAGCCTCGGGTTTAAAGCCTAAGAATAGGCACAGAAAAAAGTACCATCATCCAAAAAATTGTACAAAAAAAAAGGGGGGGGGGGGAGAGGGTAGGGACAGTTGCTGAAGCTGTCTTCTCACACGCTCCCAGGAGGGAGAAAAAAAATTGGACTATCTCAGTATTCATAAACAATGATTAACTTTGAATAAAAGTATAATTTATTACATATAAAAGACATAGAAATTGAACAAAATCTCAACATAACTTTTAAAAGGAAGATCAATACAATAAACAAATACTTGTAAACTTCCCTTATAACTATCAGCTGATGGAGCTTTCTCACAGATTATACAATCCTCTACTAGTTTCACGGTCAAAAGGCTGCTTCGTCAGGAGGAATAATCTATAAGACAAGTAATGTATTTAAAGGTAGATACAAAGGGTAACAATGAAAATGTAAAAAATATAATTCAAGCATGTATATACTGTATATACCATATACAGGTTTTATATGTAATAAATTATATTTTTATTCAAAGTTTATCATTGTTTATGAGTACCGAGATAGTCCATATTTTTTCTCCCTCTTGTGAGTGTGTGGGAAGAGAGCTTCAGCAACTGTCCCTACCCTCTCCCCCCATTTTCTTGTATGACGAGGTAGATGAAAATAAGAGATTATGTAAGATGGCACAGCATTAAATAAAACATACATAAATATAATTGTCAATGCCTCCCCCTTTCTATGCATCAAAATAGTTAATAAAACAATGCATACTACAATCCATTTCTTTAAGAGAAAAAAATTATAACTTTTTCAATATAAAGTTGAGATCAAGAACAAGGGAACATAACCTCAAACTGGCAGGAAAAAAATTAAGCCTTAGAAAGTATTATTTTACTGGAGGAGTAATAACTGCTAGGAACAGACTTACAGAAGAAGTGAGTCAGTCAACTGTAAGGCTACATACACACACACACACACACTATACAATTTTTGGCTGGTTCCTGAGCAACCAACATAAATTCGCTGCCTGGATGGCCTCTTGGCCATCTCCTGCCCAACATCCTTTGATGTCAAAATCAAAGGAGTTGGACAGAAAATTGTTGGCCGAACATTGGCTGTGTCCAATCAGATGCAGCCACTGTTTAGTTTTTCTGACAAGTGCCAGCTGTGGCTGTCAGAATACAATAGTCATAGTGGGATATTGTTCCATCAAACCCCACCACCAAATACTAAATGATATCTAAACCCAGGAACAAAATTGTATTATATTATGTGTATTATATTGTAGATTACCAGTCCTTAGTTGTGGTGGCTGCATTTGTTTTCTTTTTCATGTTAAATACATTTTCTGAATGTTCAATGCTGGAAGAAAGGACAGGAGAATATGTCAGTTACCGGGCGCCACTGAGAGGGCTTCGTTCTAAGGTGAATATTTCATAACGTGCAAGTATGCGGTGCATGCTAGCACATTATGCGTTATCTTGCAGGTTTTTGTTTTTTTTGTTTAATAGACCTCTTCTTCTTGATTTTTTTTTTTTTTTTTTAAATACTGACACATGAGCCACACATTCCCTTAGTCCTCCTAAAACAAGGACCAAATGTACTGTCTTCCCAAATATGACTGTCCACCGTGCAGAGTGTAATCTTCTTATTGGAATACCGCGCACAAATATGAACAAGATTTACATTGGCAAATGCTCTTGCCACTGGTGATTTTCCAGCTTGAAAGCTGAGTCACCAATTTGAGATGTCAGGGAAAGTCACAGTATCGCTGTTACTCGAATGCCCGTTATTGTTATAGAACTTGGCACACAGATTTCCATTCTGCTTTTTTATAACTAAAAGCCTCAGGTGAAATAGAAGTGGCTAGTTATCTAGCTATGATCACATTCACAGCAACAACATCAACAAAAGCAGCAAAAATTAACAGCAATAATACGTTGGAGAAAAACTCCACCGTCTTCAATTATTGATTTGTAATTTCGATTGCAAAATGTGTTGCCTTGCAAGTAACATTATGTAATTTGCTACACACATAAAATAAACCTTTTCTATTTCAAGCTGCATCCACAAAATAAATAAATACATAAATAATAAATAAAGACACATTTTTGTTTTTTTTGCAGGTCTTGCCATTATTAACTCTCCTGCTTGTTTACAGATGCCCCCAAAAATGAAATTTCTTGCCATTCTACACCACTTAATGCAGTGTTTCTCAAATCCAGTCCTCAGGCCCCCCCAACAGGTCATGTTTTCAGGTTTTCCATTATTTTTCACAGGTGATTTGATCAGTTTCAATGCCTTAGCAATTACCACAGCCGTTTCATCTGAGGGAAATCCTGAAAACATGACCTGTTGGGGGGGCCTGAGGACTGGATTTGAGAAACACTGACTTAATGCCACGTACACACGAGCGGAATTTCCAATTCTGCTCAAGCTTGGCTTGCATACACATGGTCACACAAGAGTTTGCTGAACTTTCGACCATCAAGAACGCGGTGATGTACAATACTATGGCGAGCCGAAAAAAAAGTTCAATGCTTCTGAGCGTGCATCGAAATTGTTTCCGAGCATGCATTCGAATTTTGCGTGTCCGAATTGCTACAGGCAATCAGAATTTCCGATCTGAACTTTTTCCAACCGAAAAATGTAGAAACTGCTCTCAATCTTATGCTGCCGGGAATTCCGTAAGCAAAAGTCTGATGGAGCATACACACGGTCACATTTTCTGACCAAAAGCGCTCATCTGCCTTTTGCTGGCCGAATTTCTGATTGTGTGTATGCAGCATTAGGGTTAAGCTCCTCTCTTAGCCCTTGTACACACGATCAGAGATTCCGACGGAATGTGTCCGATCGGAGCGTTTTGTCGGATATTCCGACTGTGTGTGGTCTGCATCGGACTGTTTCCGTCTGAATATCCGTCGGACCAAATTTTCCAACTTGCCGGAAATATTTTCCGACAAAATTCTCCAATCTGACATATTCCGATCATGTGTAGAGAATTCCAATCGGACCAAGTGCCACGCATGCTCAGATTAAATTCCTACATCAAAGCTATTGGCTACTAGCCTGAACATAGTCCCGTCATAACGAAATAACGTCATCACGTTCTGAATGATCGGATTTTCCGAACAACTTCGTCCGACCGTGTGTATGCAACAGTTTTGGACAAAATCCGTCGGACAAAATCCGACGGATTTGGTTGTCGGAATCCCCGACCGTGTGTACAAGGGCTTAAAGTTCATCTCCATACCCCTAATTCTACACCCCACTCCCCTTCCATCCACTGGCAAAATTTAGCAGATACAGAAATTGGTCATTTTGTGACAAAATCTATTTTGCAGAAATCAATGCACTCATCGATGATCATCCGGTAAGCTGTGTCTCTTCGATGGCTTTAATGCAAACTTTGACTTTTTTTTAAAAGTACTTACTATAAATCTTTAAAGGGAGGATACAGTTTTTCTTCTACATAATGTACAGTAGATGAGGCATAATAAGGGGGTAAACATAAAAGTCTCTATGGAAACAAGTGCTTTTACTTTTTTTAACCAGTTCAGCCCCAGTAGGATTTACCCCCTTCCTGACCAAGTCCTTTTTTGCGATACAGCACATGTGTCGCTTTAACTAGCAGATGCTCGGTCGTGCAATGCAGTACCCAAACGTTCTTTTTTCCCCACAAATAGAGTATTCTTTTGGTGGTAATTTATCATCGGTTTTTATTTTTTGTGCTATAAACTAAAAAAGAGTGACAATTTTGAAAAAAAAAAAGCAATATTTTTTACATTTTGCTATAATAAATATCCCCCAAAAATATATAAAAAAGACAAATTTCTACCACAGTTTAGGCCAATATGTATTATGCTACATATTTTTTGGTAAAAAAAAATCGCAATAAGCGTATATCGATTGGTTTGCGCAAAATTTATCGCGTCTACAAGATAGGGGATAGATGTATGGCATTTGTATTAATAATTGTTTTATTAGTAATGGCAGCGATCTGCAATTTTTATCATGACTGCGACATTGCAGCGGACAGATCAGACACTTTTGACACTATTTTGGGACCATTGGCATTTATACAGCATTCAGTGCTATAAAAAATGTACTGATTACTGTGTAAATGTCACTGGCAGGGAAGGGCTTAAACACTAGGGGGCGATCAGGGGGTTAACTGTGTTCCCTCAGCATGTTCTAACTGTAGGGGGGGGTGGGCTCACTAGAACATGACAGAGACCACTGCTCCCGATCATTAGGAGCAGTAGATCCCTGTCATGTTGCTAGGCAGAACAGGGAAATGCATTGTTTACATAGGCATCTCCCCGTTCTGCCTCTCCATGCCACGATCGTGGGTCACCGGCGGACATCGAGTCCGCGGGAGCCGCGTGCACGCACATGCGCCCGCTAGCCATGGATGACGCAGCAACGTACGGATATTGTTTTGCACACCTGTGCCACTTTGCCGACATATATCATCAGCGTGAGCTGGTCGGCAAGTGTTTTTAAACTAACATTTCATTTTGAAAGTACCTTTTTTCTACTATTTATATGAATTTTATTTTAAAAATAAAGTACACAATTTACCTGGTGTAACAAGAGCATTAAACGTTTTTTCTAATACCATGCACAATAGAAGCCATATACACTGTCTCTCCCTAAAGGCTCGTTTACACTAGGTGCATTGAACTGCATTTTTACACAGCACAAGGTATAAAAACATGTTTCAGTGCACGGCGGGGTGGCGCAGTACTGTTGTGCGTAGAGTTAAATGAACTGTCATTTTGACACATTTCAATAAATACACTGCCAGTGTATCACATTGTCCCTACATGATGCACACCAGTGTGTAGGCAGGTGCCGTCTGCGGTCTCCACTGCAGGTGACACTCAATTGCAGCGGAAATGAAGAGGTAGAGGAAGTCATGAGGAACCTGGTACAGAGACCTCTCATACAGCCCCGGCTCAAGGGCCATTGGTGTTGTGACAGTGGCCGCGAGAACACGGTGAGGTAAGAGTGCCTGCAAGACCTTCCATTGATTGAAGAGGTGTGTGGCAGGTGCATCACCAGAGCTGAGTTGGATGGCTGAAGCAGCGAATAGCGACAGTGGCTACAGACAGACAGCAGATGTAGGACCGGCGTTACCAGGCACTATGCAGAGCAGGACAGATGGATAACTGGATGCAGGGTCAGACAAGCCAGGTTAGCAATGGAGGATCAGATATAAACATAAACAGTAGGCAGAGAATGGTCAAGATCAGGGGTATAGATAAGGGGGTTTAGGGGGTCAAATCTCCCCCCCAGAGCCTCCGTCCATGGTGCAGCATCTAGGCTATTGTAGCCTTTCAGCTGCGGGGACGGGGGCCACATAGACACAATTTTGCTGAGTATAATAAATGTGAGTTCCGGCCTGATTGCTTATTGTGCGGGCAGGCCGGGACTCAGTATAGTGCAGGGTGATGTCTGTGTGAGGAACTGAGGCAGCTTAAGCTACCCATTGGCTGAGTAGGCAGTAGGAGGTGGTGCAGGCTTGCGTTCAAACTCCAGGCTGACTTCGCTCTGGTCAGCGCGATTTCTGAGTGGATGACGTGTGGATGACGTTACAGTCAGGGCACCGGCATTCAGATAAAAGCTGCGTGCTGTCCCTGGTATTGTTTCAGCAGGATTTTTACTTCACCGATCCAGGTCCCCACACCATTGGGTTTACCACTACCTGCACCTGCCATGGTTGTGCATCACCATCTGCACACCTGGCATGGAGTTTTTCACCACATGTATTGGGCATGGCTTTCTTCCTGTCACCACAGCTCACGTATATCTTATGGCGAACCACCGGGCTAACTGCAAAACACTGGATACCTCTTACACTTTGTGGCAGTAGTGTCGCTTTACTTAAGAATGTTTTTTTATATATATAAGAATGTTCCTGCTGATCCCAGTACCTTGCCCTACTGACCCCCTGTCTTCTGTCCTGCTGACCCCTGTACCTTGCCCTACCGACCCCCTGTCTTCCGTCCTGCTGACCCCTGTGCCCTGCCCTTCTCACCCCCTGTCTTCTGTCCTGCTGACCCCTGTGCCCTGCCCTTCTGACCCCCTGTCTTCAATCCTGCTGACCCATGTACCCTGCCCTACTGAGCACCTGTCTTCCGTCCTGCTGACCCCTGTACCCTGCCCTACTGACCCCCTGTGTTCAATCCTGCTGACTCCTTTACACTACCCTACTGACCCCCTATGCTCCCTGTCCTCTGCCGTTGTGATCCCTCTTTTTTGCTCTAATGACCCCCGTACACTGCCCTGTAGACCCTTCTGCTCTGACATGCTGATTCCCGTCCTTTACCCAGCTGATCCCTGTCTTCTGCCCTGATGACCCCTGCTCTCCACCCAGCTGACCCCTGTCTTCTGCCCTCAAAACCTCGGCTCTCCACTCAGCTGACCCCTTTCTGGGTTTTGTTTATCCACCCCCCTGAAGCCCCTCCCACTGTTAAGAGTTTGGTCACACCCACATTTTGCAATGCGCACCGCAAATTACTTTCTCCCTCATGTGTGCCTCATTCTGATGTTCAAAAGGGAGGTATGAGAGTGAAGGGAGAGGAGAACTCTGATTCACTGCATCGACAGCCACCCACTGACAAGGAGAAATTTCCAGAGGGGGAGGCAGTCTGAGAAAGTAGAGGTTATTAATAGGCCATTTGGCCTGCAATACAGGAGCAGTTAGGTGAGGAGAGAGCACTGTAGCAGAGAGCGCCACACCCACAATTTGTCACAGCTTAGCAGGCTCGCTAACTACTCTCCTCTTGGTACCCAAGGCTGAACCCCCTCAGGGAAAAAAGTATCTATGACCCTGGTCAAGATGCAGGCACAGGTTAGCAACAGGATATCAGGCAGATGGAATAGGGATGAGCTTCGTGTTCGAGTCGAACGTACGTTCGACTCGAACATTGGCCGTTCGGCGAATTCCGAACGTTTGGGCCGTTCGCGTCAAAATTCGAGTGGCGCGCGCAGACCACAATGCACTGCGGTGGCGCAGTGCATTGCTGGCTCATGATTGGCCAAGCATGCACTGTGACCCCGCATGCTTGGCCAATCGTAGCGCCAGCAGCAAGGAGAGCCATGATTGGCCACAGGCATCCTGCCTGTGGCCAATCATAGCTCAGGCTGTGTAGTGCACGCCCCACACTATATAAGGCCGCCTTTGAGGCGGCCTTGTGTAGTGTGTTAGCATCTGAAGCAGTGGGTGTTCTGTGTACCTTCAACACAGTACACACCGATCGTTTTTGGCTGATTTCCTATCTTGCTGCTGTGTAGTGGTTGTTGTCTGTGCCCTGACTGCAGTATACACCACTATATTCACCTCACCTATATAGCTAGTGATCTAGCTTTAACCACTTAACAACTGCCCATTGCCGATTAACGGCTTCAGGGCGGTTGTTTAACTCTGAGAGGCCGTTAATTAACGGCCTCCCAGAATTCTGCTCTCGCGCGCCCCCTGGGGCGCGCACTCGAGTGCATCCGTGACCGCCGGGTCCACAGGACCCGGCGCATCACGGATCGCGGTAAACGGCCGCTCGTCGTGGCCGTTTACCACGTGATCGCTCCGTCAAATGATGGAGTGATCACTTGTAAACAAACCGGCGTCATGTTATGACGCCGGTTCCTCCCTCCCCTCTCTGTACCGATCGGTACAGCGGAGGGGAAAGAGATCTGTGTCAGCAGCGATGTGGGCTGCATCTGCAGTGCCCACATCGCTGCTCACCGAATTTAACCCCTCAATTCCCTGCCAATACTCTGCAATACCAGTGCATACTCTGCAGTACCCTGCCATTACTCTGCAGTACCCCGCCATTACTCTGCAGTACCCCGCCATTACTCTGCAGTGCAGTACCCTGCCATTACTCTGCAGTACCCTGCCATTACTCTGCAGTACCCCCCATTACTCTGCAGTACCCTGCCATTACTCTGCAGTACCCCCCATTACTCTGCAGTACCCCCCAATACTCTGCAGTACCCCCCAATACTCTGCAGTACCCCGCCATTACTCTGCAGTACCCCGCCATTACTCTGCAGTGCAGTACCCTGCCATTACTCTGCAGTACGCTGCCATTACTCTGCAGTACCCCCCATTACTCTGCAGTAACCCCCATTACTCTGCAGTACCCTGCCATTACTCTGGAGTACCCCCCAATACTCTGCAGTACCCTGCTATTACTCTGTAGTACCCCGCCAATACCCCGCCAATACTCTGCAATACCCTGCCATAAATTGCCATACCCAGCCATACTCGGAGATACCCAGCCATACTCGGTGATACCCTGAAATACCCAGCCATAGACGCCCCCCACCCCTCACCGCCCTCCGGTGCTTCTACCAACTCGCCAGTACGATCAAAGCCAGAATCTTTTTTTTATTTTTTATTTCAGGCTTCCCAGCCTAGAGGTGAGATGTGGGGTCATATTGACCCCCAGATTTCACTGTAAAGAGGACCTGTCACCCCATATTCCTATTACAAGGGATGTTTACATTCCTTGTAATAGGAATAAAAGTGATCAAAAATATATTTTTGGGGAAAAAAATGTCAAACTAAAATAAATAAAGTAAAATGAACAATAAAAAAAAAAAAATTTTTTTTAAAGCACCCATGTCCCCATGTGCTCGCATGCAGAAGCGAACGCATGCGTAAGCCCCGCCCACATATGAAAACGGTGTTCAAACCACACATGTGAGGTATCGCCGAGAACGTTAGAGCGAGAGCAATAATTCTAGTCCTAGACCTCCTCTGCAACTCAAAACATGTAACCAGTAAAAAAAAATTTAAGCGTCGCCTATGGGGATTTTTTAAGTAGCGACGTTTGGCGCCATTCCATGGGCATGTGCAATTTTGAAGAGTGACATGTTTGATATCTATTTACTCAGCATAACTTCATCTTTCACTTTATGAAAACATTGGGCTAACTTTACTGGTTTTTTTTGTTTGTTTTTTAAGCACAAAACAGTTTTTTCCCCCCAAAAAACGCGTTTGAAAAATTGCTGTGCAAATACCGTGTGAGATAAAAATTTGCAACGACCACCATTGTATTCTCCAGGGTCTTTTGGTATGCATATGCTGTGTGTGTGAAATAACCTGATAATATGACAATTTTGTGTAAAAAAAAAAAAAAAAAGGAATTAGGCCGTCAGTACTTCAGGTGTGATCAATTTTCAGATATTGGCACCATAGCTTGTGGACTCTATAACTTTCACAAAGACCAAATAATATCCACCAATTTGTACTTATTTTTACCAAAGATATGTAGTAGTATGAATTTTGGCCAAAATTTATGAAGAAAAAATTACTAATCTGCTAAATTTTATAACAGAAACGAAGAAAAATTCATTTTTTCGCAGAATTGTCGGTCTTTTTTCTTTTATAGCACAACAAATAAAAAACTGAGAGGTGATTAACCACTTCAGATCCGCGCTATTGCCAAATGACGGCATTAGCGCGGAC
Organism: Lithobates pipiens; assembly: GCF_037356315.1. Taxonomy (NCBI): domain Eukaryota; kingdom Metazoa; phylum Chordata; class Amphibia; order Anura; family Ranidae; genus Lithobates; species Lithobates pipiens. The sequence goes on from NW_027507758.1 coordinate 71,677,226, forward strand.
CTACATTTCCAGGACTACGTCTATTGACGTCGTCCTGGTTACGAGCGGCCTGCGCGCCCCCTGAGGGGCGCGCGCGGCGCGCTCTGTGATCGGCGAGTCCGTGAGACTCGCCTGATCACCGATCCGTGTAAGGGGTCGATCCCGACCCCTTATCACGTGATCAGCTGTCAGCCAATGACAGCTGATCATGTGATAGAACGGAGCCGGTAATCGGCTATTATTCCTCCTCGCGCTGACAGCGCGAGGAGAGAAAAAAAAAGCCGATCACCGGCGGCCGTGATCGGGACATCAGTCCCGATCACGGCCATCAATACAAGGGACCACCTGCCACCTGCCTGTGCCCACCTGCCTCCCGCAGTGCCATCCTGAAGTAAAATAAAAGAAAAAGTAAGTGCCCCCCGTCAGTGCCCCCTGTCAGTGCCCATAGTGCCCACAGTGCCACCCACAGTGCCACCCACAGTGCCACCCACAGTGCCACCCACAGTGCCACCCCACAGTGCCACCCACAGTGCCACCCAATCTGCCTCAAAGGTGCTGCACCCCAGTGCCGCCCATCAGTGCCCAGCAGTGCCGCCCATCAGTGCCCAGCAGTGCCGCCCATCAGTGCCCAGCAGTGCCACCTATCAGAGCCACCTATCAGTGCCACCTATCAGTGCCCATCAGTCCCATCTATCTGTGGTACCTATCAGTGCCCATCCGTGCCACCCATCCGTGCCACTTATCCGTGCCACCCATCCGTGCCATCTTATCTGTGCCCATCTTTGCCCATCAGTGCCGCCTTATCTGTGCCCATCGGTGCCGCCTTATCTGTGCCTATTAGTGCCGCCTTAACTATGCCTATCAGTGCCCACCAGTGCAGCCCATCAGTGCCCACCAATGCAGCCCATCAGTGCCCACCAATGCAGCCCATCAGTGCCCACCAATGCAGCCTATCAGTGCCGCCTAATCAGCGCACTTCAATGAAGGAGAAAAATGACCCGTTTGCAAAATTTTATAACAAACTATTAAAACATGATTTTTTTTTTTTTTTTTTTTGCATCTTTTTTTGTTTGTTTAGCAAAAAATAAAACTCCGAGCTGTAACTAAATACCACCAAAAGAAAGCTCTATTTGTGGGAAAAAAATGATAAAAATTTCATTTGGGTACAGTGTTGTATGCCCGCGCAATTGTCACTCAAAGTGCATCAGCGCTGAAAGCTGAAAATTGGTCTGGGACTGAGGGGGGTTTAAGTGCCCAGTAAGCAAGTGGTTAAATACTACCAAAAGAAAGCTCTATTTGTGTGAAAAAAAGGACAAACATTTCCTATAGGTCCAGTGTTGCATGACTGAGTAATTGTCATTCAAAATGTGAGGGCACCGAAAGCTGAAAATTGGTCTGGTTATTAAGGGTGTTTAAGTGCCCAGTGGTCAAGTGGTTAATAATAGAGCTTGCAGTCAGTAGTGTTAGGAGATAGTGCGTGCTGTCTGCGTGCTCTGTACCCAGTACATACCACTATAATATAGGGCAGGCCCCTACTTTCAAACATCCAACTTACAAAGATCTCCTACTTGCAAACGCAAGGAGACAGCAGCAAGTGAGATGAAAAAAGATGGACGACAAAACAAATTATACAGGGGTGATAACCCTTCCCTATGTTTTCCAAAAAGCTTAAAAATAGTTTGTTTGACTGGAGCTACACTTTAAAAATGTACCGGTTGAAAATTACAAACAGATTCAACTTAACACAACAAACCTACACAGTCCCTGTCTTGTTTGCACCGCCTGTATACTGCTGTTCTGAGTATATACAAACACGGGAAACACGTGGCACTTCACAGGCATACTACAGACACCCCCCAGGCACCATATTTAAAGGAATATTTCACCTTTTTTTTTTCACTTTAATCGTCATTAAAATCAGTGCTCCCGCCAAAACGGCAGTTTATAAAACTTTTTTTTGCAGTGACCCATGTCCCCTGAGGCAGGAGGCAGGTCCCCAAACCCTTTTTAGGACACTATCTTGCATATTAGCCGTTAAAATTAGCACTTTCCATTTCGAACGTTCGAGTCCCATAGACTTCAATGGGGTTCTAACGTTCGTTTCGAACGCGGGGGTCGTTCGCAAGTTCTGGTGCGAACCGAACCGGGGGGTGTTCGGCTCATCCCTAAGATGAAGGTATAACAAAGTCTTTAAGACAAGCCAAGGTCAGGAATATGTGGAGAGCAAGCGTGGTCAGGGTATGTAAGGTCAATCACAAGAATCAAGCACAGATCACAGGAACAGGTATACGGGTAAAACTGCAGATCAGACAGCAATGCACTATTGCAGCTGCTGCCCTTATATAGGCCTTTCGGTGCCAGCATCCATGGCTAACACCCGCGTATGCGCATATGCGTTTGCCTGTGCGTGATCATATTTTTACGCATGCACATAGACGTTTGCTTATGCCCAGCAAGACGGGCACCTGCAGAAGTGTGTCTGCACATACGTATCCGCCTCTGCCTTGAACCCTCTGCACACTGCTATACCCTTTCTGGCAAACTTTGCAATAAAAGATAGGGATATTTCGTTCACACATATTGCAATACATGTTTAAGATGGCTCACTGCATCAAAGTAATCCTTCTTTAGCCAGTCCTACTCTACTCTGCCACTGCCAATGCTACTGTGGACATATTGCCAACATGGGGCAAACATATACAAAATGGGGGAGAGCTAGAAGGTTTAGGTCTAGCCACTGACCAACAATACAACAGAAACCAGACATACCTGTGCTCAGATCCCAATAGCTTGTACATGCATATAATCCACCAGGTGCCCTGTGTTAGCATTGTGTCCACAGGAGCATTTGCAGTGGCAGAGCATAGTGGGACTGGCTAAAGAGGGATTACTATGTTCCTTGGTCTTCATGGCAATGTTTGGTTAGTGGTGCCTCTTGCTTAGGTGTTGCAGCCTCTGGGGCCTTTCAAAAAGGTGTGTATATGTAATGACAGATCAAGTGACACTTAGATTGCACACAGGTGGACATCATTTCAATAATTACCGTATTTACCGACATATAACACGCACCGCAAGTTTAGGAGGGAATTTTAAGGAAAAAACTTTTAGGAGGGAAGTTTAAGGAAAAAAAAAACTTACATTTAAATGCCCATCAATGCAGCCTTATCAGTGTCCATCTGCAGCCTTGTACATCATTGCAGCCTTTTCAGTGTCATATGCAGCCTTGTCCACAATTGCAGCCTTGTCATGCAGCCTTGTCCACCATTGCAGCCTTGTCATGCAGCCTTGTCCACCATTGCAGCCTTGTCATGCAGCCTTGTCCCCCATTGCAGCCTTGTCCACCATTGCAGCCTTGTCATGCAGCCTTGTCCACCATTGAAGCCTTGTCATGCAGCCTTGTCCACCATTGCAGCCTTGTCATGCAGCCTTGTCCACCATTGCAGCCTTGTCCACCATTGCAGCCTTGTCATGCAGCCTTGTCCACCATTGCAGCCTTGTCATGCAGCCTTGTCCACCATTGCAGCCTTGTCCACCATTGCAACCTTGTCATGCAACCTTGTCCACCATTGCAGCCTTGTCATGCAGCCTTGTCCACCATTGCAGCCTTGTCATACAGCCTTGTCCACCATTGCAGCCTTGTCAGTTTTATTTGCCTCTTTTTTATTTTTTTAAAATAGCGCCGCCGAGATACAGAGCTGGATGTGTATCTCAGCGGCACGCTGTAGTTCTCGGCTCTTCTCGGCAGCTTTTGGCCGTTCTCGGCAGCTTTTGGCCACCTTCGGCCGTTCTCGGCAACTTTCAGCCGCCGAGAACGGCCGAAGGCGGCCAGAAGCCGCCGAGAAGAGCCGAAGGCAGGCAAAAGCTGCCGAGAATGGGCAAAGGCAGCCGAAAGCCGCCGAGAAGAGCCGAAGCCGGCCGAAAGCCGCCGATAATGGCTGAAGGTGGCCGAAAGCCACCGAGAAGAGCCGAAGGCGGCTGAAAGCCGCCCAGAGGCTCAGAACTGCGAGGGATCGGATAATATAACACGGACCCGCAATTTTCCCCTGCTTTTAAGGGGAAAAAAGTGCGTGTTATACACCAATAAATATGGTATGTAGCTTCTGAAGGTATTTTTTTGCACCAGAGCTTTTATGGGCTTCATAACAGAAGGGGTGAATGCATACGCACATGCCAATTATCAGTTTTTTATTTCTGAAAAATAGTTTTATGTATATATTTCTCTAATTTTACTTCACCAACTTAGACTATTGTGGATACCAGGATATTACAGATCATTTACTGATAATGTCAGGTCAGGTGCCAATATCTCTTTGCTCTTGATTCTGATCTGCAACAAACACGTGCCCTTGGGACTTCAATTTGCAACTCAGCCTCCAACCTCCAGAGAAGCTTTCACTATTTGATTGTACTGTATTATATGTAATAGTTGATTAAAGTTTGGAACACACAAAAGCATATCCTCATTTACTGTAGCATGTACTTGCCTCAGTTCACAGCACTTAGGCCAGGTTCACATATGTGCAGCTTCTAGTACACAGTGGGTGATTGACATATGTCCTTTGCACTCAGGCCTCAGATTACACTCAGTTCTGTGCTGTATAGTGTGTGACATCGGATTACCACCTCCTGCCTTCTTGAAGCTGAGAAATACCAACTGTGTTTGGTGTGCTGTGTAGAACAAAAAAGGCTGCAGTTAAACAGATAAACTTATATTGGAGGATTTCATTCATCACTGTGTATCATCTGAGGCCAGTCACTTCACTGGGTGTATGTAAGGGTTTATTACAGTTTTAAAGCCCAACTCCCCCCAAGTTTCTTTTTGTCTTCGATGGAATGTGGAAAGGCTAAAAATGTTTTTATTGCTGTCTGTGTCCATTCTGGAGAATTTTTTTTCAAAATTATGGAAAATCTCTCCAATAGGGGAAAAAAAATCAAAAGCACATTTTTAGAAAAGTGAGCAAGGTCTAGATTTTCTCACAGTGTTCTTATTGCTGCCTGTGCTTTTCAGCTCCAGTGATGCCCACACCCCAGCAGAGTAGAGGAAGGAGAAGCTGCCGCCCATCACCCGGGTGAAGCGCTGCCCATCATAGATGGGGTAAGTGCTGCGGTGCTGCGTATGACCCGACCACCTACCAGACTGGGGGGGGGGGGGGGGTTAGGTGCACTGTTTGAACCACCCACCCCCCCCCCAAATTTTTTTTACCACCAGCCTCCACTGATGTATAAATGTTTTTATAATATTGTCACTGTAAATACATTATTTCAGATCTTTTCTGGCTGGTAACATGATTTCCGGCCGCTCTCCCCTCCCGATGTAAGCGCCACAGCAGGAGGGGCTGAGCAGAGAGTACAGGAACCATGTGACCTCCCGAGTGACATCAGAGGGGGATCTCTGCCCCTCCCACTATTGCCCTTATATCAAAGGAGCAGAGCGGCCGGAGGTCATGTGACTGGTCAGAAACAGAAACTGAAATAAGGTATTTACAGGCACAATTTTATACAAACATGTACACAGTGTAGGATCTATTAGTAGAACAGAGGGGCTGACAGTATTTATTTGACTTTACAACCACTTTAATGTTATCACAGGAAGGAATACCAAAAAGTAGAAAAAAAAAGAGACTCTATCCAAAGTAAAAGATCAATGTTAGCTAGAGAGTTTTATCTGTGTGTATATATATATATATATATATATATATATATATATATATATACATATATACACACACATTATAGTTCTTCAAATAGTGTATACAAAACTGAAAAGCAGACATTGGTAAGTGGTTAATCACGCTGAGTAAATGTTGTGCTTTGTCTTCTTCTTTATATTCTGATCCTGATTACTTCTGAGCAGCATTTCGCAGAAATACAGAATCTATGATACATGCTGATGTATGTGTTGTATTACAAAGGAAAATGTGATTTATTGCAATGACTGAAAAAAGTAACCCCAATCATACATTTCAGCATATGTGTATTAGGGTGTTGGATGTCTTCCTTGGGCATCTCATGCAATGCACCTGTAGGCTGCGCGTTCTCCTATAGAAAAACCTTTTGGTGAAGGTGAAGGGGGCTTGTTAAAACCATCGCTTTGAGCAGATGGACCCTTGAAACCATCTGCTGTAGTGGCAACAAAATGTTCAATGATGCATTACGAAATTATTTAGCTCTCAAAGAGGCTGAAAATAGTTAGTAATGAGGCATCTGCACTAAGTGCAAACAGCCCGTTTTACATATGATCAATCACTTCCCCGGATTCAACATTTTTTAACGACTTCTCTTTAAGGCCAATGCCAAATCGTGTAAGTGATCTGTCAATTTATTTTATACATTACAGCTGAACTGTAGATAAACAGCTAAATATACAGATAAAAACAGAGAAGGGAGCTGTTTATCTACTAAAGTATTTATATTCCTATCTATCCATCCTTGAGATTTACTCGTCTAGCGGGACAGGAGAACTGATTTTTCTCTGCTGTAATTAAAGTACAACTAAAGTCAAAACTTTTTTAAAGTTTTGAATAGAGTGGAGAGGGATAAGAACACTGTTCAGTTTTTATTGCTTTCTTTGCTCCTGTTAGCCCTTGTACACATGGTAGGACATTCCGACAGCCAAATCCGTCGGATAAATTCCGACGGATTTAGTTCGGAAGTGGTCTGGAAGTGGTGTTGCATACACATGGTCGGACTAAGTTGTTGGAAGTTCCGGTTGCCAAGAACGCGGTGACGTAAGCCGTGTACGACAGCACTAGAAAAGGGAAGTTCAGCACCACGTCCGGCACCCTTTGGGCTCCTTCTGCTGATCTCGTGTTTATCGCGTGTTAGTAGAAGTTTGGTGAGAGACAATTTGCGCTTTTCAGATTTGTGCTTCAGTTTGTTACTGCTCTTCAGTTTGTGCTTGTCTGTGCGTATCCGATTATCAGTGCGTGTAGACAGTAAGCATTTGTTTCTCATTGTGGACTATATCTTGGTATAGTACGCTTTGATTTGCATTGCTTATTGTCTGCTTGTTTCTGCTTTTCAGTTCGTTCTTTCTGGCATTGCTGTTTATCTGTGCTTTCTGTTGTCCGTTCTGACCAGCCGACCGTTTTAAACCATGTTTCATGTATGTACTCGTCGTAGAATTTGTGCTGTGCAGGGGCTTGGTGTTGGGCTTTTAGCTTTCACACAAGCACGGTCCATGAACAGGGCAAGGAGGAGTTTGTGGACCAAGAATTGGTTGCGCCAGCGTGACCAGTTCTCGCACATGTCTTTGCTCCGTGAGATCCGTGAGAATAATCCTGATGATTTCAGGAATTATCTCCGGATGACGGACTCCGTTTTTCACCGTCTGCTGGCTTTGCTGTCCCCTTATATCAGCAGGTAGGATACCTGCATGCGGCAAGTCATCACTCCGGAGCAGAGGCTTATTTGCGCTACTTGGTGACAGGGAGAAGCCTTCAGGACCTCAAATTCTCCACAGGCATCTCCCCCCAGGCTCTGGGAATCATTATTCCAGAGACCTGTTCTGCCATCATTCAGGTCCTGCAAAAGGACTATATGAAGGTAAGTTTTCTCCTTTAACATCACATTCTATGTATTTAATGATTGCTAATCTTTCATAGTTAGTAAGGTTGAATAAAGACACCAGTTCATCCAGTTCAACCTGAGTGTCTACAGTTGTCCCTATCCCTGTACATTACACACTCACATCGGTCCCTACCCTCAAGGAGCCCACAATCCAAGGTCCCCATTCATATACTATGGCCAATTTTGGACAGAAGCCAATTAACCTACCTGCATGTCTTTGGATTGTGGGGGGAAACCGGAGTACCCGGCGGAAACCCACGCAGGCACAGGAAGAACATGCAAACTCCAGGCAGGTAGAGTCGTGGTTGGGATTTGAACCAGCGACCCTTCTTACTGCTAGGTGAAAGTGCTAACCACTACAACACTGTGCCGCCCCTCAATGTCTTGCATTTCTTTCCTCATTCCTCAATTCTTTTCCTAATTACCATGATTGCAATATGTTCTAATTGATATGCTGTGCCCCTTTGTCCTCATGCATGCTGGAAGCTTTTCAAGTTCCTTTTTTGTCCTTCATGCATATTTGCCTTCACTAACTTCCCCACCATGCTCTTCTGGGCCCATAAACCTATAGTCTAGTCACTTAGCAATGTCCTTTGTCAGCTCCATAGTATTGCTTTCCCCTAAACATCCCCTAAAATGTCTACAAATTTTATGTGTGTGCTTAAATTCATGCACAGTGCCATTTTTTTGGGTTGGGCCAAACTCATTAGGAACCCCCCTCCCCCCAACTGCTAGGTCAGCTGATAGCAATCCTCTATCTGCTGACTTTGCCAAACCCAATACACACTCTACCTACCTTTTTTCTGGTCAGATTTATGGATGAATTCACCAAAGCATGTAGTGCAAGGGCCTGCCTCAATACTTTCAAATGCTACAGTTTATTGTTTTATTTCTACTATTATTACCTTGATAGGTAATAGCAGAATGTCAAAATGTGTTTCCATTTTTTTTTTTTTTGGTATTATGACACTTCTTACCTGTCCGGTGGGCTACCAATAGTGTAAGTAAGGAAGGGCTGGCCAAAGTATCACACACTATTTATGCATTCAGCTCTCAATGAAGTGGAGAGGGTTACCTGTCCAAAACATCCCCCCTTCATTTTTTGCAAGGGCCCATCAAATGGGGGGGGGGGGGTGAGGGAGGAATGGGGGGGGGGTGATGACTCTGATAAGGGGACCTTATACTTTAGGCTTTAAACACTCATTTCCCAAAATGTTATACTGATCTTGGCCAAAAATGTTGGTGTCTAATCTGCTTGCAATGTTGATGTGCCAAATTACTATTTTTTTTTTCTTGTTTCACTCCACAGTTTCCTTCAACACCACAGGAATGGCAGACTGTGGCCTCCCACTTTGCCAGCCGTTGGGACTTTCCCAATTGTGGAGATGCAATTGATGGGAAACACGTCCGCATCGTCCCACCCCCCAACTCGGGGGTCCTACTATTATAATTACAAGGGGTTTATTAGTATCGTGATGTTGGCGGTGGTATCAGCGACCTATTACTTCCTGTATGTGGACGTGGGGCAAAATGGCCGGATGGTGGAGTGTTCTCACGGATGGAATTCTACTGGTGTCTCCAGAGTGGCAGTCTGGACTTGCCACCCCAAGAGGAGAATGTAGAAAGACTCCCGTTTGTATTCGTCACGGATGAGGCGTTTGCCCTGGCAAACCACCTGATGCGGCCTTTCCCGATGAGGACCCTCACCCCGGATCAGAGGATCTTTCATTTCCGGCTGGCCAGAGCCAGAAGAGTCGTGGAGAACACTTTTGGAATACTGGCCAGCTGGTTCTGCCTTTTTTTTACGCCAATCCACATGGCGGAATATAAACTCAATCACATAGTGCTTGCCTGCTGTGTTCTGCACAATTTCTTAAAAAGACATTCAGGTAACTATGTGGTCTCAGTTGGTCCAGATGTAGACTTGCCGGAAAATGACAATCTCACGTCCCTTGAAGCTGCTCATCCTGGCTTGCCCCCCCCAAAGCGCCCGTGGGGTCAGAACCCAATACATAGAGTACTTTGTGGGTAGGGGGGCCATTGATATGCCAGACAATGTCTGAGAGGCATTTTTTTAATACATTTTTTTTGGAAACTACAATAATTTTTGTTTTCATTTACTGTTTGGCTTGTTTTTAGGTGTCTCCTAGGTTTTTTTTTGTTTTGTTTTTTGGGCCTTTTTCTACAACAGTGCAAACCCAAGTTCAGAGCGAGATGAGGTCACAGTCTCTTCTTCAGATAATCTTATTATGTTGTGGGTCTTCTACACACACACCTTGTTTTTGTTGCTAATGTATATAGTGCATTACGGACAAAAATATTGCTCATTTTCAGCACCATGGCAGAAATATGTGAGGTCCTGAAAATGGCGTGATTGGGGAAATTTCCACATCACTGTGTGTGTTATTTACTAAAGGCATATCCACTATGCACTACAAGTGCACTGCAAAAGTGCACCTGAAACTGCACTTGGAGTGCAAAGTGGATTTGCCTTTAGTAAATAACACCCATTGCTACAGAAAACAACAACTTTACTCCAAATAATGCTTTTGCGCATTGAAAAGCCACACATTGTTTATAATTTCACTTTTTAATCAAAGCACATTCACATGTGCGTTTAGAAAAGGGTTTTACAACAAACCAACATATTGGGTGTATAGAAAACATTATTTTCGGTATTTTTTTGTAACTTGGCGTTTTTGTGTAAACAGGCATTTATCAAAGCATAACATAAAGAACACAGGAACTTACAAAGTTCAACTTTGAAAAGTGAAGACAATATCAGACATGAGTATGTACAAACTGGGCTGATATTGCCTTCACCGCATGGGGTGTCACCCCTGGAAAAGCCAAATTTGGAAGATGCACACAGTGTGTCAACATGTGCTATCTCCCATCATGGGGGATCAATGTACATGTTTTTGGGGTGCAACCCCTTCATCTTAGCCACTTTCCACAAAACACGTACATTGATCCCCCATGATGGGACATACCACATGTTGGCACACTGTGTGCATCTTCCAAATTTGGCTTTTAGTAAAATACAAAAGTTGTTTGTTTGAAAAAAAAAATACCCGAGCTAGTTTGGGGTGTTTCAAACTCTCCCCAAAACATCAATGATGTTCTTCATTTTATGTTGAACATCACTGATGTTTTTCTGTATAATTTCTAAATCGCGATTGCACCCCATTACCTCCCCAATCAGGATCTGGGCACTTTCACTTGTAAAATGTGATTCTTCTTCCACATCACCTAAAAAAACTAAAATAAACACACCATGTATTATAAGTATGCCGACATACATTGATTAGCTTACCGTAAGCTGTGGTCTCCGACACTCACCTGTTGTGGTGACAATTTGTCCAACTTCAACAATCTCTGCTTATTCCTCCTGGTCCTCTGCTTCTGGTTTTGGAATTTCTCCTTCTTTGGGAGGTGTGGAGTCCCTGGCATCTTCAGACTTCCCGAGTCTTCTCTCCCCTATGAGAATGTAAAAAAGTAATACTTAGCACACAAAGGGCAGAACTAGGAATAGGAAATATTGCTTGGAAGCGTCGTACAATTGTGTTTTTTGGCCGAGTTCAAAGGTGAGAACATTATTTTGGACACTTTCTAAAGCTGGAATAATTACCTGCAGTGTGAACAAATGTAGTGAAGTGTAAGTTGGGAAAACATTGTGTTGGGAGTGGGCTAACGAACGATGTTTATTATGAACGATTGAACCCATGAACTTGAAAGTGGCCATTTTAAACTGTACAACATGAAATCAAAGCACATGGAGCAGTATGCAAGCAATAATAATAATATAAACACACGACAACTACTTACATTTTTGAAGAACACGCTTGATCCTTCTGTACTGATCGTTCTCCCTCAGTTTCAGGTCTGACCAGCGTTTTCTCAGTTGATCCTTGAATCGTCGTACCCCAAAATTCTTCTGAAGACTCTTCACAACTTTAGTCATGATCTTGGCCTTTCTGATATTTGGGTTTGGGTAAGCTCCATACTTCCCATCATAGTCGGTCCTCTTCAATATGTCCACCATCTCCAACATCTCTCCAAAATACATATTTGAGGCCTTAAATCTTCTCCTCCAGGATTGTGACGCTTCAGGCTCCGGGCTTTCCTCGCCCTCCTCCTCATTAGTGGAACTCTGATTGCGCACCTGCGTTGTCTCCGTCATGTGCTCTCCCCACTGCGCCGAAAGAGAAGGGGCGGGGAATAGTCTAGAAAGAACGTCAGGGGCGGGCGGAGTTTCACGCATGCGCACTGTAGATAAAACAAAACACTTGTGCGTCGTACGTACGACCTGTGAGCAGAGTGAGGAGCTGACGCGCCGATTGTGCAAATCGAAGGTACAATTTTTAACTTGGTACATCACTAGCCTATACTGCTTCTATATAGGCCTATGTTGGGACAAGATTAGGAGAGTTTAGCATGGCATTATTATTATTAGGGTTTGTCTTGTGTTGTGTCTTGCAGACAAGATGCCCTGAGGAGTACATATCTCAGGGAGGGAATGAAGCACCAGAATTCCCTGAGATCAGGAGATACAGATGCCATTTATGTCCCCAGGATGGTGTACTACGAGAGGCTGCTTTTTCTGGCAGACCAGGGGGAACCCACGCCACCACTCTCCAATCTTCCTTCAAGGCTTCCTTCACCCCCAGCTGAGGCTTCTGATGTACAACCTGGGCCTTCCAGGCAGCAACATGTGGAGGGGCCCAGCTTGAGACAGGTATAGCATTGTTGAACATATTTCTTGTCATACATTTAATGATGTTAACTAGATGTTATTATTGATTAGTAAGTTGTGATTTAACAAAGTGGTTTACATATCAATAGACAGTAGTGACCAAAAATGATTGGGACAAGAATGGAAAATGCTGGGCTCAGAATGATAGTCTGTTCTATTTGGTAACATTCAATTTGCAACAGTCATGGGCACAAAATTGTGCGATTAATGACCAAAAAATTTAAACTAATGTCCGGTTTTCATACACAGGAAGACCTCAGCTGGAAAGAGGCTGTGGCAAGTGGCAGCCGGGAGGTCGACCATCACCCTCCTCCTCTTCCTGCCACAACTACAGGAGCCGAGCCACAGCCTGGAAGGAAGCCTGGAGGGAAGTGCCCAAGGAAGCCCAGAGAGTGATGGCCTGGGTTCAGTCTGGTCTGACAGAAGATGCAGCCTCTTGTAGAACCACAGCCTGGGGACATAGATGGCATCTGCTCTTCCTGATCTCTCGGACTTCTGGACCAGACTGCTCTCCCTGAGATATGTACTCCTCAGGCCACCAATTTTGCATTTTCTAATTAGTTCATGTCTGCCCTAGGGGCCAAAGGCTTTACCAAATTGACCATTTTCTCCAGCGTTGCCTTCCTGTTTATTTGTTTGACACCTAAATAAAGTTTTTTTTTTGGTTGAAGAAATACTTGCATATGTGTTTTACTTCAAAAAGGACAGTTTATTTGTGAGTAGGCAGGTACATTTCAAAAATACAAAGTCAAATGAATAACAAGGGGCACCAACACCAAACAACCTCCAGTAGATTAAAAAAGAAAACAATAAATTAAAAAGATAATAATGGTGTTGTGGTAAGTTGACACACAAAACACACCAAAACAAAAAATGCAAAGATGAGCAAACTGTCAAAAAGGAGATGCTGATTAAAAAAAAAAAAAAAAAAAAAGTGTGTGTGAATATAAGCATCAAAACAAGTTCATTCTTGCAGCATTGTAAAGAACAAGAGAATGTGCTGCATGAAAGAATTTTTAACATTGCAGCATGACGAATGTGCTATATCGATTACAAGCGGTAGTTTTACCTGAGCGAGCGCTTCCGTGTCCGAATTTGATTGTGAGCATGCGTGGCACCTTGTCCATCGGAGTTGGCTACACATGATCGGACTATGTCCGATCGGAGCATGTTGTCGGAAAATTTTATAGCCAAGTTGGAAAACTTGGTCCGTCGGATACTCCGACGGAAACAGTCCGATAGAGCCCACACACGGTCGGATTATCCGACAACACGGTCCTATCGGACATTGTCCATCGGAATATCCGACCGTGTGTACAAGGGCATATGGAGATCACACTTTCTATGTGTCCTGATTACCATTATCATTGAAAATGAAAGTAAAGAAAAACCCAAAGTTTGGGTTGTCCCCAGAAAAGTAATAGAAGGGATAGAAGGGAAATTTCCCAATGGAGACCCTAGTTTTGGGGGGTTGGGGGTCCCCAAAGTAACCCCTTAATTTTCAGAGATTTCCTCTCTCTTTTTGTTTGGCTGTGGGACAGGAAGTGAAGGGATATCCCCCCAATGGGACACAGATGGCAAAAAATACCCTTACGCTTTTCAAAACTAATGACTATAGTTCTACTTTAAGTAACACTTACAGGTCTTGTCCCTCCCCCAGCCTGTGATTGGACACTAAATGAAGAAGTAGCAGGCTAATGAGCTCATCTTTGCTCTCTCCTCCTATCAGCATGCCTTTATGCTGAAGAAACCTGCTTAGCTCCTTGTGCTGCTCCTCTTTGCCCCAGCCTGAGCTTCAATGTACAGGAGCTGCAAGAGGGTGATACCAAGTAATTTACAAGTACTTACACTGTTGCATTCACAAAAGCAAATACAATTATGTATTAATGGATGTAGCATTAAAGCTACATTCAAACATATAAATAAAGGCAAAAAAAAACATTCACTGAGCACAGTCTACCTTCTCAGCAGTGGTGGCTGGTGGTATGTCTTTTGGGTGGGTGGGAAACAAATCACCCACCGCCAACCACCGCGGGCGGTCGAGTCGGTCTCCCAAGCCCCGCACTTACCCCATCTAGTTTGCGGCCAGCGCTTCCTCCGGGCGGCAGGTGGGGTCTGCTCCTCCTGGTGCTTCATGGTGGCTTCCCCTGCGTCTCCTCCCTCCTCCTCCTCGGTGGCCAATAGGATCGCTTCTCCTCTGGGCCAATCAGGTGACAGGTCTCAGGATCCTATTCCTGATTGGCCGTGAGGAGAAACAGGAAGACAATAGCGCATATTAATTCGCTATTGTCACACAATAGCTAACAAACATTTTAACAAATATTTTAAAAAGGGTTTGAGTCACCTGTAAATTCCACATCTTGGAGTACAGTACAGGACACAGGTTTAATATTCAAAGGACCTGGGTTTTAGTCTGGTACCTTCAGGTGATTGGACATTGGCAAAGTTTTGAGGACACACTCCCTGGGTGTACTCTCTTTAACCCTACCCTGCTCCTTGAGTCCTCAGTTCTGTAGTGAGCAATGCAAAATAACACAGGAACAGAGGGGTGGCCTTTGCCCTGTACTTTACTCCAAGATATGGAATAAAAGGTATGTCAAAATTCCTTGTATTCTATTTTCACATTACAGGACACAGACTTGATATTTGTAGAACCCTTGGACATCCCCAAGCAATGAATGAAAAGAGCATGCAACAATAAGGCAAACAGAACTGTGTCAATAGACTCAACAATAACAAAAGTCAATAGATCCAACTCAGAGTACTGTTGCAAAAATCTGCATCCATAAAAGACTGGACATCCATCTGCTAGAACTTGGAAATGGTATGAACAGAAAACCAAGTGGTGACCTTATAAAGCTGGGCAACAGAAGCTTGATTTTGAAATGCCCAGAAAGCTCCAAGCAATCTGGTAAAGTGAGCATGTATTAGTGCAGGAGATGCTTTGTCTATTTGGATGTAAGCTCTTGAGATTAGTGGTCTTATCCACCTAGAGATGGTGGATCTTGAAGCAGGATGTCATTCGTGAGGTCCTGAAGGTATGGCAGAAAGGGGGTCTGTCTTCCTGATAGAAGCTGTAGTTTTAGGCAGACTCTGATGGCTTTGACCATGTAAAGATTGATAAGATTGATTTCCTCTGTGTGCTTTGGAGTAGGGGACAAAGAGCGAAGGACTATATCTTCATTGAGGTTGAAGGCTGAGACCTTAGGAAAACACAAGGGTCTTGAGTGCAAGATGCCTTTGTCTTTGTGAAGACCAAGGAAATTCTTTCTTTTAATAGAGGTCTTTACAAAGGAAACTGAAGCCAGAGGTGTTTGAAAAAGTACGGACAAAGTCGAAAACCTCCCCTTAGGAGTATTAAGGCCAAGTTCTGGTCAAGCCCTGATTGTAGGAAGGCCAGCATGCAAGGCACAGAGTACTCTCTGGGAATGAAATGCCTCTGTTCACACAAGACAAAGAATTATTTCCAGGTACTATAGTACATTTTTTTCTGGAAGTTGCTTTCCTTGCTTTTAGCAATATGGGAATGACAAACATAGAGACCCTTCTGACTCTCAAGACCTGAGCTGCAACAGCTATGCCATGGTTGAAAAGCAGGATGGAACAGGGGGACTTTGAGATAGCAGGTCTGACCTGTTTGAAAGCGGCCAGGGGTTGTCTCCTATAAGTCTGAGTATGTCTTTGCACCAGGTTTTTCTGGGCCAGTTTGGTGCAATGAGAATAACTGGTTTCCTCTATTTTATAAAGCAGTTAAGGCAAATTTTGCAGTGGAGGAAAAGCATACATTAGCCTAAACTGGGTCCAAAGATTTATCAGAGCATCCAATGCCAGTGCTAGAGGATCCTTGGTCCTGGCCACAAACAGTTATTATTCTTGAACCTGGAGGCCAGGATATCCATGTTCAGAGTCCCCCATCTCTGACATAGGCTGAAGATATCAAGTTAAAGGGCTTATTCTTCTTCTGCCTTGATTGGAATTGGGCGAAGGAAACAGCCACGAAGGAAGCCAACATGCCAGGAAGGCCAGAACTTTCACAAAGAAGAGAGCCTTATCATGAGATCTGAGAGAGATTAGTTTGTATTCAGGAGGAAACACTTCTGCTTGGGCTTTGCCTAGAATGAGGTCCAAGTATTCCAAGCCAAGGGATGGTTGGAGAGCCTTTTTTTGGAATTTGATTACCCAACTTAATGTGATTGTAGCCGTATTAGTGCAATTGTGACAGAGAAAATTGAGTACTGTCCGTGATACTTTTTTTATTTGCACTAACATACAATTTTTCAGGACAAGCTTTCGGGGTATGTCCCCTTCTTCAAGGTCCAAGCAGTACTGATTTACAAATTTTTAAGCAGAATGTAAAAACAAAACAAACAAAAAAACAAACAAAAAAAAAAATACCTCTGAGGGAAAGAAGAGAAAAAAAAAAAGAGAAAAAAAACAACAACAAAAAAAAACACATACAAATCAATGGCAATAAAGATAACAGAAGAGTTAGTGAGATAAGACAGAGGGAGAGCTATGGAATGGAGGGGGGGGGGGGGGGGGGTTGCTAGTCACAGAGGGGGTTGTAAAACTTTAGTATAATGAGTAAGGAAACCTATATCTAAATTCAGGCCATTATTTTTTGTGTCAAAAAGAATTATCATTCTTAGTTCAAAGGTTTTCCTTTCCTGGATAGTTCTGAAATTCCCTTTAAGAACTAAAACATTGAGGTCTTCTATAGTGTGGTCCGGTTGTGAGAAGTGATGTCCCACAGGTGTACATAAACTGTCTTCTTTATGTTCCTTGATGGTATGTCTGTGTAAATTCATCCTCGTTTACAACTTCTGTCCTGTTTCACCAACATAAGATCCTTTGCTGCACCTTTTGCATTGGATGAGGTAGACAACATTGCTGGAGGTACAGTTGTAAGATCCCATGATATTGAAGGTCCCGTTTGTGTGTGTGACACTTTTGGATAGATTGATCTGGTTGCATAGTTTGCAGCGCTTTTTATTGCAGGGTT
The DNA here is from genome assembly GCF_037356315.1 of Lithobates pipiens. Classification (NCBI taxonomy): domain Eukaryota; kingdom Metazoa; phylum Chordata; class Amphibia; order Anura; family Ranidae; genus Lithobates; species Lithobates pipiens. Next base: position 71,694,532 of record NW_027507758.1, read on the forward strand.
TGCTTCCATTATTTGTGACTTCATAATCAGAGTGAAGTTTCCTGCTGATTAGTTTATGTCTGCGGTTGGGTGGTTGTCTGAAAGCCAATAATGGGGGTTGTTGGAATATTCCTTTCAGAGTGTCATCCTCTGTTATAATGGGTTGTAAATCTTTGATTATCTTTTTGATCCCTTCTAGTGCTGGGTTGTATGTGGTGACTAGAGGTACTCGGTTATTTGTTTTTTTCTCTGTGTATTGGAGGAGATTTTCTCTTTGGGTTTTCAAGGCTGTGTTTATGCTGTTGTTGATGGTTTTCTCTTTGTAACCTTTCTTGTGGAAGGAGTCTGCCACTGTTCTGAGATGTTTATCTCTGTCTTCTGGGTCTGAACAAATTCGGTGGTATCTGATGGCCTGGCTGTGTATGATGGCCCGTTTAGTGTGTTGCGGGTGAAAACTGGAACTGTGAAAATAGCTGCATCGGTCAGTCGGTTTTCTGTATATCGACGTGTGAAGCTTGTGATCCTTGATGTATACTGTAGTGTCTAGGAAGTTGACATGTGTGTTTGAATAATCCATTTTTAGTTTAATAGATGGGTGAAAAGTGTTGATCAATGAGAAGAATTGGTTTAGATTTTCTTCACCTTCAGTCCATATCATGAAGATATCATCAATATAGCGATAATATCTGTATGGCTTTTGTTGTATGCTGTTCAGAAATTTGTCCTCCAGGTCAGCCATAAATAAGTTTGCATATTGGGGTGCCATTTTGCTACCCATAGCAGTACCCATACACTGGTGATAGAGGTCATTATTGAAAGTGAAGTAGTTGTGTGTAAGAATGAATTCGATGAGCTGTGTCACATCCTCAGCAGTGTATTTCTGGTTTGGTGAGGATGATAAGAATCTGTGACATGCCATCAACCCATCCTTGTGAGGGATGTTACTGTACAGAGATTCTACATCCATGGTGACTAGAAGTGTATTTGATGGTAATTGTTGTATATTGTTAAGCTTGTTCAGAACATCAGTGGTGTCTTGTAGGAAACTGGCAGTGTTCATGACTAAAGGTTTTAACATGTTTTCTACAAGGCCTGAGATATGTTCGGTAAGTGTATTCATACCTGTTATAATGGGTCTGCCTGGATTTCCTGGCTTGTGAATCTTGGGCAGCATGTAGAAGTCTCCAATTTCTGGATTTTCCGGAATTGCATTGATGAGTTCTGAATGTAGGTGGCTTGGTATTGTCGCAATGAGATCTTTTAATTGCCTAGTAAAATCCTGGGTCGGATCATAATCCAGTTTTTTGTAGTAAGTAGTATTTGCCAGCTGCCTCTGGCCCTCTTGTATATATTTGTCTGTATCCATCACAACGACTGCTCCCCCTTTATCTGCTGGTTTGATAGTTATGGCATTACCCAACTGAAATCCTGAAGTATCAGAATAGTCTTGTAGATGTTTGCAGATAGCTGGAAAAGAGCTGAGCCCTTCAGAAGATGGTCATCAAGATACCCCATGACCTGAATGCACTGAGTTCTCAAAGTGATACTAAACACACTTTTTAATTTACATTGGCCCTTCTATTTCTGTATATAGAAGATGGCACTGTAATTATTAAAAAAAAACAAAAAAACATATAAGCGCCTTTTTCCTAATCAATATACAGCTGTCACATGACTCAGATCTTTCCCAGCTTATCCGCAGGGAAACATAAGCAGGAGGAGCTTCTAATTCTCTACTGCTGGTCACATGTTCAAAAAAAAAAAACGCTTTTGGAATACAGAGTAAAAATAAGTAAATAATATCAATAAACTGTTTTAAATTGTCATACAAATATATATTTGAAATCAAATATTTATTATTTTTTACCAATAACATGGTGTGGGTGAATCTCTGCTAATCACAGGCTGTATCACGCCCTGTGTCTTAGAATGAGAGGGAGGTGAAGCCTCCATCAATCTACTTGTAATAGCCCATCCCTATTGTATTTAGCTGGTTATTGGGAATGGAGGAAGAGGGAGGGAGTAGGTTGTCATTTACTACTGTGTATAAGCCCCCATATGTGACTCTATAGTCGCATGGTCTGCTCAGATGTGATAGAGAGGAAATGCACAGCATAGAAACCCGCTGTAAACTGAGCATGTGCAGAGATGCCAACACTGCTCTGCAAATCCCTAGCTGCATTGGGAATTTGGAAGGAATGGGGGAGACAGACAACAGCAGGATCAACCAGGTTTTTTGCAGATTACAAAAAATAATTTTCATAGTGACTGAGTAAGTATGAACAGCATGTAATACAGCAATTATTGATAGTTTTTTACGATATTGGTTAAGTGACACTTTAAAAAGGGGAGAATAGATGCAAGCAGAGGACAGGCCAAATGGCAGTGTGACAAACTGAAAAACATGGTCTCCTTCTGTAAAGTGCAGAAAGCGTTAATGAGGTGGGTAAATAGGAGTATGCGTGTTGGTTGTCTATGGATGCTGGGTATTCCCCTTGTCTCACAGAGGCAATAACTGACATTTAGAACTGATGCTTTGGAACTGGAAGGTACTTATTTAGGGATTTTAGGTCCAGAAAAGGATGGATAGCCCCATTGAATTTTAGTACCACAAACAGGTTTGAATAGAAAGGGAATGGTCTGAATCCAATGGTTCTAATGTGAGTCCCCTGGAGAGGGATCCTCTCCAAGGGACTCACTTTAGAACCATTGGATTCAGACCATTCCCTTTCCAATGCCTATTTGATTTCAGAACAATGCTTAGGGGCTTTGATATCAGGACCTCATTGAATGGGATTACCAATCCTTTATCTATAAGCCTTTATCACCCTCTGAGCCTGCTTAGCTTTAAACAAGGTTGTTTATGGTTCATGCTTGCTTACTTATTTTTATCAACACCCTAATGGTTCCCTCGTGTCCCCTGGAGTCTTGATATTCCGTATTACACATGGTAACAATAGCCTCAGACCAGTGGTGGCTGGTGAAGTTTTAGGATGGGGGGCGCTAGACCCCGCCCTTCCTTTTTTACCCCTCCCACTTGGTGAAAATGGGCGTGGTTTCAGCGAAATAGTGGGCATGGCTCTAAGGTGGTGTGGTTAGTGTCTGAGATGAACGAGGGACAGAGGGAGAGGGAGAGAGGGATGGAGGGACAGCAGGGACAGATCCTACACAACAATAGAAATATGTGTATTCTAAAAAGTTTAACAAACAGCAGATAAAGATATTTCAAACACCTTGTGTTAGCACTTCAATCATCCCAGCACCATGGTTGTTATGGTGTCAGGATGATTGAAGTGTATTATTTCTATTATAACATTGTAATATAAAATGAAATCATTCAACTCACCATAATGCAGAATCAGTGGAAGCCCTGAGTGTGTCACTAGCCACGTCGCCTGCCACCAGATGCCATCAGGTGTCCCCAGCGGAGTCCATCCTTACATGCAGCCTGTGTCCCACCAAATGCAGCCTGTGTCATCACCAAATTGCAGCAGTATGTGTCACCATCAATTGCAGCAGCATGTGTCCCCATCAAATTGCAGCAGCATGTGTCCCCACCAAATTGCAGCAGCATGTGCCCCCATAAAATTGCAGCAGCATGTGTCCCCATGAAATTGCAGCAGCATGTGTCCCTATCAAACTGAATCAGCATGTGTCACAATCAATTGCAGCAGCATGTGTCACAATCAATTGCAGCAGCATGTGTCCCACCAAGTTGCAGCAGCATGTGTCACCAAGTTGCAGCAGCATGTATCCCACCAAGTTGCAGCAGCATGTGCCCACCAAGTTGCAGCAGCATGTGTCCCACCAAGTTGCAGCAGCATGTGTCACCAAGTTGCAGCAGCATGTATCCCACCAAGTTGCAGCAGCATGTGTCACCAAGTTGCAGCAGCATGTTTCCCACCAAGTTGCAGTAGAATGTGTCACCAAGTTGCAGCAGCATGTGTCACCAAATTGCAGCAGAATTATTTTCCTAATTGTTGTTTTAATGTACCCTGTATGTTATTTTTATGTAATAAATAGTTTTTTATATCATTTATTTTGTTTGTTATTAGTACCAAAATAGTTCATCACATTTTTTGAGTTTGGGATTAGATTTATGGCCAGCTTCAGCAACAGTTCCATCATCCCACCCTCACATCTCCCAGGAGGTTTCAGGATTGGCAAACAAAACCAGAGTGCAGGCAGGCCAGGGACGTAACCAACACGTTATCAGAGCTGACTGTCTACACCCATCCGGAATAGGCAGCCAGCTGAAGAGGACCAAGTTGGTGGCGCTAAACCTGCTGTGTGGCACTCAAACAACTGTGTGGGTCTGTATGTGCCTTGAAGAGAAAAAATATATGAGGGGGGCGCAGATTATTTCTGCTTTAATAGTAGTCCAAATCTACCTTTTGTGGACTGCCCTCCCTAAAGCACCCCCCTCCTCACCATGGTGGTGGTGAGCAGTAGCCACATAAACAAGGAGAGTTGTGAGCCCAGACCAGCCTGATTACCCCCCCTCGAGTGCTGTGTCTATGAAGGCCTGGGCTCGCAGGTGGCAGATTGGATGAGGTTGGGTGTCATTCAGCCTAAAAAAGAACCAGCGCCGGATCACAGAGCGATCAGTCTGTGGAAGACCACGCTGGAACAGAGGAGAGTATTACAGCAAAAGCTGCATTTTTATTTTTACAGCTGCCAGCCCATCGTTTCTTATTCATAGAAAAAATGTGGACTTAGGCTGTAAAAAAATAAATAAATAAAGTTATATCTTTTATCCCTCCAATATGTGACTGAGGCCGCGTACACACGCGGGGACTGTTCGCCCAACTTTGTCCGCTGAACAGTGTTTCAGCGGACAGTCCGCTCGTGTGTGGGCTTTCAGCGGACAGTTTCAGCAAACAGTCCGCTGAACAAGGTTTTTCGGAAATTCCGAAAAACTGTCCGCTGAAACTTTGTTTCAGCGAACAGTCCCCTCGTGTGTAGGCTTGTTCGTCAAACTAAGTTCCGCGCATGCTCAGAAAGGATTTACACGCCGAAGTTTGCATTGCAGTGTATAGGACGTCGTTTTCTAGTCCCGTCGTACGTGCCGTTCACGTCATCGCGCACGGTTTCAGCAAACTGTTCGTTCGTCGTGTGTGGCCATGTCCGTCCATGCTAATTTTGAGCGGACTGTTTGCTGAAACTGTTTGACGGACAAAGTTGGGCGAACAGTCCCCGCGTGTGTACGCGGCCTTACTGATATATTTTCATTGTTTTTGAAAATTCCACCTCTTAGTAATAACTTCTAGATAGAAGGTGGCAAGCACTGAGCCTGCATGGTACCAGGTCTATATGTAGTCATCCCGCTACATTTAATCATACTGTCTGCCTTTGCTCCAGTCTCCTTGCCTGCCTGTTCCTCCCAGGGTGATATTAAATTGAAAGATATTTACAGTGACGGCTTTAAGCTTGTTTTGTTTGTACTCTGCACAGGACCGTCTTCAGCGGGAGCATGGAACTGTTTGTACGGTATAATAGCACTTTAGAGATTGCTGTGTTTCGTCTCCTCCTGACCTATTCTCTTTAACCTTTTTGAATATGCCGAGATTGCAAGTTTTCCTTAATTTGCTTACAATCCTAGGTTGCTCCTCTGAAGCCTTTCTCTGAATGTATGTATGTAAAAGGACTATAATGTGATACAAATTCCCTGGTCTCGTATCGAAAAGAATTATTCACATAATTTTAAAATTTTTTACTCGCTGCTTGTTGTTTCACGGTCATATTTCATATATGTGGCGTATTTTCCATTTAGTGGTTGTCTGTATGATAGACAATGCAATTAGCACCTGTGGCGAACAACTCATGTATAGTAAATAGGCTAGGTTCACACTAGCCCATTTACTGAAAAACGATCCTCAGTTAAATGCTTTTCAGAATGTAGCTCCCGTTGCCTCCTGTATGGCTTCATTTAATGTCAAACAGCCATTTTTAATGGGATTAATGCACCGCTGTCAGCTATATTGCTGTGAGGCCTAAAGTCGGCCATAGACAGTCAGTGTTGATGGGGGAATCTATCGCCTGGAACCACTGTGTTGCCCCGGCAGGGGATAAAAAAATTGAAAAAGAAACTGCGCTACAGGATTTATTCTATGGGTGATCTTGTGAAGATCAGATGGAAGCTGCAATTCTACTCTGTATCAAAAAATAAAAAAATAAACAAGAAAAAGAAAATGTTAACTGCGCTAGCCTGTATTAAATGGGTTCATTGTGCATAGAGAGTAACCTCACCGATTCGGGTCAAACTTATACCCCCCACCAACCGTGATTCCATGGTCACACCACTCATATTAATGCAAAAGCAAAAAATAATATGTTGGTGTCTAATGCAAAAACTGTGTAATCAAACCCCAGGTGATTGCAATATACATTTACACACCCCAGGTAATTGCGATATATATCAAAAACTGAAAATTAACACAGATTAAGTGTTTAAAATGTCACATGTGCCAAATAAATCGTGACCCAAAATGAATATGCGATACTGAAAATATACTCTAAATAAATACAAATTGCTTAAAAAAAATAAAACAAAAAAATGAATAAAAACAAATAATGAGACCCACAAAATAAAGTCCAGCAAAACATATGCACCATGCGTGACAATAAATGTGAAAGGAAGAAATGAAAGTCCATCCACAGAAATCTTCTAATATTGTGAGCCGTGTAAAATCCACCACCGCCATGTGAAAAATTGACTCCTTACCAGAACATTCTGACCCCAAAGGGTCAAAAACAGCATGAAAATAGTGTAGCAGCTTCTCCAACCATCACATTCCTCCACTGATGTATATGGTCTCCACCCTAAACCATCAATAACTGGCCTCCGAATAACTCCCAGCCAATCCAAGCTCATGGGTGAGTATCGGTGTATATAAAAAACAAGAAGGCTCCAAATAGTTTAAGGCCCTAGTTTAATCGTATTAAAATGAATAAAAAACACACTTTCAAACGCAGAAAAAAGCAGGCCTTAAGTTGGTTGCGCCGGCCAGAAGCACACTATAACAAACCCGTCCTCCCTGGATCGTACACAAACACGAGGTGACGTCAGCGCGTCGCTCCACCCTACGTGTTTCATAATAGGTTACACCGTCCAGGGGTTCCAGGGGAAGCTGTCCCTGCTGGGGGAACAAAGTGATTACTGCTAGCAGCTATAATAGCTGCTAGCAATAATCTCATGTAAAATCCGCCAGGCTGGTTGTACCTAAGTTGATTGATCAATCAAATTGGGTACACTCAACCTGCTCAAACACGGTTTGAATCTTGGCCGATCCCTGCTGAACTGGCTAAGGTTTGAACCGTCTATAACTGGCTTAAAGCGGAGCTCCACCCTAAAGTGGAACTTACGCTCATCGGATTCTCCCCCCCCCTCTGGTGCCACAATTGGCACCTTTCAGGGGGCAGGGGTGAATATATCTGTATAATACAGGTATCTGCGTCCACTTTCAGGCATAAATAGAATATCCGCAGATGCCCGCCCCCCGCACCGCTGTGTTCTGGGAAACACACAGTTCCCAGAACACAACGGGGACCAGTGAAGACGTGCAGCGTGACTCACACATGTGCAGTAGAGAACCGGGCAGTGAAGGCGCAATGCCTCACTTCCTGATTCCCTGACTGAGGATGGCGGCAGGCGCAGCCGAGAGACGAACAATTGCTCGTCTTCTGCTGCCGACACCGCAGGCACCCTGGGACATGTAAAAGTCAGCAGCTGCAGTATTTGTAGCTGCTGGCTTTTAATATTTTTTTTTAAGGTGGACCTCCTCTTTAACCACTTGACCACTGGGCACTTAAACACCCTTAATAACCAGACCAATTTTCAGCTTTTGGTGCTCTCACATTTTGAATGACAATTACTCAGTCATGCAACACTGTACCCATATGAAATTTTTGTCCTTTTTTTTCACACAAATAGAGCTTTCTTTTGGTGGTATTTAATCACCTCTCGGTTTTTTACTTTTTGTGCTATAAAAGAAAAAAGACCGAAAATTCTGTAAAAAAATGAATTTTTCTTCGTTTCTGTTAAAAAATTTAGCAGATTAGTAATTTTTCTTCATACATTTTGGCCAAAATTTATACCACTACATCTTTGGTAAAAATAAGTACAAATTGGTGGATATTATTTGGTCTTTGTGAAAGTTATAGAGTCCACAAGCTATGGTGCCAATATCTGAAAATTGATCACACCTGAAGTACTGACGGCCTATTTCAATTCTTGAGACCCTAACATGCCATAAAATTACAAATACCCCCCAAATGACCCCTTTTTGGAAAGAAGACATTCCAAGGTATTTAGTAAGAGGCATGATGAGTTTTTTGAAGTTGTCATTTTTTCCCACAATTCTTTGCAAAATCAAGATTTTTTTTCCTTTTTTTCCCCACAAAATTGTCATATTATCAGTTTATTTCTCACACACAGCATATGCATACCACAAATTACACCCCAAAACACATTTTGCTATTACTCCCGAGTACGGCGATACCACATGTGTGAGATTTTTACTCAGGCGTTCTGGAGCACCCAGGACAATTCTGACATTTCTCTCCTACATGTAAAAATCATAATTTATTTGCTAGAAATCTACATAGAACCCCAAAACATTATATATATATTTTATTTATCAAAGACCCTAGAGAATACAATGGTGGTTGTTGAGATTTTTATCTCACACGGTATTTGCGGAGCAATTTTTCAAACGCATTTTTTTGGGGGAAAAACAGTTTTGTGCTTAAAAAAAAAAACCAGTAAAGTTAGCCCAATTTTTGCATAAAGTGAAAGATGAAGTTATGCTGAGTAAATAGATACCTAACATGTCACTCTTCAAAATTGCACATGCCCGTGGAATGGCGCCAAACGTCGCTACTTAAAAATCCCTATAGGCGACGCTCTAAATTTTTTTATTGGTTACATGTTTTGAGTTACAGAGGAGGTCTAGGGCTAGAATTATAGCTCTCGCTCTAACGTTCACGGCGATACCTCACATGTGTGGTTTGAACACCGTTTTCATATGTGGGCGGGGCTTACGTATGCATTCGCTTCTGCATGCGAGTACATGGGGACAGGGGCGCTTTAAATTTTTTTTTTTTTTAATTGTTCATTTTACTTTATTTATTTTAGTTTGACATTTTTTCCCCAAAAATAAATTTTTGATCACTTTTATTCCTATTACAAGGAATGTAAACATCCCTTGTAATAGGAATATGGGATGACAGGTCCTCTTTACAGTGATATATGGGGTCAATAAGACCCCAAATCTCACCTCTAGGCTCGGAAGCGTCTATGGCTGGGTATTACCGAGTATGGCTGGGTATCTCCGAGTATGGCTGGGTATGGCAATTTATGGCAGGGTATTGCAGAGTATTGGCGGGGTATTGCAGAGTATTGGCGGGGTATTGCAAAATATTGGCGGGTATTGCAGAGTATTGGTGGGTATTGGCGGGTATTGCAGAGTATTGGTAGGTATTGCAGAGTATTGGGGGGTATTGGAGAGTATTGGGGGGTATTGGAGAGTATTGGGGGTATTGGAGAGTATTGGGGGGTATTGCAGAGTATTGGGGGGTATTGGAGAGTATTGGCAGATATTGGAGAGTATTGGCGGGTATTGGAGAGTATTGGGGGGTATTGCAGAGTATTGGGGGGTATTGGAGAGTATTGGCTGGCATTGGAGAATATTGGCTGGCATTGGAGAGTATTAGCTGGCATTGCAGAGTATTGCCAGGGTATGGAGGGGTTAAATTCGGTGAGCAGCGATGTGGACACTGCAGATGCAGCCCACAGCGCTGCTGACACCGATCTCTCCCCCTCCGCTGTACCGATCGGTACAGAGAGGGGGAGGGAGGAACCGGCGTCATAACATGACACCGGTTTGTTTACAAGTGATCGCTCCGTCATTTGACGGAGCGTTCACGTGGTAAACGGCCGCGATGAGTGGCCGATTACCATGATCCGTGATGTGCCAGGTCCACTGGACCCGGTGGTCACGGATGCGAGAGCAGAATTCTGGGAGGCCGCTAATTAACGGCCTCTCAGAGTTAAACAACCGCCCTGAAGCCGTTAATCGGCTATGGGAGGTTGTTAAGTGGTTAAGGCCTTGTTCAGACCTATGCAGGTTACAGATTGCATTATTTGGATGTATTTTGCAATTTTCAATACACGTTTTTGATCCATTGAAGTCTATGGAACCAAAAACCAGAAAAAAGTCCCTGGTCCTTTCCATAAAATGCACAGATGTGGACATGACCCATAGGAAATCATGTTAAAAGGACTGTAGTGTGTTTCTGCAAAACTGAAAATGCACTAAAAAATGCATAGTTGTGAGCCAGGCCTGATTGACTTAAGTTTGTGGTAAATTTGCTGTAGCCCTCCTGGCTATATTGTAGGCTTTAAGGCTGGATTCACACCTATGCAGTTTTAGTGCTTTTTGCATTTTGCAGATTTGCACTACAGTCCACTCACCATGGTTTCCTATGGAGCACGTTCTGTAGTGCAAATCTACAAAATGCAAAAAGCACTAAAAACGCATAGGTGTGAATCCAGCCTTAGTGGTGGTGGTGGTAATAGGGGGTGTTAATACCTAGTGATAAACTCACCGGTGTGTTACACCCCAACTTCCCCTTTTCTGTGGCTTATGTGAGTGAAGGAGGCAGAAATCAATTCGAAGAAGAGCATTTCATATTTGGTGGAGTTGTTTGGGCAAAGATCTTTCTATAAATGTGCATGGTAAGAAGCACTAATCCATTACTACCAGCCCAGAATCACAGCATACTGTACATTACTGGTCAGAAGTTTTAGAACAACCTCCTTTTGTTTAGTTTTTACTGAAGTTTAAGTAGTTTAATTTCTCAATATATGCTGCAATTGAAACATTAAACAAATAAGCAGTTAAAAAGGTTATTAAAAATAAAATCTTAAAATAATAATGTTTAAATTTAATTTTAAGAGTAACTTCACTTTTGTCAATAGAAAAACATTCCCGTCTGGGTTATCTATTTACATTGTAAGGATTTTAACAAACTTTGTTGCAGATTCCTATCTTTTGTTATTCTGTGGATATGCCTGTGTGGAAAGAGAATCTGTATGAAAATGATTTCCTAATTATAAATCAGCTGCTGCACCTGCAGTGCTCTAATAGAGAAAGCTGCTCAGTCTGCATCTTTTAAGACATGATTTCCTATTGGGAGTATCTCCCTAAAAGCTCTTTCACACTGCCAGTGCGGATGTGTCGGCGGTAAAGCTCTGCGAGTTTTAGCAGCGCTTTACCATAGTTTTTGCAGAGCTTTTCAGGCACTAGGGGGTGCTTTTAACCCCCGGCTAGCGGCCAAATAAAGGGTTAAAAGAGCTGCTGCCAAGATGCTTTACAGGCGCTGTCCATAAATTTTTATAGGCAGGGGAACTTTAGGGGCGGTGCATACACCACTCCTAAAGCGCCTAAAAGAAGCTGCCAGCACAGCGCCCCAGTGTGAAAGCACTCTGGCTTTCACACTGGGATTGCAGATGTGTTTTTTTTTCAGGCGCTTTACAGGCACTATTTGTACCGCTAAAGCACCTTAAAAACACCTCCAGTGTGCAAGGGGTCCAAAAATGACATTTTTGTTGCAGGGGATGCCTATTATCTGACTTGTATCTTAGTGCAGACTGCTGGGAAAATCAGTGAGCCAATCACACAAGCAGGAAATGATGTTTCTGGGAGGCATTCTGTACACATTCTATGTACAGAACACCTCTAGGTAGCTATATTGCATTTTACAGAAAATTACATCAGCTGCAGATTGAAAAGGAAAAAGGTAATTTTTAATAACATTCAAATACAATATTATTTGTGTCGCAATTGTAGATGCTATAATATATATTTTTTATATTTACAATTTGTTTCCCCCATGAAAGTGTAGGTACCCTTTCAATGTTGACTCTTTACTGTAGACATCTTTTTCAGATAATACAGCTGGAAATCAGAATAAATTAGAATTATCTGCTGTTTCCATTGTGATTTTTGGTTTGCCACACCTGGTCCGTTCAGTTTCCTCCGGATTCTAATTGCCTTTTTATGGTGTAGGAAACTGTATTCAATGACACCTTGGTATTTCTTACAATTTCTCTAAATGAAGATCTCACATTATAAGGTTTTTATGATCTTTTGTTAATTGCCTTTTTTCTTGCCATTATGAGAGCAATACACTATTTTTTGCAGTGCAATATTATCAAACAATGCTTCATGTGATCAGCAACATTTTAAACACCTGTAAGATTTGTTTCCATCAACTTTCAAAGTTTAAAGTGGTTTAAAGTGATTGTAAACCCTTAGGGGCCGGTTCACACTGCGGGCGATGCGAGGCGACACGACTCGCCTCGCCGCAGTGTGACAAGTCGCCCCCGTTCTGTACAATGGAACCGTTCTGAGAGGAGCGACTTGAGTCGCTCCGACTCAGAAAAAAGGTTCCTGTACTACTTCTGGGCGACCTCGGGGCGACTTGCATTGACTTCTATACAGAAGTCATCTGCAAGTTGCCGCAGAGGTCGCGGCAGGTCGCGGCGAGGCAAGTCAGTGTCGCCTCGCCTCGCCTGCAGTGTGAACCGGCCCTTATATATACCTAGTGACATGGCTGGCCTGGGCTCAGGTGATGCACAGAGATTAAACAAAACCTTCTACATAAGCCCTCTCTCCTCCACATCTGTTGAAAGTACACAGCTCAAAGACTATTTCTCAGCTCTAGAAGGCAGGGGGCAGGCATCTGATGTCACACACTGAACAGGGCAGGGAGCTGAGTGTAATCTGACACCGTAGTGGAGTAAATGGACACACCCCCTTCTACACAGTCTCATTGGGAAACATCTGCTGTGTGTTGGGGGGGCGGGCAGGACCGTCTCCCGGGATTGTGGGGTGTCAGCATAACCTGTCAGAAGTGACTCATGCAAATAGCAGAGGGAAGAGACAGCTGACATAAATCACACTAGGTGCTTTGGATTGAGGCAAGTACACACTATAGAGCGGTGGTCGGCAACCCATCAATCATGGCCAGGTGACTAGTATATCATGACCTCAAATTTAATGGAGTCAAATTTAGCCTTAAATTTAGTGGAGTTATATGGAGTTATATGGAAATAATGGAAACAATGAGACGGCACCAGCCAAGGATGGAGTTCCGGCTGCATCAACTGCACTCTGCATCTCTGTGTCCCAGCCTTAGCCTTTGAAGGGATGTAGAGAGGTGGAGCAGTGGAGACCCGTCCATAGGGGGCGCCTGGGTGCCACCCCCTCACCTACCGTAGTCACCCAAAAAATTAAAGTTTTTTTATTAAAATGGCCCCTTCAAGAAAAAAAAAATTCCAAAACAAGTTCCTTTAACTTAAGTGCACTGTGTTCTGGCGCGGGATACAGTGCATTATGGGAAGCACTACATCAATGCAATCACGAGATTGCAGATGTGGCCTGCCCTTTTTTGTGGCTTCAAAAAAGTGTGGGCTCGGGCGCAGTGCACACCCACTTGTGTGAAAATAACAAATGACTATTTGCTACTGTCACACTGAATTTCCTCCCAGTCAATCAGGAAGCGGGTCCTGTCACCCAATTGGCCAAAAGGAGAGGCGGTCCGATTGGCCGCCTAGGGGGAGGAGGGAGGAGATGCACGGCGCACGGAGTAGAGGAGGGAAGAGACGCCCATCATGATGCAGGGGAAGAGGAGATGCAGGGGAAGCTGCAGCCCAGAGCCACCGCGATCTAGATGAGTTAAGTGTGGGGCCAGTGAGGGGACCTGGCAACTGACCCGGGGCATTGTTTGCCGCCCCCCCAAAAAAAATATACCACCAGCCACCACTGCTATTCAAATGAATACAGCAACCAAGCCATTAAAATGGGCAGTTGCCTCTCACCACCTTCTTTAACCCTTTGGATCCGCACTAGCAACCACTGTTGCGGGGCACTTGCCCAGTGGCTCTATTCACTTGAATAAAAGTGATAGGGGGTATAATTCCTGCCGCAGCATGTGTACACCCTTGGCTGCTGCCTCTGCAGCTGAAATGGGTAGGGATTTGAGGCTGTAAAATCATCTGTAGGGTTTACCACCAGACCTCACATGTGAAGGAGCCCTAAGAGTGCAGCCGCCAAATGCAAATAAGGGCTTATTCAGAAGTGAGGCAGGCACTTTTACCCCTCTGACAAGCGATCTAATTGTGTTTGACAAATGTCGAGGATATACTGTCTGATTTAAACCTATAGTTGCAATATGTTGCATCCTTACTTTATGATTTCAACCTATAGTTGCTTTGTAATGCCCACAATTGCAGCATGGTAATGTGGTAATAATAGGTTTAAATCAGACATGAGGAGTCCACCTCTCTAAAGTTGCCTACCTCTGCTATAGAGGTATATTCTTTGTTTATTTTTTAAATTCAGAGGTTTACAACCAGTTTAACCAGATGTGGACCGCCCCGCGTACACTTACTGTGAAAGGGCGGCCGCTCTGTGCAGAATCATGCACAGGTACATGATTCTGCACTTCTGGGTGTGGGGCACGCACATCCAATCACAGAGCCAAACATCTTGTCTGCCAACTGATCGAGGCACAGGCAGAACAGCGATCTGCCTATGTAAACAGGGCTGATTTCCATTCTTTGACAAGGAAAGGCAGTGATATTGTGTTTCTGCTAAGCAGGAACATGGATCTCTGCCTTCCCACAATACAAGCACCCACCCCACAGTTAGCAAGCAATCCTTTGGAACACATTTAACACTTTGATCGCCCCTTATGTTAACCCCTTCCCTGCCAGTGTGCATATTTTTTAGCTCTGTGCCACTGGTCCCGAAAAAGTGTCAAAAGTGTCAGTTAGGTGTCTGATTTGTCTGCTGGAATATCGCAGTCCCGTTATAAGTTGCTGATCGCTGCCAATACTGATAAAATAAATAAATTAATTAAAATACCAAAAATATATCCCATAATTTGTAGACACTATAACTTTTGAGCAAACAAATCAATATACGCTTATTGGGATTTTTTTTTTTTACCAAAAATTTGTAGAATACATATTAGCATAAAGTGATGAAGAAATTAGATTTTTTATTGGGTATGTTTTTTTAGCAGAAATTAAAAAATATTGTTTTGTTTTCAAAATTGTTGGTCTTTTTTTGTGTATAGCGCAAAAAATAAAAACAGCAGAAGTGATCAAATACCACCAAAAAAAGCTCTATTTGTGGGAAAAAAAAGGACATACATTTTAATTGGGTACAGTGCCGCACGACCGCGCATTTGTAAGTTAAAATAACGCTCTACTGAAGAAGGCCTGTGATTGGCCCATACATGTCTACATGTCTAGAAGGGAAAAGCTGATAGTGACGTTCAGCCAGGCACTGTGTATGTGGACACGGCGGTGCTACTCTGGACGTTTATATGTGATTTTAAAAGTTTTTATATTGTAAGTGCAACTTGTCTGTTTGGAGGCTTTGAATAAATTTGTATACGGAGAACAGTATGGTCTCTATACTTATTTTTTTACATGTCCTGAACTCATGGAATCTTGAGCCAAGTTGAGAGGTGATCTGTTTCTTTGGATGTTAATGAGTTACCATTAAGAAAAGAGCCATCTAGATTACCCACCATTGATTGGGAAGAGGAAGTGAGAGCAAAGAGCTCATAGGGAGATCCGCATATAAGTTTTGACTCATCTGGGAGGTGAGCATGCATTTTTACTGGTGGTGGTGTGCACTCCTTTTGAGGACGAACAATCACTGTGGTGGAATTGCGCGGATACACTCATCGCAAGAAGAGTTTTTCATGTTTCATTTTTTCATTTTATGGACTATTCATTTATATAGGATTTATTTATTTTTGAGATTTGAACTTTATATTTATTTATATTTTTACACATAGCGCTACATTTATTTATTTACTATCTATTTTGAAATTAGTGTGGTGTATAACTTGGAATGATTAGCAGCTGTGCACGTTTATTATTAGGTTATCTTTTTTAAACATCACAATATTTTTAGTTGTGGCGCTGATTGTTTCATCTTATAATTTGTTTTCAAAATTGTTGATCTTTTTTTGTGTATAGCGCAAAAAATAAAAACAGAGGAAGTGATCAAATACCATCAAAAGAAAGCTCTATTTGTGGGTACAGTATCACACGACCGCACAATTGTCAGTTAAAGTAACGTAGTGCCGTATCGCAAAAAATGAGCTGGTCATGAAGGGGGTAAATCTTCCGGGGGTTAAGTGGTTAAGGGCATAGGCGTCCGCAGAACTTTTTCCAAGGGGGGGCATCATTTCAAGGCCACTCATGCTCCGCCTCTTTTCGACAATCTCATGAAAATCATTCCACTGGTAATACATATGTGTTATATAACAGATAATTCATCTTCACTTTGTATTGGAAGTTACTCCAAGTTACTGGCGGCTGTGTTCCAGGCCCATATAGCCTAGAGAATCTACATCTTTTTACATTGCAATACATCTGTTGTGGTCATATATTGATCTCATACTGTCACTGTATAGACTGTTTTCATCAAGATAAAAATATGGCAACAACAGATGTATTGCAATGTAAAAAGGTGTACATTCTCTAGGCTATATGGGCATGGTACCCAGCCACCTGAGTAACCTTGCGGACGCCCATGCTTTCAAAAACCAGCCCTGGAAAAAATTTCATACCAGCCTCACAGCATTATTATACCAGCCCAACAGCATTATTATACCTGCCCAACAGCATTATTATACCAGCCCAACAGCATAACGTCATTATTTTCTTGTCCATGAAAGGGAAAAAACATACATTTTAAAGCACATTTGATGAAGAGAGTATTAGATATACTGTAGATATGAAATCACATAGGGCTTTATATATATATATATATATATTCAAATTCCAGTTAATAGTGGTAAGTTATCAATCATCAAGGGGGACCCCAGAAACTCAGAACGTGGGGGGGGACCACCTTCTGCAGAAAGAATACTCTAAGGTAAGGGGGGAGGGTTACTAATATAAGGAGGAAACCCTTTATATCAGTGCTCCTTACATTATCGTATTCACTCCCCCCTTACATCAGTGACCCCCGACTGGCCTGGCGGTGCTTTTACTGACCTCCTCTCAGGTGCATTGTGCAGGGCTCAGTCAGTCAGCTCCAGCTTGGAGGTTTTATCCTATAGTCTCCTGTCCACAGTCCACACAAGTCTGACTTCTCCCATGACCCCCATCCCGGTGGTGCTCCCACTCTTGACTCCTCTCCAGACTCCCTCAGAGACTGCAGACATGCTACAGGAGATGGACAGAGACTGCAGACTTGATGCAAGAGCTCAATGCAGCCTCACCAGTGCCCATCAAATTCAGCCTCACTGTGTCCACCAATGCAGCCTCACTGTAACCACCAAACGCAGCCTCACTGTGCCCATCAAATGCAGCCTCACTGTGCCCATCAAATGCAGCCTCACTGTGCCCATCAAATGCAGCTTTACTGTGCCGTGAATGCAGTCTCACTGTGCCCATCATTGCAGCCCCTCCTGTGCCCCATGTCCCAGTCTGCAGTATCTGTCTGTGGGAAGGTGTGTTGTTGATGCTTGGTACAGTACCTTGCATGCCAGCAGGATATCCATGACGGCCAGCAGCAGGCAGGGTCTGTTCTCGTTTTGGATGGGGACGGTGCTCCTTCCAGAGGATCTGTCTGCTGTGAGATGGAGTGGCCACCTGCACCTTCAGCCGTCCTCATTTTCCGGCCCCAGTCAGCCTGCCCTCTGGTCCTGGGGAAGTGGAGAGCACTGAGTGGGAGTTGGAGAGAAGGGGGAGCAAAGAGTACTGGCGGGGTTGGAGAACACATGGGTGGGGGCAAAGAGCGAGGGGGAGTGGAGATCACAGGGGTGGGGAGCGGAGAGCGCTGGGGGGGAACTTGAGAGCACTGGGGGGGCCAACAAGAACAGGGGTAGAGAGCACGGTAGGCTGAGAGCACTGGGGGGGGCTAAGAGTGTGGGGTGGTGAAGAGCACTGGGGGGCAGAAAAACAGGGGTGTAGAACACGGCGGCTGGAGAGTACTGGGGGGGTACAAAGAGCAGGGGGAGTGGAGAGCAATGGGGGGAGCTTGAGAGCACCAGTGGGGGCCAGAAAGAACACGGGTGGAAAGCACAGGGGACTGGAGAGCACTATGGGGGGGGGGTGGAGAGCACATGGGTGGGGGCAAAATGCAGGGGGAAAGGAGAGTACAGGGGTGGGGAGTGGAGAGTGCTGGGGGGAGCCAAAAAGAACAGGGGTGGAGAGCACGGAGGGTAGAGAGCACTGAGGGGGCTGGAGAGCGCCGGGGGGCAGAAAGAACAGGGGTGGGGAGAATGGGGGGCTGGAGAGCACTGGGGTGGGGGCTGGAGAGTGATGGGGAGAGCTGAAGAGCACTGGCGGGGGAAAGAACAGGGGGGAGAGCTCTGGGGGGAGTGGAGAGCACTGAGGGAAGAGCACTGGGGGAGAAAGAACAGGGGGGAGTGGAGGGCACTGGGGGGGGAGAGCACTGGAGGGAGTGGAGAGCACTGGGGGGGGGAGAGCACTGGGGTGGGGGAGTGGAGAGCACTGAGGGAAGAGCACTGGGGGAGAAAGAACAGGGGGGAGGGGAGGGCACTGGGGGGGGGGAGAGCACTGGAGGGAGTGGAGACTACTGGGGGGGAGAGCACTGGGGTGGGGGCTGGAGACTGATGGGGAGAGCTTAAGAGCACTGGGGGGGGAAAGAACAGGGGGGAGAGCACTGGGGGGAGTGGAGAGCACTGAGGGAAGAGCACTGGGGGAGAAAGAACAGGGGGGAGTGGAGGGCACTGGGGGGGGGGAGAGCACTGGAGGGAGTGGAGAGCACTGGCGGGGGAAAGAACAGGGGGGAGAGCACTGGGGGGAGTGGAGAGCACTGAGGGAAGAGCACTGGGGGAGAAAGAACAGGGGGGAGTGGAGGGCACTGGGGAGGGGAGAGCACTGGAGGGAGTGGAGAGCACTGGGGGGGAGAGCACTGGGGTGAGGGAGTGGAGAGCACTGAGGGAAGAGCACTGGGGGAGAAAGAACAGGGGGGAGTGGAGGGCACTGGGGGGGGGAGAGCACTGGAGGGAGTGGAGAGCACTGGGGGGAGAGCACTGGGGAGAGCTTAAGAGCACTGGGGGGGGGAGAACAGGGGGGAGAGCACTGGGGGGAGTGGAGAGCACTGAGGGAAGAGCACTGGGGGAGAAAGAACAGGGGGGAGTGGAGGGCACTGGGGGGGGGGGGAGAGCACTGGAGGGAGTGGAGAGCACTGGCGGGGGAAAGAACAGGGGGGAGAGCACTGGGGGGAGTGGAGAGCACTGAGGGAAGAGCACTGGGGGAGAAAGAACAGGGGGGAGTGGAGGGCACTGGGGAGGGGAGAGCACTGGAGGGAGTGGAGAGCACTGGGGGGGAGAGCACTGGGGTGGGGGAGTGGAGAGCACTGAGGGAAGAGCACTGGGGGAGAAAGAACAGGGGGGAGTGGAGGGCACGGGGGGGGGGGAGAGCACTGGAGGGAGTGGAGAGCACTGGGGAGAGCTTAAGAGCACTGGGGGGGGGGGAGAACAGGGGGGAGAGCACTGGGGGGAGTGGAGAGCACTGAGGGAAGAGCACTGGGGGAGAAAGAACAGGGGGGAGTGGAGGGCACTGGGGGGGGGGAGAGCACTGGAGGGAGTGGAGAGCATTGGGGGGAGAGCACTGGGGAGAGCTTAAGAGCACTGGGGGGGGGGGGAGAACAGGGGGGAGAGCACTGGGGGGAGTGGAGAGCACTGAGGGAAGAGCACTGGGGGAGAAAGAACAGGGGGGAGTGGAGGGCACTGGGGGGGGGGAGAGCACTGGAGGGAGTGGAGAGCACTGGGGGGGAAAGAACAGGGGGGAGAGCACTGGGGGGAGAACAGGTGGTGGAGGAGAGCACTTGGGGGGCAGGAGAGTGCGGTGGTGAAGGAGAGCACTGGGGGGGCAGGAGAGTGCGGTGGTGGAGGAGAGCACTGGGGGGGCAGGAGAGTGCGGTGGTGGAGGAGAGCACGGGGGGGGGGGGCAGGAGAGTGCGGTGGTGGAGGAGAGCACGGGGGGGGGCAGGAGAGTGTGGTGGTGGAGGAGAGCACTGGGGGGGGGCAGGAGAGTGCTGTGGTGGAAGAGAGCACTGGGGGGGCAGGAGAGTGTGGGGGTGGTGGGGGAGAGCACGGGGGCAGGAGAGTGTGGTGGTGGAGGAGAGCACGGGGGGGCAGGAGAGTGTGGTGGTGGAGGAGAACACAGGGGGGCAGTAGTGTGTGGTGGGGGAGGAGAGCACGGGGGGGCAGGAGAGTGTGGTGGTGGAAGAGAGCACTGGGGGGGGCAGGAGAGTGCGGTGGTGGAGAAGAGCACTGGGGGGGCAGGAGAGTGTGGTGGTGGAGGAGAGCAGGGGGGGCAGGAGAGTGTGGTGGTGGAGAGCAGGGGGGGCAGGAGAGTGCGGTGGTGGAGAGCAGGGGGGGCAGGAGAGTGCAGTGGTGGAGAAGAGCGCTGGGGGGGGGCAGGAGAGTGTGGTGGTGGAGGAGAGCAGGGGGGGCAGGAGAGTGCGGTGGTGGAGGAGAGCAGGGGGGGCAGGAGAGTGCGGTGGTGGAGAAGAGCACTGGGGGGGGGCAGGAGAGTGCGGTGGTGGAGAAGAGCACTGGGGGGGAGGGGAGTGTGGTTGTGGAGGAGAGCACTGGGGGGCAGGAGAGGGTGGTGGTGGAGGAGAGCAGGGGGGGCAGGAGAGTGCGGTGGTGGAGGAGAGCAGGGGGGCAGGAGAGTGCGGTGGTGGAGAAGAGCACTGGGGGGGCAGGAGAGTGCGGTGGTGGAGAAGAGCACTGGGGGGGGCAGGAGAGTGTGGTGGTGGAGGAGAGCACTGGGGGGGGCAGGAGAGTGTGGTGGTGGAGGAGAGCAGGGGGGGCAGGAGAGTGCGGTGGTGAAGAAGAGCACTGGGGGGGGCAGGAGAGTGCGGTGGTGGAGAAGAGCACTGGGGGGGCAGGAGAGTGTGGTGGTGGAGGAGAGCAGGGGGGGGGGGCAGGAGAGTGTGGTGGTGGAGGAGAGCAGGGGGGGGCAGGAGAGTGTGGTGGTGGAGGAGAGCACTGCAGCCCCCCCCCCTCGATCCTCCTATCCAGGCACTGTGGCACGGATGGGCATCTACTCCTCTGAATCACAGCGCTGGATGGCTGTGTTCGGCGGCCGCTCTTTAACACAGTCCCGCCCCCCCAGACCGGCTCATGTGATAGGCGGAGCGTTGATTCTCTCTACTATCACACAAGCTGGTCTGGGGGGGCGGGACTGTGTTACAGAGCGGCCGCCGAACACAACACAGCCATCCAGCGAGGAGGAGAGAGCGGAGGATGCAGCTGCCAGCGGACTGAGAAAAAAAATGCAGCATGGCGGCGGCAACACCTTGGGGATTCCAGGGGGGGCACTTGACCCCCCTTGCCCCCTGCTGCGGACGCCCATGGTTAAGGGTCCTTACACACGGGGCGGATCAGTTCTGATCCGCCCCGTGGATATCCGTTTGCTCAGCGGGGATCACTCCGTCGATCCCCGCTGAGCAGGGAGATGACAGGTCCGTCTCTGCACACTGCGCAGGGACAGACCTGTCACAGCGCCGCTCTCCCCTATGGGAGATCGGATGACGACGGACTGCAGTGCCCGTCGTCACCCGATCCGATCCGCAGACGGATGGAAAAATAGCTTTTTCCTCCGTTACACTTTTTCGGATCGGAGCGGGTCGGATGTCAGCGGACTTGTCACCGCTGACATCCGACGCTCCATAGAGCTCTATGGAGCACCCGTTCAGGTCCGCCTGAAAAACTGACAGGCGGGCCTGAACGGGACGTCAGTGTGAAAGGGGCCTAACAGGGGTTAACCTCTGGAATGTTTTACTCCCTTAATGACCAGAGTATTTTTTGCTATTCAGCACTGCGTACTCTCTACAGTATTATCACTAATCACTGTATTGGTGTCACTATTGATGTCAGTGTCATTTAGACAGTTAATGTACACCAGATTGCCTGCCACCCTATCACAGTCCCACTATAGGTCGCTGATCACTGCCATTACCAGTAGAACGTCATAGCTGTGTAAATTCCATTATACAGTATATACCATTGTTTGTAAATGCTATAACCCTCACACAAACCAATCAATATACACTTTTTATTTTACCAGAGACATGTAGCAGAATATATTTTGGCCTAAATTTATAAAGAAATTCGATTTTTTTCATTTCTTTTTGGATATGTTTTATAACAAAAAAGTTGAAAATATAGTTTTTATTTCCCCCCCAAAATTTTCAGTCTTTGTTCGTTTGTATAATAAAAAAAAAAAATCAAAAATCCGGTAGTGATCAAATGCCACCAACAAAAAGCTCTGTTTGTGTGAAAAAAAATGATGTACAGTAAGCATAATTTGCGTACAGAGTTGCATGACCGCGCAATTGCCAGTTAAAGTAGCACAGTGCTGACTACCAAAAAATGCTCTGCTCATGGAGGTGGTAAAATCTTCTGGAGCTCAAGTGGTTAAGGCAAAAAAATGTATCACAGTATGAATAGGGACAACAGTGAAAAAGAAGGAATCACTCTTAATGCACAGTACAGTTCAGTTTAATGCAAGCATGCTAAGGAGACTGAGAAGGGGTTAAAATTCTTTCCAAAGAGTAGTTTACATGCATGCACTGCATATGCTGTATTCAGTGTATCCAGAAAGTATTCACAGCGCTTCACTTTTTCCACCTTTTGTTATGTTACAGCCTTATTCCAAAATGTATAAAATTCATTATTTTCTTCAAAATTTTACAAATAGTACTCCATAATGACAATGTGAAAGAAGTTTGTTTGAAATCTCTGTAAATGTATTTAAAAACAAACAAAAAACCCCCCCGAAAACAATCACATGTACATAAGCATTCTCAGCCTTTGCTCAATACTTTGTTGAAGCACCTTTAGCACCAATTACAGCCTCAAGTATTTTTAAGGAAATTAGGTTTAAGCTCGGCACACCTATTTTTGGGCAGTTTCTCCCATTCTTCTTTGTTGGACTTCTCAAGCTCCATCACGTTGGATGAGGAGCATCGGTTCACAGCCATTTTTAGATCTCTCCAGAGATGTTCAATTCCGGTTTCAGTCTGGGCTCTGGTTGGGCCACTCAAAAGCATTCAAAGAGTTATTCCGTAGCCACGCCTTTGCTGAAAAACATTCCTACAGCATGATGCTGCCACCACCATGCTTCACTGTAGGGATGGTATTGGCCAGGTGATGAGTGGTGGCCTGGTTTACTCGAGACATGATGCTTGCCATTCAGGCCAAAGAGTTCAATCTCTGTTTCATCAGACCAGAGAATTTTGTTTCTCATGGTCTGAGATAGGGAAGGGCTCAATGTTACGTTTGACTCGAACATCAGCTGTTCATTTGTTCAAAGAATATATGGGGGCAAGTTCGAAGCCGCGGAGCACCCCAAAATGCACTGCAAGATCACAGTGCATTGACGGCTTCTAATTGGCCAAAGTATGCATCTGACCTGCATGCTTTGGCCAATCACAGCGCAATGTGCTGTGAGAGCCATGATTAGCCAAAGGCAGGGTGCCTTTAGTCCACTCCCCACACTATATAAGACTGCTGCTTACATGGCGGTGAATATATATAGTGAACGAATAGAGATTTGGTAGGTAGTTGGTATATAGTGCGGTCAGTGTAGTATATACAATACAGTTCAGAGTCTATAGTGCAGTCCGTGTAGTATATACAGTGCCTTGCGAAAGTATTCGGCCCCCTTGAACTTTTCAACCTTTTGCCACATTTCAGGCTTCAAACATAAAGATATAACATTTTTATTTTTTGTGAAGAATCACCAACAAGTGGGACACAATTGTGAAGTGGAACGAAATCTATTGGATTTTTGAAACTTTTTTAACTAATAAAAAACTGAAAAGTGGTGCGTGCAAAATTATTCGGCCCCCTTGTGTTAATACTTTGTAGAGCCACCTTTTGCTGCGATTACAGCTGCAAGTCGCTTGGGGTATGTCTCTATCAGCTTTGCACATCGAGAGACTGAAATTCTTGCCCATTCTTCCTTGCAAAACAGCTCGAGCTCAGTGAGGTTGGATGGAGAGCGTTTGTGAACAGCAGTTTTCAGCTCTTTCCACAGATTCTCGATTGGATTCAGGTCTGGACTTTGACTTGGCCATTCTAACACCTGGATACGTTTATTTGTGAACCATTCCTTTGTAGATTTTGCTGTATGTTTGGGATCATTGTCTTGTTGGAAGATAAATCTCCGTCCCAGTTTCAGGTCTTTTGCAGACTCCAACAGGTTTTCATCCAGAATGGTCCTGTATTTGGCTGCATCCATCTTCCCCTCAATTTTAACCATCTTCCCTGTCCCTGCTGAAGAAAAGCAGGCCCAAACCATGATGCTGCCATCACCATGTTTGACAGTGGGGATGGTGTGTTGAGGGTGATGAGCTGTGTTGCTTTTACGCCAAACATATCGTTTTGCATTGTGGGCAAAAAGTTCGATTTTGGTTTCATCTGACCAGAGCACCTTCTTCCACATGTTTGGTGTGTCTCCTAGGTGGCTTGTGGCAAACTTTAGACAAGACTTTTGATGGATATCTTTGAGAAATGGCTTTCTTCTTGCCACTCTTCCATAAAGGCCAGATTTGTGCAGTGTACGACTGATTGTTGTCCTATGGACAGACTCTCCCACCTCAGCTATAGTTCATCCAGAGTGATCATGGGCCTCTTGGCTGCATCTCTGATCAGTCTTCTCCTTGTCTGAGCTGAAAGTTTAGAGGGACAGCCAGGTCTTGGTAGATTTGCAGTGGTCTGATACTCCTTCCATTTCAAAACGATCGCTTGCACAGTGCTCCTTGGGATGTTTAAAGCTTGGGAAATCTTTTTGTATCCAAATCCGGCTTTAAACTTCTCCACAACAGTATTACGGACCTGCCTGGTGTGTTCCTTGGTCTTCATGATGCTCTCTGCGCTTTCAACAGAACCCTGAGACTATCACAGAGCAGGTGCATTTATACAGAGACTTGATTACACACAGGTGGATTCTATTTATCACCATCAGTCATTTAGGACAACAACATTGGATCATTCAGAGATCCTCGCTGAACTTCTGGAGTGAGTTTGCTGCACTGAAAGTAAAGGGGCCGAATAATTTTGCACGCACCACTTTTCAGTTTTTTATTTGCTAAAAAAGTTTAAAATATCCAATAGATTTCGTTCCACTTCACAATTGTGTCCCACTTGTTGGTGATTCTTCCCAAAAAATTAAAATTTTATATCTTTATGTTTGAAGCCTGAAATGTGGCAAATGGTTGAAAAGTTCAAGGGGGCCGAATACTTTCGCAAGGCACTGTATAATACAGTTCAGCGTATATAGTGCAGTCTGTGTAGTATATATAATACAGTTCAGAGTATATAGTGAAGTCTGTGTAATATATATAATACAGTTGTCATGATCACTTAGTGCCCCTGTTCCTCTGTGGCTTTTCCCCTGTCTGTGGTCACCTGCAAGATGATTGATCTGATCAGTCACCTGATATAAGCAAACCGAACCCTCTATCCCTTGCTTGTGATAGACAGTACCTGCATTGACAGTGATAGACAGTACCTGCATTGTTCCTGATCAAGCTTCCCGTTGATCTGCCTTTCTTTGCTGTTGGATTTCCCTGTGTATGACCCGGATTGGATACTAGACTATTCCCTGAACTCAGCCTGCCTTATTACGTGGACCGTCTTAGAACCACGCTTTCTGTCTGCTAAACTGCAAGTAGTCTGTTGTTTTCTCTGTTTGTGTCTGCCCTAGTGTGGTGGCCAGGCACTATAGCATTATGTATAAGTCCTGGGGCAACCAAGTACCCGTAGGCCTGCTTGTCTTAAGGGAAAGGGGGCTGCTATAGGTGAAGCACACAGTTTCTAGCTATAGTGTCTGACCACCTGCTTTGCAGTAGACGTGACATTTGTGACAACAGTTCAGAGTATATAGGGCAGTCTGTGTAGTATATGTAATACAGCTCAGAGTATATAGTGCAGTCTGTGTAGTATATATATATATATAATACAGTGCAGAGTATATAGTGCAATCCGTGTAGTATATATAATACAGTGGAGAGTATATAGTGCAATCCATGTAGTATATATAATACAGTGCAGAGTATATAGTGCAGTCAGTGTAGTATATATAATACAGTTCACAGTATATAGTGCAGCCAGTGTAGTATATATAATACAGTTTAGTGTACAGTATCTCACAAAAGTGAGTATACCCCTCACATTTTTGTAAATATTTTATTATATCTTTTCATGTGACAACACTGAAAAAATTACACTTTGTTACAATGTAAAGTAGTGAGTGTACAGCTTGTATAACAGGTTCCACTCAGAACAGACCTCGCCATGGTCGACCAAAGAAGTTGAGTGCACCAGCATAATATCCAGAGGTGGTCTTTGGGAAATAGACCCCATGTTGATGGGAACAAGGGCTTCTTCCCGACAACCCTGGCCAGTGGTTGTCGGGCTCTGTGGGTGGGGGCTTATCTGACTCTGGACACCCCCTTTAACAAGGGGGCCACCAAATCCCCCCCATGTAAATGTGTATCTGGTACATTGTACTCCTATCCATTTACCAAAAAAGTGTCAAAATGTAAAAAGCCGGAAATACATTACAGCCGCAACCAAGTTTGAATGACTTTTTTTCCTTTAGAAATGACTTTATTGCTGCGGCATGTTCTATACATTGTACAGATGGGCCACTTTACAGGCAGACTAAAGGGACCCCCCAGGCATGATATTTAAAGGAATACTGTATATACTCGAATATAAGCCGAGATTTTCAGCCCTTTTTTTTAGGCTGAAAGTGCCCCCCTCAGCTTATACTCGAGTCACCGCCGTCTGCCTACCTGATCAGGCATGTCATGTAGACAGACGGTGGCCAGCGTGTCATAAAAACATACAGCAGCCATTCCAGTATTTAAAAGCCGCGCCTCCTCCTCGTCTGATAGGCAGAACACTCAATTTCCCAGCAGTCAGTTTTCAGCCTATCACGGATATCCCCTCATCCTCATGCCTCAGACGAGGATGAGGGGATGTCCGTGATAGGCTGAAAACTGACTGCTGGGAAATTGAGTGTTCTGCCTATCACAGACGAAGAGGAGGCGTGGCTTTTGAATACTGGAATGGCCGCCGTATGTTTTTATGACACGCTGATCAGTGGCTGCAGATGGGCACACGGAGGCATGCACACGACACAAAGGATGAAGATTAGCACAGGTAGGCTGCAATGGACACAGGGAGGTATACACAGGACACAGTGAGGTAGGCAGATCTGCACAGGACACAGGGAGGTATACACAGGACACAGTGAGGTAGGCAGATCTGCACAGGACACAGGGAGGCATGCAATAGACACAGTGAGACATGCAGCTGCAGATGGGCATTGTTGACCCTCTTTGCCACTTACAGTAGCTGCTGCATTTCCCACCCCCGGCTTATACTCGAGTCAATACGTTTTCCCAGTTTTTTGTGGTAAATTAGGGGCCTCGGCTTATATTCGGATTGACCTATACTCGAGTATATACGGTATTTCATTTTTATTGTTTCAATTTGAGCATCATTAAAATCACTGCTCCTGAAAAAAATGATTGTTTTAAAAACTTTTGTTGCATAGATACATGTCCCCTAGGGCAGTACTCACGTCCCATACACTTTTTATGGCAATGACTTGCATTTAAGCCTTTAAAATTAGGACTTTTGAGTTTTCATGTTTGTGTCTCATAGACTTTAATATGGTTTGCATGTTCGCTAGAACTTTTTGCCTGTGTTCTGTAGTCTGAGAGTCCTTTAGGTGCCTTTTGGCAAACTCCAGACGGGTTGTCATGTGCCTTTTACTGAGGAGTGGCTTCTGTCTGGCCACTCTACCATACAGGTCTGATTGGTGGAGTGCACCAGAGATGGTTGTTCTTCTGGAAGGCTCTCCTCTCTCCACAGAGAAACACTGAAGCTCTATCAGACTGACCATCGGGTTTCAGCGGCAAGCTTTAGGAACATTTGAAACCACTCGTACACCATATTATATTTGTAGAAAACAAAACACTGCATGCAAACACAAGCACATCACCCCAATTGTTAAGCACGGTGGAGGGAATATGACAACCTGTGGCATCTTTGCTACCTTGAGGTCTGGACGAAGCTGATAAATTTAGGAATATTTGAAAAAAACAAAACAAAACAAAAATACTTTTCACCTAAATGTGATTGGATGTCTGAGATCAAAAATAGATAGATAGATAGATAGATAGATAGATAGATAGATAGATAGATAAATAGATATTAAAAGGGATAGATGATAGATAGAGAATAACATGCAAATATTTCTGTACATACAGTATAATCATTAAAATAAAATATCCATTTAAGTATAAAAAAACAAAAAAAAAACAAAAAAAAAAAAAACACAAGAATGCTTTTTATCTTAATTACACAGAGCTATGCAGAGTTGAAGAATTTGTCATGCCATCCTGTGACATAGTTACCTTGATTAATTACTTTTTAATCAGTCATAATTTTGTGTTAAGTGATGTAGAAATGCCCTTTGTTTCACAGCTTACACCTTCCTTGACTAACAATGTGAGTCGCAGACTAGTGCCTGTCATTAAAAGCCAAAAAAATCAATAGCGCTTTTTAATTAAAGGAGAGGGTGGCTTCAAACATGTAATTCTTTCTAGAACTAACCTCTCCTGATTCTCCAAAGTTCAGCTGTGTCCATGATTAAACATACAAGGGTATTCATCGCATAATAAGATTAGAATCAGTTAGCATACTTCCAGCAATTAGCATCAGGGACATTGCTAGAGTTAGGGCAGCACTTTGCTCTCTACGTAGAATCACAAATTTTGTTTCACATTGAGTTTTGCAGTCAATGTTAGCTTTTTCGTCCTCTTTTGGCACTCTCCTTTATTTTTTTTTAACTATTCACTACTCAAAGACATGGATGAGCGAGTTTGGGGTGGAGGAACTTGACTGGCCTGCACAGAGTCCTCGCCTCAACCCGATAGAACACCTTTGGGATGAATTAGAGCAGAGACTGGGAACCAAGCCTTCTCATCCAACATCAATGTCTAACCTCACAAATGTACTTCTGGAAGAATGGCCAGACATTCCTATAGACACACTCCTAAACCTTGTGGACAGTCTTCCCAGAAGAATTGAAGCTGTTATAGCTGCAAAGGGTGGGCCAACTCAATATTGAAACCCTACGGACTAAGCAGTGGGGTATTTAGGTTTTGTGCTGCCCTAGGCCTGACTAAACTCATGCAATCCCCTAATTTAAATATGGTACACCCCTTCCTGTTAAGGGCACGCCCCTTCCTGCTTAAGACCCACCCTGCCATCTGCAAACCACACCCCTTCCTTTTTAGGCCCCACCTTTTCCTTTTAAAGCTCACCCTCCAGTCTATTGGAAGGCAAACTCTGCATGAAGCGCAGGTCAGAAGGAGGTCAAGTGCACCTGTCAGTGGATTCTGAATGATCACTGAAACATCTCAAACTTATGTCAGAACAAATGCCAGTGCTAAGTGAAAACAAAGGCCCTTTGTTGTGTTGGAAGTGCTCACATTCACCTATTAACCACTTCAGTCCCGGGAGAATTTACCCGTTCCTAACTAGAACACTTTTTACGATTCGGCACTTCATCGTTTTAACTGACAATTGCGCGGTCGTGCGACATTGTACCCAAACAAAATTGACGTCCTTTTTTTCCCCACAAATAGAGCTTTCTTTTGGTGGTATTTGATCACCTCTGTGGTTTTTATTTTTTTCACTAAAAAACAAAAAAAGAGTGACAATTTTGAAAAAAACGCATTATTTTTTACTTTTTGCTATAATAAATATCCCCCAAAAATATATATATATAAAAAAAAAAAATTTCCCTCAGTTTAGGCCGATATGTATTCTTCTACGTATTTTTGGTAAAAAAAAAAAAAATTGCAATAAGCGTATATTGATTGGTTTACGCAAAAGTTATAGCGTCTACAATATAGGGGATATATTTATAGCATTTTTATAATTATTATAATTTTTTTACTAGTAATGGCAGTTTTCTGCAATTTCTATTGTGACTTCAACATTATGGCGGACACATCAGACAATTTTGACACATTTTTTGGGACCACTGGCATTAATACAACGATCAATGCTATAAAATTGCATTGATTACTGTAAAAATGTCACTGGCAATGAAGGGGTTGACGCTAGGGGGCGCTCGAGGGGTTAACTGTGTTCCCTGGGAGGTGATTCTAACTGAAGGGGGAGGGAACTGACTAGAGGAAGTGACAGATCCTGGTTCCTAGCTAATAGTACAGATGGGCCACTTTACAGGCAGACTAAGGGGACCCCCCAGGCATTATATTTAAAGGAATATATCATTTTTATTGTTTCAATTTGAGCGTCATTGAAATCCCTGCTCCTGAAAAAAGGAAACTCCTGTCAGAAAGGAACAGGGAAGTGTGTGTTTGCACAAAACCTACAGTCAGGGGACTAGATCTCCTTCTACTCGTTTGTAAATGGTAATTAATTATATTTAAATATGTAATAATTTACCTGACTAATAAGACACAAATACGTTTTACAAATGTGATTTTTTTTTTCTAGGCATAAAACCTAAAGAAAATGAATACAAATGATAATAGGTCTACTTTAGGTAACACAATTTTAAAATATAAAATTCTGCTGATTAAGAAAACTTGCATTTAGTTTTATTTGCTTTTTAATGTTTGTTGAGGGTTCTTTTTATAGAACAGCTTGCAGTAAGTATATGATATTAGGTACAGATGTCTACACTGAGAAGGCCTGTCACTTTAACTTATAGCCAGGGGCCCTGATCCTGAGCTGGGGTGTACAGCGGTAGAGGGTAACACAAGGAGAATGCACAATGTGCTGGAAGTATGTTCACTCTATAGTGTGTTATCGTGTGTAGAAGAGAAAACGGATGCAGCAACACATTACTACTATCAGAACAAGTAAAACAGGTTCTTAAAATTATATATATATATATATATATATATATATATATATATATATATATATATATATATATATAAAATATATGCAGTTCTAAATAACAGATATGTCTGATTGTATGGACCAGTCTAGGAGATAGATGCTGAGGAGTTCACATCAATGGATGGTCTTGTCAAACGCAGCGTTTTCTATTCAAATGCATGCCACTGCATTCAAAGAGGCCTTAAAAGTCCACCACAAGGGGTATTCCAAAATTCTGCATTCAAAGAGGAAACGCTATGCTTGATGAGAGAATATTGCATTTAACCTGCTTTGCTGGGAGTTTTACATGCACCTTAAAGCAAACCAAAAGGAGAAGCTCCGCTCTTCCTCCTCCCTCTCCTCCTCCTCCCCCATTCTCTTTTACATTTGACACTTTTTGTTTTTGAGGGAGGGGGTACCTGATTTTGATAGGTATTCGCTCCATCACTTCCGGTCAGATCACCGCTCCTCCTTCCTCTACAGCCTTCTGGGACGCATCACAGATCCCAGAAGACTGCGGGACCAATCAGAAAGTGCAGTACAACTCGCACATGTGCAGTTGGAAGCCAGCTGTGATGCTGCAAGGCTTCAATGCTGGTTTCCTTTTGTGAAGATTTAATGTGATGCATAGTTAGGGTGTGCCCCCCAAGTCTTTGTTTGTCTGTTATATGGGTCCCAACCAGACCCCATGGAATGGAGCACACCATCATCCCCCACCAGTACTTCTAATCAGTGTCCACCTGAGTTATACATACCTCCCAACATTTTGAGATTGGAATGAGGGATACCTACTAGCAAACATAGGTAGGCATATGACACGCCCCTGTCACACCCTCTTAAAGGAGAATGAACTGAAAAAAAAAGGTTTATTAAATCTACAAGGACTTTTTTATACCACTACTATTACTTTATGTTGGCTTTTAAAACTTACAAATGCAGCAATTTAGAATTTGGATTAAAGTTTTAGCACTGGGAAACACTTTTTGAAAGATATTAAGTGAATTTTATATATGTAGCGCTGGCTCCTGACGAGCAGGCGCTATGGTTTTTTTCTAAAGTTAATTTGCCTGAAACCACAGTTGGGTTTCAGGACTATTCTCTAAATTTCTGGTTTCAGTACCAGTCCAGCTGGGTTGCACTGGGTTCTCCTTGACCGCTGTCACCGCCGGCAAGAGTAGAAACGCAGTTTAGATGGGTGTATTGAACGCCACTGTTCTCTCAGAACCAGCCCAGTGGGAGTGTTCTCCTGCTGTGCATTGGTATTATGGTACCGCCACCACGTGGTTCGGGGGTTTCATCTTTGATTTTCTGTCTGTTCGGTTCTGGTGGGCCTCCTCACCCTGCCCCATGGTCCTCCTGGCCTGGGGTGCAGAACCATGCATTCTGAGTCTCGGTGGCCAGCTGGCCCAAGGCAACGCAACTGCAGGGACAGGCCGAGTGGATTTCGGGGCCTATTGATTCAAGGGTGGTCCGTGCCATCTCATTTGAAGGGAGAGGCCCAGCAACTGAAGAACCCCAGGGGAGGACTCTTTAGGAGAAGACCGTGTGCAAGGCTGGCTTCTCTGAAGGAGCCTGGAGGCTTAGTTGAAGGACACAACCTGGATCCACACTCATACGGTATCGCCGGATCAGCTGAGAAAACCTGGTACCGTATGATAGCTCTTAAAATGTATCTACGTCCCTCAGTAACGCTCCAGTGTACATCACAAGTCTGTGGCAGAGACTTTGTCAAACACCCTACTGGCTGTTAGGCCTAGTGAGATGAGGTCTATTCGGGAGTTGTAAAATCCAGTTGTGAAACGGTTTTTATTCTCTGGATTTTCTATAAGGACTTCCTTAATTTTTTGCAGTCTAAAGTACCTGAACTTACTCCTAACCCTCTACCCTTTGTTGAAAGACTGTTTCTATTCCAAATAAATAACCCAAAAGAAGATTCAGTGTCAGTTTCCACATTCTTTGGGCCATCTACCACGGGAATCCCTAGATGGAGAAACAACCAAGGAGGTAACGGTAAGCCCAATAATACCAGCAGCTCCTTCGGAGGTCAGTGCTACATATACAACTATATGTATAAGACCAAAATGAGGGAGAAATGAGGGGGAAAGAGGGACAGAGGGACATTGCTCCAAATCAGGGACACTCCCTCAAAATCAGGGACAGGGACAGGGAGCTATGGTTATAGGAGGAGTCCTTTTAGTTCTCCCATAAAGAGGAGTATATTTCTCCCATGGTTGAGAAGTGAGATCTCTCATTCTATGAATAGTGTAGGACCCACTGAAAATGGGGTACTTTGACGCAGTAGTGTGCTTAAGCACTGTATTGCCATATGGTGCGACCAAATATTTTTCTTATTATGTTCAGGTGCTTTAAATAGCCTTGTGGGATTTAATTTAAATTTTTGTATGTGTGCGCTATATCCTGTTCCGTTTGTATGGTCTTATGGCAGCACCATCTTTAAATGTGATAGTTAGGGTGTGCCCCCTAAGTCTTTGTTTTTTTTGTTTGTTTTTTGTGAAGATGCCGGCGCCTGCACTCGAAGCCGACTTAAGAATCGGCTCGGATGCTGACATTGCTGGATCCAAGGGCAAGTAAGTGTCTTTACAGTGCAGTGCAAAGCAGGACAAATTCAGCCCCCAAAACCTCATTTGCACTACTCCATTAGGGCTTCTTCACACATGCTTTAATCTCTGGAGTGCGATCCACATTTGGATTGCTCTTCGGGTGCATGCTATAGGGCTCGTCACATGTGAGTTGAGGGTGGTAAAACCCTGATTTTTTTCTGCCCCTCCCCAACTACTGCCCACTTTAGCTGCAGAGGTAGTGGGGCGTACATAATGTTTATGGCTGCAGGAGGAATTATACCCCCTGTCTCTTTCATTTTATCTTCTGTCAAGTGAATGGGGCCACTCTGCAAGCGCCCCTCAACTAAGCCCTGTGGACACGGTGAAACATGTTGGGGGTGGGGTCTGGACGGAGTCTAAGCTGAGGCTGCTTCCACTCTTTTCATGAGAGTTTTGTATTATGTGCGGCTCACGGGACTACTTTTCCTTCCTCATTGACTTCTATGGTGCTGAGATGAGCTCTTTCCCTGCATGCACTCCCAGCGGTTGTCAGCATACTGTATAAGGACCTACTAGAGCCTGAAGTGGCACCCTGCTGCCTGTGAGTTATGATACCGTCCATAATGCCAGAGAGACAGACACTGTGCAATGTAGTCTATTCACAGACACCCACAAATCACACCTGTGTTGAAGCCTTGAAGGCACTGGTAGCCCCAGAGACCAATTTCCTTCCCCTTTCTGTTCCTGCTGCTGGACAGACACTGTCAGCTGAGCTCTGCTGCTTCTTTCTGCCTGTGGCCGCCACCACCCATCTCACAGCCTCTCGCTTTCTGGGCCCGGCTACTACTGGGTGGGAGAGGAATGGGCATGCACCCCAAACAAAAGAAATAGTCCCTCCGCTCTGACCAGCACATGATCATCAGAAAGGGGCACAGACTGAAAACAATACACCCCCTAAGCTAATAGGAGCGGGGGTATATAATTAAGATCTTTTTAAAATTCTGCGCCGACTGTTTTTGAAATTGGTCAGGCCCCTGTTTAAAACCAATCCGGGGATAAAATTAGGGACAAACTTGGTCTGGGGACAGTGTCCTCAGTCCGGGGACTGTCTCCAGAAACCAAGGATGTCTGATCACCCTACCCTAAGTGCTTGCCAGTTGCTGCCATAAAGCCCTATGAAAAGCAATCCACTGAGTCTGAAAGAACCCTTAAACTGGCCATACATGAACTGGGCAAAAATACAACCAGTGGGTTGCCCTGTCAGCCCATTCTCCCTCGAATAAATGTAAAGAGTTGAGTGCAAAATTATCAGTCAATCAGGTGCAGCTCCATTCTGGTATTCTGACAGCTGACAGGATCAGCTGGGGAATGGAGAAATCTGTTTGATATCTATAGGATAGTCTATAGGTGTTATGGCCAGCTTTAGAGATATTAACATGGAATAGGAAGAATGTAACTTGAGAGTGAAGCCTTCCATTATCACTCACACACTGTTGGCTGACCTTTGTCTAGCTTCTCCCCATACTGTTTGTCTGAGCTTTTCCCTGTTCTTATGGACCTTCACATTCCCGCTGTTTAGCTACATTGTTTACTGGTGGAATGTCTTCATTGTTAGGGTTCATGCACACTGAGTGTTAAAAACACCACTATTAGGAGAGTTTGAAGATTTTTTTTCTCCCTCTAAATGCCCCTCTATGTTAACCTACATTATATTACCAAAAGTATTGGGGCGTCTGCCTTTACACGCACAGGAACTTTAATGGCATTCCAGTCTTAAATCGTAGGGTTCAATATTGAGTTAGCCCACCCTTTGCAGCCATAACAGCTTCAACTCTTCTGGCTCTGTTGGACGAGAAGGCCTGGCTCTCAGTCTCTGCTCTAAATCATCCCAAAGGTGTTCTATCTGGTTGAGGTGAGCAGGCCAGTCAAGTTCCTCCATCCCAAACTCGCTCATCCATGTCTTTGTGGACCTTGCTTTGTGCACTGGTGCACAGTCATGTTGGAACAGGAAGGGGCCACCCCTAACTTGTTCTCATAAAGTTGGAAGCATAAAATTGTCCAAAATGTCTTGGTATGCTGACGCTTTAAGAGTTTCCTTCATTGGAACTAAGGGGTCAAGCCCAAACCCTGAAAAACATCCCCTAATCCCCCCTCTACCAATTGATTTGGACCAGTGCACAAAGTGAGGTCCTTAAAGACATGGATGAGCGAGTTTGGGTTGGAGAAACTTGACTTGCCTGCACAAAGTCCTGACCTCAAGCTGATAGAACACCTTAAGGATGAATTAGAGCAGAGACTGCGAGCCAGGCCTTCTCTCCAACATCAGTGCCTGACCTCACAAATGCGCTTCTGGAAGAATGGTCAAATATTCCCATAGACACGCTCC
The DNA here is from genome assembly GCF_037356315.1 of Lithobates pipiens. Lineage (NCBI taxonomy): Eukaryota > Metazoa > Chordata > Amphibia > Anura > Ranidae > Lithobates > Lithobates pipiens. Next base: position 71,730,481 of record NW_027507758.1, read on the forward strand.
TAAACCTTGTGGACAGCCTTCCCAGAAGAGTTGAATCTGTTATAGCTACAAAAGGTGGGCCAGCTCAATATTGAACCCTACGGGCAAGACTGAGATGCCATCAAAGTTAATGTGTGTGTAAAGGCAGGCCTCCCAATACTTTTGGTAATATAGTGTATATGTCCATGCACATATAGGCGTTTAGAGGTGGTGAGAGGCAGAAAAAACCCCACTGGCAGCGCATTCCGGAGAAGCAGCATTTTGTCAGAAAAAATGCTTGATGTGCCTAAACATGTGTAAACATGCTTTATTGCTAGACATGTTTAGCTCTTGCGCATTCATTTATTTCAGTGGCCAGAATAACTTATTATTCTGGCCAATTAAATGAATTAATGCCCAAGCACTTGATGCGCCTAAACGAGTCTAAATGTGCCTAAACGCATGTATAAAAATGAGCTTCAGGCTCATTTTTGGTGTTGTTTTTCTTCTGCCAGCAGAAAGCCGTTCAGAAGGGCTGGACAAACGCCCAGTGTGCATGAGGCCTTACATAGCAGGTCCTCTTTAAGCCATCCAGTGTTAAAGCCTGGGTTTTTTTTTTCCAGGATAGTGCTAATGACCAGTGGAGGAACACCGCAGCAGTAATTTTACAGAAACGTCGGGCAGGTCACCATGACAGATGTTCCTAACATATGTGGAGAATTAATTACCCACTAGTAAACAAAATCTGTGATGCAGAGTCATTTCATCCAAATTTCTTTTGATTTTGCAATTATTAGCAGCTTAATTTTTCTTGATCAGCTGTACCCACTTGGATTAAAGTGTTTCTTAATGGGCATGTCTGCCCATTTTCTTGAAATGCTTAAAGTGATTCTGTCATATGTGAAGCCAGATCACGTTGCTGAACAGCAGAATGAAAAAATGCCTGAATCTTTCCCTTAATAAATTCATACTGCCACTGCTGAATAATCTGCTGTGGAAAAACTGACAGATTTTATACCTACATTTAAAAATTCCAGTTTTCTACTAAAAGTTGATGTGCTATGTTTTTTTTTTGCTTGCTACAGTAACTATTTTGCAATTGGAAAGTGTATGTTTAGCCAAAGCCTTTTTTTAATAGCATAGGGAAGTGGAAACCCCTATCAGTTTACGTTGTACCTTTTCTTTGAGATTTCTCTTCTTTCTTTTGTTCTGGAGATGCAACAAATAGTGAGAATGCATTTCTACAAAACTAGGCCAATTGCCTCATGCACACTAGGCATTTAGCCCAGATGTACTGTGTGGTGCGCTTGTTGGCAGGTGCAGTCTACTTTCTCCACTGTAGGTGGCACTCATCACAGCAGCAGTACAGATGGAGAGAAAGTCAAGACGAACATGGTTCCTCTATGGATTCGTGGGTCACTGTCGAGGCTATCTGGTTGGATACTTCTGACCCATGGGACTCTGGCAGCCATCTTGGGTCAGGCAGAGCCTATTTAACACCCTGGCTCCCAGGCCTGACATGCATTTTGTGAGTAAATAGAGCAGGGACAGGTACTCCACCTGGTAGAGACAGAACCAGCAACAGGAAAAGTTTCCTGACAAAGATGGAAAGGGCTTAGGGCTCAAAACTCTGTGGACATTCTCCCTCTTAGGCATGAGATGGCCAGGCCACATTCTGCCCCTCCTAACAAACGCTGTCAGTTTGGCTGAAAACTGTTTTCTACACCCTGTTGGACCTGTAAGTGTTTCCAGTTTTGCTGTCTTCTGAGTCCTGAATTACCACCAACACCACTGGTTCTATGAGAGATCACCAATACTGGGTCCTGAGTCACTGCCAATGCCACCAGTTCTGAGAGGCCATGGACCACAACTTCCTTACCCACTTCTTAAAGGGACAGTGACACCTTGCTTTGGGATACAAGTTGGATATGTACTCCCTATACCGCAGGACTCATTTAAACCTGAGTGCTTCAATGCAGGAACTTTGGGCCCCAATGTTTAATAGTAAATTGGTCAGTGGGAGGAGTTTTGAGGGACCGGAGAGCCTTTTAGTTTCCAGTACTGCCCATTTAGTTAGGACCTGCCTAGATTCAGATACAAAGACACTTTAATACATGGATGCTCAACCTGCGGCCCTCCAGCTTTTGTGGAAATACAAGTCCCATCATGCCTCTGCATTTAGAAGTCATGCTTGCAACTGTCAGCCTTGCAATGCCATATCAGACTTGTAGTTCTGCAACAGCTGGAGGGCCAAAGGTTGAGCACCCATGCTTTAAGAGGTCCTCTCATTGTTTGCGGTGTTGTACAAAACTAGTTTGTTAATGCACCTGCGTTAACGCACATTATGCTTTATGTTAATGAGCATTGGGTTAATGCAGCCTATTGAAATAAATGGGCTGGCAATGCACCCTAGTGTGCCAAAAACTGGACATGTGCCCATTTTTGGAAATACAACTCACTACCGTTGGTACCACAGGTGTGTTGCCTTATTGCATTAAGGTTCTATGAAAAATGAATAGCACTGCAACACAGCAACTCCAGTAACATTGTGATACTAGTGTAATATTGTCTCAATGCATTCTAACATTGTTAATGCACCAGCATTAATCCACATTATGTCGCTTGTTATTATTTGTTATTGACAAAAATTGGGTTGCCAATGCATTCTAATGTGCTGAAAATTGGACATGCAACATTTTTGCCAACCATTACCACTGGTACCGCAAGTGTGTTGCCTTACTGTGTTGGGGTGCCATTCAAAATGAATGGTACCTCATCCCATGTACGTTGCTGTGTGCTATTGTAATAGTGTACATGAGTTTTAATGTGCATAGTTGTTTGCAAATTGCTTTTGATTATTTCCTTTTTTAATTTGTGCTCCAGATCACAGAAGCCACACCAATCCCAGCATCGATCCTGGGGACCACCAAACCTCCCGCATGCTTTGCTGCTCCTGGTGCATCGGTACATTTTTCTACTGTTACTGGCATTGTGTAGTGATTTATGTTTTTTTATTTGTGCTCCAGGTCACAGAAGCCACACCAATCACAGCTCTTATTCTGATGTCCACTGGAGCTTCTGTGTGCTCGGCTGATCTTGAACTCTACACTTTGCAACCTACCGCACAATAGGTAAGTTTTGTCCTTTTCCTTTTCTACATTTTTTTACATTTTCATGTTACTGGCAGCGTGCAGTCATTTATTTTATTTTTTTTACTAAAAGGCAAGACGCTAATCAAATTATTGCAATATCCTTCTGAGTCCACCTCACTGTGTGCCCACATCTTAATTAACCAAAGACAGTACTACTCTGTGAAAGTTGGACCAATTATAAGAACACATAATAGATTCTGGATGAAAACCTATCACACAAGACTGAGAAATATTTTTACAGTCTAATATCTAATGGTAACAATTAAAATGAGGAAGGTTTGGTCAATTCCCTGTTCACAAGTTTACTTAATTAAAAGAGCAGTTTATGTGTGCCTCCAACTGGCATGTTTAAATCTATTGGAAACTACTCTTAATACAATTAAAATCACATTTTGCTAGCTAAAACATATGAAATAATTGGATCATTCTCTGTGGATTTATGGTTATTACGCTTCCAAAAAATATGCATCTCATACAAATAGCGTTTAGTTAAAGGGCAACTGATGTTAAATTTGTTATTCCTTTTCTGTTTCGCATTTGCCTAATTGAGAAATAAAATAATATATTCTCATAAAATGTTTGCTTTGCTCAGCTTCCTATAGAGTTTGCAAATCTAAAGTATCCTAATTAAAAGGAAGCTCAAGGCAACAAGTAAAATCCATCAGTGAACTAAACGCTGGTTAAAAAAAAAAAAAATTCTATTCAAGTATGTATTCTTAAAGAGAATCTTCAGTCCCCTCCACAAAAAAATAAGTCAGCACAAATACTCTAGCTACTGACTTTCAATAAAAGGATACTCACCTGTCCAGGGATCCAGCTCTGTCCTCACCTGGGCTGGTTGTTCATCGACCTCTGGGTTCTCCGGCGCCAGCATTTTTACTAAGGAAGCCGACTTCTCACTGCTCACGTGTGAGCCGCACTGCGCTTTGTGTAAAACTTGAAAGCTTCCCTTTGCTCATTTGCTTTAGCAAAATATTTCTATTGAACTTTTACACAGTTTGCAAAAAAGCTCTTATTGTTTTTTTTTTATTAACATAATGAATTACAAGCTTCATGACACAGACACATGAGACAAGAAGCTGCAGTGCCTGCAGAAGCACTGTAAAATGGTTGCTGAATTTGTTATTCAATATGTAAAACACACATGTTAAGATAACTATAGTAAATGAATTGTGAATTGTAGACTGTGGTAAGGTAAATGAAGTCAATGGAACAAGAGTTTGCAATGCATTGATTTAAATTTACTAACTAACTATAGTCTAAAACAATGTTAATGGGTAGAATTTTTCTTTTTTGTAGGAAACATCAAAAATAAATGAAAAGAACCTTATCAGCTGGAAAATGTTGATTGTTTGTGCATGCAGTGGACAGTCCAGGCCCTGCAAGATGCATAAAATGGGGCCATCATAATGTAATTGCGGTGCAAACGGCAAGAATTTTAACATCAGTGACCACCCAATGGTGCAAACAAAGACTACACTGGAACCAAAAGAAAAGGAAAAGAAAATGGCAGGGGCTGCAGGGAGCATATACCTTTTATCTCTGGAGAAAAGCAAGCTCAGAGGTAATATACTATGCATACTAGCACATTATAGCAAATGCTACTAGGGCCACTCCCACTGATCGTTAATGCATTGGCAAACCATATGAATGAGTCAAATAATGGCATACAGTTGGTAAATAATTTGGCTTAACAGCAATCACTTACAATTTTCTGGGCAATTATACCTTATTAGATGTTGCCACCAGTCCTGTGGACAAAGCCTCTTCTGCTGGCTCAATCCCAATATGGCAGTTCTTCTGGCTTGATCCCACTACGGGTCTTCTGGCTTAATCCCACCAATTGATGTTTTTGATCTGACACTCTGTACCGGCACCAAGTAGGCGGGTTAGCTGTTGGGCTGTAAGGACTTACTTTGAAGTGTTAAGATTGGAGAGGTAAATATTAGGTACAGGCTAAATGTTTAATTTACTTTGCAGAGGAGAAGGGCTTGTTTCAGGGGATATGTCAAGCAGTAAGTGCTTAGGTAGGGAAGGGTTGAAGTCCAACTATAATCATTGAGCATTAAATCAACCCCCTATCTCCCCTTAACCCCAGCCCCCACCCTTCTTGAGGTTTCCCAGCAGTATTATATTCTTTTTAATACTTTCCTAGATGTCTTCAGGACCGTTATGTGACATGTAGGGTCCTCTTCCTCTACGAATCTTCTTCCAGCGCTTAGTGGTCCTCAATGATGCAAAGAGCAGTACCCATGTGATGATCTCTCCATCACTAAACATTGCAGGGCGCTAAATATATACTAACCCCCTTCCTCCATAATGGGTAGGTCCATAATGCCCTGCAGCCACAGTATGTCCTCAGTCTTCTGGGTTTAATGATACTGGATATCTAGTGTTGGAGTTGAAGTACTGTGGGGAGAGGGGTGGGAGGAAAGGAACAACACCAGAGAGGAGGTGAGTATTGCAATATGAGAGGCACATCATTATTTAACAATACCTAGGACATCTTAAAACAAATAGCTTTGAGTTGGGCTTTAAGTGTTAGGGGATTTCCTTTGTGTAGGTGATACTTTAGTGAAACTTATGGAAAATGTAGCATTCACACTAGTTCCTGGAGCCAGGAAAATCAAAAACCAAATCGCCAGACTCTCTCCGCTAAGAATAAATGGGCCCGCAATATCAACAGTGAGATTGCATTCTCACCGTTCTGAACTGAGAAAAAAACTCTCCTTTGATATATGACTCCCCTGATGATGTTCCTGGAAGATATTTGGCCGGGAGCTTGAGTGATTGGCGCCTGCTTGTCGTAGCCGGTGTACCTCCGTGTAACAGGTGATGTAGAAACACATATTTGGCCCAATCTATTGGTTACAAGAAGTTTGTTTATGGCGATGATGAAGAGACCAGACAGCTCACTTAAGAGAAGAGGCTATTTTTTATTAAATTTCTTACTCTACCTATTGATTTCCTGTCTGTTTTCCCAGGAACGTGACCCATCATGTGAAATAGAGAGGCCTTTAGAGGAACGCTCACCACAACATTGCTCACGTTGACTGGTGAAATGGATTTAACATTTGCTTTTGGCCCCTTCTTCATTATCGGTTGTTTATTACAGGACCGAACAAAGTGATAAAGACAGCCCCAAACCGCTAAACAAAACGTCTGTGTGTGTCTTTTTCTGGAGGGATATGTCGCAGTAAAGACCTTGGTAACAGAGAAGGCATTCAATCATGGTGGATAACCAGGGGCTTTTTTTTTAAGTGGACCTGAACTCAAAATGTGAGGATTTGCTATGTCGTTAGGGATCATCTAATAACAGTAATCATGCCCAAACAGTACCTTGAAAAATCTAAATATTGTCCTGGATTTCTCTTGTAAAAAAGGCAGAGCACCTCCTTTGCCTAAGCACTCCTGCTTTGTAGCCTTATAGCTGTATATCCGTAGTGCTAGATCAAAGGCAGTGCATCTGACTGCTCATCTCAAAGACTTTAGAGTGAGATATGGAGAGGTCACTACTGTGCTGCTCATTGTTCTCCTTATTGGAGTGGTAGTTGCAATTGAGGAGCTGCCATGCAAGGATCTCTCTGCTTCTGCATCCTTCATTCTTTGGATCTCTAATTCCTCCACCTCTTTTGCTGCTTCTTCTTGATTAATAATCCACTAGTTGTCAGCGGGTGGCTCTGATATAAAGAAGCAAAGCCTTGTGTCTACCAAAATGGCCACCTCCACAGAGTGCAGACATGGTAGGTCAGTAAAGCTGCAGAGAGCCTACAGGTAATACTGATGACTGTTGTCATCTACTTGCCTTTTTACAACAAAACCTCTGTAGTGCTGGATTCTTAAAGCGGAGGTCCACCCTAAAGTGGACCTCCGCTCATCGGAACCCTCCCCCCCTCCGGCGCCACAATTGGCACCTTTCAGGGGGGAGGGGGGTGCAGATACCTGTACAGTACAGGTATTCTGCACCCACTTCCGGGATAGCTCTCTGCGGAAAGGGGCGTAGATTACGCCCCTTTCCGCAAGTGCATGCCCCTTTCCGCAAGTGCCCCGCTGCCTGCTGGGAAACACACAGATCCCAGAGGCAGCGGGGACCGTCCTTATTGTGCAGCGCGATTCGCGCATGCGCAGTAGGGAACCGGGAAATGAAGCCGAAAGGCTCCATTTCCTGATTCCCATACCCAAGATGGCGGCAGCAGCACCTTACAGACGATCTAGAGATCGGCTTCGGGTGCCGACATCGCGGGCGCGCTGGACAGGTAAGTGTCACTATTTTAAAAGTCAGCAGCTGCAGTATTTGTAGCTGCTGGCTTTTAAAAAAAAAAAAAAAACGCGGAGTTCCAGTGGACTCCCGCTTTAAAGTGTTACTAAACCCACAACAGTAACTGTTCATGCAGTAAAGCATGCTTTTTATACTCACTGAGGATTCTAAGGGGTTAATCCTCTGCATTGTGTAAAAAGACTGTTTTATCCTGTCTTCTATGATCCTACGTTTCTTCCAATGTCCCCAATCCATCTCATGATAAGACAGAGCCTTTGCAGTCACTGTGCACATGCTCAGTTTGGTGTGTATTACTAGAGAGTTTTTTTTTTTCTTGGGAGAGTGTATGTGATCAACACAGGACCAATCAGCACTGTCCGGACATAGGGGCAGGAGTCCTGCAGCATTGCAGATAGTCAGAGGAGAATGAAATTCCTCTTACAAGCTTTAACCAGACACTGATAGAAGTCACAAGACTGCTATATACTGCTGATGAGAAAATGTATTTAGCAGTTTATATTTACTAAAATAATTGCATTTCCATGTTCTGTGTATTGTTGGAGACCAGATATAGTGAATGCAGGCTCCTGGGTTTAGTAACACTTTAATCCCAAGGCCTCATGTACATTGGGGGACATCCTGGCAGGGAAAAGCAGCTGCAAAAACACTCCTAAGCTGCATTTTTTCAAGTGAGTTTAGGCATGCCAATCGCTTTCCCATTTATTTCATTGCCAAGAATATTCATTTATACTGGCCATTAAAATAAAAAAAAACGCTAAACGCTAAAATGCGGTGCCACCCATCAGTGCTGCATATCAGTGCCCATAAGTGCAGCATATTCGTGCTTCCTCATCAGTGCCGCCTAATCAGTGCCTATAAGTGCCGCCTCATCAGTGCCCATCAGTGCAGCCTATCAGTGCCGCCTCATCAGCGCCCATCAGTGAAGGAGAAAAATTACTTATTTACAAAATTTACTGACAGAAACTAAGAAAGACTTTTTTCTTTCAAAATTTTGGTCTTTTTTTTAGGGAAAAAAAAAACCCGGAAGTGATTAAATACCACCAAAAGTAAGCCCTATTTATTTGTGTGAAGAAAATTATAAAAATGTTACATTACGGTGTAGCATGACCACGCAATTGTCATTTAAAGTGTGACAGCACTGAAAGCTGAAAAATGGCCTTGGCAGGTAAGTGCCCTGTATTGAGGTGGTTAACATGGAGGGGAGTTTCGAGGTAGAGAAAAAAAAAAAGCTCAAACGTCAGCAAAAGCAGCATTTTTTTAGCTCAAGTGTGCATGAGGCCTAAGGCTTCATACAAATTAAGCATATTTTATACCTAGCATTCATTTCCTGGTGGTTTCCTGCCCCCGGGGAACTGCACATGCCGTTTACTAAATACCATTATAGTTAATCGCTATGCTCAGCCACACCTTTGTAAACGCAAATGTTTCTTTGCATCAGCGATTACTAGCGCATGCGTGTCTAACGTATTTCCTAAATACAAAAGTTTCACATTTGGGAAGTAAGTTGGATGCGCATTGGTGGGTAAACACTGATGAACGTGCTAGGAAATGTACACTAGCCCAAAAAAAATGTCTGTAATGGTCTGTGTGCATGAATCCTAAGGCACAAATATTTTGTGATGAGTAATAATTACCAGGCAATGCTCACAAGACCATTGCCAATTGTCTAGAAATATTATGCCGCGTACACACGACCGTTTTTTCTGTCAGAATAAACTCTGACAGTCTTTCGGACGGAGTTCCGCTGAAACGGACTTGCCTACACATGATTACACCAAAGTCTGTTTCTTTAGAACGCAATGACATAAGATGGGACTAGAAAAAGGAAGTTCAATAGCCAGTAGCCAATAGCTGCCCTTGCGTCTTTTTTGGTCCATCGGAATAGCATACAGATGAACGGTTTTCCCGAAAGGAATTGATTCCATCTAAAAGATTTAAAACATGTTCTATTTCTAGGTCCGTCAAAATTTTTGAAAAAAAAAGTCAGATGAAGCCCAAACACGATCCAGTTTTTGTTTTTTGTCCAAACCTAATTGAACAAGCTGAAATTAGAAGCTGATTGGTTACCATGCACAGCTGCACCAAATTTTGTACTCTCCAGTTTTATTAAATCAACCCCATAGGCTAACAGAGAGGTGATTTTACAGGCTGAAAAAAAAACACCTGTAAAAGAGGTATTTTTTAACTTGCCAACCACCTTCCGCATATATACTGCGGCAAGGCAGTCTGGCTACCCAACTCGATGTACCTGTACATCGGTCTGGGCAAGTGATATTGCAGGCGTGCACGCTCACCCGTGAATCACCGCAAGAGCTCGCCCCGCTAGTCTGATGGACTTGATGTCCGCCGGCCACTCGTGATCGTCGTGAAGAGAGGCATGTAAACAAGGCCGATCCTCCTTCTGACAGGGGAGGAGAAAGAGATCAGCAGTCCCTCGTGATCAGGAACAGTGATCTCTGTACTCCCAGTTAGTCCACTCTCATGACAGTTATAAAAACCTTCCTAGGAGTCACTTAACCACTTGATCACTTGATCAGTGTATTTTGTAACACTGATCACTGTATTGGTGTCAGTGGTCACCAAAAAGTGTCACTTAGGGTCAGATTTGTCCACCGCAATGTCGCAGTCCTGCTAAAAATTGCTGATCCTCGCCATTACTGGTAAAAACAATAAATAAATAAAAAAGTCCTTAAGCTTTCCCCTATTTTGTAGATGCTATAACATTTGCGCAAAGCAATCAATATACACATGTCAGGGCTGGCTTAGCCCTTCCTCCTCTGGGCTGGCCGCTCAGCTGTCAGCTAATTGCCAGCTCTCTTCTCTCTCTTCAGTTACCAGCTGTTCCCGATGATGCTCATCTGGCCTGACTATATAAAGTCTTCCAGCTCATTTCTCCTTTGCCTTCACGTTTGGTCACATCACTAGGAACTATCTCCTGCTGTTTTTTCAAGACTGGCTTGCTAACATCCCTCCTGGCTTCCATCCTGCTTGCAGTTGCTCTCCGTGGATCCCTGACGTCTGGACTGACTGATTACCCGATCTGGCTTATGAACTTTGGACTGGCTGACTACCCGATCTGGCTACTGGACTCTGGCTTGCTTGACTACGCTTTTCCCTATTTATCTTTTTATTTTTATTAATAAACAAGTGTGATTAGATTGTACTTCTGTCTCTGTCTGTTTCATCGTTCCTGACAACGTATTGCAAATTTTTTTACCAAAAATATGTAGCAGAATACGTATTGGCCTAAACTGATGAATATTTTCTTTTTTTTTTTTGGGATATGTACCGGTATTATAGCAGAAAGTAAAAAATATTGTTTTGGCGGACAGCAATGGACGCTTGAGAGAGAAGCTCCATAGCAATCAGAGTAGTATCGGCACATAGCGGGCTGCAGATCCTGAAACATAGTCCACTGAGCACAACGGAACCGAGACAGAACCCCGGGGACCCGACCGAACATGTCCAGGAAGAATAAGGAGAACCAGAGGCTGCAGAAACTAAGTGCATACTTCACCCTTGAGCACAGGCAAGATGGCGGAGGCTCATCAGCGCTTACCATGTCCAGCACACCTCAGCAGGGACCTGCAAAATGCAATGCAGCAAAAAGGAACACATCATCTAAAAGCCCACAGTCTCCCCTTCACACTCCTACTTCAGGGAGCCCAGAGAAGGCTCGATTAAGACTGGATGCAACGGATTCCAGCTATGAGGTGAGCCGGGGCATAGATTCAGGGGAGGACACTAGAAATCTCCCAGACTCGATTGATCTTTTTCCCACAAGTAATCAGCCAGTGCTAGACATGTTAGTTTCTTTAAGAAGTTCACTGCACGCCGACATGATGTCCTGTGTACACAAGTTTGGAGTGGAACTGTGAGCAACATCATCCAGGGTAGATTATATTGCAACCACCATCAATGATCTATTGGATCCCCATGATAACAATGAAGATGAAATGGAGGCAGTTCAAGCCAAACTTGCAGACATTGAGGATCGCTCTAGGAGGAACAATTCGAAAATTAGGGGAGTCCCTGAATCAGTCCAGCAATCTGAGCTGCATAAATATACGGTGCAACCCTTTACATTCATTTTGCCTGACCTAACAGAATTACATAGCACAGTGGATAGGATCCACTGCTTACCAAAGCCCTTACACCTACCCAACAACATACCCAGAGACACTATACTACGTGTCCATTTCTTTTATGTAAAGGAACGTTTAATGGCAGCATCAGGCACCAAGATCTCTTTCTCTCGCAATACAAGGATTTGCAATTCTATGCTGATCTATCCCAATTTACCCTCCAAAAACGCAGGGACCTAAATACCATTTCAAAGGCACGAAGGAACCATAAGATCACCTACAAGTGGGGGTTCCCAACCAAACTAATCATTACCAAAGAAGGTAAAGACCATGTTGTGGACTCTCTTGTTAAAGGGCTGCACCTACTCAAAATGTGGCACATTGTGTCAGAGGGTTCACCACGGGCCTCCAACCCAAGGAGCCCTGAACATATCGCAAAGGAATGGAACCTGGTCACCTCAAAAATACTCGCAAACATACCCAAACTGGCTGCAGACTACTCCCTGAAAAGGAGAAATCCATTAAGCTGAACAGTTTTTTCGTTTTTACCCCCTATACAGTCTTACGTGGCTATAGGCCACACTCAGGTCACACTGACCCTCCTTTGTTTTTTTGGCAGTTATATCTATGTTCGTTCTTGTTTTTTGTTTCACAATTAACCACTGTTTATATCCGCAGTCAGAGTCACATCCACCCTTTCACTTTGAAGGACATGTCACTGCAAATCCAAATGTCTAGATCTGGGCAGTTATCGCTTTTGGAGATTCTACCCCAAGATCATCCTCTCATGTAAGTGTTACCAGTACATGCTAAAGACATCATCCAGCCTTATTTCACATGATGACCATAACCTTCTTAACTATCAATGCCAAGGGGCTTAACCACCCTGCAAAGTGCAGGACATTATGGAAAGAGGTGGAACAAAACAAATCCGATATTCTCTGCTTCCAGGAAACGCAATTTAATACCCATGCTCAGTCCTAAAGAAGACCAACCAAATCCAACAGGGCTACCTGCTGTTGTGTGAGGACTTCAATCTAACCCCTGACCCACAAATGGACTCCACCACGCTTTCTAGTAGACATCAACATTAACTACAGCCCATGCTTTTTCAGTATGATCTCTATGATGTGTGGAGATGCCTACATGCCACAGAAAGAGTCTACACAAGACTTGAGCTCTTTTTAAAGCGGGGTTCCACTGCCATTTTTTTTTCATCCTAATTGCAAAAATTATGTTTTCTAATTATGTCACTTACTTTTATTTTTTTCAAAAGTGTCTTGCTGCCATTTTTCTGTCTTAGAAAGCATTTATAAAAACATCTCCTGACGTTTTCCATTTTGCCTGTGGGCATATGAAGCCCACAGGCATTGTCTTCCGAGACACTGTGCTCCTGGGTGCCACACAGACTCCTGGGAAATTGAAAAAACGATCCCAGGAGCCCGTGCGGCCGACAGGAATAGCTGACCTGCCGCTGAAGCCCTGCCCATATCTGCAGCAGCACCGCCCTTTTCCGGAATCTCCAGGAGAAGGAGATTTAAAATAAGAAAAAAAGAGAACAAAACAGCAGCAAGGTAAGGAACCAGATCATCACATAGGCATAGGAGTAGGAATTTTTCTGGAGCTCTGCTTTAACAGACAAATGATTGCTAACCAAAATAAAAGCATCTAAGATTAACAATATCACTTGGTCTGATCACGCCTCGGTATCACTGCTGGTTGAGGACACATCTAATGTCAATCCTACATTTGTTTGGCGATCCAATCCGTGGCTGTTCCAGGCTGATCCTTCCAAATCTGAATTAACAAAGGAATTGCTTGAATTTTGCACAAGGCAAATTCGGTTACTGATCCCTTTTTAACCTGGAATGCTCACAAAGCATCTATGTGGGGTCTCCTTATTAAACTGGGAGCCAGGGCTAAGAGGAAGAGGGGGCAGCAAACTAATGATATTTCTTCTAAGAATTAAACCCTAGAAGCCCAAAATAAAACCAACACGTCCCCGGCAATATCTGAACAATTAACCAAACTCAGATATGACCTATGTTTAATACTACTACAGGACTTTGAAAAAGCTTCTAGGAGGCTTATTATGGGAATGGTAACAAAGCAGGGAAAATTACTAGCTGTCCAACATCCCCTATATTATCCGCCCAGAAAAATATCTAAATGTCTAAATTATATCACCCTCAGGCCATTGCAGATGCTTTTAGCACCTACTACGACTCACTTTATAAATGAGGCATGGCCCAAACACCATCCAACCCACATCCTCCATGATTACTAAATTTCTTGGCAAAATTAAACTTTCACAACTCACGGAGGAACAGCTGAGCACCGTTCACTGCACTAGAAATCTCCCAAACTATAGACTCATTACCCAGCAGCAACAAGTCACTGGACCAGACAGTTTCATAGGGGAATATTTCAAGACATTCAGAGACATATTGGCTCCATACCTAACAGAGATATATAATCAGGCAGCCTTCTCCTCCTCCTCTTTCCCTTCTGAAATGCTCAAAGTGATGATTGTTGCACTGCCGAAGCCCGGGAAGGAACCTAACACACCCCAAAATGTTCATCCCATATCATTACTTAATAATGATCTAAGGATATATGCCAAATTGATCGCTGGTAGACTGGTGTATTTACTACCATCCCTTATCCATCCAGATCAATCTGGATTTACAAAAGGTTGTCAGACGGCCAATGCTACTATATGCCTGATCAACATTATTCACCTTGCCAACAAAACTAGGACGCCTTCTCTGCTCCTAGCTTTGGAAGGCATTCAATAGGATCCATTGGGGGTACCTGGCTCATGTTCTGAATGGATTTGGATTTAAGGGAGAGATATTTCAAGCCATTATGGCAGTGTATACAACCCCAGCTCTATATCTCGCGTATACTATCAACCCCTTTCAATATAACAAATGGAACTCACCAGGGGTGTCCATTATCTCCACAAATTTTTAACTTACTCATGGAACCCATGGCTGCATACATACATCAAGATCCTAATATTACAGGATTCTCAATTAATGGCAGAATATAATAATGATGCTTACCGATGTTACAACTTCCTTTGTTTCGGTACACCAAGCATTGCAGATGTTTAATGCCATATCCTACTATAAAGTCAATGAAACGAAATCATACATTCTAGGACTGGGCCTACCTAGTGAAGTAAGACATAGTATTAGCAATCGATTCCCCTACATGTGGAAAGAAAAAAGTATAGCTTATCTGGACATTACTCTCACTCCTACAGTGTCTGATCTTGTTAAAGAAAACAATATCCACTTCTTACACTCCTTTTGCTCGCAACTGGACAACTGAGGGAAATATGAACTATCCTGATCTGGCAGACTCACTGCATTCAAAATGCAAGTTTTCCCATAACTCCTGTATTTATTCTGAACATTACCCATACAAGTACCAAAATACTTCTTCCAGCAGGCACAATCAGAGCTACATACGTTTACATACGTTTACATACCCTGGCAGAATTTTATAATTTTTTGGCCAATTTTTAGAGAATATGAATGATAACACAAAAACGTTTCTTTCACTCATGGTTAGTGTTTGGCTGAAGCCATGTATTATCAATCAACTGTTTTGACTGTTTTTAAATCATAATCACAACAGAAACTACCCAAATGACCCTGATCAAAAGTTGACATACCCCACATACTTAATACAGTGTATTGACCCCTTTAACATCAATGACAGCTTGAAGTCTTTTGCGGTATTTGTGGATGAGGCTCTTTATCTACTCAGATGATAAAGCTGCCCATTCTTCTTGGCAAAAAGCCTCCAGTTCCTGTAGGTTCTTGGACTATCTTACATGAACTGCACGTTTGAGATCTTCCCAGAGTGGCTCAATGATATTGAGGTCAGGAGACTGAGATGGCCTCCCCAGAACCTTCACTTTATTCTGCTGTAGCCAATGACAGGTCGACTTGGCCTTGTGTTTTTGATCATTGTCATGTTGGAATGTCCAAGTATGTCATATGGGCAGCTTCTTGGCTGATGAATGCAAATGTTCCCCCAGTATTTTTTGATAACATACTGCATTCATCTTGCCAACAATTTTGACCACACTTCCTGTGCCTTTGTAGCTCACACATCCCTAAAACATCAGCAATCCCCCTCTGTGTTTCATAGTAGGAATGGTGTACCTTTCATCATAGGCCTTGTTAACTCCTCTTCAAATGAAGCGTTTTTGGTTGTGACCAAAAAAGCTAAATTTTGGTCTCATCACTTCAAATAACTTTGTGCCAGAAGGTTTGAGGTTTGTCTCTGTGCTGTTTGGCATATTGTAAGCAGGATACTTTGTGGCATTTGCGTAGTAATGGCTTCTGGTGACTGGACCATACAGCCCATCTGTCTTCAAGTGCCTCCTTATTGTACATCTTGAACCAGCTACACCACATGTTTCAGAGTGTTCTGTATTTCACCTGAAGTTATTTGTGGGTTTTACTTTGCATCCCGAACAATTTTCCTGGCAGTCGTGGCTGAAACGTTAGTTGGTCTACCTGACCGAGGTTTGGTTTCAACAGAACCCCTCATTTACCACTTCTTGATTAGAGTTTGAACACTGTTGATTGGCATTCTCAGTTCCTTGGATATCTTTTTATATCCCTTTCCTGTTTTATACAGTTCAACTACCTTTTCCCACAGATCCTTTGACAATTCTTTTGCTTTCCCCATGACTCAGAATGCAGAAACCTCAGTGCAACACTGGATGAAAGATGCAAGGGTCTTGTCAGGAGTCCAGAAACTCATTGACCTTTTATACACACACACACACACACACACACACACACACACTAATTACAAGCAAACAGGTCACAGGTGAGGATGGTTACTGTTAACAGCCATTCAAACTCCTTTGTGTCAACTTGTTTGCATGTTATCAGGCCAAAATCACCAGGGTATATACATTTTTGATCAGGGTCATTTGGGTAGTTTCTGTTGTGATTATGATTTAAAAAGAGTAAACAAAGTTGATTGATAATAAATGGCTTCCGCCAAACACTAGCCATGAGTGAAAGAAAAGTTTTTGTGTTATCATTCATAGTCTCTGAAAAATGGCCAAGAATTCATAAATTCTGCCAGGCATATGTAAACTTATGAGCACAACTGTAAATAGATTCTTATGGGTAGGGAAAAAAGCACGCTGTGCCTTTAGCAGGCTTATAAAACTTAAGCAGGCAGGAGGTGTGGGGCACATGAACAGAGACTACCATGCAGCAACCATATTAGCTCAATTAAAAGAATGGTTTACCACACACCACAACACTCTCTGGGCTGAGCTTGATCAGCACCAAGTTATAGGAGGTAACTTATATAACTACCTTATAACCTGCCCTTTCCACCCATCCACAACCCCCACAGAAGCCCATACCATACAGGCATTTGTAGAGGCCTGATGCTACCTCGACAAATCTTTATCCACCACAGGTAACCTTACCCTTCTAAAATTACAAATAACAGATATTTCACTCCTGATACCTGATATATCCTTGACTAATTGGTACACCACCAAAGCTCTTCTATAGGAGGACTTGTTTGTAGGCCCTGCGCTTAAAACATTCAGAGCGCTACAACTTGAATATTCTATTCCACCATCAGAGTTCTATAAATATATCCAAATCTCCCATTTACTGAAACATGATAACAAACGAATCACCACCTACCCTGGCAAGTAGCCTTATACTACACAACCACTAACATAAGAATCAAAGGCACTTCATTAATATATATATATACCTGCAAAAAAAACAACAACATTCAGCAAAACATCCAATATACAAGCCTGAGAAAGGGACTTTGGGAAAGAATACACTGAGGATCAATGAAAGAAAGCCTTTAGTATACTAACAGAAGTAGTGCCAACCTCTGGGAACTGTATCAAAAAATTATGTTGCGATGGTACCTTACCCCATATAGCATAACAAAATTCACCCCTGGGACAGCCTCGGAATGCTGGAAGAATTGTGGGGGACCTGGGACACTACATATTTAAAAATATTGGTCTCACATTTTCAACATAATTGAGCAGGTCATAGGAATAAATGTTGCACCTTCCCCGGGTATGGCACTTCTGTCACTTGATATAGACTTTATTGTAACCAATATGAGAGCAATGGTGTCTCATATACTTTTAGCAGCCCGACTTAATATAGTCCGATGCTGAAAGGATAGCACACCTCCCAACTTGGTAGAAGCCCTATAGTAGTTGGGACCAAACTATTAATGTCTCGCTATGCAGTTTGTCAGCTTTCCCTATCATTTCCCTACAACATCTTTCCATACACTGACTTTAGGGCTGCTTTGTGCCTCCCCCCCCCCCCTTCCCTTTATAGTGAGGGGGTTGGCTTATCCAGAAAGACCCTTTTAAACTTGTTGGCCATAGTTAAAAGGCCACGCCGTGCCTAATGGTTTAAAAAAAATTCCCAGGTAAACCTCCACATAAATTCACCAGGACTGTAAATTTGAATCTGCAGGATTCATCTCAAACCTGTGATAGTAGCTAAGCTAACCTGAACCTAATTCCTAGTCACAATCCAATTTGCACCTTGACTAGTATGACCATCTTCAGAGAACCTACAACCCTGCCAAGCTGCCGTTGCAGGGATTATGCCTAAATCATTGGTGCCAACCTACTAGAAGAATGTGGGGTGTTTGAGCGGGAAATTTGTTCAATGTTAGCTCTGACCAGAAGCAGATTCGTTTCTCCCTCTCTAGCCTCCGGATCCTCTACTGACTGGTCCTTACCCACTCAATCAAGTAAATTCTTTTAGCATCACAGCATGTTCTGCTAGCTGCCTATCCTCTCTATATAATCAGCAATGCAAGTCTTACACCTATACCTACTTTAATACTACTTTTTCACCAGGCTTATATCTCTGTCTTTTGTACACTTCTGCCCCCAAATCCTCAATACCATATTATGGTAATTCATAAATACATCTATTGCTGTTAAAAAGGTTGGTACAAAGAAAAAACAACTGTGTGGTACCATCGATTCAAGCACCTTTAGGTGCATGGGAGTCTTTATTGTTAATTCATGTACCCAAATCCAAACAGATCCTCTTAGATACTTTTTTATCAATGTATGAATACCTCATTCCCTCTCTGCGGGTTCATTCCTGGTCTAAGCAAGGCTTTACGTACCGTATATACTCGAGTATAGGCCGACCCGAATATAAGCCGAGGCCCCCAATTTACCCCCAAAAAAACTGGCAAACTTATTGACTCGTGTATAAGCCGAGGGTGAGACATGCCTGTCCATCCCTGTGTGTGTGTCCGTCCATCCCTGTGTGTCCGTCCATCCCTGTGTGTCCGTCCATCCCTGTGTGTCCGTCCATCCATCCCTGTGTGTCCGTCCATCCATCCCTGTGTGTGTGTGTGTCCATCCATCCATCCATCCCTGTGTGTGTGTGTCTCCATCCATCCATCCATCCATCCCTGTGTGTGTGTGTCTCCATCCATCCATCCATCCCTGTGTGTGTGTGTCTCCATCCATCCATCCATCCATCCCTGTGTGTGTCTCCATCCATGTGTGTGTGTGTGTGTGTGTGTGTGTGTGTGTGTGTGTGTGTGTGTGTGTGTGTGTGTGTCCAGCCTACCTTTGTCCCGAGCCTCCGTCCCGTGCCTTGCCTCCTTGCCTCCGTCCCGTGCCTTGCCGCCTTGCATCCGTCCCGTGTCGTGCCTTGCCTTGCCTTGCCTTGCCTTGCCTTGCCCCCGTCCCGTCCCGTCCCGTGCCGTGCCGTCCCGTGCCCTCTTCGTCGGCGGCCATTGTAAAGTTCAAAAGCTGCGCCGCCGCCTTCGCCTGTGATAGGCGGAACACTGAATTTCCCAGCAGCCTGTGTTCCGCCTATCACAGACGTCGTATCATCCTCGTCCGTAGTACGAGGATGATACGATGTCCGTGATAGGCGGAACACAGGCTGCTGGGAAATTCAGTGTTCCGCCTATCACAGGCGAAGGCGGCGCCGGAGGCGCGGCTTTTGAATAGAATGGCCGCTGTCTGTCTGCTCGACACGCTGATCGAGCGGGCAGACAGCGATGACTCGAGTATAAGCCGAGGGGGGCACTTTCAGCCTCAAAAAAGAGGCTGAAAATCTCGGCTTATACTCGAGTATATACGGTATATTAAAGTCTTTTCTTTTGACTCATTAAGTGATAACTCTTTTCCCATGTTAAAGCTTCACTCTTTTTCACCACATACATCCCACCCTGCAGATGCCTTTACATGTTGATATTTGGCAAGAACTTATGTCTTGACCAGTAAAGAGAGGTGGTATTTCACGATTTTATGATTATCACCAAAATGCAATTTCCCCTCCTAAAACGGCTAGTATGTTAGCATTGGAAAGGGAATTGGGTTGCTCCTATCCCCTATCCTGGAAAAAAGCCATTTTCAATAAAACTAAAATTTTTCATTGTGTTCAACACTGGGATACCCATCTCAAAATTGTGCATAAAGGCTAGTTAACCCCATACAAAATATCAAAGATTTACTCTGATGCATCCTCACAATGCTGGCATCATTGCAGGGAATTGGGGAATTTACTGCATACCCTGTGGCAGTGTAAAAGTCTAAAGCCCCATACACACTATCAGTTTTTCTGCTCAGTTTTTTCTTCAGGTTTGTGAAATACAAACAATTATTGCACCTTTCCTATAAAATAAAACTGAATCAAAGAAAAAGCAGCTACGTAGAATGTGACAAAAATTCAAATCCGTAATAGTGGTGAATATGTAGCACTAAACCAAACATATAAACAGTGCAAACTTGTGAGTGAGGCCGCGTACACACGGGCGGACTGTTCGCCCAACTTTGTCCGCTGAACAGTGTTTCAGCGGACAGTCCGCTCGTGTGTGGGCTTCAGCGGACAGTTTCAGCGGACAGTCTGACGAACAAAGTTTTTCGGAATTTCCGTAAGACAGTCCGCTGAAACTTGGTTTCAGCGGACAGTCCGCTCGTGTGTAGACTTGTTCGACAAACTAAGTTTCGCGCATGCTCAGAAAGGATTTACACGGCGAAGGTTGCATTGCAGTGTATTGGACGTCGTATTTCTCGTCCCGTCGTACGTGCCGTTCACGTCATCGTGCACGCTTTCAGCGGACTGTTCGTTCATCGTGTGTGGTCAAGTCCGTTCATGCAAATTTTGAGCGGACTGTTTGTCGGATTGTTTGACGAACAAAGTTGGGCGAACAGTCCGCCCGTGTGTACGCGGCCTGAGGTTAATCAAACAAAAAATAAGTGAGAAAAAGTCCACACAGAGGTAAATGAAACATCAAATATCCATCTAGACACGTAGGTGAATACACAGGATGTCACACAGCCACGAGAGTCATCAAACTGTAGGCATCTTCAAAATAAACATCAAGGTTCATATAGGCGTACCAGAGATGTTGGACTCGACTATCATAAGACAACGAGTCAATCGAGCATGAATGCACCCATGGGACAGGTCCACAATGACTGTATATCCAATGTCAGGAAATTTCCAGATTGGCCTTACTCCAACTTCGCACGGTATCGACCATGGATATAAAGGATACTGTAAGCGGTACAAGGACAGGAACTCCAGTGATGGCAAATGAATGACCAAAACCAACCCTAATAAGGGTGCTGGAACCAAATGGTGAAGCTCAGCAGCACTTGCATCGATACACATAAAAAAGAAAAAAAGGGGGGCTCCAATAGTGCAGGTCAAAAGACGGCTTTTAATAGGTAAAAAGGAATGTACAAAAAAAGTATAAAAACGATCACATGTGATAAAAGCAATATGGGGAATAGAGTACCACACCCGATGCGTTTCGTCCAATACGGACGTCTACTTCAGGTTTACCAAAACCATGTAGTGCAAGGGCCTGCCTGATTGCATACAAATTGAAACTCCTAAGGTTTGACCTCATATTATATGTTTTTGGTAAATCTAAAGGAAAAACTCAGCAGAAAAACTGATAGTGTGTATGGGGCATGAGGAGCTTTTGGAGAATGGCATTTACGTTGATTGCCAAAGTAACAGGCATTATAATAGACCCGTCCCCAGAATTAGCCATTTTAGGTCAAAATATAAATAGAATCCCTTTACAATTTCACACAGTGACTTCCCATATTCTTAATGCAGCCTGCTTAACTTTAACTAGCTTGTGGAAATCTACCCTAGCTCCTAACATTTCAGGGGTTATTGATAGGTTTAACGCAGCATATGTTTATGAATGACTCTTTGCTTACAGGGCACAAACTTCCTTAAGGACTGGCAATGTTGGCCCCAAGTAACTTCCACCCCAGGACCTATATATATATATATAAATATATATATATATATATATATATATATATATATATATATATATATATATTATATACATACATATATGCGTGTTTGTCACATGTTGCCATCATGTAGAATGTTGTTAGGTCGTAAAAATCTGGTAGACCCTCACCCAAGACCTTCTCTTTATTGGGGTCTACACACAGTGTGTTCAGATTTCCTCTCTTTGTAACATGTATTGTACCTCATGTCTGATACTTTGTATGTTATTTTTTGTGTGATGCAACATGCTATTGCCTCAATAAAAACTATTTGAAAAGAAAAAAACTACTGTGCAAAGTACAGTAACCTATGATAGCCAACCAAATGTCATTTTTCTCTCTTCTCTTTTTACACACTGTTAACAAATACCTAATAACTTGCTATGGATTCCAACACTTGACAATGCACTCTAAATAAGCCTGCTGGCCCCCTCTGCAGCCTGTTCCTGTACCAGCAGCACTGCGACAGCAACAGTTGCTTTCTGACGGTTTCCAGGCAGTGCATCTCTGCCTTTGCGCACAAACAACAGGTGGAACAGACGGTCAGCGGTTCAGATCTGCCTGGATTCTACGCTCCCTTCTGATTCGCTGGATGAGCCGGAGGACTCTAAATTAGGCAGAGAGACACAGCCGAAGATGTATTTCTGTGCTGACACATTCAATGACTTCATACTGGATGGGGATAATTTATGGACAAGATCAAGTTAAAAGTTCTGTTGCTTTTGTGAGGCAATAAGCCTAGAGGTTTAATTCATTTCCTGGCAAATGCGCATGAGATGAATTTTTATACCAATGTTATGAAGCTCCTACTGCAAAGCCTGCCTGGAAACAGCACTCACTCCAAGTAATGACATGCTATCTCCACAGCAGTACATTACACAAATTTAAGCTCTGCACCTTCCTCCCTTCCTGTATATAAGACAGCAGAGGATAACCTACAGAGCTTTGGCTGCTGAAAGGCTACAGGACTTTCTTTGAAGACTTTCTTTGAAACTTATTATTTGTAGCCTGTCTGCCAGGCAAGTGTTAAAGGGAACACTGCTGATGTAGTTTAAAAGAGACACTGTCAATAGCTAAAAAATATAAGCACAGTCAGTACAATAAAAATAAAAATGGGCACAGTTGGTCCTTTTCATGTATCAATCCGTGCCGTCATTTTTCAACAGATTGTTGTAGGCCCTCTGACACACCCAGAAGTGTCTGATGCTCATTTATCTCATTGAGCTCCTTCGACCTGAGCTGTACCCTGAAAAAATGTGCCCGTTGACTTGATTTCCTCCTGAAAATTATCAAAGCACTTACTGGTATGTATGTCTAGTGTCTGGTCACCCCAGTGCCTTAAACTTCATAACTGCTTCATTTAAGGCAGGGATCTCCAAACTAAGGCCCTCCAGCTGGAAATTGTAGTTCCTGAACAACTGGAAGGCCATAGTTTGGAGATTCCTAAACTAAGGCACTGCTGCCTCTGACCTCAGGAGATTTGAACTGATATTTGGTTATTTTACCACTATGTTGTCACTGTGCTTCTGACATGAGGAATGAAAGCTCTGCCTCTACCAAGATGGCCACCACCATACAGAGGCAGAGTGCAGAACCAGGCATGGTAAGTCAGTAATGGGGTAAAGATCAGCTGCAGGGAGACCAAGAGAAAATACTGGTCCTCTTCCCTCCCTTTTTTTGGGTGCAGCCTTAATTAATTACAGCCAACTTATTTGGGGGGATAGAAGGGCCCTTCCTTTAAAACGTCAACTTAGCCAATAAAATTAATAGAAGGTGGACTGACTCTGGAAGTAAAATTTCCAATAAAAGAAAGAAACATCTAAAAATGAAAGATTTGAAAAAAAAATGCAGTCAGTTTTATAAATCACACTTCTGTTAAGCAATAACAGAAACATGAATATCATACATAAATAGAATGGAAACAAGCAACTAGAAAAAACAACTTATTAAAGCTCATTACCCAGCAACACAAAGCATTGCACGCATTGATAAATCTGCTCCAGTTTAATCCCTGATGGAGCTGGATTTTTCTTTCTTCTCTGCCTCTATTCGGAAGAAAAGGTCGTAAATTGCGCGAAGGGCTACAGACATTTACAAATAGGCATTGCTCAAGATGTGCAATATGGCATTAAATTAAACCATCATGGCTTCACTCATTTCCTCTCCTCTCTGCCTTGCCTTCTGTATAGATATTCCAGGGAAAGCAGAATAAGAAGCTTTATGAATATAGGTCAAGGCATTAATATAAATTTGATCACCTCCTTTTTTATTTTCCAACGGTTGGCCATTATAAATCACCACTCTTAGCTGCCTACTCCCCCCCCCCCCCCCACACACACACACACACTCCACAGCCCCCTCTAAGGCATCCGCATGCACTGTACTCTTCCATGCTGCATGTGGATGTTGGAATGTGAATGGGTGACAAGGGTATCTATATATAATATTAATGGTGCTAGGGAGGATCTGTAGGAGATGGGATTGCTCGCCAAGTAACGAGTGATCAGAGCAGAACACCTCATCCCCAGTTACATGCTTTACATCATCTGCAGGACAAATGTAAGATCATTAAACAAAAAGAAGCCAGGCATTCTGGGAGGAATGGCTACGCTGGAGGTACTAATCAATCCAGCCAGTCGGCTTACCCTCCAATATTGTCACCAGGCTTGGAGAAAACAGATTGCCGCTCAGATCATAGGCTAGCTAAACTAGAATACCGGCTGTTAGCTAAGATTTACACATGGGACTAGATCCCGCTAGTCCGCCTCATTTTAACGTTTTTTTTTTGTATCATTTTACATTTTTTTGTGTTTATAACTGATAAAATATATCATGATTTGTATATAGTCCTTATTTTACATCTTATTCCAGGGTGCCCTCGCACTACAGTGTTGCATACC
This sequence comes from Lithobates pipiens, assembly GCF_037356315.1. Lineage (NCBI taxonomy): Eukaryota > Metazoa > Chordata > Amphibia > Anura > Ranidae > Lithobates > Lithobates pipiens. The sequence continues at coordinate 71,755,194 of NW_027507758.1, forward strand.
TCCCAACTTTTTGAGATGGGAATAAGGGACACCAACTTTTTTTTTGTTCCCAACTTTTTGAGATGGGAATGAGGGACACATATCAGCAAAAGTTTGTAGGCATAGGACACACCCCTTGCCATGCCCCCTTAGAGGAGACTTGTACAAAAAAAATAAGCAAAATTGGTTAAACCAAGAAGTGCTTTTTTTTTAACCATTACTATTCCTTTATATAGGCTTTTGTCATTTACAAATGCAGCAATGTAGAAATCAGATAAAAGGTTTAGCGCTGGAAAACACTTTTTGATAGATAAAAAGTGCATTTTATATACATCTATATAGATCAGACTATTATGCGGGAAAAATCAGGAGGACCGAGGGACAGAGGGACATTGCTCCAAATCAGGGACAGTCCCTCGAAATCAGGGACAGTTGGGAGCTATGATGTAAAGCAAGTTGTGATTTGTAAGAAGAATGCCCAGCACTAACGCTGCAGTTGTTGACTGCTTCTGCAGACTGAGATCCACATGGTGGATCCCTCCTCTGAGTCATTCAGCTGTGTGAATGTATAATTCGAGGTCCGGCTGTTCAGGTTAGGGTCGGTTCACACTGCGGGCGATGCGAGGCGACACGACTTGCCTCGCCGCAATCTGACAAGTCGCCCCCGTTCTGTACAATGGAACCGTTCTGAGAGGAGCGACTCGAGCCGCTCCGACTCAGAAAAAAGGTTCCTGTACTACTTTTGGGCGGCCTCGGGGCGACTTGCATTGACTTCTATACAGAAGTCATTTGCAAGTCGCCGCTGAGGTCGCGGCAAGGCAAGTCGGTGTCGCCTCGCATCGCCCGCAGTGTGAACCGGCCCTAAGTGAAGCAACAACTCAGCTGTCTGAAACCCAAGAGAACTCAAGCTTGTCAATGGGAAAATAAAAACATTACATAAATTACAAAATATTTTGTATTTACTTGACTAAAAATTTCTGATGGTGACCCTTTTGCACACTACTTAACAAAGTGCTTGTTTACTCACTGCAGAGATTTTCCTCACTTCCTATCATGGTGACCATGCAGGGCAATTTCTTTAATGGTCGGACAGTAATAACAATCTGACAGAAGCTCTACCCCAGGGGTAGGCAACCTCGGCCCTCCAGCTGTGATGAAACTACAGATCCCATCATACCTCTGCCTCTAGAAGTCAGGCCTTTGATTGTTAGAGTTTTGCAATGTCTCATGGGACTTGTAGTTTCAAAACAGTCTCTAGGGCCGAGGTTGCCTACCCCTGCTCTACCCCTTCCCCGTTAAATTTAAATCTTTTAAAAAGGCTTGAGTTCCCCTTTATATTAAAGTGGAATGGTAGTTACAAAAAGTTTTTGTGTTATGTGACTATAATTGAAGGTCAATTTAACATACACTATATGGTGAAAAGTTTAAAGTGATTCTAAAATCAGAAGATTTTTTTTTTTCATTTTAATGCATTCTATGCATTAAGGTAAAAAACCTTCTGTGTGCAGCTCCCCCTTCAGCCCCCCTAACTTACCCAAGCCTCATCTTGATCCAGCATTGTTACATGAGAGCCTCAGCTGTCCGAGACTCTCCCTCCTGATTGGCTGAGGCGCCATTGGTGCCCGCTGCTGTCAATCAAAGTCAGTGAGCCAATGAGAAGAGGGGGGCAGGGCCAAGCCATGGCTCCATTCCTGAATGGACACACAGAGCAGAGGCTCAGGTGCCCCATAGCAAGCTGCTTTCTGTGGGGGCACTCGCCAGGAGGGAGGGACCAGGAGCGCCGGTGAGGGACCCAAGAAGAGGAGGATCTGGGCTGCTCTGTGCAAAACCATTGCACAGAGCAGGTAAGTATGACATGATTGTTATTAAAAACAAAACAAAAAAAAATAAAATAAAAAAGACTTTAATATCACTTTAAGGACACCTGACCATCACATCTATATATGGTTGTGGACCTTCTATTCCAAAACCATGGGTTTTAATATACAGTTGTCTCCTGTTCACTCTTCTAGGAAGGCTTTCCACAAGATTTTGGAGGATGTCTGTGTAGCACCCTGCTAGAGTAGGTAATGTTAGGATTTTTGTAGTATAGGTAAAATGTTTTGGCTTGGCTGGCAGCTAAGCCTGTGTTTGAATCTGGGTCAAGTGAGTGATCCAGGGAGACTGATTTGACTTAGCAGACAGAATCTCTGGTACCTCCCCCTACTTACCGGAACTTGTGAGAAATTTGCAGAAGAATGAGAAGGAGGTTAGGAGGAGCTACCTGGAGTATTCATAAGGTCCCTGACTAATCTCCATCCGAGGGGATGGCAGGGGCAGGCCCCCTCAAATATTCAGGGTCAGCCCAGGAGGACTAGGAAGTGCAGTCTGAGATGGTTGCAGAGTCAGTCTGGGAGGACTGTGAAAGCCAGGAGGGCTAATGAACTAGTGAAACTAGTGAAAGGGCAGCTGCAGCCAGGTGGGCTGGCAATACCTTAAGGCCGCGTACACACGCGGGGACTGTTCGCCCAACTTTGTCCGTCAAACAGTTTCGGCAAACAGTCCGCTCAAAATTAGCATGGACGGACATGGCCACACGCGACGAACGAACAGTTTGCTGAAACCGTGCGCGATGACGTGAACGGCAAGTACGACGGGACGAAAAATACGACGTCCTATACACTGCATTATAACTTTCGGCGTGTAAATCCTTTCTGAGCATGCGCGGAACTTAGTTTGACGAACAAGCCTACACACGAGGGGACTGTTCGCTGAAACAAAGTTTCAGCGGACAGTTTTTCGGAATTTCCGAAAAACCTTGTTCAGCGGACTGTTCGCTGAAACTGTCCGCTGAAAGCCCACACACGAGCGGACTGTTTGCCGAAACACTGTTCAGCGGACAAAGTTGGGCGAACAGTCCACGCGTGTGTACGCGGCCTAAGAGGCGATCAGATCATCTAACAGTGATGTTCTGGAGGAAGCTGAGGAGTGTGTATATAGACTGTACAGAAGATGTTGTCCCTGAAGTTTTGAAAATCAAGTGGGCATCCCATAATACCCCTATCCCCATCCAAATGTATTCCCCTCAAGAATAAAAAAAACAAAAAAAACAACAAAGCACTTGACTGTTTGCGGCTCCTTAGGGGGTGAGCTACATCTGTAAGAATTATTGTGCCTATTCAGCTAAATGGGCATTTGTGAGGCCAAGTACTAAGGTTTGATAAGAAAACCTGGCCTTGAAATCAGCATTCCAATTTTTTCTAAAGATGTTCAGTAGGGTTGAGGTCAGGGCTCTGTGCAGGCCACCCAAGTTATTCCACACCAAACTCATCAAACCATATCCGTAAAGAAATGGCTTTGTGGACAGGAGCATTGCCACGCTGGACCAAAAAATGTCCTTCCCCAAACTATTATCACAAGGTTGGAGTGCCAAGTGAAATACAGGCTACCTGACAATGCGCTGCACTGCTGTAACTGCCATGTGATTCCGTGCGGTGCACTGCGATAAAATGCAGCATGTCTGCATTTTATCGCAGCACCTAGGAAACAACTGGGACACATAGCATACCATTGTTTTCTGTGTTTCCTTGCGTTGACTGACATTTTCCAACGCAGTAAAACCTCTGTCACCACGCCAAAATGTTGGAGGCCGCTGTACTAAGAGATCTTTTGAAGAAACTTATGCACAGATCCTGGGCTGACCATCCCTTAGTGACTTTTTGGAAAGACTTTCTAATATTATTAATTTTGTGTTGACTTTTACATCACTTGTTAGCTACCATGAACATTGGCTTTCATTGGGGAAGCTTGTCAATTCTGTCACTGAATACGTACAAGAGCGAATTTCCCAGGATGTGCCAAAGAAAATCGAAAGAAGGGAGATGCATTAATAATCTTAACGGTTCCATAAAGACATACTCTCTTCAATTACCCAATGACCCATTCATGTGAACACAATTCAATACTGTCTAAGTCAAAACGCATGTTAGCATTTACTAAAATCACAACTTACAGCCCAATGGTTTGCACAGTCAAGCCAAACAGAAAATACTTCCAGCTATTTGTTTATCTATTCTGGCCAGTTACACATGAAGGGATTCATTGACTCTAAGCTGATTCCCAACTGAGCATAGAATAGGTATTGGCGTATTTTAAGGGTTTGTGATTGTGAATTTGAGACTTATTGACAATTTGCTCATTGTGCTATGCTCTTTCCACGCTCATTTATGTCTTGGGGTTAGAGGACCTTAGATGTTGTTGACGTCGCTGATGTCAGAGGACCTTAGATGGACAAGGGGGACGAAGCTGTGGGGGCTGGTCTAGCATTGCAGATGAGCCTGCCGTAGTGAAGAATCAGGTAAGTAAAGTGCTTTACCAAGTTCCCTAGACATACACAAGGTAAACCTCGTAACCCCACTACAAAGGACTAAGGATGAGCTCAAACGTGGTTGAATGCTCTACCAAACCTATGTGGCTGAGCCCAACAGGATGCTGATACTTCCTTCCTTGGTTTATCAGCTATTGAGAACATACTTGCGATCTGATGGTCAGTTTCATGGAATAAAAAGGGATTTGAGTCACTACTTACAAAGCGCATATGACTTCACATATTAGTGGGGTCCCCAGTATCAGGTGAGCGAATACCCACAAGGGGTGGTGAAGGGCACTGCGGTGGTGTTTGGCACTTCTGAAGATATTGTGGATTGAAGGAAGTTATTTGTTTTTGTTCTGTTTTTTATTTCTCATTTGATTGCACAGATATTTTAAAGTCTATGGGACTATTTGGATTACGATTTTTTTTCAGTTTTTGCACTTTTTTTCCAGTTTTTTTTATCATTGATCTTCTGTGGCACTTCATATAAATTGTTTATATGATTTACATATGAACTATTTTGTGTGTATATATATATATATATATATATATATATATATATATATACACCCAAGGCTGGATCCCCGACAGGCCAGGCCTCGGGGCAGGCCGGTTGTAACACAGCGGGAGACTGCTGTGTCATGGAGCTCACTGTTAAAAGTTTGGGTGCGCTGTGAGAAAAGTCCCGCCCTCCTCCTAGACCACTTCGTGTAAAAGAGGCAGTGCTTTGTCTATCACACGAGCTGGTCTAGGAGGAGGGCAGGACTTTTATCACAGCGCGCCCAAACTTTTCACAGTGAGCCATGACACAGCAGCAGGAGATGCCCGATGTGCACACACACAGACCGGTGAGACATTGTTTGGCACAGTAAGGCTCTGAGGGGGGCTTGCAATGATGGTGAGGGGGGCTTGCAATGATGGTGAGGGGGGCTTGCAATTATGGTGAGGGGGGGCTTGAAATGACGGTGAGGGGAGCTTGAAATGATGGTGAAGGGGGCTTGCAATGATGGTGGGGGGGGCTTGAAATGATGGGGAAGGGGGCTTGCAATGATGGTGAGGGGGGGCTTGAAATGATGGTGAGGGGGGGCTTGAAATGATGGTGAAGGGGGCTTGCAATGATGGTGAGGTGGGCTTGCAATGATGGTGAGGGGGGGGGCTTGCAATGATAGACACTTGCACACTTGTTACAACTAGCAGTGACAAATATGAAACCGGACATTGACCATCTCATTAGCCAAAAGCAGGCCCATAGTTCCCGTTTTGTTTTTTCACTTCAAAATAAGATATGTGCAGTGTGCAAAGGAATTTGTTCATAGTTTTTTTTTTTAAACTGTAGTCCGGCCCTCTAACGGTCTGAGGGACAGTGAACTGGCCCCCTTTTTTTTAAATATTTTGAGGACCCCTACCTTAAGGTGCCAGCACACCAAGACAATTTCATGCTCACAACTTTATGGGAACAATTTGGGGATGGCCCCTTCCTGTTCCATAATGACTGTGCAACAGTACACAAAGCAAGGTCCATAAAGACATGGATGAGTGAGTTTGGGGTGGAGAAACTTGACTGGCCTTCACAGAGTCCTGACCTCATCCCGATTGAACACCTTTGGGATGAATTAGAGAGGAGACTGTGAGCCAGGGCTTCTAGTCCAACATCAGTGCTTGATCTCACAAATGCTTTTCTGGAAGAATGGTCAAACATTCCCATAGACACACTCCTAAACCTTATGGACGGCCTTCCCAGAAGAGTTGAAGCTGTTATAGCTGCAAAGGGTGGGCCAACTCAATATTGAACCCTACAGACAAAGACCGGGATGCCATTAAAGTTCATGTGTGTGTAAAGGCAGGCGTCCGAATGCGTTTGGTAATATAGTGTATTTTAGCGGCATAGACTTAAACAGAAATAAACAGTTAAGACAAAAAGAACAGAAACTCTGCCCCGATATCACAAAATATATATCCTGAAATATTTAATTTGCTTCAGATTGTGCCAGATGACTGACCCTATTCTGAAAAATATGTCACTCCACGTATGTAAACTTGTCCTGTGTAACTGTCCTTGACCCCAGTCAACATTTATTTGTGCAAACGTGCGTGTTTCAGCCTTATAGTTGGAGGGTTTGGAGAATAACTGATCGGGGTCATGGCACAAAAGTGTGACTGGGAAAAGCACATTTTACATAAACTGCAGGCTAATAGGTTTACAGTCTACAGATAAAATGCTGCCAGTTCAGAACGACGGAGAATGACGTGAATATCCCACTAAGGTTTGGAAATGTTACTGCAGATCAGCGTATTTACATAGATAGCTTATCAGGTTTCAAGAACTCCAAAAAACGGTATCTACATGACGGCTAAAAGCTAAACTCTAGACAAACAGCTAAATATACAGATGAAATGAATTCAAGGGAGCTCTTTTAATAAACAAAGGGATTTGTATGTTCTCCATCCAGTACTGAGATTTACACAGTTCTTCCACACAGCACAGCCCTTTCCTGCAGGCGTGAGACCTGATTTTTCTCTGGTACAATTAAGCAACACATACTGTATATTCGGCAGGTGCAGTCTACTTTCTCCACTGTAGGTGGCACTCAAATGCATTGCAGGGGAGAGGAAGTCAAGAGGAACTAGGTTCCTCTATGGTTTCCAGGGTCACTGGGAAAGCTATCCAATTGGATGCTGCCATCCCATGTGACTTTAGCAGTCATCTTGGTTCAGGCAGAACCTATTTAAGGTCCTGGCGCTTCAAGGCTTAGTGCGCATTTCACATGCCTGCAGTGTAGGGACAGGTCACACATCTGACAGGGACAGTGATTAGCGTCAGGGAGAGGTTCCTGCCAAGTAGTCAAAGGATAGGGACTCATCATCCTACCTGGAAACCTCCCTAATTTGGTCAGGACCAGCCAGGCCATATTCCACCCCTCAAGACAGATGCTGTCGGCATATCTGAAACCTGCTCTGCTAGATGTTGCAGTTACATGTCATGAATTTTCCCTGTTGGGTGCCTTCCCACCAGGTCTGCTGTGAATTACTGGATTCTGCATTAATACAAGTTCTGAACTCTGCAATCAGAGTCTTCGTAATTACTGCCACTGCACCACACTGCACCTCCCCCCACATATGGGTCATGTTCCACCCCCAGCCTGGGACATGACAGAGAAAGGAGAAGAGGCATAAATAAGCTTGTCTCTCTTTTTCACTCTGTTCTCTCCTCTTATTAGCATGCTTAGTGTTAGTGCATATTTATTGCAGCTTTAACCACCTATCCTTTTTATTGCTCTCTTGTTCTGGGCTGACGTCATATGACGTCACAAAGTCATGCAGCACGCCGATCGTGGGTGCGCTGTGTCCCTGGGACATGGTGCGACTCCGATCTTGGCTGTGGCTCTTTACCCATGGGATCAGCTGTATCCAATCCCAGCTGATCACATTTAAACAAAGAGATGCCGTTTATCGGCTCTCCTTGCCTCACACTGACAGAGGATCATCAGTGCAGCCCCAACTATGCCAATCAGTGATGCCACTCTGTGCCCATCTGTAATGCCAATCTGTGACCATCAGTGACACCAGTCCCTGCCCATTAGTGATGTCAATCTGTGCCCATCAGTGATGCCAGTCAGTGCCGCCTTTCAGCGCCCATCAGTGCCGCCTATCCGTGCCACCTGTCATTGCCTATAAGTGCCGCCTATCAATGCTGCCTATCAATGCCCATCATTCGGTGCTGCATATCAGTGCCACTTATCAGTACCCATCAGTGCTGCATATTAGTACCTCCTTATTAGTGCCACCACATCAGTGCCCATCAGTGCAGCCTCATCAGCGCACATCAGTGAAGGCGAAAAATTACTTATTTGCAAAGTTTTCTGACAGAAACTAAGAAAAAACATTTGTTTTTTCAAAATTTTCGATCTTTTTCCATTTAGCGGAAAAAACCCAGCTGTGATTAAATGCCACCAAAAGAAAGCTTTATTTGCAGGAATAAAATTATACAAAATGTAATTTGGGTACAGCATTGCATGTACACATTTTTTCAAAGTATCACGTTATTGTCATTCAAAGTGTGACGGCGCTGAAAGCTGAAAATTGGCCTGGGCAGGAAGCAGGTGAAAGTGCCCTGTAAGCAAGTGGTTAAAGTGCTTCTGTTAGACCCCTTTCACCCTGGGGCGCTTTGCAAGCAATACAATACTAAAAATAGCGCCTGCAAAGTGCCCTGAAAGAGCCGCTCCATTCACTCCAGTGTGAAAGCCCCTGGAGCGGTGCGCTGGCAGGACGGTAAAAAAAGTCCTGCTGAGGGGGGCGTGGCCGGACCTCACAGGAAGATGGACACATAACAGGTTAGCTCCCGCTGTGTTAACTGCCACTTTGCTGCTGAGAGACTTTTCTTTGCTTACCCGGTCCAGCTGACATAGGGACAGCATCGCGGACATCCTCCACCTCTCGTTCCCGCTCACCAAGAAGTAATCAAAGCGGCACAAACAGCAATTTTCTTGACCCTTTCTGGACACAGGGCTCTAACATGGCAGCTTCCCGCCAAATTTCCTCACAGAACTCCCAGTTACCTCAGCAGAGAATACCTGGAATGCAGCCAGATTATCACCCCGCTGACTCAGATATTTCAGTGGCCTCTGCTTCTGCCCTAGCTGCTACACACCCAAGTCTTTTAGACCTCAGAACAGTAGCAGCAGATATAAAGGATACACTGTCAGCTGCTATTGCAAACCTGCGTCTAGACATCTGTGCCATTGCTGACAGGGTTCTTGTGGTAGAAAACACAGCTGCCCAGCATCATACAATTCTGCGCAGAATGTCCCATAAAATAGATGCTCATACACTACAGCTTAGAGACATACAAAGACACACAGAAGATTTGGATAACAGAGGAAGAAGACATAATCTGCGTGTCAGAGGTTTACCAGAGGCTGTGGATTCTGATCATTTACTGTCTGCCATTACTACTATATTCAATGACCTGCTAGACAGACCAGTGCACACAAACATAGCAATGGAAAGAATTCACAGGGCCCTCAGACCTAAAGGCAGAGAGAATGATCCCCCCAGGGATGTGGTGTGCTGTTTGGTTGATTATAAACTTAAAGAAGACATTCTTCACAAAGTGAGAAACAGGATTCACATTATGTTTGAGGGAGCTGAGATTCATATATACCAAGACCTTTCTGGCATTACTCTGAAGAACCGAAGAGACCTAAAACCCCTATTAGACACACTGCGTGCCAAAAATATTCCGTACAGGTGGAAATTCCCCTTTGGGCTCTCAGCTACATTTCAAGGTCGCACGGCTCTGCTGAGAGTGCCCGAGGACCTACCATCCTTTTGCAACACCATGGGCATTCCTCTAGCAGAAGTCCCAAATTGGTACGCTGAATTCCGACAATCTGCGACTAAAAAAGAACAACAACATGAAGAGCCTATGGAGGCACAGGAGACCCGACACCGTCGTTGCAGATCTCCATCAGACGACAGGTCTTCAATGTCTACAAGAAGACAGCACAACGGTACAAGCTCACCTGAATCACCGCGACCTAGAAGGGCCAGAAGGGACCACGGGTCACAGCGCAACCTTGTTTACCAACGCTAACAATCAAGCTTGGAGAGTATACTGGTTTAATCCATGGTTGTTTATAATCTCCTAGTTCAATGGGTTTATTGCATAGTATAAGATGTCTTTTCTAGCCTCTTTACACCGACTTTACTCATCTGCTTTGGTTAAACTGATTAGAGACTGTCAACATCATATGAATTCTGGGGTTAAGTTACTGTTATAGATTGGATATGATAAATTCTCTTACACAATTCAAATCTCATGTTCCCACTAGTAGAGTACATAGGAAAGTACTATTGCACAGTTTTTAAACATCCTCATCCTCATTTATAGTGCTTTGATATTAGTTACTGCTCAGTCTGTTTCGTTCAATTTCCAGCAGTTAATTAGTCCTATATAAGGTTTTCCAATGCAGAACTCCCCTCCCCCCTCATCACACCCGTAGGACTACGGTTATTAGGATTTGTTTTCGGTTATCCTGCTCTGAGGAGACCAATGAACTAGTATCATCCTCTGTATGATACCTAGAAACAGTCAAGCTAGGCTATGTTTAAATGAGATGTAAGGCATAAAGGTGGTCCAACAAGGCCCAAGGAAAAATCGGAAGCATTATTAATATTTTTTTTTTTCTTTTTTTTTTTTTTTTTTAATTTATTTATTTATTTTTGCATTTTTTTAAGCCATCATAGGTAAAATTGGCCTTTAATTTTAATTTTAATTTCAGTATTAGTGTTATAGTATACCACTTTAGTGGAATCATCATAATGGTTATTATGGATGAAATACTAGAAAACTTTATTGAATTACATTACGGTCAAGACATTAAGTGAGACTCGCATTTTATAATTGTTAGTTTTGCATTATTACTTGTGCTGTTGTCCTAGTTAGTGGTTAGGTATGGCTATTTTACTTCCAGCACTTGATAAGTCCATCCCAGGATTCTACCTTAAACTATCCCCACCTATCCTCACGCCCACTGGAATGTGGCTGTGAGAGATTGTTATATTTCTTCCACCGTTGTAGATATACTAAGGAACGTGTATGGGTTTATACTTAGGTATAGTACCAATAAAATTAAACACTACACAAGTAGTTGGGAGATACTAGTTTGGTTCAAGAAAGCCCAAAATACTCCGACTGCACTAGAATTATTTTATTACATTATTTTTATTTTATTTTTTATTTTATTTTGTAATTGTAATTTTATTTTTTTATTTATTTATCTTATTTATTTATTTTTCTTTTTTTTCCTGTTCCGTACTTGTCTTCTTAGGTTAAGATAATCTTTAATATTAAGGTTAAAGTACACCAAAGACACCTTATTAATGGTATATTGGTAAGGACATTCTGGTGTGGCAAATATTTCTAATTTTACACTGTCTATTCCATACACCCACTAATATTTCCTGTTAGTTGTTCTATAGGATTCAGAGCTGGGGTTTCTAGTTCTTTCCAAAGAAGTATAAGTTTATATAGGCGTGATACTGCTATGCTTTATAAATTTACAATTTATTTATTTATTTTTATGTGAGAACATCTCAGTATTTTTATTTGCAGATTCCACAAAACAAGTCTCTACTCGCATACACCATGTCCTGATTTGCGTCACTCTTATAGTTGCTTGGATTTATTATCATAATTAGATATTTAGTACTTCCACACCCATGCCAAATACATGACCGATATCAACACAAATTTTCCTTAGTTTCTCATATTTACACCTTTATAGGCATTTGGCATTGATAACAGCGGATTACCATGTCACTCATTCTCCTGTTCTCTGTGAGGTTTTATCCAACCCCCACACAGTAGCTTGGACCAGAGTTGGCCTGTGTTATGTAGGCTTTCTCTGGCCTTGCTCTGTACTTCTCCGATTTTACACAGGTCTTGGGTAGATCCCATAACCTGCTCGGTTATTGCTTCAGACCTTTCCCCACATTACACCATCTTAGCCTTATCACATAACCTGGTCTATTCCCCTTCCCCCTTTCCCCTATTGCCAAAGTTAATCCAAAAAGAAAGCTACTAATCAAAACATACAATGTCTCTTGCAGGAAGGCACGGCCCTCCTCCCCAGGTCAAGCTATATTCTTTAAACATAAGGGGTCTTAACACTCCAGAAAAAAGATCTCAGTTGTTTATGTTACTAAGAAAAGCTAAAGCGGACATTGTATACCTCCAAGAAACACATTTTAGATCAGATAATATCCCCAAACTTTTCAATCCAGAGTATCCAACAGTATTTCATGCCACTAATCCAGACTCCAAATCAAAGGGAGTATCTATTCTGATATCTAAAAAATGCCCATTGCAGATCCAAGATACTTTGATTGATACTAATGCAAGATATATTTTTTTAAAAGGCAAATTGCATAACAAACTCGTTACTTTGGCCAATTTGTACGCCCCTAACAAACAACACGTTCCTTATTTCCGCGATGCCTTACAAAACCTTAGTACATTTCGCGCAGGCATGTTCATTGTCGGGGGTGATTTCAATTTGGCCTTGAACCCCTCACTTGATACGTCCTCAGGTGCCTCCTCTATCACACACAGGGCTCTTCGGGCAATAAAAACACAGCTATCTAACCTGGAGTTACACGATACTTGGCGCACATTGAACCCAAACTGTAAAGATTTCACTTTCTATTCCCCTCCGCATCGTAGATACACAAGAATAGACTACTTCTTCTTATCACAACCAGATTTGGATCTACTTCATCAAGCTACAATTGACCCAATGGTAATTTCAGATCATCACCCTATTTCTGTCACAATCACATTTTTTACATCCAACACTAGACAATCAATCTGGCGAATGAATAGCTCTATTTTAACGGATCCAGTAAATGTAAAGCGTATAAATGATCGCTTGTTGCAGTATTTTCAGGAGAATGATTCCTCCGAAATTACCCCGGTTACCCTTTGGGCGGCACATAAGTGTGTCATACAGGGAGAACTAATTTCTATAAACGCTCAATGTCAAAAAGCTAGACAAGCTCTGATATCCAAATTATCGGATAAAATTCATTCCCTGGAAAGACAGCATAAACAATCATTGGCTGATCAAACTTTTCAAGAGTTATTAAAAACTAGGGAAGAACTTCTAGAAGAACTAGGGAAATCCATACGTCGCAAATATGCCCTATCACAAAAAACCTTCTATGAGTTTGGGAATAAATCCAGCAAATTTCTAGCTAAAGCCCTGCAGTCTAAAAAAGCAAATACTACCATTCATTACATAACGGACCCCAAAGGGAATAAAATAGAATCATCCAGTGGAATTGCAAATCAATTTAAACAATTTTTTTCTAAACTTTACAACATACAATCCCATTCGCAGACAGGCTCAAACAAGGACAGGATAAGATTAATACAAGATTTCCTTACACAATATGGTCCACACCCTATCACTGAAGAGGAGGCAGATGATTTAGATAAACCTCTTACCAGGGAAGAAACGCTGGAAGCCCTCAAAATTATGAAGCCAAACAAAAGCCCTGGCCCAGATGGCCTGCCAGTTAGTTACTATAAAACATTCACTGAAGTTCTCATACCAAGGTTCTTAGAGACCTTTAATTCCCTAGATACCCTCTCAGATAAAAATAAAGATCTTTTAGAAGCCCATATAGTTATGATACCAAAACCAAATAAAGATTCATCTATAGTTTCTAACTACAGGCCCATTTCTTTAATAAATGTTGATGTGAAACTTTATGCAAAAATTTTAGCTAATCGTATACTTCCTCTACTGTCCTCTTTGATTTCTCTGGACCAAGTGGGATTTGTCCCAGGCAGAGAAGCTAGGGACAATACCTTGAAGGCACTCAATATTCATCATTGGCTGACATCTTCCAACACCCCTGCGTTTTTCCTTTCCCTCGATGCGGACAAAGCGTTCGACAGAGTGGCCTGGGACTATATGACGGAAGTCTTACGCAAAATAGGTTTCAAGGAACGCATGATGAACTATATCTTAACCTTATATTCATCCCCAACAGCAAAAATCTGAGTTAATGGACTTCTTTCGGATGCTTTCTCCGTGTCGAATGGAACTAGACAGGGTTGTCCCTTATCCCCCCTTATATTTATACTAACCATGGAACCTATTCTAAGCAAAATTAGAGCCAACAGAGATATTAAAGGAGTTGAAATAGCAAATACTCATTACAAATTAGCGGCTTACGCAGATGATATTCTTCTTTTTCTTACTGATCCCATCATAACAATTCCGAACTTTTTGAAGGATTTTGACCTTTTCAAAAAAATCTCCAACCTCCAAATAAATTTATCCAAATCAAAAGCACTCAACATTTCTCTGTCAGATTCCATTGTATCGCAATGTCAGTCCAATTTCCCGTTTGGCTGGGATGCATCAGCCATAACCTACCTAGGGATACAATTACCATCAAAACTACCTGATCTTTACAATAAGAATTTCGCCCCCATTTTAAAAACCATACAGAAGAACCTTCAAGACTGGAACAAAGGCAATTTTTCCTGGTTTGGTAGGGCAGCAATTATAAAAATGAATGTACTCCCTAGACTCTTATATTTACTCCAAACAATTCCTATAAAACTACCGCCAGCTTTCTTCTCCACATACAAAAGATTATGTTTAAAATTTATCTGGGCAGAGAAACCATCACGGGTCAAATGGGGTAAGCTAGTGTCCCCAAAATTGAAGGGGGGAATAGGTCTTCCAGATATTCAAAAGTATTACTGGGCTTGTCATCTGACTAGAATATTAGATTGGCATTTACATCACAAGACAAAGGCCTGGATAGGTATGGAAGAAGCTGTCCTCCATTTACCAATGTCTTATTTACCATGGATCAATCCACAAAAATTAACACATGAGGTCAGATCACATCCTCTAATAGCTCCCACGTTACAAATCTTCCATTCAGTTCGCAAGAAGCTACACATTGCCCCACTAACCCCAATTGACCAGAATCCGGACTTCCCTCCTGGTATTTTGCCTAAATCCGATGCTGACATATCTGCAGTGGAACCCATGAGAGCTAAATCCTTCTATCACAATGGTCAGATATTATCTTTTCAAGAAATTTTAGCTCGTTTCCCTGGAATGAAGATTCCTTTCTTTAAATACCTTCAAATAAGACATTTTTTGCAAAGCTCTAACTCCCAATCTCTGTGGTATAGAGACCATACGCCGTTTGAAAACTTATGCTCCAAAACAGACCCTCAAAGACACCTCATTTCATTTACCTATTCTTTAATGTTCCCAGATGCTTCTTTCTCAAATGACACCACATGTAAGAAATGGGTTAAAGAACTGTCCTTGGATTTAACACATGAGGACTGGCAAAACATATATACACACATACATTCAGGCTCCCTAAATGTTACCGCTCAAGAAAATGGATACAAATTATACTCTAGATGGTATAGAACGCCTGACCGAATTCACAAATTCCATTCTACTATCCCTCCCACATGTTGGAGATGTAATCTAGCGCACGGTTCTCTTCTCCACATATGGTGGGATTGTCCTTTAATCCAACCATATTGGAAGGAAGTCCATAAGCTCATCACTAAAATCACAACCTATTCCCCAGACTACACGCCAGCTCAATACCTCCTGCATCATACATCTATTCCGCAATCCACTTATAAAAGATCCCTCACATTACATCTTATAAATGCAGCAAAGCTTTGCGTCCCCGTTCATTGGCGTTCTACCTCTCCCCCCACTATTTCTGAATGGCTCCGCAGAATAGAGAAAATAGCTGAAATGGAGGGCTTGATCTCTCAAGCGAAAGATACTCATACTAAATTTTATAAAACGTGGTCATTTTGGTCACATTTTAAGTGCTCGACTACATATAACACCCTAATATCTGTCCCTGTTTAGCTTGACCTGGGGACCCCAACATAATATAATAGAATAAATGACATTTCACTGCTTTTATATAGCAGCTTGTACTCAATTCTGGATACTAATTCCTTATAAGGTAGACAACCATGTTGGTTGTAGCTCAGATTAAAGCCATACAGACCACTACCTTATATATAGTCTGATGTTAAGACTCAAATTATTTTCGCGCACAGTTTGATCCCATTAGGGGTGCGTGAGATAATATGGAATTTACAGATTCATTGTTACTCTAGTTTGTTACACCTTTTTTTTGGTTTCTTATGAGATGTAGGTATGCGACTAATATGACTCCATATATACGCATGTGTTGTTTAAATCAATTTTATCCAGCTTGGAGTAATTTCATCTATATGATAGATATTTACAAGTGTGTTTTTTTTTTGTTTTTTTTGTTTAATTTTTTTTTTTTTTTATTGATCTATGCATGTCTATCTTATGCCAAATATCAATTCATATTGTTGCTTTATTTTCAAATTCTGTATTTCATAATTACAATGATATTCAGATTTATGTTTTACTATGTGTATGTAACATGCAATATTTGTTTTATCAATAATAATCAATAAAAACATTGAAACAAAAAAAAAAAAGTCCTGCTAGCAGCATCTTTGGAGCAGTGTGTATACTGCTCCTCCACTGCTCCTTCACCGCTCCTGCCCATTGAAATCAATCACTAGGGGGCACCACTAGCCGCTAACGGCCAAATACCTCCGCTCCGATGCAGCCTCCGCCCCAGTGTGAAAGGGGCCTTACGTATGAAGCATGATTACAGCATAGTAGGTGTACTATGACAGTAAACATAGGTCAGACTTTGAAGGCATAGGAAACAACGAAGAGGTATGAAAATAAACACTATTTATTGAAAAATACACAACATGAATAGAACAGTACAGAATATTTATAGTGCATCACCTGGTTACTTAACCTATTGCTTACTGTTTTTCTTGGTTATGTCTTTGTTCTATAGATTTTGCTAAACATTGTGAATGAATGAATGAATGAAATACTTATATAGCGCACAATGCGAACTGAATCGCCTCTAGGCGCTGTGGCGAGCTTTGATCATCTGCTAAAAGAGGAAGGTCTTGAGTTTTTTCCTAAAAGCCAGGTGATTTTCTTCCAGGCGGATGTTGATTGGTAGAGCATTCCATAGCCGAGGCCCTTGGACAGCGAATCTCCGATCACCCTTGGATTTATACCGGGCTTTGGGCACGAGGAGGAGGTTTTTGTTGGCTGATCGAAGACTGCGGTTTGGTGTGTAATGATTTATTTTCTCCATTAGGTATTGCGGAGCTTCTCTATGCACGCATTTGTGGGTGAGGCAAAGGGTCTTAAACGTGATCCGATTTTTTACGGTTAGCCAATGTAAGCTCCTCAGTGAAGGAGAAATGGATTCCCAGGGTTTTTTTTCCTGTTATCAGCCTTGCCGCCGTGTTTTGGATCAGTTGTAATCGCGCAAGTTGATATTGTGGTAATCCTATGTAAAGCGAGTTTGCGTAGTCCAGTCGTGAATTAATGATTGTTCCAACTACCACTGCTTTGTCATTCTTTGGGATAAAAGGGACGAGTCTGCGAAGCATGCGCAGCAGATGGTGAGATCGACTGACTACAGATCCTATTTGCGCATCCATTGACATTTGTGCGTCTAAAATAACCCTGAGACTCTTCGCTTTGGTCTTTGGGGAGATAGTCTGCCCAAAGACGGTTGGTGGAGACCAGGAGGTTTTGGTTGCGGGCTTATGATTTGGGTGTAAGATAAGAAGCTCTGTCTTTGATTGGTTCAGCTGGAGGGAGTTGGTGGTCATCCAGTCCTCTATTGATTTGAGGCAGTTTTCAAGTTGTTGTTGGTGATCTTTTTTTCCATTGATCCGGAAATAAAGTTGCGTGTCGTCAGCGTAAGAGTGGAAGCAGAGATCTGAGCATCTGATGATTTGAAGGAGTGGGCGAATGTAAATGTTGAAGAGAACGGGTGACAACGGAGAGCCTTGAGGGACTCCGCAGGTGACTGCCCGAGTTTCGGAGAGGAATTTTCCTAGTTTCACTGTCTGTGACCGATTTCCTAGGAAGGACGCGAACCAATGGAGATCTATGTCTTGGACTCCGGCTACTTCTGTGAGGCGAACGAGTAGAGTATTGTGATCTACTGTATCAAACGCTGCACTTAGGTCTAGCAGTACGAGGAGACACGGCTCTCCGTCATCTGCTGCTTCGAGGGCGTCATCCCAAATCTTGAGGAGAGCTGTTTCTGTTCCATGACCCGGGCGGAAGCCTGATTGCAGCGGGTCCAGGAGTTTGTGAGTATCCAGGTGAAGTTGTAGCTGATGTACTACAGCTTTCTCCATGATCTTAGAAATGGTGTTGAGGCTTGTAATCGGCCTACGGTTGTTTGGATCCTGAGGGTCCAGGTTTGGTTTCTTGAGTAGAGGTTTGACGATGCCTTGTTTGAGGATGCTGGGAACAATCCCTTCGTGGAATGATCGGTTTATGAGGTGGGTTATGGTTGGAGCCACGATGTCGGAGCATTCTTTCAGTAGTTTTGTGGGGATGATGTCAATAGGTGAGGTACTGTCACGCAGTTTATTAATGATGTTTTTTGCGGTGTCTACGGTAATTGGGGATAGTGAAAATTTTGGCGGTTGCGGTATGTTGGTGCGGACATCCTCTTTATGTATTTGCTGGCTGAGGTTGGATGTTTTCTTCTGACAAATTGTTTCCCTGATGGTTTTGACTTTATCAATGAAAAAATCCGACAGTTTGTCACAGTAATCCTGGGATTCGCTTTCTGGGGGTTCTAGGCACACCGGATTCATTGATTGATTAACCAGTTTAAACAGTTCCCGTGGTTGGTTTGCGGCCGTTGAGATTGTATATGAGAAGTGGTCCTTTTTGGCTTTGAAGATTGCTTTCCGATAATTCTCTGTCAGACCTTTGTAGTTAAATAGGTTTTCCTCGGTGGGATTTCTTCTCCATGTTCTTTCCGCTCTTCTGCGTTCTTGCTTTAGTACGGAGAGGGAGCTATTAAACCATCCAGCATTTTTCTTCCTGATGAGAGCCCTGCGTTTTGGTGCTACCAAGTCTGCTGATTGCAGTAATGCCTTGTTCAGGGAGTTGAGTGTTTCCTCCGTAGAGTGGTTTAAGGTTATTGTAGATATTTTTTTGGACAGAGTGGTTTTGAAGGCTTCGGAGTACAGTTTTTTATGCGATCTGGTCCAGTGCGTTGTTACAGGTTTCCGTTTTGCGTTGGTGATGTTGGTAGCGATTTTGAATTTGATGGCGTGGTGATCCGTCCATGGCAGAGTTATGTTGTCGAGTATGTTGACGTCGATGTTCTGTTTGAAAATGAGGTCCAGGGTGTGTCCTGACCCATGCGTGGGAGTCTTTATCAGTTGCTGTAGACCCAGTTCTTCTAGTTGATTGATGCAGGCAGTCGCGATGGGGTCTTTAGGCTCGTTTGCCCAAAGGTTGAAATCTCCGAGTGCCAGGAAATTTTTGAATTTTAGGGTGTGCATTGCAAAGGATTCCGTGAGGGGTGAAAGAAGATTGGACTTTGGTCCCGGTGGTCTGTAGCACAGTAGAATATGAGTGGTGTCATGGGGTGTTGGTTGAAAATGTAGCGTCAGGGTTTCCATAAAAGACACTGGGTTCTGAGATGATGGTTTAGTGAGATCCAGGTGACCTTTAAAGATCACTGCTAGGCCTCCTCCTTTTTTCCCTATCCGATGTTCGGTTAGGATCCTGTAGTTTTCCGGCACCAATTCGGTGAGGATGGTGTTGCAGTCAGAGGTTAACCAGCTTTCGGTGATGAAGAGGCAGTCTACATTGTTCTCGATGATGAAGTCGTGTACTTCCAGTCTATGTTTGACTGCAGACCTGGCGTTAATCAAGGCGCAATCTAATTGTAGTGGTCGAGTAGATGTCTTCCTGTGGTTGGGAGCTGGTTGTCGTCTGGTTTTTAATAGTTGTTCTCTTTGAAGTATTTTTTGTATGGAAGATGGCAATGTGGTGTTGATGTTCCTTAGTCTGTGCAGAACTTCAGCTGAGTATTTGAAGTAGCACATGGTTTTTGGATGCTGTTGATGGTACTATGGGCCTAAGATGATGATCCTGATCAGGGTATTGATCCTGAGGTGGGGCTAGGTATCAGACTTGCCGCCGTGCTTGAGGCTATTAGCGCGCAAGTTGATCAGGGGATGCCTATATGGATGCGGAAGGAGTTGTTGTATTCGGTTGCTGGCTGTTCCAGCTGCCTTTACTTAAGGTTGAGGTCTCCGCTTAGAAAAGAAGTCTGGCTGTGATCTGGAATAGTCGTCCTAGGATAGCGTAAAAAATGGAAAGGAGGCCGGAGGTAGGGGTATGCTAACCTATGGTTGTTCCAGAGGAAGGCGAAAAACCCCCTGACAGTAGCAGCCAAATGCACCAGTGGGGCAAAAATTCCTTCCTGACCCCCGTAGGCGGTCGGACGGAGTCCCTGGAACAATCACTGGGGGGGGGAGGGAGTGGAGGTGCGAGCTTACCTGGCTGCGGTTGTCCCCTTTAAACACTCTGGTTCTGGTGAATCTGGCTTGCTGTCAGCCTGACATTTCTGGAAAGCTGTCTGGTTGCCCCTTGCAGTGGGATCTTTAAAATGGAGGGGAGGATGGAGGTAGGATAGAGGTTAGAGACTCCTGTCTTAACTCCTGTTTTTAACTCCTGGTTGTTAACTCTCCACTTTATTTCAGAAAATCCACATGCAAGCCACAATCAAGGAGCAATCTCTCAGTCTCATATTTGGACTATTTTCCTGGTTGGTGCCCACTTTGATTGGTGGCCTTTGTAGCCCATATTTGGCTCCCCCTTTGGCACTGAGTCCACTCTTTGTGCATTTATCTGCCCCTGTCCCTGGAACCGTGGCTTTTCATGCTCCTCTCTTGCTAGCAGGTATGATCATTGGCATTAAGTGTTGTATATTAACATGCCCTAACCGGTTCCCGACCAGCGCACGACGATGTACGTCGACAGAATGGCACGGGCAGGCATATTGGCGTACAGGTACGTCCAATCTTCAATGCCGCCCTACCACGCTGGTCGGGACCCCCGTGAGTCCGGTCACGGGACCCGCGGACTCGATCGCCGCGGGCATACCCACGATCGTCTCACGGGACGGCTGAATGGAGGAAATGCCATGTAAACAGCATTTCTCCATTCTGCCTAGCAACTAGTGACGCTGATCTCTGCTCCATGTGATTGGAGCAGAGATCAGTGTTCACTAAATGAAAGCCCAACCCCCCCACAGTTAGTAACACACCCCTAGGAACACTTAACCCCTACACTGCCACCCACTGGTTAACCCCTTCACTGCCAGTGTCATTTACACAGGAATCACTGCATTTATAAAGCAGTGATTACTGTATAATTGACAATGGTCCCAAAAATGTGTCAAAAATGTCCGATGGGTCCCCCACAATGTCGCAGTCACAAAAAAAAAATAGCTGATCGCCGCCATTACTAGTAAAAAAAAAAAAAAAATTATTAATAACAATGCTATAAACTATCCCTATTTTGTAAACGTTATAACTTTTGCGCAAACCAATCAATAATCGCTTATTGCGATTTTTTTTACCAAAAATATGTAGAAGAATACGTATCGGCCTAAACTGAGGGAAAAAAATGTTTTTTTATATATTTTTGGGGGATATTTATTATAACAAAAAGTAAAAAATAATGCGTTTTTTTCAAAATTGTCGCTCTATTTTTGTTTATAGCGCAAAAAATAAAAACCTCAGGGGTGATCAAATACCACCAAAAGAAAGCTCTATTTGTGGGAAAAAAAGGACATCAATTTTGTTTGGGAGCCACATCGCACGACCGCGCAATTGTCAGTTAAAGCGACGCAGTGCCGAATCGCAAAAAGTGGTCTGGTCTTTGACCAGCAAAATGGTCCGGTCTGTAAGTGGTTAAAGGAGCCTACTCTGTGTGTTGGTAGTTACATATTTATATAATCTTACGCTGTTTACTAGATTGGGCTGGCCTGACCTATCTGTGCATAGATCCTGACAGTGGTGTAGTAGAACTGGTTTCCAGTGGGATGGTACCCTTTGAACCAGTTTCTGGATACTTATAAGTGAGACTTATCTCTTTGTAAGGTATGGCCGTCTATTTAAGAATATTTGCCCTAATAACAATGTAAAAGCAAAACATTTTTCTTCTTCTTGTATGTATCCACCTGCATTATAGTTATTTCCTGTTGACAAAAATCTATTTTTAAATGTACAGTGGTATATCATCCTTTTAAAACCTATATATTCTATTTTCAGACAGTGAGGTCCGTTCTCTTTATTTGCTATCTATAGAACCTTAACTGGATCCTGAAGAAGCCTAACAGTGAAACGCGTAGATGCACAAGGGCTCACTGCACATTATGTATTAGTATACATGATTTTACATTTTTCTGTACTGTTCTATTCATGTTGTGTATTTTTCAATAAATAGTGCTTATTTTCATACGTCTTCATTGTTTCCTATGCCTTCAAAGTCTGACCTAGGTCTACTGTTATAGCACCCCTTTTTCTTGTTTATTCCCTTAATTTACCGATGTGGCTATGTGCGTGTGCTTCTTTTCTGTTCATTACTACAGCATAGTAGGGTCATAGCCCCTTCTACTTTTTGAAAGCCTCAGTTCAGGGTCACTAGAAATTTTCATTTTAATTGTAGTATTTTCTAAAACAAACTAATAAACAAAGGATACATAAAAACATAACTTTCTACATCTAACATGTATTGTTTATTATATGTTTATTATATGTGTCCCACCTCTGGCCTAAAAGTCAGAATATACACCCCACCCTGAAGATAAAGACCATTGCCCTTCTGTGTTTCAATCAGCAATGAGTTTAAATGTGTATAGTGATGATAGGTAAGTATCTTATTTTTTTAATAATATGCTACTTATAACTAGTCTATCTATTGTTACTTTGTGGCCTTGACACCAACCATGTCCTGTTGTGCACCACCACATACTCCACATAATATTGTAGGCCCTCTACTTGAGGATATAAGTCTTCATTCCACTTTTTCTATATGTTTTTTTTTTTATTGGTTTTCTAGCTATAAAGGACGATATACATTTTAATCCACTGGGTTTCATCTGCTAGTGTTTAACAGCTGACAACCACATTTTACATGCTGAAATATAACTGTGTTTATCACTGGGATTATAAATTAGTCTAGATATTTATGGGTGTGTTCATAAAAAAGTGTCTTTAGCAATGACAGCTGCTATAGAAAATAGATCTATGATCTCTGTTGAAAGCAGGCAAACCTTAATATATTTTTGGCCTGCAAAAAGTAATTTTGTAAAATAAAACTATATTAATAAGTGAATATTTGTACTAACAGAAAAAAAAAAAATATATATATATATATATTAACCTGTGATAATATTATATATATATATATATATTAACCTGTGATAATATTATATATATATATATATATATATATATATATATATATATATATATATATATATATATATATATATATATATAAATATAATATTCAGCAAATTTCAGTGAAACTCAGAGGAATGCTGCAAAATGTCACCATTTTTTTAAAAAACACAATGGATTTAAAAGAATGGTGTTTTTCAGTTTTTATGGGTGCAGTTGACTTTAAATGGCTCTTTAGACTTATGGAAGCTTCTACCAACCATCCTCATCTTGTTCTGGGGCCAAAATGCCCCCTCATTAGCCACATTATTTTAAATTTCACAGAAAATACCGTAAAAAATAGTAAAATATAGTAAATTGAAATATATAAAGCAACGTATACAAGTATCAATCACATACAAACAGGGATAACATTAATCAAACACAAAAAGAGTTTTTTTTTTTAACAAAAATGTTCATATCACCAGCTCAGTAAACAAAATTGAGAATTTCTGCCTCACCACATTTGTACCAATAGTAAAATATGTAATTTCCCATAAAATTAGCTTAAATTACCAAACTTTTAATTAATCGTTATTATTACTTAATTATTGATGTAAAAGACACTGAGCTGTGGAATATGGGACCAAAAAGGCAAGCAGAGGGCAAAAGACTAGTCACCAGTTTTCACTACGTAGTCACTACGATCTCCCTGCAGCTCACCTTTCCCCTATTACTAACTTACCATTCCTTGTTCTGTACCATGTCTCTGTGTGGTGGCAGCCATCTTGGTAGAGGCAGGGCTTTCCTTCCTACTCTTTCATTATTTTTCAAAATTAGTATGTTTTGGGTATATTCAAAGGTAAATGCAATAATATATAAAAGAGGACTGTGCTTGTAGAGCTGCTAGCCTTATGTTCTAAAAAATACAAGCATAAATTACAATATGATATAAAAAGGCAGCACTGAGTCCCACCAACAATAAAAGTGAATACCCAATAAATGTGTTATAACCAATATCAATAGTGATCACATTGTGTATAAAACAAATGTGAACTCATAAAGATAAAATTATGATGATGAAACTACAGAATCAGAAACACGTGTGCTATTGATTGCAGAAATATTCACAATAGTGCTAGGAAAAAAAATCCTAATACACCAATAAGGGTGATATAATTGCTTTACTGCGCACTACACACGCTTCCACTGTGAATTGTTCCACTGTGTCCCAGGTACAAAAAAAAATGCTTCAAATGGTTCATATGTGCATACCTCCAAACCATCCCAGATTTACCGGGACTGTCTCGGGATTTGATGCAAGTCCCGGAGTCCCAGCGAGTCCAGTACCAGAACAATTTCCAGCACTTGGCTCCAGTGACTTCTCCGGCGGGGGCCCACTAGCATGGGCTCCTGTCACTGCCCACTGTGGGACTCCTGTCACTGCTGGTGGCTGCTGGGCTCCTGCCATTGCCTCTGCTGTGGGGCTCCTGTCACTGCCAGCAGCTGTGGGGCTCCTGTCACTGCCGGTCACTGCTGTGTTCCTGTCACTGCCTCCGCTGTGAAGCTCCTGTCACTGTCCCCGACTGCAGGCCTCCTGTCACTGCCTGTGGCTGCAGGCCTCCTGTCACTGCCTGCGGCTGCGGAGTTCCTGTCACTGCCTGCGGCTGTGGGGGTTCCTGTCACTGCCTGCTCTGGGGCTCCTGTCACTGCTCCCTGTGGGGCTCCTGTCACTGGCCCCTGCGGGGCTCCTGTCAGCTGTATGTGCCCGCATCCTGTCATTGGCAGCTGTGTGGTTCCACCTCCTGTCACTGCCAGCAATGTGACTCCTGTCAGAGAGGATCCTGTGTGACTCCCCTCAGCCATACACAGAACCTATTGTTGGAGCTGCAGGCAGTTGTAGGGGTCGGGTCAGTATCTCTGGTGGGGCTGGGTGGCTTATGTCATCTGGAGCCCCTTGAGAAATGAGATCTCCCACGCTGGTATTTCTGATCTGTGGTCTGGTACAATCCCCCAAGATTAGTCTGCCCAGTACAATCCCCCCCAGTTCAGTCAGAGTAACCTGGAGAAGAGAGGGATTGTAGGATTGTACTGGGCACAGATTGACCTGGAAGGGGGAGATTATACTGAGGTACAGACAAATCTGGGAGGGGGGATTGTCCTGGGCACAGACTAACCTAGGGGGTTGCACTGGGGGACAGACTAATGGGGGGGTGTGGAATTTTACTGATCGACAGACTTATCCCGGGGGGAAGGATTGTACTGGGGACAGACATGATTGCGGGCATGGTTCAACAAAATGCTGCCAGTGACATAGTGGTAAAGGGCCGATTTTGGCACAGTGGTATAGTAGTAAGTGTTCTTGGTGGCCCAGTGGTATAGAGGTAAGGGAGCTGGGTGACACAATGGTATAGAGGTAAGGGTTTGGGGTGGCCGGTGGGAAGGATTTTTCCATCCACCTAATATTTTAAGGGTACAAGAGGCCTTTTGTTTTATTTAATTACATCCCTTTGACAGTGACAGGGAAGGGTGGTAGAGGGGAGCAAGTAACAAGGGTGTAAGAGGATATGTTCTAGAGTCGCACTTTTAAAGGGGAGAGTACTTGTGCTGGAGGGGGGATTGGATTTAAAATCCCCCACCCCACCTTTTAGTACAAGTTCTCTCCCCTCACAAAGCACCCCCCCAATACAAATTTGACCCCTCCAGCACAATTCTGCACCTCCCCCAGTATGTATCTGACCCCCCCAGCACAAGTCCATTCCCTTCCCAAAGCACACCCCAAGCAAATATCTGCCCCCACCCCACATTCTAGCATTCTAGTATGTATCTGACCCCCCCAGCACAAGTCATCTACCCCCCAAAGCACCCCCCCAGAACAAGTCTGCTTCCTTCCCAAAGAACCCCCTAATATGTTTCTGCACCCCCCACCCCAAGTCTGCTCCCCTCCCAAAGCACCCCCCAGTATGCATCTGATCCCCCCCCCACAGCAAAGTCCTTTCCCTCCTAAAGCACCCTCCCATTATATATCTGTTCTCCACTCTACTCTACATTTTAGCACAAGTCCTCTACCACCCAAAGATACCCCCCCCCCCCCCCAGCACATGCCTGGAGCTTAGATTTTGTTTAACCATGCCCCTTAAGCCCCTCCCAATTCAAAGTTTGGCCACACCCATTTTTTGCTGAGGTGTGCTTTCTAGCTGCAGGCTTCTACCTCCCTCATTCTCAAGTTTGAAAATTGGGAGGTATGTATGTGTATGTAAATCAGCTTCTCTCCTGCACCCAAAATATCAACCAGCCCCATTTCGGGATGTTACCAGGATGCACATACATTAAAACAAATATTCCTGCAATAATGCAAAACCAATGTCTCAGCCGGCTGGTCTGATGATCGGGTGGCCTGATGTAATTTTTTGTGTGTGTGGCACTTCAGTTTTTTTTTTTTTTACATTTTAATAATTTTAGTTTTTCTTTTGTTTTCACAGTATTAAGATATATTCTTCTGTGTTCTGGTGACCACCATCACGAAAACTGAGAGAGGTGGGAAATCCTAAATTTTCAGTTGCTATCAGAATAAGAATAGAGGGTAAATCTTCCAATGGGGAAATGGCATTATATGTACTTTAGTTTCATACTTCACCCCCATTAACTCACATATGATTCTTTGAAATAGTAAAATTTCCTTAAAATCTTCAGATTTTCTCTGAAATTTTGATTTCTGGGGGTATTTGAAGCACAAACACTGTACAGAACATCCCTATTATACAGGTAAGTGACATTTAATTCTTTGCCTGGTCAACATGCCCTCTTAACTACCCCCCAGCTGGTTAAATTAACCTTCCTTTAATTCCCCTGCCACTTCATTCATGCTCCATAATGCAGAGAAAAAGCTGTGTTCTAGTCAGAGCTTACACAGGGCATAGGACTTTTTCTTCTCATCCCTATGTGACTGTGCTCGGGCCTGCTGATTGGCCATTAAAGCACTCATAGCTTCATTGGAAGAAGTAGGGAGTGTCACATGTTCCCCCATATTAAAACATACCAGGTTTTTCACATCATTCTAGCAGGTGAACAGAAAGTATAAATAAGTGAATAGAAGAGCGGGGGTGAGGGCATTGGTTTCACTTAAAGTGGAGGGCCACCCTGAAAAAAGAAAATATATTAAAAATTAGCAAAAAATCATTTAAAAAAAAATGTAAAAAATTTTTTTTTTTACTTACCAGAAATGCCTGTTTCTAGGCACATCATCCTAATCTGCCTCTTCCTCCTCCGCGGAGATCTTCTTTCTTCTGTCCTCCGTGCGGCGTCTTCTGGGTAACGCAGTGTTCTGGGAACTGTGTGTCCCAGAACACAGCGCGTCCCATTCACAAAGCGCTGCGCGACTCACGCATGCGCAGTAGGAAACGGGCAGTGAAACCGCAAGGCTCCACTGCCTGTTTCCCTTACCCAAAATGGCGGTGCTGGGACCCGAGACCGAGGGACGGGTCAGCCTCGGACGGCCGACATCGCGGGCGCCCTGGACAGGTAAGTCTACTTATTAAAAGTCAGCAGCTACAGTGTTTGCAGCTGCTGACTTTTAAATTTTTTTTTTCAAAACCGGCCCTCCTCTTTAAAGAATGGATTGAGTAGGATATGTATATACACAGTATATACACTATATTGTCCAAAGTATTAGGACGCCTGCCTTTACATGCACATGAACTTTAATGGCATCCCAGTCTTAGTCCGTAGGGTTCAATATTGAGTTGGCCCACCCTTTGCAGCTATAACAGCTTCAACTCTTCTGGGAAGGCCGTCCACAAGATTTAGGAGTGTATCTATGGGAATGTTTGACCATTCTTCCAGAAGTGCATTTGTGAGGTCAGGTACTGATATTTGATGAGAAAACCTTGGCTCCCAATCTCTGTCTCTCTAATTCATCCCAAGCATGTTTTATCAGGTTGAGGTCAGGTCTCTGTGCAGGCCAGTCAGGTTCCTCCACCCCAAACTCGCTACTCCACACTATATTGCCAAAAGCATTGGGCCACCCCTCCGAATCATTTGGTGGAGGGGGGATAATGGCGTGGGATTGTTTTTCATGGATTTGACTTGGCCCCTTAGTTCCAGTGAAGGGAACTCTTAATCTGTCAGCATACCAAGACAGTTTGGACAATTTTATGCTCCCAACTTTGTGATAACAAATTGAGGGTGGCCCCTTCCTGTTCCAACATGACTGCGCATCAGTCCACAAACCAAGGTCCATAAAGACATGGAAGAGCGAGTTTAGGGTGGAGGAACTTGACTGGCCTGCTCAACCCAATAGAACACCTTTGGGATGAATTAGAACGGAGACTGCTAGCCAAGCCTTCTCGTCCAACATCAGTTCCTGAAATCACAAATGTGCTTCTGGAAGAATAGTCAAACATTTCCATAGACATACTCCTAAACCTCGTGGACAGCCTTCCCAGAAGAGTTGAAGCTGTTATAGCTGCAAAGGGTGGGCCAACTCAATATTGAACCCTACAGACTAAAGCCTTGTACACACGGTCAGAGAATCCGTCGGAATGCGTCTTATCGGACTGTGTCGTCGGATAATCCGACTGTGTGTGGTATGCATCAGACTGATTCCGTCCGAATCTTCGTCGGACCCAATTTTCCAACATGTTGGAAATATTTTCCGACCAACTGGTTTGATCGGACATACTCCGATCATGTGTAGAGCATTTTGATCGGACCAAGTGCCACACATGCTCAGATCAAATTCCTACATCAAAGCTATTGGCTACTAGTCCCATCACGTTCTGAATGATCGGATTTTTTGACAACTTAGTCCGTCCGTGTGTATGCAACAGTTTCGGACAAGATCCGATGGGCAAAATCCGACGGATTTGATTGGCAGAATGTCCGACCGTGTGTACAGGGGCTAAGACTGGGATGCCATTAAAGTTCATGTACATGTAAAGGCAGGCATCCCAATACTATTGTACTATATATATATATATATATATATATATATATATATATATATATATATATATATTTATATATATAAAAAAAATTATTGGAGTTTCTCTTTAAATTACTTTCATTACTTACATTTCTTTCATATTTTAGAATAATTTGAAGCACATCTTCGCTGTCCGAGGTTAAAATTCCCACTGTGCTAATGATCTTTGTGATCACAGAAAGCTCCCATGGGGACTGTATAGTTATTAACCAATTAAAGCAGAATGTTATAACTGTCATGCACCTTATATCACGTTCCTTTTCTTCCCCTTTTTAATTACAGCGTAGCGATCTCCCAGCGTGAGACCTTGAGAGCCGCACACATTGTGCACGAATCACCTTCCTCCCTTTGTCACATCCTCTAAAGATAGCCAAACTCATTGATTGTGTTTTGTGTCTCTTATCAAAGGCGTCAAACGAAGCTCGTGGCAATATTTACTGCTCGACAACACCAAGTCAGCACCATGCCAAGGCGAAGAATAGAGCAATATTCTTAATTCCCAAAAACTGTATTGATAATCAATCGAAATGCAAGAGCAATTGAAAAGCTGTCCAGTTTTCAATTCCAGAATAAGTTGGGAAACAATTTAAAAATAATGGGGCCGGCACGCGGTTTTCTGCAACAGTCAATAGAAGATTTCACGTGAAGGGCAAATGACCGTTAGACAAGATAGCGTTGAGAGTTGTGGTTTTTTTTGTGTATGGATACGGATTTTGTCAAAGGTTTTTGTCTCCTTGCTCAGGCTCTCTAGAACCTAATTTGTGTCATTTCCATGCAAGGGAATTGACTTAACCCTCAATTGCTGGAGCTCCATGTATTGTGGCACAACCTTGAAAAGGTTTGACCTACATTGGTGGAGACTTGGCTTTAGGGTGGTTGGAGCTGAAGTCAAGACCTGTGTAGACAGTGGTTCAGGGCTCAGTCAATAAATGATCGGTCCTGGTGGAGAACTCTAAACAATCCACCATATTAATATTTTATTTGTACCGCAGAATGATTGCTATGGTTAGAAAGATCTTATGAAATAATCAAATCTTTAAGTGATAATTTATCGTTATGTCTACATTATTCACTGGACAGTTTCATTTCAAAGTAAAGGTAAAGCCAGTCACTTAAATCTCATATAAAATTGGATATGTTAATGAAGGTCCTTCTTCAGACTCTTCCTGTTATAGGGTAAGATTGTTCTTCCCAACCACCAGTTCTCTTGTGTTGTCACACTTCACCCCACCAAATGATCTCCCAGTCCACTGTTATAAATATCAGGAAATCTGCCCTGACAAACGATGGGGCAAGTCTATTTAGACATGAAGTTGTTACAAATAGGCTGCTGGGGATGAAAAACAAAGGTAAAATCAGCACTTTATTTAAATAGGCAGTTGTTTACAGTGATTTAGAAAATAAATTTATGTATGCTTATTTACAGCATATGTTTTGTATATATATATATATATATATATATATATATATATATATATATATATATATATATATATATATATAAAAAAAAAATATATATATATATATATATATATATATATATATATATATATATATATATTGTCTTTCCCCGAAAATAAGACCTGCTTCCAGTTTTGCCTCTCGCTGTAATATAAGGCACCCCCCCCCCCCGATAATAAGGCCTCCCTGATATAAGGCTACCCCAGAATATAAGGCCCCTGAAGCTACCATAAGGCATCTGACTCCTCTGGACCATAGCGGTGGGTGCCGCCACGCAGCTCACTGATTGGCCGCGGCGCAGCCGGACCGGTTCAGGCAAGTGCGAGGTCTCTTTAAATCAGTGAGCTGCGGCCCGCTCTCTGGATGACAAGTGACATCCCCCGTCATAAGAGAGCCTGCCCCACGCCAGGACAAGCTGCCACCTTCTGCCGCCTGCTGCTCGCTCTGCCCTGACGGAGTCTGGCTGACTCACAATTAGACAGTGAGTGGATCGCGCGGGGCAGGAGTCGGGCACATTGTGTGGAATCTGGCCGCCACAGACACACAGGGGTAACTTAAGTGGGGGTGGGGGAATGTCTGATAAAGGTGGGGGATGTTTGGTGAAGGTGGAAGGGGAGGAGACTAAATAATCCACTGGCACAGGGGTGGGGGGAGGGGGACTCACTTAAAATAACACAGGGGGGATTTGAGGGGGGGGGGCGGATCAAAATGGCACAGGAGGATCAGAAGGGGGGGAATCAATAAATGTGTACCGTATTCATCTTTATGGAAAAATAAGACATCCCCTGAAAATAAGACCTAGCGCATCTTTGGGAGCAAAACAAAAATTAATATAAGACACTGTCTTATTTTGGGGGAACATGGTATATATATATACACACACAACATATGCTGTAAATAACCATATCCAAATTATATACACAATTTACTTTGAATTGGAGGTAAACTGAGTACCACATTTTTAAAATTCAAAGCAAACTCGCCCACCCATCTATGTTTCCATACTTTCTTTTTGAAGTAAGGGCAGATGATTCATTTAGTATTTACTTCCTAGAATCTCTCTGCCCTTAGCTCAGGCATGCAGGCAGGAGGGTGTGCTTAGGTGAGAAAACTCCTCCCTCCCGTCCTCCAAATAAAAAACCTTACCATACCTTTCACATGTACATGCTCACCAATGCCCAGTACCAGGCGGGACCACGTTCATGTGAAAGTCTATAATTATGGAGGTATCCCGACTTAGGCCGCGTACACACGGGCGGATTGTCTGCCCAACTAAGTTCGTCAGACAATCCGACAGACAGTCCGTCCAACTTTTGAATGAACGGACTTGACCACACACGACAAACAGACAGTCCGCTGAAAGCTTGCGCGATGACGTGTACAGCACGTACGACGGGACTAGAAGTACGACGTCCAATACACTGCAATGCAACCTTCCGCCGTGTAAATCCTTTCTGAGCATGCGCCATACTTAGTCCGTCCAACTTGCCTACTCACGAGCGGACTGTCCGCTGAAACCAAGTTTGGACGGACAAAATTACGGAAATTCCGAAAGACTTAGTCCGTCAGACTGTCCACTGAAAAAGTCCGCTGAAGCCCACACACGAGCGGATTGTCCGCTGAAACACGGTTCAGCGGACTAAGTTGGACGGACAATCCTCTCGTGTGTACGCGGCCTTAGAGATGAGCCATATGCTGTGTGCAGTGGTTGAGATGTACAAAGTCCCTCTGTGAAGTGTCCTATCCCATGTCTCTACACACCTTACTGTCAAGTGTTTGCATTTAGAAAGAACATCACAGAACCTATGCCCACACCACCAGTCCAGCATACTTCTGCCACCGCATAGCATGGACCTTATGCATGCTCTCACTCCTTCACTCTCCCGTAACATGTGGCTGAGTCCATGAGGTCTCCATAACGTAGGATCAGTCCCAGATGCCTTAGGGCAGAGGAGTAAAACTGGCAGCCCTCAAGCCTGTGGGAGTCATACTTGTAACTGTCAGCCTTTCAATGCCTCATGGAATCTGTAGTTCCGCAACAGCTGGAGGGTCACCAGTTTGACACCTGTTCCTTAGGGGAACTGACCACTAGAGAGGGAGCCAAATCACTGACCGCCTCACTGCTGGAGGACCTGTCAACTTCACCAGGAATCAGGGCAGGACATACCATTGGGCTTGACTGGGCTCAAGCCCATGGGCCCCACCCAATAGGGGGCCCCGCCGAGATACATAGCCGAGTGTACTCGGCTCGGCTCCGCTCACAGTCACACCCAGTCCTGCCCTATGATGGACATAACACAGGGACTGGGTGTGACAGTCGGCTACTCTTGGCTCCGCTCGGGACTGCGAGAAGACCGGAGCGCCGCTGAAAGCCGCCAAGAGGACCTGAGAGCCGCCGCGATACATAGGACTCTATCTCGGCGGCGCCATTTTTAAATTTCAAGACTGCAATGACAAGGATGCAAATGACACTGGGGCAAGGCTGCAGATGGATGGGCAAGGCTGCAGATGGACACTGATAAGGCTGCATTGATGGGCGTTTAAATGTAAGTTTTTTTCCCTAAACTTCCTTCCTAAAAGTTTTTTTCCTTAAAATTCCCTCCTTAACTTGGAGTGCGTGTTATACGCCGGCCCGTGTTATACGCCGATAAATACGGTAATGTATAGATGGTAGGGCCCGAAAGTGACTCAAGCCCAGGGGCCCCCACCACCCTAAGTCTTGCCCTGCCAGGAATCATGCTTCATGATTAGCTGCTTTGTACTTTGCACTAGTTACTGGTTGCTCATAGCAACTGCATTCCTCCTCCAGCTTGTGTTGCCAAGTTAACTCTTTGTAGTAGCCTTGCTTTATACACCTTATGTGCTTTATTGACCCCGTTCTTTCATACGCCAGGAACCATCATGCATTCCTTTGAGTGACTTCAGACCAAGCTGTCAACAGTTTGACAACTTTACTGTAACTCTTCATCGCTGATCAAATGACAGGCGCAACAAGGTCCAGACCATAAATTAAGTAATGGGGGTGGCTTCCCAGGCACAGCTTTACAGGTGTTTAGTCCATGACTGGCCATCTCCAACAACTGGTAGTGTTCACAAGAACTCCGTGGCAAAGGCTGTGTCCTATGCCTACATATAATTGCTAATAGTAATAGGTGTTCCTCATTCCCATCTCAGAAAGTTGGCAGGACTGCATTATTCCCTACAGTAATATGGCAGAGCTTCCATAACAGCCAGTTATCTTCCACATTGAACTTGGCCACCTACCTCTCTGGAGCCCACAGCAAACACAAAAGGGTGACTACAGCTCTAATTACACCTTTGTTGGGAATTTATTATAAAGGATAGCATACAATTGCAAACAGTGGTTTAGAAATGGCTTTAGCAAATTCAGTATAAGATACATTATATATTTATGAAATTGGATTTTCCCACTTCCGTACCGACTATATAAATTAGAATGTAGCCCAGCCCTGGTACATCGATCAAGCATTTTAATTACAAAATTGGACAATATTATTCCTCAGTGGTGGAATTCATATGTTATTCCATAGCCACTGTGCCCCTCGGCATTCAGTCACTGACCCACAGAATCATGTGAGCTCTATGACCTAAATGGTTTTATGATCTTTGACTGCCTGTTCCAATTTCCTCAGAAATCTTGGACTTCGCTTCTGGTTCTTCTTTGTTACGCACGTGCTATTTTGAAATATAACCTATATTACCATAGGCTCAACACAGTCAGCAATTTTGAGATCCTCATCTCCACGTCCTTTTCTGTACCTTCGGTGGTATTAATGTCACAAATTACAGCAGGTTTATTAAAAGCCAGACCTAAAGCAAAAGAAGAAAGTGCTTATATATTTTTTTAGACTAAGTACTAACTTGGGATTTTCCGGGCTTAGTGTCAAGGCAGCCAGACCCAAGGCTCTTCCATTGTGATGATAATGGATTCCACGTTGGTGGCTGGAAGGTCGGGAGGTTAGCCTAAGCTCCTTAATGGACTGTGAAATAACTTTAACTGCATTAACCTCCCTGGATCACATGGGTGGTCCCGGTGTCCACTCCCGGCGATCTCATTGGCCCGTAGAGACAACAGTATTAGATTATTATATTTTCCATTTAGAAACAGCAAAAGGCTCAAGGCAATTATGCAGTTAAGCATTCCCATTAAGCGAATAGGACCTTAAAAAAGATTATCATGAATTGCTTTTACATTAGAAAGATAGGTTGGAAATGTATTATCATAATTTTACCATTCTCTTTTATTGAGCCTGGGACATCGTTTGGTACTGTGTCCAACTCTTGCCTTCCCTCCCCCTGACTCCCTTTGGTCCTGTTCCATTTTTCTTTCTCTTTTGATAAAAAAAGTACATTGACCACAGAGAATGAAAAACTATATAGAAAGGCTTAAGGGAAAGCTAAAATGGAATATGAGGAGAGTTAATGACCTCTTATACTATACTTGAAAACAAGGTATAAAGCAAACCTGTCATATGGATGAAGTACACTCCTTCAGAAACTGAAAATAAAAAGTTGTATGTAAGGGCAGCATTAAAAAAAAACACTGCAAAATCCACCATCCATTGTGAATGAGCTCCAAAGTGATCTTTCTTTGCGATAGCACATTTGCGTTATTTCCTGGGCAGTAAAAGTTATTCGATTTACTTGTTGCCTAGAATGGCCACTTAAAGCCTAACTTCAGGAAACTTGATAATTATCCCTTGCTGCACCCTCACTGTAAGGGTTAATAGCTCGTATAAGTCTAGGAGGGAGTGACGTCATTGCGGCTCTGGCCAATCACATCAAAGCCGCGATACCAAGAAGTAACCCCCCCCCCCCGGGGAGTTGTCGGCTCGTCGGAGCGGTGAATGAGGACCGCTGCGGGGGCACCCATCTCAGGTAAATAATTCATAATAAGCTAGTATGCCAGTGATGGTGAACCTTGGCACCCCAGATGTTTTGGAACTACAATTCCCATGAATCTCAACTACACTGCAGAGTGCATGAGGATCATGGGAAATGTAGTTCCAAAACATCTGGAGTGCCAAAGTTCACCATCACTGTAGTATGCTATGCATACTAGCTCATTATGCCTTTGTCTTGCAGGTTTTTTTTATTTTTTTAGTTTTGTTTTTAAAACGGGTTTACAACCACTTTAAAGTAGATTTACCTGATCTGCTGTTCCTCTATTCTGAAAGTCCATTCTAAATGACATCTTCTCCTCTGTGCTCCAGCAGTCTAAGGTCCCAGTGTCATTAAGATCTATGCATGATACTTAGCCCTGCATTAGACATGATGATGCCGAGAGACAGTCCACCGTCAGAGCACAGGAGAGCACCACCTGCAGGGAGGAATGGAGGATCAGGTAAGTAAAAGTGCTTTTAGGCAGCCAATAGATGAGTCACTTTTTTTGTTCAAGTTGAACAAAAAAATTACTTGCTTCCCCCATCCACACACTTCATATGGATGGGCAAAGCTATTGTATTCTGACAGCGACATTCTGTCATCAGAATATACTGATTAGTAATGTAAGCTATAGCCTGCAGCACTAATCAAAAGGGGAAATCCACAAGGGTGGTCCATGCTGAACTGGCCAATTTTCCATCCATGTATGGGCACCTTTACTCTTCCCTGGACTAAACTAGCAATTAGCCTTTGCAGTGCAAGTGCAGACCCATTGAAAGGAATACTTTTCACATTTCCAAAAGTTAAAATTTAAAGTCATAATGTTCTCTTCTAGTTTTGAAGTTGAGGTTCTGACACCCCCTCTTCATCCGACAAAAAAGTAAGTTCACTGAAGGATGCTGGGGTAAAAAGAGCAGGACATAGCCCTAAATTTGGAGTGTAGCCCCCCCCCCCCCCCCCAATACGCTACTAGTGTTCACATTTAGTTTTTGGCCTCCCTGTAGTCAGGAAGAAAAGCAATTGTTTAGTTGTGTCTGTTCTGGGTTCTGCTGGTGCAGGCTTGGCTATTTTCCCTGCCACCCAATGAATTCTGGGATATAGTGGGTGGAGGAACACAGACCCCAGCCTGCATATTAATGCCTCTTTAGCCAATCCCTCATCAGTGGAGTAAGTGACCAGCAGGGGGCTGAAAGGGGTATGAATAGGACAGGACCCAGAACATAGCTCTCTTGCTCCTGGGGGAGTAAGACCCAGCCTGAGGGATTCCCTGGGAGTTTACTTGCAGCTAAAAGAACCCTTCTTTGGGGTCCGGGCTTCTGCTTTGGCTGGGGACCTCTGGCCTAGCCTCCTAAATGTTTGCATAGCACTCATCTAAGGATCCAGGACACATGCAATTCAATTATGGAATCTGACTGATACTGCAGGCAGCAACACGGTATTCAGGACACAGTGAATGCCAGTCTTCTGGACTTCCTTTGGCCTTATTTGGGGGAGATTTTTCTCTGTACATTCAGGACTATAATTCGGTTGAGAAGTCCGTGTTTTGTACCAGTTTATCCTCAACCTGAAAGAATAGATCAGTTTTAGTCTCCTCTACTATCATTTGTTTGAAGTATATTGGAGTATCACAAGGTTCACCCTATCCCAGTTCTCTAACAAAATAAAAACCACAAAAAGACATGTGCAGCCTGTTCTCTGACTTGAGTGACTGTGAACTACCATGTGCCTGGCTGCTGTGCGCCTATCAGGGAAGAGAATCTGGGACCAAACAGCCAGACCAGTCCCAAGTGTGCACTACAGAAAGTTGAAGTTTATAGCAGAGCTACACTCCCAAATGGAAGCTAGTTTCTCGTTAATATTCCACCCTCTGCAAGTAGAATTGCATTTTTTTTTTTTGCTTTCCTTTTTTATTTATTTTTTTATTTTAGCCCTACCCTCACCGCCATTCCAGCCTAGACCAGAATTCAGCCTCCAGGTTTTTCTGCCAAAGCTTAATTGAACAAGCTAAGGTTAGAAGCTGATTGGTTTCTATGCAGAAATGTGACTAATTTTGCACTCTCTAGCTTTAGTAAATAAACCCTAGTTGTCACAACCTAGTGCCCGGGGAGTGATCTAGAGGGTAGGTCATGGGGCGGGTCCGGTGCATCATCAGAGCTGGCCGTCTTCACCTGGAACAGGCAGCCAGCTGAAGAGGACCAAGATGGCAGCATGGGACCCACTGATTTGCCCCAGGTTCTTTTCCCCAGCTGGTGTAGTGGCAGCCAGGCACAAAGCAAAAGTCACTCTTTCTGGCTCAGTAAGCAGTCTAGGGGTGTATTTTTGATACTTTATTGCTAAATGAAATTAGATAGGGTGCAGGGAACTATGCCATATTCCAGCAACACCTTACAGTTATAAGCAGAGCACTGAGACACCATGATATTTGTCTCAGGCCAAGCAATCACTGCCACTGATGTACAAGGGACAATAGAAGCAAACAGTCAGTCCTACATATTTCTCCCTCGAACTCTCCAGTCCAGATTCTCAGTAAAATACCTTAGTTAGTTGCATACATCCTCAGCAATGTAGACCTCCCCCGGTCTAGCACACCTGGGACCTTGATGAGCATATGTAGAATTTCAGCTGGGCTGCCTGGAAGGATAGTAGCCCTTCAGGCTGGGAACTTCTCCTCCTGGACAAGAACGGGATTGCTCCAGACCCCAGACTATTTATGAACGCCATGGCCACCTACTAGGCACTCTCCCCCAGTTGTTGGCTGAAACAACATAATAAATCAGGCTGTTGAATTGCCTCTGCCATCCCACTACATTTCAGAATTCCCCAGAAGGCAGGGGGAAGCTGTCAAACCTG
Organism: Lithobates pipiens; assembly: GCF_037356315.1. Taxonomy (NCBI): domain Eukaryota; kingdom Metazoa; phylum Chordata; class Amphibia; order Anura; family Ranidae; genus Lithobates; species Lithobates pipiens. The sequence goes on from NW_027507758.1 coordinate 71,793,588, forward strand.
CAGCCAGTAAAACCGAGAACAGCCCAATCACAAACTTCTCCAATGAATACAGGGGAGCCAAAAATAACTACATTTACCTGGCCTATCCAGCAAGATACATAGGAGGGTGCTACAAGAAAAAAACATGGGGGGTGGGGGGAAGTTTAGTACCACTTGGCATTTGCAGACTGACCACATTCTGTGTTTGAGGGCTGTTGGGCACTCTGAAGGATAAAAAGAAGTATGTATAGGTATTTCTAGGTTTTGCTTTTAACCTATTACATCTGTTACATAAATGTTAAGAGTATCTAAAGACAAAAAGTTCATATTATTGTTTTGATTTGGATAGTGATGAGGTGTTAGAACCTCTGTCAGTTGAGATGATTGGTTTGACATTTGGGACTTGCTCTTTAAGCAACTAGTCTCCCTCAGAGATTCATTTTAAGAAAGTACATTTTTCACCCCCTACAGAGTCCACAAAATCGATCCAAACACTCCCACCCCAATGGAGTTTTTGCTCATGTATTCAGAACATGCCCTGCCATCACTCAATGCTGGGAGTCAATAACCAGGATTATTCAACCAGTCTCAGGCATAGCCTTTTCCCTATCTGTTTGAATATGTATACTTGGCTTAGTTGAGGAACTAGCCCCTACAGTGACTGACCACGCATTACCGGGGCTACTCTTATTCTACGCCAGGAAAGCTGTCACTCTGTCATAAAACCTCTCTCAGTTCTTTATTCTCTTTATTTGCCCTAACTACCATACTCCTTGATACTAAGAGTGATGAAAAAGCTAAAAGTGTGCATTGTCACCAGACACAGAATAACACAGAAAATTTAAAAAAAGGTAGGGATATAGCTAAACTACAAAATAATCATACACATGAATGTACTGTGGGGTGAAGGATTATACTAAAAAGGCCATAGGTCCAAAGATATCCATGGTAGCTCCTCAATGAGACTGAAGTAATCGCTGAAATATATAAAGTAAACAGCAGAGGGCACCAACTAAGTGCAGCATATAGAGAAAAACGTCATTAAAAATCAGTGGCAACTCATAAGATGCATAAGGATAAGAGCATGTAATCCACCTAATGCAGTTTGCTGTTGAGCCTCAGTGTGTCTTCATGAGCCAGGAAGCAGATGCCGCTGTCCCTGGGGGCACCCGTGCAGGTTTGCTTCCGATGCCCAGCGGGACTCGGCGCCACCCCCTGATCCTGATCCTGCTAGCAATCTGTAAAATGAAGAAAGGGACAGCAGCTAGAGCCGCTGCACTCATGCACATTGCTGGATCGGATGGGGTTCAGGTAAGAAAAGGGTGGGGTCTGGGGTGGGGGGGAGCTGCAACATAGAAGGTTTTTCAACCTAATGCATAGAATGCATTAAGGTGAATAAACTTAAAGCGGAGCTCCACCCAAAAGTGCAATCTCCGCTTATCTGCTTCCTCCCCCCCTCCAGTGCCACATTTGGCCCCTAAAAGTGTGGAGTTGGTACCCGTTTTTGACATTACCCAAAATTCGGCCCTCCTCCTCCTACCCCGGGCAATTCAGAAAGCGCTGCGTGCTGCCAGTTTCCCTTAAAAGCAATGGCGGCAAGAGCCGATGGAAAAATTGGCTGGGGTGCTGACATTGCTGGATCCTTGGACAGGTAAGTGTCCTAATAATATTAAAGGTCCGCAACTACAGTATTTGTAGCTGCTGACTTAAAATTCTTTCTGAAGGAGGCTGGACTTCTTCTTTAAGGCTTCACAACCACTTTAATAGGACTAGACTAGAAATAATTGAAATACAATGTGGAAATAAATAAATTACTACAGTATCTCACAAAAGTGAGTACACCCCTCACATTTTTGTAAATATTTTATGATATCTTTTCATGTGACAGAACTGAAGAAATTACACTTTGCTACAATGTAAAGTAGTGAGTGTACAGCTTGTATAATAGTGTAAATTTGCTGTCCCCTCAAAATAACTCAACACACAGCCATTAACCACTTTGGACCACCTCATGCAGATATACTGCAACAGAAGGGCACATACAGACAGATTAACGTAACTGTACGTGGCCTTTTAAGAGGCGGCTTGTGAGCACTAGACATGTGCATTCATTTTCGTCCGAATGCATTTTTGTCCGAAATTCAGGTATTTTCGTTTTGACAAACGATAACGAAAGTGCAGAATCCGAAAAACGAAAGATCCGACATAAATAAATGCTTTATTTTCGTTTTAGTTGTTACAACAGTTCGATATAGAATAGGAGATTCAACGTGACTCTGACAATAACAATCTGTGTCTATAGAACCTGTGGTCGAATGTGCCTAACCTTACCTCTATTAGTCCAAGATTATATAGAGAAAATATTCGACAGAGAGAAAATATTCGACATAGAGAGAAAAGATTTGACAGAGAGAAAAGATTCTAAAGTGCTAATTTTAAAGGCTAATATGCAAGTTACTGTCCTAAAAAGTGTTTGGGGACCTGGGTCCTGCCCCAGGGGACATGTATCAATGCAAAAAAAAGTTTTAAAAACGTCAGTTTTTTCGGGAGCAGTGATTTTAATAATGATTAAAGTGAAACAATAAAAGTGTAATATTCCTTTAAATTTCGTATCTGAGGGGTGTCTATAGTATGCCTGTGAAGGGGTGCATGTTTCCGGTGCTTAGAACTGTCCCTGCACAAAGTGTCATTTCTGCAGGGAAAAAAGTCCTTTAAAATCACTTGTGGCTATAATGAATTGTCGGCTCTCCAGCAATGGCTGATCTGATCCAACGCAGCGAATCCATCCATCTTCTGTCTCCACGGAGGAGACACTGCGGGAGCCCGGCGGCCTGCCGTTTCTTATATGCGGAGGGCGGGGCCATCCGTCATCTGACCCCGCCCCCTCTGACGCGAATGGGGAAGCCGGGCTTCCCCAATAATGTATGGGTAACCCCGCCCCCCTCTGATGTAACGCAGGTTTCCATTACATCAGAAGGGGGTGGGGTCACCCATACGTCATTGGGGAAGCCCGGCTTTCCCATTCGTGTCAGAGGGGGGCGGGGTCAGGTGACGGGTGGCCCCGCCCTCCACATATAAGAAACGTCAGGCCCCCTTGCTCCCGCAGTGTCTCCTCCGTGGAGACAGAAGATGGATGGATTTGCTGCGCTGGATCAGATCAGCCATCGCTGGAGAGATGATCATCTGTCGCTGGATAGCAAGAGTGGATTACCACCGCTGGAATCTTTTTTTATTTTTTTTATTTTTAATAAAGGACTTTTTCAAAAGTGTGTTTGTCTTATTTAACTATTTTTTACACTTTCTTTGTGAAATGGTAGGCCCTTACCATTTCAAACAGGGGGGGGGGGGGGGGGCGGGATCTGGGGGTCCCCTTGTTAAAGGGTCTTCCAGATTCTGATAAGCCCCCCGCCCGCAGATCCCCACAACCACCGGCCAGGGTTGTGGGGATGAGGCCCTCGTCCCCATCCTCCCAATGTTGAGGGCATGGGGCCTGGTACGGTTCAGGAGGGGGGGCGCTCTCTCATCCCCCCCTCTTTTCCTTTAATTTGACGCAGGGTTCCCCTTAATATCCATACCAGACCTGAAGGGCCTGGAAATTGAATTTGGGGGAACCCCGCGCTTTTTTTAAAATTTATTTATTTATTTTTTTATCAATGACTTTCAATGAGTGTTCTCTGTATTACGGGAGCCGACAATTCATTATAGCCGCGAGTGATTTTAAAGGACTTTTTTTCCTGCAGAAATGACACTTTGTGCAAGGACAGTTCTAAGCACCAGAAACATGCGCCCCTTCACAGGCATACTATAGACACCCCCCAGCTACGAAATTTAAAGGAATATTACACTTTTATGTTTTCACTTTAATCATTTTTAAAATCACTGCTCCAGAAAAAATTGATGTTTTTCAAACAGTTTTTTGCATTGATACATGCCCCCTGGGGCAGGACCCAGGTCCCCAGACACTTTTTAGGACAGTAACTTGCATATTAGCCTTTAAAATTTGCACTTTAGATTTTGAACGTTGGAGTCCCATAGACTTTAATAGGGTTCTAAAGTTCCCACAAAGTATGCTATATACTAGCTCCGTCGAATCTTCTTTATACATTCAACAGACACCATAAGCCTTCAAAGACAGATTCCACCGTAATTCATGTGGATTTTCGGACGAATGCAATTTTTGAACGAAAAACTAAATAAATAAAAACGAATTTTAGCAGTAACTAAATAAATGTATTTTTCGGATGAAAACAAAATTCCAAAACAAAATATTTCACTCTGCACATGTCTAGTGAGCACGCGTGCACCGTGAGCTCTGTGAGTGTGATCGTGGGTCCCATGGACTCAATGTCCACGGGGATACCCACAATCGTCTCACAGTGAGAAAGAACGGGGACATGCTAATGTAAACAAGCATCTCCCCATTCTGCCTAATGTCACTGTCACTCATCACAGCTCCCTGTAATCGGTAGCGCTGATCAGTGTCTTGTCACACACAGCCCCTCCCTCCCACAGTTAGAATCACTCCCTAGGACACACTTAACCCCTACAGCGCCACCTAGTGGTTAACCTCTTCACTTGCAGTCACATTTACACAGTAATCAATGCATTTTTAATTGCACTGATCGCTGCATAAATGTGAATGGTCCCAAAATCGCACCAAAATTGTCCGATGTGTCTGCCATAATGTCGCAGTCATGATAAAAATTGCTGAGCCTGTCAGTGTTCAGACCATACGCCACACACTGCATCAAATTGGTCTGCATGGCTGTCATCCCAGAAGGAAGCCTCTTCTAAAGATGATGTACAAGACTGCCCACAAACAATTTGCCGAAGACAAGCAGACTAAGGACATGGATTACTTGGACCATGTCCTGTGGTCTGATGAGACCAAGATAAATGTATTTGGTTCAGATGGTGTCAAGCATGTGTGGCAGCAACCAGGTGAGGAGTAAAAAGACGAGTTTGTTTTGACTATAATGGGAAAGAAAGGAATCCACCGCTCCAGGCTGATCCACCGAAGAACTGATTGCTCTTCCTCCAAACAGATAGGGGTCCCAGGTGCAGGCTAATTGCACTAGCCAAATGGAAAAGAACAGAAGGACTCTGGATAGCTGCACTCCGGGTCAGATAAAGTGAATTGTGCCTTTATTATTTCCACTAAAAAACCTTCACATCATACAAGTCACAGCAGCAAAGGGAAAAAAGAATGTAGAACAAAAAATACTGACGCGTTTCACGTTAAAATTAGCGCTTACTCATAGCTTAGCTATGAGTAAGCGCTAATTTTAGCATGAAACGCGTCACAATTTTTTGTTCTACATTCTTTTTTCCCTTTGCTGCTGTGACTTGTATGATGTGAAGGTTTTTTAGTGGAAATAATAAAGGCACAATTCACTTTATCTGATCCGGAGTGCGGCTATCCAGAGTCCTTCTGTTCTTTTCCTTTTGTTTTGCCTATAGTCAAGCATGGTGGTGGTAGTGTCATGGTCTGGGGCTGAATGCTGCTGGCACTGTGGAGCTACAGTTCATTGATGGAACCATGAATGCCAACATGTTCTGTGTCATACTGAAGCAGAGAATTATTCCTTCCTTTTGGAGACTGGGCCACAGGGGAGTATTCCAACATGATAACAACCCCAAACACTTCCAAGATGACCACTGCCTTGCTAAAGAAGCTGAGGGTAAAGGTGATGGACTGGCCAAGCATGTCTCCAGACCTAAACCCTATTGAGCATCTGTGGGGCATCCTCAAATGGAAGATGGAGAAGCACAAGGTCTCTAACATCCACCAGCTCTGTGATGTCGTCATGCAGGAGTGGAAGAGGACTCCAGTGGCAACCTTTGAAGTTCTGGTGAACTCCATGCCCAAGAAGGTTAAGACAGTGCTGGAAAATATTGGTGGCCACACAAAATATTGACACTTTGGGTCCAATTTGGACTTTTTCACTTAGGGGTGTACTCATTTTTGTTGCCAGCGGTTTAGCCATTAATGGCTATATGTTGTTATTTTGAGGGGACAGCAAATTTACACTGTTATTCAAGCTGTACACTCACTACTTTACATTATAGCAAAATGTAATTTCTTCAGTGTTGTCACATGAAAAGATATAATAAAATATTTACGAAAATGTGCGGGGTGTACTCACTTTTGTAAGATACTGATAATATTATATATATATATATATATATATATATATTTTTTTTTTTGTAGAGACGCTTTTGTTGTTACAGAATCTGCTTTGAAACTTTGAGCGTGCAATTTTTCTCTTTTTATGAATAACGTTGGCGTTTATTATCACAGGTCAGTTAAACCTTGCCTCCTCTCTGGCTAGGAACAGCAGCTCTGCAAGCCTTACCGCCATGGGTCCTGCTCCCATTAGTACTTGCAGGTTGATGGATTTTTAATATGTACAGACATTTTTCATAGATTGGATGACAATTATTAAAGGGAGCTGTGGAGGCCTGGAGATAGTCCTGCTCACTCCATGCTGCACAAGGGCAACGTCAAGTACAAGTTTATTATAGGAAAAGTAGGTCTCCGTGAAAAATTATCCAACACTTATGGCGTACAGTATGGATGGAGGTGCGCTGGAGGCAAAACAACAATGAGATGCCTGACATGTCATATCACAAATAAACTGCCAATTAATTACAAAGTAGCAATAGGTTTATGTATTTTTAATAAATATCAAGATTACATTAAACATACATGCAACAAATGCTAAAGATATTTCTGTACTGAGAAGATTTTTTGATAATTAAATATTTCTGACTGCTCAAATATTTGTATCACGCTTTCTGTGCTATATTACTATAGTGTAGTGAACCCCAAACTCCCAGCTGCTACAACACAAATGTTTAAGATCTCTTGGTATATGTAGTGCTACCCCAAAGGAGCTGCTTGGTAATTTGGGTTCCCTGTTCTGCATCTCAACTCCATGAACAACCTCAACCCCTCTGACAAACCTGGTTGAGTGAAGGTTACTCAAAGGAACACAAGTGTAGATACCTTTAACTCAACTGTGAATTAATATCAGGAAAAAGACGATTTGCTGGTAAATTTCACTTAATATATTGGTATAGGTCACAGTAAATGATGGTTTGAGCATACAGAAGCACACAGAGGAAAGATTTAGACACAGTCTGCTAAACAATGTTTAGCTAGGCAAGAGTAACTTTAAGTTCGGTACCACTAGACTGGAATCAACTCATAAATCAGCAAGAAGAGCAATAAACAGTGCATATATACATTAAATGCAATGTGAATTATAATACTATAACTAGTCTAGAGTGCACTCCAAGAGAATGGCTAGGCAATGGTGCAATGGGAGAGAGGTACCTCTTAGCATAAGCAAAAGGTGAAGGTCTCTGTGTCTTTAGTCCTAACTTTTCATCCAGCTAGCGTTGGGGCCCAATTGTACCATTGGTGCACATAAGAATTGTCCCAGTCAAGACTGCAGGTTGCAATAAGGCTACTAGACGGCTATATGGTCAGGTCCTAAAGGGCTCAGTTTCTATAGCAGCAGATAGTAAATCCCCACAGCAGCAGCTCACTATCTGGTGACACACAATAAGTCCAATCTCTGCTCTGCACCCAGGTGACTCTGGCTGTTGGCACTCCTGAACTCAGCACTCCATATCCTACTTAGGCCACCATCATGCAACAGTCATGCCCTACATTGGATAGCAATGTTGACTCTGTGGTTTCCCAGGCAGCAACAGTAAGCTGTGTCCTATACAGTCTGAGAAAAAGCAGCTCTTTCCCTTCCTTTTGGCAATCTCCCTCTGAGAAATACAGTTCAAAAGCTTGATTACAGTAGATTCTCTCTCTTCTGGACTACAGTTCCCACAGTGCAGTGCTGCCTGACTCGGTCTACTGAACTCTTCCTGTCCAGCAGCTTCCTCCTCTGCTGATAATCCTGTTAACCAGTTCAGCACTGAAGGGCAGCAGCTACAGAGAGCAGCTGCATCTAGTGTTTCTCTCACTTTCCATTCTTATTCTGGCCATACACTATATGAAAAATCAGCCAAACCCGTTTTAAAAAAAATGAACATTCGGCTGTGAGCGCAAACGATAGTGTCATCATGTAATGACCGATAAATTGTTCAGTGGACATAAATAAATGCCTTTTTTGTACATTTTTTGACATATACCTTAGTGCAGACAGTTCGGACATTACCCTTTCAAATTATCGTTCGGCAGAAATTTTCCAAACTTGTCCTTCGTTTTTTGGCTCAAAAACGCCCCAACAATTATCGATTTGGTGCCACTTAACTGGACAGAAAGCAAACGAACTGTCTAAATGACCAAATTTCGGCCGATTTTTTGTATAGTGTATGGCCAGCATTAACCAAGCATCTGGCTAAACATGCAATATAAACATAGTGTTACATTGTATTTTTAACAGTTTAGAATCCCTGAGAAGTGGGAAGGATTGGCGAACATGTGACCAATGGAACATGGTTTAAAGTCGGTCCCATCGGCTACAGACTTAGAGCTGTCTTTGACAGCTTGGTGTTTGTGCTGGGAGCGGGCAATGAGTGTGCTATCCGCACATAAACATCAGTCACCTAGTGACACATATGTGCAATGCGTGAAAGTTAAAGCCCACCTTTTGAGGCCACATCTATGTGTTATGTGTTAAGGGTTTAAATCAAAATTTGAGCTAAACATGTATTCTTACTTGAATGTTGGTGTTTTTTTTTTAAATCAATCGTATTTTATTAAATTTGAAGGTGCATAACAAGTATTATCAGTAAAATTACGCTACCAATAAGTAAAGAACATAGATTTCATATAGTAACTTTCCAAGAGTTGGTGTCCAATCTTGGACATATGGTAAATTTTTAAAACATTTTGACAAGGAAGGAAAAAGAAAAAGAAAAGAGACCGGTGATAATGACCCAAACATCCTGTAGGGTGAAGTTCAGTATGCAAAGTTCTGTAAGGCTGATCAGATGTATAAAAGGGGGGGGGGGGTTATATAATATAGCAGGTATGTAAGAGAGCTGGTACATAAATCCAGCAAGATGCGTTCTTCTAAAAGAGGGGAAATCTCAAAAGGATGGCTTCCCAGTGAAACAATGGGTGTTATCGTGCCATCATTACAGATGCGCTGTGTAGGATGGATGCTAAAGCCAAAGTGACCAAAGGGAGCACAAGGATTGGCTTTCACAGTTCTTGATGGAGAACATAAGTTAACATAAGAGACTGAGTGTTAAGGTTATCCATAAAAGAGGAGAGATCAGGAGGTTCTTCTTGCTTCCATTTAGATGTGATAGATCTCCTGGCTGCGATCATGCAGTTTATGGTGAAGGGGAGGTGCCTTTTGGGCCAGTGTTCATAGTTTAGGAGGAGAAGTGCTGGTGCGGGGTCTGGATCCAGTTTCAAACCAATTACTGAGGAGATGATTGAATGTTGGTGTTTTTTGTGTATGTCTTCCAAATCCGTGAAGTTATCCAGAATTAAATAACTCCTGCACTTTGCCTCTGTGCTGGAGTTTACTGTAAGAGCCTGTTCACAGCATTGCAGCAGGCATAAATTTAGGTCAGTTTTTGTGCATTAAAGGGCTTGTATTGAATGTGTTAGCCCTTGTACACACGGTCGGAGATTCCGACAACCAAATCCGTCGGAGTAATTCCGACGGATTAATTCTGGAAGAGGTCCGGAAGTGATGTTGCATACACACGGTCGGACTAAGTTGTCGGAAAATCCGATTGTACATAACGTGATGATGTTATTTCGTTACGACGGGACTACATTCAGGCTAGTAGCCAATAGCTTTGGTCTAGGAATTTGATCTGAGCATGCGTGGCACTTTGTCCATCGGAGTAGGCTACACATGATCGGAGTATGTCCGATCGGAGCATTTTGACTGAAAATTTTACCGGCAAGTTGGAAAAATTGGTCCGTCGGATATTCCGACGGAAACAGTCTGATGCAGATCACACACAGTCGGAATATCCGACAAAACGGTCCGATAGGAAACATTCCGACGGAATCTCCGACCTTGTGTACAAGGGCTTAAGATCAAGAAACCTTCTGTGTGCAGCAGCCCCCTTCAGCCCCCCCAGGGGCGTAACTATAGGGGGGGCAGCAGTCGCGACCGCAACCGGGCCCTGTGATCCAGGGGGCCCATGCAGCCCCCTCTACATATGGCTGGCAGCAGCATAGGCAGCTAGAACACACTATTACATACCCCCTCCATATCCCCCTGGGGACAGGGACCCCTTCTCACGTGGGGACAGGGACCCCTTCTCACCTGGGGGCAGTAACTTCATCTGCCCTGGAGAAAAGGACCTCATCTCTTCTGGGGACGGGGACCCAATCCTGCCTAGGGACAGTCCCCCAATGGGGCACCTAAAAATGTAAAAAAATAAATAAATAAAAACTGCTGATACCAGTGGTGGAACTACAGGGCTCACAAAGGTCATACCTGTGACCACGCCCTGGAGTTCCACCGTCGGACTCGGAGGGAAGGGCCCTGGCTGGGGTTCAGGGGGGCCCTTCATGGTTTCTTGCATCGGGGCCCTGAAGGTTCTAGTTACGCCACTGAGCCCCCCTAATACTTACATGAGGTCCATCTAGATCCAGCGATGTTGCACGAGAGACTCAGCTGCCCAGGACTCCCCTCCTCATTGGCTAAGACAGCAGCATGGCACTATTGGGTCAATCAAAGTCAGTAAGTTAAGGAAGAGAGAAAGGGGGTGAGGCAGGGCTGGGCCACAGCTCTGTGTCTGAATGGACACAGGAAGCTGCGGCTCAGGTGCCCCCATAGCAAGCTGCTTGCTGTGGGGGCACTTAAAAGAAGGGAGGGGCCAGAAGCGCCAGCGAAGGACTCGAGAAGGGGAAGATCTGGGTTGCTGTGTGCAAAACCACTGCACAGAGCAGGTAAGTATAACATGTTTGTTATTTTTAACAGAAAAAAAATAGACTTTAGTATCACTTTAAGAAGTCCATTCAAATTAACACAAAATGCATTAATGCACATTTGTTAAACACACTGTAATTGATCTGGTCAGTGTGAATGATGTCTTATACAGACCGGCCACTGCTGCTTTCTCTCCTTGTGCAGGGTGACTGGCTTTTCATCTGACCCCTCATGCAGAAAGCCTATAGTGGATTGACCTGTGAGGTCCCTTCCACAGCTCCACTTTGTGCACAGGTTATGTGCGGCACATTGATATCTGGGTTTGCAACGATATTTGGTGCACACAAATGTAATTTACACCCTTTTGGGGGAATATTTGAATTAAACTTAAGCTAACTAAATAAGCTGTAATTAAACCACATTTAAAGATTTGTGATGGATCCCCAAATAGCCTGAATGTCATGGCAGGCAAAATACAAGCACAGTCAGGGACCAGTCAATAGGTCAGGGCAAGCAGTATGCAGGTATAAATAGGAAACAGGCAGAAGGTCAAAGCAGGCAGTGGGCAGGCATAGAAGGCAAGCACAAAGGATGGTCAGAACAGGCAGCAGGCAGGTATTATCAGGAATCTTCTAGAGGATCAGGGTAACCAGCAGATGGGGTTAGCAAGTGTAGTGCCGGTAATCCTGAAGAGTACGCACTATGTCTGTAAATTTTGTTTTTTCCCAAGACTATAGTTGAGTCTTGGGGTTAATTGTTCTAAATTGTGGTTTTGGCATCAGTTTGGCTGGGCTGTACTAATGTTCTGCCTGGCCACAGGTGTAGGTAGCACCTTTGACAGGCATTGGAACGCAGTCTGCTTGGACGCATTGGGTACCAATCTCTCTCTCTGAGACAATCAGTGGGTGTGTTGTCTCGCTGTGTATTCCGGGAGAGGGTACTTAAGGTGCTGAAGTCACGTGGTTCTGGGTTCCGGTCCAGAAGTATGTTCTGACTCCATGGTCCTGGTCCTCCTGACCAGCCCCTGGGGGCCCTCATGCCCTGGGGTGCGGATCCATCTGTTTCCGAGTCTCAGAACTGGCTAGTCCGAGGCACAGTAACTGGAAGGAGGATTCTAAAGTGGTCCGGTGCTGTCCCGGGATTCGGAGAGGTCCAGCAACTCGTCATGCAACCAGGGGAGGACTCTTTGGAAGAGGGCCACACACAAGGCTGGCTGCTCGGTAAGAGCCGGGATGCTGAGCTGCATGGACACTAATTGAATCCACATTTCTTACGGTATCACCGGACTGGTTGCAAGACACTGGTACCATAAGAAGGTTCCTATTTTCATCCTTCGGTTACAACTAAGTTCCTGTGAGAGACTTTCTGTGTTCATCTAAAAGTTTGCAACCAAGTCTGTGGCAGAGACTTTGCTAAGTTTGAGTCATTTGTCGGCTGCAAAGTCCATAAACCAGGATTTATCCGACAGCGGAAATATCCAGTTGTGAGTGGCTATTCCCTGGATTACCTAGCGAGAGACATTTATTAAGTGTCAGCAGTTTCAAAGTGCCTGAGCTTCCATACCTATACCCTCTATTCCCAACTGAGAGACTGTGTTTCTGTTCAACGTTTTAAGCAAATAAAAATTCCTAAAGGAATTCAGGTGTCGGTCTCTACAGTTATTGGGCCATCAACCTTGGGAACCCCTAGACAAGAATGACGAGTTACAAGGCAGAGGAGGTAAACGGTAAGCCCAAGAAAACCAGCCGCTCCTTCGGGGGTCAGTGCTACATAAGGATTCCAGGCAGATGGTTAAAGCAGACAGGTATGATCAGGAACTGGGCAGAAGACAGACATAACTGGGAACCTTGCAGATGGTCACTGACAGACAGGAAAATAGGAATAGTAGGGAAAACAGGCAGACAGTCAGGGCAAGCAGCAGACAGGTATTTTTGAGACTCATGCAGAAGATTAGGGCAGGCAGCATACAGGTTTAGTTATAAAACAGGCTGAAGGTTAAGGCAGGCAGCAGATAAGTGTAGTCAGAGCATTACAGAAGCTCAGGGCAGGAGGCAGGTAAGCCAAGATATCCAAAAAACAGCTGCATCAAAGCAAAAACAATCTGGATGATTAAGCAAAACACTGAAACCATAGGTGTCCAAACCAATTTGTTCAGGCCCTGGTACAATGCACTTAGCAGCTTGAAAGGAAATTGTCCTGAAAGAATTATGTAGGCTGCCATTTCTGAAAAATTCTAATTGCCTGACTGCCATGCTGATCCACTGGATTCAATAGAATTTTAGACACTGTCCTGGAACAAGTACACAGATCAATGTCACTTTGACTTCATTACTGCACGCTCTGTCTGGGTTAGTGAGTCAGAAAGAACTAAAGCCAGATTCTTTCTTTTTAGCATTCTCGTTTAATAATTCCATACCTTGGCTTACTCTATAAATGTATCACTACAGGTCTATAATGTAGAACTTCATCAGTCCTGAGAGCAGAGGAACTTCTAGTTTATCTCTGTCAATGCAGAAATTTAGGTGGAAAAAGAGAGTGAGCAAAGACTGTACTGAATCCAGTTATTAGCCCCACTGCATTAAGGGCCAACTAATAAATTGCCTAAGTGAACTCTCATAATTATAAAAGCTAATGAGAATAATTTCATATAGCCAAGAATAATCTTATATCATTTTTACATTTTCATCATAAAATAATATCTACAAAAGCTTTTACTACTGAACATTTTTAGGTTCTCAGTGCTACTTCCAGGATTCCTAAAAGTTGAAATGAAAGAACTAGGAAAAAATCTGGCAAGGTCATATAAAAGTTATTGAGCTGTACTCTGGTGTATCAAATTCACAGATAGCTGGAAGAAAAGTTGGCCATTCTGACTTCAACGCCTTATTACTTATGTAAACACTAATAAAAGGGCATAAGTTTCTTAAAGCGGAGGTCCACCCTAAAATGGACCTTCCGCTCATCGGATTCCTCCCCCCCTCCGGCGCCACGATTGGCACCTATCAGGGGGGAGGGGGGTGCAGTTACCTGGATAATCCAGGTAACTGCACCCACTTCCGGGCTAGCTCTCTGCGGAAAGGGGCATACATTACGCCCCTTTCCGCAAGTGCCCGCCCCCTTCCGCAAGTGCCCCGCTGCCTGCTGGGAAACACACAGATCCCAGAGGCAGCGGGGACCGTCCTCATTGCGCAGCGCGGCTCGCGCATGCGCAGTAGGGAACCGGGAAATGAAGCCGAAAGGCTCCATTTCCTGATTCCCATACCCAAGATGGCGGCGGCAGCACTCGAGTGTCGATCTAGAGATCGGCTTCGGGTGCCGACATCGCGGGCACGCTGGACAGGTAAGTGTCACTATTTTAAAAGTCAGCAGCTGCAGTATTTGTAGCTGCTGACTTTAAAAAAAAAAAAAAAACGCGGAGTCCCGGCGGACTCCCGCTTTAAGGCTGAACTCCGGAATAAGAATATACAGTTTAAGTATAATACTTGAATCTTAGTGTCTTTCTTCCAGGTTTGTGCTGTAATCCAGTGTAAAGTTTTACCTCTGTAGCCAGGCATGCCAAATTTCCACAGCACTCTTAAATCAAGAAACGGTCCTTGCAACTTTGTTTTTTGTTTTATTCAGGGGTTAATAAACTTGGTTGGGGAGAGGGGTATTATGGGATGCCCACTTGTTTTTACCAAAACTCTCCAGGGACAATCAAGATATTTGGGGGGCACACCCTAAAAGATGCATTAAAGATGGTGCAGCCAACCATACAACAGAACAAAATATTACAGCGCACACATGCAAAAAAGACATTTACCTCCAGCGAGGCTTATTGTATAGATTGGATTCTGACCAAATTCTTTTGGATGAGGAGCACCCACTCAGTAAGTACCTCTCATTAGTGTCCACCTGTGTCATGGGTGGAGACCTCAAGTTTTCCCATATAGAGTAGTGTATAGCTCCCATGGTTCAGAGAAGCCGGATCTCCCAGTCTATGGATAGTGTAGGACCAGTGGCGGAACTACCGCCATAGCGACCCACGCGGGCGCTATGGGGCCCGCAGCCGAGTTGGGGGCCTGGTGAGTGGTGTTAGTGGGGGGGTGCTGGCCGCTCCGGGTGACACGCTGGAGTAGCGGCAGCCGCCCGCATCACTAACACTGCTCTCTGTAGTGCGGGTGCAGGGACACAGCAGCACGGACCATAGCCGCCTCCCCCTCCTCTCTGTTTACATCCACAGAGGAGGAGGAGCTTACGCTGGAGGGACACACACGGCACTGTGTATCAGCGCTGAGCGCTGTTCTGAGGTATGGGGGGGGGGTCTGCACTGAGTTCGGGTCTGCACTGAGTTCGGGTCTGCACTACTGGAGGGGAGTCTCTACTGAGGGGGGTCTACACTACTCGGGGGTCTGCACTGACGGGGTCCTGCACTACTAGGGGGGGGTCTACACTACTGAGGGGGTCTGCAATACTGAGGGGGGTCTGCACTGAGGGGGAGTCTACATTACTGTGGGGGGGGGGGGTCTGCACTACTGTGGGGGGAGCCTGCACTACTGAGAGGGAAGTCTGCACTACTGAGGGGGAGCCTGCACTACTAGGGGGTCTGCACTACTGAGGGGAGTCTGTACTGAGAGGGGGTCTGCACTACTGAGGGGGGGTCCTGCACTACTGAGGGGGGTCCTGCACTACTGAGGGGGGGTCTACACTACTTGGGGGTCTGCACTGAGGGGGGTCTGCACTGACGGGGTCCTGCACTACTAGGGGGGTCTACACTACTGAGGGGTCTGCAATACTGAGGGGGGTCTGCACTGAGGGGGAGTCTACATTACTGTGGGGGGGTCTGCACTACTGTGGGGGGAGCCTGCACTACTGTGGGGGAAGTCTGCACTACTGAGGGGGAGCCTGCACTACTGAGGGGGAGCCTGCACTACTAGGGGGGCTGCACTACTGAGGGGGGTCTGCATTACTGAGGGGAGGTCTGCACTACTGAGGGGGGTCTGCACTACTAAGGGGGGGTCTGCACTACCGAGGGGGAGGGTCTGCGCTGAGGGGGGAGTCTGCACTACTGAGGGGGGAGTCTGCACCGCTGGGGGGGTGTCTGCACTGAGGGGGGTGTCTGCACAGAGTGGGGTCTGTAATGGGGGGGTGTCTGCACTACTGAGGGGTGTTTGCACTGAGGGGTGGGCGTCTGCACTACTCGGGGGGGTCTGCACTACTTAGGGGGGAGGTGTCTGCAATGCTGGGGAGTGTCTGCAATGCTGGGGGATGTCTGTAATAAGGGGGGTGTCTGTACTGCTGGGGGGTCCTGCACTGAGTGGGGGTCTGTAATGGAGGGGTGTCTGCACTACTGAGGGGGGAGTCTGCACTACTGAGGGGGGTCCTGCACTGAGGTCGGTCTGTACTGAGGGGGTGGTCTGGACTGGGGGGGGTGTCTGCACTGGGGGGTATTTGTACTGCTGGGGTGGTCCTGCACTGAGGGGGGGGTCTGTAATGGGGTGGTGTCTGTACTAAGTGGGGTGTCTGTACTTGTGGGGAACTGTACTAAGGGGGGTGTCTGCACTGCTGGGGGGTCTGTACTACGGAGGGGGGTCTGTACTGCTGGGGGGTCCTGCACTGAAGGGGGGTGTCTGCACTGGGGGGGTCTGTACTAAGGGGTGTCTGCACTGGGGGGGTCTGTACTAAGGGGGGTCTGCACTGAGGTAGGGGGTGTCTGTACTAAGAGGGGTGTCTTTACTGCTGGGGGGTCTGTACTGAGGGGTGTCTGTACTGCTGGGGGGTCTGCACTGTACTGATGGAGGTCAGCAATGTGTGTCCTTCAGGGGCTGCATACAGTATACTGCATACTTTGTTGTTCGAAATGAATATAAGCTGTTGCCTGGGTACTGTGCCACATGGGTGAGGTAATCTGTTGTTCAATGGTATTAGTTAATTTTTTTTTTGGGGGGGGGGCCCATACAACATTTTGCTATGGGGCCCTGTGATTTCTAGTTACGCCCCTGTGTAGGACCCACTAATTTTTTCGCAGTAAGTGGGCTTAAGCACCATATAGCAATATGATGTGACCAAATCCTCATATTTTTTGATAAAGTTTTTTGAAAATGTCTAGGTGTTTTAAATAAGCCTTGCTGAAGGTAAATGTATTTTTTGCATGTGTGTGCTGTAATATTTTGTTCTGTTGTATGGTCTTATGGTTGCACCATCTTTAATGCATCTTTTAGAGTGTGCCCCCCAAATATATTGTTTGTCTATTGTATGGATTCTGACCAAATCCTTTTGGGGGAGGAGCACCCCACTCCCTCATTAAGTACCTTTCATTAGTGTCCACCTGTATCATGGGTGGAGACCTCAAGTTCTCCCATATAGAGGAGTGTATGGCTCCCATGATTCAGAGAAGCAGGATCTCCCAGTCTATGGATAGTGTCGGATCCACTAATCATGGGGTACTTTGTCGCAGTAAGTGGATCTAAGCACCATATAGCAATATGATGTGACCAAATCCCCATATTTTTTCATAACATTTTTTGAAAATGTCTACGTGTTTTAAATAAGCCTTGCTGGAGGTAAATGTCTTTTTTGCATGTGTGCGCTGTAATATTTTGTTCTCCAGGGACAACTTCTTCTATACAGTCTATATACACACTCCTCAGCTTCCTCCAGCACATTACTTATTTGCAGCGCAAAAATCACAGACCCAGCTGACACACTGTTAAATGATTTGACAAAAAGGGCTCAGTCAGATAAAGAAAATGCCCATTACAGGTAGGGACCGTGGGCCCTTTGGTTGTGTAGCAAAGTGTCAGTTCCCAGCTGTTCTCCTGTGGCTACTGATCCCTGCACCACCTCTTCAGGCACTGCCAGGCCACCTGGCTACAGCGGCCCCTTTCACTAGCCCTCCTGGCTAATCTACCACAGTCCTGCCAAACTGACTCTGAAACCATCTCAGACTGCACCCCCAGACATGGGGGCTACTCTAAAGGGTCTCCAAAAGCCTCCTTAGCGCTCAATCTCCAGCTTCCACTCAAACTCTCCTGCCCCTGCTGGCCTGACCTGCAGTATTTAAGAGGTCCCTGCCAGCCCATTTAGCCGGGGATTGGTTGGGGCCCTCGTCAATACTCCAGGCAGCTCCTCCTATCCTCCCTCTCATTCTTCTGGAAGTTTCTGTAAAGTTCCAGAAAGTAGGATGAGGTATCAGAGATGCTGCCTGGGGAGTCATTCTAGCCTCCTTGGATCACTCACAATCTGACCCAGAATAAACCCAGGCTTGGCAGCCAGCCAAGCCAAGCCAAATGTATCTATGCTAACAAACTATGTACACTACCATTCTAGCACATTAGAGGATGCTACACCTCGGTCCTGCAATAAAGACCAGCCACTGCTGCTCTCTCTCTCTGCTTGTACAATTTCTTGTATCCGCCCCCTCCTGTAGTTTTATATAGGCAGCCTGTAGTGGGTGGAGCTTTCTGGGTCTCTCGCACAGCTCTACTCTCTGCGCAGGCTATGTACAGCACAGTGATGATGTCACCATTACTTTAACAATGTAATTGTTAGGCAGCCTTACAGCCTTTCCTGTCAGCTGCAGGTTAATTAATCTTCTCAGCCTCCTAGCTGCTCCTGGGGTAACAGATCTAGGCCCATATCCTAGCTCCCCGTAGTGCTTACTGACTGCAACCATGTTTCCCCTGTCATCCTTCTCAGCTGCAGTGTACTGAGTCTGGCCAAATGCCCCCAAGCTGGGTAGGTCCCTGGCACCGGAGGCACCTTATTGTAACATCATCAGCCTGTGCCTTTTGTGCTTGTGATAGCGTTTCCTAGCTGTATGATCTGACTCTGTACTGACCTTAAGTTTTGTTTACTGGATTGCTCTCTTGTCTGCTGCCCATTCTGACCATTGGGTACATTTAATGAATACTGTCATGTCTGCTGCCTCTGCTTCAGTCATCTCTACCTACCCATACCTATAGTACATTTTCCTGGGAACCTGGTAGTAACATTCATGGGCAGAGTATATCGTTCAAGTCCTGGGGGCATCCGAGTACCAGTAGATATACTGACCTTAAGGGAAAGGTGGCTGATAAAGGTGAAGTACATCATCACTATATACTCAGATCAAGGCATTTGCATACTTTGCATTACAGTAATATTTGGGTTTGCTAAGACATTTGGTACAAACAAAGTGAATGTATATCATTTGTGGCTACTGAAGAATATATTTAAATAAATGTTTTTGTGCCAGAAGTTCAACTTTAAGTGAATTGATTCTTTGCCCAAAAAGGTCAAAGCAACAGGTTTGATATATTGTAGACTTCGCAGATACAAATACTTACCTCTCATTTCCTGCTGTCCCATTCTGCTCCCAAGAGTGAAAGTAAAAGCCTTGTGACCAAGTCACAGGTGCCATAGCCAAACCTCCAAACTTTCTGAGATTAGAAAGAGGGACACCTTTTAGCACGAAGTATGTGGGCAAAGGCCACTGCGTCCCCAGATAATCAGATAATGAAGTATTCATATGCATGACAACAAGTGGTTATTTTCATCTCTAATTTGTTATACTGCCTTTTCAAAAGAATAAATTCAATAATATAGAGGTGGAATAAAAGGCTTGAATAGTTAAATATTACATTTTTTATAAAGATCTGTATATCAAACTAAAAAAGGGACAGCTGTCCCAGAGGGATTTGGTTACAAAACAGGGACCATTGGGAGATATGCATAACCCACAAAGGGCTATAGACTCTGCTATGACAGCACTGATTGGCCCATGAAGCACATACCTTTCCATATCCGGATGTATTAGGTATTTCCTTTTGGCAGCGGGAGCCAAACAAAGCAGTGGGGGAATGATAGAAAAGTGGTGGGGCCAAACATGCCTGCTAAATTGCCCTGAATGAACAAAGCAAAGGTTTACTTTAAAGCAGAAGGCCAGCCAAAATGTTTTTGCTTTGAATGGAGTGGTAAGGGTCTGAAGCACCACCAACTTTTCATTGTGTTCTGTTTTCCCATTAGGTCAGCAGGAAAGTAAGTGAAGGGAAAACTCCTTTCATTTAAATCACGTTGCAGTTGATCTAGATGGCTCACGGCACGGTGTGACAGAGGTCGGGTGCCATCCAATGATCCATCTCCATAGACACTGTATACAGTCACCATTGTCTCCATTCACCTTGCTGTTACCTGGTGTGCTGCAAGATAAGCCCATCCATCTACATAGACACTGTATACAGACACCATTGTCTCCATTCACCTTGCTGTTACTTATAGTACCACAGGATACAATACCTTTGAGTCAACAATTACAGTGATCTCTCTCTTCACTTAACCAACACAGGAAGATTCTGTTTCTTTGCTTGCTAAAGCAAAACCAGCTGAATTGCTTTGCTCTGCTATTCAGGATTTCTTCCAATACAATTCTTCTAAATGCTAGCTGAAGACCAAAGGACTTAATCTCTGTAATACAGGACTACATACCACCCCCCCCCCCCCCCCCCCATCATAAGGAATTCCTTTTACTGTGCTCATAAAGCCTGCATTTGCCTAGAACTCTTTGAGGAAGCAGGTTAGATTCCACAATTTATAACAATTTGCTGAATGTTATAACACTTTATTTATTGTTTGCACCTGTGGGTTGAGGTACAGAAGGGAGTGGTCGGACATTGCTAAAAGTCATTCCCCCGCCCTTCTTCTCCCTGCTCACATAGGTCATATATGTATGCGTAAGGGCTGACAATATCTAATTATTATTTATATTTGATTATCTGACAGTATTCATTGTTATTGCTGTTTCACTTCCAGTGACATTTTACCTGAAGTTCTTCTATAGAGTGTAAGTTTATGTTGTTCACCTTTAAATGCCATTATTATATCAGTAAACAAAGCTTATTGGTTCATCAGATTGTAGTGTGTCTGTTTTATCACTGTTATTGTTAGAAAATATCTGGACCCAGGGTGTCAGAGGGGGTGAAGGACTTGCAGGATAGGGGGGGGGGGGGGGGGGGCAAGTAGCATTGGAAGGCAACATATGATATAAACAAGGCCAAGGATAAATCCAAGGAAAGATCCCAGTTTACTCAGTAACTACTTACCATGTGCTGTCACCCATGGCAACCACGGTGGATGATCGTCCCCATGGATTACAAATATGTCCAGCAAGCTGCAAACACAGAGTATTCTGAATTCTTTTGCTTCAAACTCCTGCTTTATACAGTAAAGTATGCCTGAAGATGTCTACTGTTGCCACAGGGGGGATCAGGGTAAGCCTGCGGGTGCCTGCGGGCAGGACTGTTGCTAAAAATGTTCCTTTCAGTTAGACATGGGCTTAAAATGTTATTGTTGCTACTGGCAACCACCAGGAAATTCAGCGGTCACCTGCTTCCAGTTGCTTGGGCACAGTCGGTGCCGAGCGGCATGTCCAGAGAAGTTCTGCATGCCGAGGGAGGGCCTTCCTATTAGTTTTACAGACACCAGCCTGTCTGGAAGCGAGGGGGTTTTGCCAAACCCTAGAGGAGACCCAACGTTCCCTGCTAGCAGGCACCATGCGGGAGAGGAGCAAGATCGAGGAGTGTGCTCATGTGTTTCCAGCTCTGACCTGGTTGCCTGACCTGCAGGAGCGGACGCTGGTGGTTACTGATGTCTGGTTGGAGCATCGTGGTGGATTCACCATTGGTATGATTGAGGGGATGGAGTGACTGTGCCTGCTGGGTCATTGCAGGGAACCACTTACAAAGCTTGCATCCAGCCAGCAGAAGCCACAGTACTACAACATGGATCTGCCATCAGGACTGTGTTGGGTACAGCCGCAGAAGGCCGGAGCAGGCCTGGAATCATCGCTGAAAGGCAGCGTGGCATTGGAGCCTGGTGACTCCCCTGAAAACACTAGCTGCATAAGGGGAGAGGAGTCTGTCGTGGCCTGCGGCCTGGTCGGGGACCTGGTGACTGTAAGTACTGCCCAGCAGGAACCAGTAAAAGTCCCTGAAATGCTGAATGCTTTCATGTCCCTTGCTAGCCACTTCTGGAAGAAGCTAGTGCTGGAGGGGGATGTGCCCTTAGATGAGCAAGAAGGGGAAGGCGAGGACAGAGCCATAGATTGGGGTTCTCCCAAACTGCAAGCAGAAGTCAGGTCCCTGGAAGAGATAGTAGATTGGTCATCCTGAAGGCAGCTCGGAGGAGGAATGAGCGCTGAAAGGCCCCCAGGTCAAGGAAATCCAGTCCGGGGTGGTAGATGTTCCATATCTGTTTTTTGGAACTGAAGAAGCTGCAGGGATCCCCCTCAGCAGTAGACAACTCTTCTACAGCAGACCCTCCACCACACAGACCAGAGCAGCTGAATTCAGGCTGTGGGTCAGAGGTCCCCCAATGCTTATATCCTGCCAGGAAAAGGGAAGACTAGAGAACTGCCCAGGTTTTCCAGGTTCCATGGGGAAGTTCAGCACAAAGTTGCTCTGGAGTGGGGTCTGGTCCCTCCTGACACTATGGACATTGTGGAAAACTCCCGGGAAGTGTGGGAGGATGACCTAGTGTGGAGTACTTGCATATCCCCAAGCCTTTGTGGGTGCCAGAGTGTGAGGAGACCTGGACCCACTTTGATGACATTCAGAGGGAATGGACACTTGGGAGAGAAATCTACAGAGACATGGTGGTGGTCATGAAAGCAGGATGGACTGCAAGGAGCCCCTCTGTCTCTATCAGAGAAGAAGGGGGTGGTAGGAAGAGATTGCCTCACCCATATTTCCAGGGCTCGAGTGCTGCGGGAACGCATGGGAACGGCGTTCCCGTACTATTTCCACAGCGGGAACGCCGTTCCCATTAGCTGTCTGAGCCGGGCTGAGGCTATGCAGCGCGTAGTCCGTGCCGCTCCTCAGCCGCCGAGTGACTGGTTGCTAGGCAGGGGCCGCTCCGCATCTAGCAACCGGTCACATGACTTCGGCCGTGCACGTGGGCACGCACTGGCGCGAGACCGTCAGTCAGTGTGACACACGCTGCGCGCCGGACTGTCCTCCCGCTCCACTCTACCCAGTGCCTCCTGTTGCCACAGCCGCTGCACTTTTCAAGTTTACTTCTTCTCCCCCCAGAACAGAAGGGAAGAGAATAAATACCAGGAGGTCAGTCACTAGTGTGTAAGTAAGTTGCATTCTGCAATACCCTGCCAAATTGCCAATACTCATCCATACTCTGCAATACCCTGCCAATACTCATCCATACTCTGCAATACCCTGCCAATACTCATCAATACTCTGCAATACCCTGCCAATACTCATCAATACTCTGCAATACCCTATCAGTATCAATACTCTGCAATACCCTGCCAATACTCTGCAATACCCTATCAATACTCTGCAATACCCTGCCAATACTCTGCAATACCCTATCAATACTCTGCAATACCCTATCAGTATCAATACTCTGCAATACCCTGCCAATACTCTGCAATACCCTATCAATACTCTGCACTACCCTATCAATACTCTGCACTACCCCGCCAATACTCTGTAATACCCCGCCAATACTCTGCAATACCCGCCAATACTCTGCAATACCCCGCCAATACTCTGCAATACATACCCTGCCAATACTCTGCAATACCCTGCCAATACTCTGCAGTACCCTATCAATACTCTGCAATACCCTGCCAATACTCTGCAATACCCTATCAATACTCTGCAATACCCTATCAGTATCAATACTCTGCAATACCCTGCCAATACTCTGCAATACCCTATCAATACTCTGCACTACCCTATCAATACTCTGCACTACCCTATCAATACTCTGCAATACCCCGCCAATACTCTGCAATACTCTGCAATACCCCGCCAATACTCTGCAATACATACCCTGCCAATACTCTGCAATGCCCTGCCAATACTCTGCAGTACCCTATCAATACTCTGCAATACTCTGTCAATACTCTGCAATACCCTGCCAATACTCTGCAATACCCTGCCAATACATACCCTGCCAATACTCTGCAATACCCTGCCAATACTCTTCAATACTCTGCCAATACTCTTCAATATCCTGCCAATACTCTGCAATACATACCCTGCCAATACTCTGCAACACCCTGCCAATACTCTGCAATACCCTATCAATACTCTGCAATACTGTGCCAATACTCTGCAATACTCTGCAATACCCTGCCAATACTCTGCCAATAAATACCCTGCCAATACTCTGCAATACCCTGTCAATAC